>NC_054485.1:26005609-26612693 GCF_017639515.1 Carcharodon carcharias
TTGTACATTTTTCCCAAAAGATTGAGCTTAGTACCCCACTAGAAATGTTGAGGAGGGTGAAATTTTTTAAGCCAATTTATGCTGGGGTAAAAGAACTCTTAGCTGCCTCCTGACACACTGGATTACATATGGCAAAACTGCATGCTTCCAACCTGCATTTAAAGTTTGTTTGTTAGTTTTGTATCTTCACATACACGTTTTTACCCATTTGGGGAATGGAAGGGAGCTGCCAGCAAGATGATTATCAACCTGCTGAACCACGTGATGATTGCTCCTTCCATGGCCAACAAGTCCCTGAGTGAGACTTGAACTTAGAGCTTCTGGCTCAGAGGCAGGGGCACTACCGACTGAGCTGCAGGACCTCTCCTCCATTTATGGTCAATGGGGTAGGAGGGTGCAATTGTACACACTTACTGCACATGCCAAGGTGAGCACTTTGTCTCCCAGGCATTACACATAGCGCAGACAAGTGAAGTTATTCCCATTGTTATCTTCCAACAGACTGTGAATCCAATGGCAACAACCTTGAATCCTTTGGGGTTTGCCTTTTTGAAATGGTCTATGATACACATAAACCAAATGACTGGTTATTCATTTCTGCCCAGGAACAGTGAGCCCTCTTATTAGGCTGAAGGCTACAATGACGCAACAGTTCAAAGAAAATCATTCAATATTCCTGCTGCGGTTAAATGACACAACATGCCCGATTGGTACCTTCTTCAGATTCCGCATCTTCCATTAATGCAACAGTCACTCCCATCTCCTGGCACTTCTTACTGTGAGCCTTTGACTTCATGTGCTTTGTCAAGTTCCCTGAAGAACACAAACAATGATGAGTTTAGCTGGGTTGACAGAATAAATCACATTCAGCTACTGCTTGGCCGCAAATGGCCAGTTTCTGCTCAATTAACGTCCCAATGAAGCTAATCTGATTCCTCGGGCAATCTCCTTTCCATAACTTCATAAATCAACATAATGATGCTGGGGTCTATTGTGGCTTGGCACTGGCTGGATGAAGGGGCAAGCTGATCTATCACCCAGTGACAGCAGCATTGTGATCTGATGGCTCAAATGTTAGAATTTTTTTTTTTGTTTTTATTTTTTACAGCCTGTCTTTCATCGACTGGTGAGGTTCCTGCAATCAATCTTTAACAATGCAACTTCTATGGCAGCAAAGCATTCAGAGTTCACAGTTTTGTATACCTAAATTTGCAGCACCAGATTCCCCCTCAGTGCACTGGTTCAGGGGAGGGAGGGTTAATAAATGTACTGTGTGATGTGACAATGATCCATTCAGACAGAAGGATCCAGATTCAGTTCCCATTCTGTACTTCAATTAATTCAATTTTTGTGCACCAAAAAAAACTTGCATTTATATAGCGCCTTTTGCAACTTCAGAATATCCCAAAGCATTTTAGAACCAATAAAATACTTTTGAAGAATAGCCACCACTGCAAAGTGCCAGCCAAATTGCGCTGAGGAAGATCCCATAAACAGCCATGAAATAATGACCAGATTGTCCATTTTTAGTGATGTCGGTTAAGGGATAAATACAGTTTATTGAGGAGAATGCCCCTGCTCTTCTTTGAAATAGTGTCACAGGATCTTTCATGCCCAGTTCAGAGGGCGTGAGGGACCGTGATTTAACATCTTGTCTGAGAAACAGAACATGCAACAGCACTGGGAGTTTCAGGTTGGGTTTTGTGCTCAGGTGTCTGGGCCAAGACACAAACTGACAACCATCTGATTCAGAGGTGACAGTGCTATGGTTTGAACCACAGCCGACACCTCAGTCAGCTTTGGCTTTGTGCCAGAGAATGTTAGCAGAGAATAGAATGCACACACATACAACAAGACAACAGTCTTTGTTGTAATACAGGTGGATTGCTGTGCTGGAACTACATTGCTAAGTTCAAGAAAGTAACTGTTGAAAAGTTAAGGATCAGTGCATTTAATTATCAATACGGTTGCTTAAATTTGCATTAAAGAGCACAAGTGTTGTTGCAACATGTTAACTAGCACCCTAGAGTTTGCAAGCACAGGGAATTAACCTTAACTCTGTTTCTCTCTCCACAGATGCTACCAGACCCACTCAGTATTTCCTGCATTTTCTGTTTTTATTTCAGTCTTCCATTGGATTTTCTAAGTTGCCTGCCTAATGTGGTACAAGCCCAAAATCATGACTCTATCACCGTCAGGTTATTGTCAGAGGGATAACGCATCTTCTCATCCTTCACCTCAGTCCACTTGATAGGCCTATAACATGAGTCCCACACTGCTAGCTTCTCTGTCATCTTTTTTAAACTTATTCTTTCACAGGATGTGGGCGTCACGGGCAAGGCCAGCTTTTGCTGCCCGTCCCTAATTGCCCTTGGGCAGAGTGGCTTGCTAGGCCATTTCAGAGGGCAGTTAAGAGTCAACCACATTGCTGTGGGTCTGGAGTCACATGTAGCCAGACTAGGTAAGGACAGCAGATTTCCTTCCCTTTAGAGCATTAGATGGTTTTTCATGATGATCAATGATACTTGTCATGGTAGCCATCACTGAGACTAGTTTTAAATTCCAGGTTTATTAATTGAACTTAAATTCCACCAGCTGCTGTGCTGGGATTTAAACCGGTGCCCTTAGTGAATTGTCCTTGGCTTCTGGGTTGCTAGTCCAGTGACATTAACACTGCGTCACCATCTCCCCCTGTTAGCCACTAGGGAATGTCTAAAGCCAGCAAGATAAAGCATGTAACTTTGAAATTCACCGCAGGCATAAAATTGGTGATATAAATAAAATAAAGACTTTAATTTATACAATGTCTTTCCTGACCTCAGGACTTCCAAAAGTATTTTACAGCCAATGCAGTACATTGTGAAGTTTAGTCACTGTTGTAATGTGGCAATCCAATTTATGCACAGCAAGGTCCCACAAACAGCAACATGACAGTGACCAGATAGATGTTGCTTAAGGGATAAATATTGGCCCCAGACACAGGGGAGAATGCCCCCGTCCTTCTTCAAAATAGTGATGTGGGATCTTTTAAGTTCACTTGAGAGGGTGGGCAGGACCTTGGTTTAACACCCTACCTGGTTGTACCACATGTGGCCGATCCCACATTGTCTTTTGCCCCACCAAATTTGAAAGTTGTAGGAGAAGGCTCGAAGCCAGGGCGTGGTTGGTCCAATATTGGTGACTGGGTTCAGAATCCACTCCTCCTCCATTTACAAGAGGGCTGGGGCTGAGAAAGCTGGTAATTTTTCATCAACTGCAGTCTTTCAATGGAAGAGCATTTTATTTAAGCCAGAATGGCACCAGAGATGTGGGACTTCAGTAACATAAAGGCTGGGGTTGTTCACCCAACAGCAGGCCAGGGGGAGATTTAATAGCATTGTTTCAAATCATGAACTATATTGATAGAGTAAATGAAGAGTTTCCATTGGCAAGAGGGTTGGTTAATAGAAGACTTATATTTAAGGAATTGACAAAACAGCCAGAAAGGATATGAGGAGGCTGTTTTTTAACATAGTGAGTTGTTATGATTTGGAAAACACTGTCAGAAAGAACAGGAGAAGCAGATTCAATGATAAGTTTCAAAAGGGGATTGGATAAATACATGAAATGGCAGAAATTACAGGGCTATGGCATAAGAACAGAGGAGTGGGACTAACTGGATAGCTCTTTAAAGAACTGACACAGGCATGATGGGCTGAATGTCCTCCATTTCAGCTGCTTCATTCTATGATTCTCCTACCATCCTTGCATCGCAAGTCTTCAGGGGGTAAGATGTTCGACATAACAGCACACAAAGTCCCCATTTTAGGTCATCCTGTCTTAAGTTGTTCTGCTTTAACATCACAGATATAATGGGGCTAGTATGCACACTTAGCGTTAGGATTTCCATTTTAATGTTTCGTGCTGGGCCGACATAGCATCTCATGACCCGATTGATGGCATTTTGGGGTGACCTCTCCTGATCGCCAGCTCTCCCACTCCCTATCCCTCCCACTTGCTGCCCATCCAGCTCCCCAGCTCTCCTCTGCTCCGCCGCTCGCTACCACTCCCATTCCCTGACCCTCCTGCTTGCTGCCTCTCCTGCTCCCCAATTCTCCTGCTCACCTCCTCTCCTGCTCCTTGACTCTCCCACTTGTCTTCCTCTTACAATTCACTCCCCTCCCAACCCTCCCACTTGTAGCTCCTCTCCCTCCCTCATTTCCTCCCTTGCATTGCCCCTCTCCCAAGTCCTCAGTAAGGATTCAGGAGACGGAAGCGGTGAGCGGGAGAGGGAGTATTGGCGAGCAGAAGGGTCGGAGACCGGGAGCAGCTGTGAGCCAGAAGATCGGCAAGTGGGAGCTTCGGGAAGTGGAGAGGCGGTGAGCAGGAGGATTGGTGAGTTGGAGGTCAGGGAGGGGTAGAGGCGGCGAGCGAGTGAGGTGCTGAGCAGGAGGCAAGTAGAAAGAGTTAACTTATTTATTTTTTTATTTTTATATTTATTTTATTTTAGAGGTTATTTCATTTATGAAGATAGGAATTTAGGGATGTATAGTATTTCAACTTAGAGTGTTGTAACTTTTTTTTCTGATGAGAAAAGTCCTACAGAACCTAACTACAGCTTTTACATTCATTATAATGGGAAAATCTGATTCGCATAATGTTGTTTCATTTAAAGTTGAGCTTTTCATGAATGCAACTACAATGTTAAGGGGGGACTTACTGTATTTGTCTTTCACCTATAGACATCACTGTGCACTCTCAGACCAGCCATAGCACAGGGTTGGTACCGGTTAAAAAAATTGGCTCTGATGAAAGGTCATCGAACTGAAATGTTAATTGAGTTCCTCTTCCACAGACATTGCTTGACCTGCTGAGTATTATTCCATCATATTCTCTTTTTATTTCAGAAAAGAAGGTCTCATTAATAACACATAAAGCAAAGAACAACTTTAAGATATAACTGTGACATTTCCATCTCTCTGGCACAAATTGAAGATCAGGATTGTCAAATTAGCATTCAATTTGAGGCTGTCCTTATGTTATGACTGTGGCCCTCAGCTCTTCAGAAACCTAATTTGAGACTGTCAGAACTAATTTAGCTTGTGACCATGACCATCATTATGAGAGAAAAGATCTTCTCATCCTGTATTTGCATTGAATACAAGCCAGTCTTGTGCTGAATACTAGTGTCAGTTTGCTCTGCTACGGGAGAAAGGGGACTGAGATGAGGAGAAGTTCCTTAACTCAAAGGGTTGTGAATCTTAGAGGCAAGGTACTAGCATGGATAGAAGATTGGCTGTCTGGCAGGAGGCAGAGAGTGGGGATAAGGGGGTCCTTCTCAGGATGGCGGCCGGTGACTAGTGGAGTTCCGCAGGGATCAGTGTTGAGACCACAACTTTTCAGTTTATACATTAATGATTTAGATGAAGGAACTAAGGGCATCCTGGCTTCCAGATGATACAAAGATAGGTGGAGGGACAGGTAGTATTGAGGAGGCGGGGAGGCTGCAGAAAGATTTGGACAGGTCAGGAAAATGGGCAAAGAAGTGGCAGATGGAATACAACGTGGAGAAGTGTGAGGTCATGCACTTTGGTAGGAAGAATAGAGGCATAGACTAGTTTCTAAATGGGGAAAGAATTCAGAAATCTGGAGTGCAAAGGGACTTGGGAGTCCTAGTCCAAGATTCTCTTAAGATTAACTTGCAGGTTGAGTCGGTAGTTAGGAAGGCAAATGCAATGTTGGCATTTATTTCGACAGGACTAGAATATAAAAGCAGGGATGTGCTGCTGAGGCTTTATAAAGCTCTGGTCAGACCATATTTAGAATATTGTGAGCAATTTTGGGCTCCGTATCTCAGGATGGATGTTCTGGCCCTGGAGAGGGTCCAGAGGAGGTTCACGAGAATGATCCCAGGAATGAAAGGCTTAACATACGAGGAACGTTTGAGGGCTCTGGATCTATACTCGATGGAGTTTAGATGGATGAGGGGGGATCTGATTGAAACTTACAGAATACTGAAAGGCCTGGATAGAGTGGAGGTGGGGAAGATGTTTCCATTAATGGGAGAGACTAGGACCCGAGAGCACAGCCTCAGAGTAAAGGGAAGAGCTCTTAGAACAGAGATGAGGAGAAACTTCTTTAGCCAGGGAGTGGTGAATCTATGGAATTCATTGCCATAGAAGGCTGTGGAGGCCAGGTCATTGAGTGTATTTAAGAGCGAGATAGATAGGTTCTTGATTGGTAAAGGGATCGAAGGTTACGGGGAGAAGGCGGGAGAATGGGGTTGAGAAACTTATCAGCCATGATTGAATGGCGGAGCAGACTCGATGGACTGAATGGCCTAATTTCTGCTCCTATGTCTTATGGTCTTATGGTCTTTGGAATTCTCTATCCCAGAGAGTTGTGGATGCTGCATTATTGGATACATTTAAGGCTGGGATAGACAGATTTTTAGTCTCTCAGGGAATCAAAAGATGTCGGGAGTGGGCAAGAATGTGGAGTTGAAACCCAAGATCAGTCATGATCTTATTGAATGGTGGACCAGGATCAATGGGCCATGCGGTCTACTCCTGCTTCTCTTCCTTGTGTAATGGGAAAAAATGCAGATTCGTTTTCCAGTGAAAATTTATCTTCAGACACAATCCCCTCCTAAAATATAATTATGATCAAGATTAAAAAGAAAAGTATGAATGCTAGATATCTGAAATACAAATTTCTATTTTTCAAATGTGGCAAAGATATATGTAATAATTTTTTAACACTACACCTGCAGCAATTTTAAAAGCAATTTTTCACTCTAAATATATTGTGGGTAGTGACGTATAAGTCGACCTTTGAAGCCTCAAAAAATTCTTCCAAAAACAGGGGTCGACTTATACGTCGAGTATAAAATGTAAACCTCCAGTGTTGGTGACTTGGAGGGGAACTTGCAGGTGTGGTGTCCCTATGTATCTGCTGTCCTTGTCCTTCTAGGTGATAGATGTCATGAATTTGGAAGTTGCTGTCAAGTTCCACCCCAGGGCTTGAGCACAAAAATCATGGTTTGTATTCCTGCACAGTGCTCAAGGAGCATTGCACTGTCGGAGGTTCCGTCTTTCAGATGAGACATGAAACCGAGATCCCATCTGCCCATTCAGGTAGATGTAAAAGATTTTATGGCACTATTTCAAAGAAGAGCAGAGGAGTTAAAATATTTATTCCTCAATTCACTCACAAAAATAAATAATCTGATCATTATCACTTTGCTGTTTGTAGGGATTTGTGGAGTACAAATCAGCTGCCACATTTTCTATATTATACAATGCTGACTGTACACTTCAAAAAGCACTTCATTGGCTATAAAGTGCTTTGAGACAGTGGCTGTGAAAAGCGCTATATAAATGCAGGTCCTTTTTTTAGTTACCTCTGCCACTGAACTAACAGACAGATTTCAACAAAACTTGTTACATAGGATATGGCCCAATGAATAACTGATTAGTTTTTTTGTGAAGATGTGGATCTGGATCTCGATCTGAATCTGGATGCTGGATTTTTTTAAGGGTCCGCTAACATTGGGAGATAGGGCAAATTAATTTTTTTTAAAGAATGTTGTGGGTTGTTTGATTTAGAATGTTGTTGTTTGTTTTAGAATGTTGTGGATTATCTCAGCTGTTGTCGTGGAATTTGTCACAGCTGTCAAAATGTGAGCAGAGTTTTCAGAGAAGATTGTTTTATGTAGATTGGCTTGAAGCCTCCTCAGTGAGATGGAAGTTCTTAATAAAAAAGTCTCTTTTTTCAGCTTTGTAGTTACTGAGTATCAAACAGGCAGGGAAAAGCCTCAAGGAAGAGCTACATCATTGTAATAATGTTGAGTTAACATTGGTAGACGTATGTGCATTACTGAGTGCCCTCTTCAATTGTTCTAAACCGCTTTTAGGCTTTGGTTGAGGGATAGATATTTACCAGGGAGAACCCTCCAGCTCTTCTTCAAAATAGCGCCAGAGGATCTTTTACCTCCACTTGCAACGTCTCAACCAAAAATTTATACCTCTGACAGTACAGGACTCCCTCATTGCTGAGACAGGAGTAACAATCTAGATTATGTGCTCAAGTTTCTGGAATGGGATTTGAACATACAATATTCAATATTCTGATTCAGACATGTGAATGCTACCCATTGAGTCATGGTTGACAGCTGAAATGAAAAAAACACTGAAAACAGAAGCAGAGTTGAGGAAAGAGACCAAAAACATGGTCAAAGAGATCAGCTTTCAGGAGACTTCGGAAGGAGGAGAGTAAGAGAAAAAGGCTGAGAGTTTTAGGAACAAGAGAGTTCCAGATGGTGGAACAAAGCTGATTTGGGTTGGGGGTGGTTGGCAAATAGCAGGGAGAGGGGGTGCAAAGGAGTGTGGAGGGCAACTGGAGAGAAGTGAAGATGGGGCTCCCACCTGAAGGAAGTCTCCTGCTGTAGAACGACCTACCATGAAAAATTTGACTAGCATTCAGACGCAGGTGAATGAACCTACGTGCACTTGGAGGCAGTGACACAGGAGGCACCGATGCACCTGGTTGACAGCACCTCTTGGGTGGCACTTTGCAAGAACTGAGCCCAAATCCCAACCTGCAGTATAAAGACCCAGGTAAACTGCTGATTAATGTGCAGAAAATAGTCGCCTGCAAACAAATTAAGCGGAGTCAGAATGCTCCCTTGGTGGTGTTCCAGGTCTGCTGGCCCCCAGCACAAAGCCGGCGGCAGTCCCAAACCATGCTAGCCAGATTCGCTGATAGCACTGGGTGGCAGGGCTCAGTGGGGCCTTTGCAATTCCAGTGTTAGTACAATATAAAGTACCTTTCAAGACTGCCACTCAATCACAGCATATGGAAATGATATGCAGACACAAACTTAAGGTTTTGTATCAGTCTGGGCTCAATGGGTGCACTCTTGCCTAAGAGCCAGAGATTTGTAGGTTGAAGCCGCACTCCTGAGATTAGAGCCCATAATGTAGACTGACACTTCCAATGAGGTAATAAGAGAGTGCTGCACTGTCAGAGGTGCCATCTTTTGGATGAGGTGTTAAACCTGTCTGTACTCGCAGGTGGCCCCAAAAGAGCTCATGGTACAATTGTGAAGAATAACAGGCGCGTTCTCCCCAGTCTCCTGACCAATATTTATCCCTCAATCAACATCACTAGAAGATCATTATCACATACTGTTTGTGGGAGATTGCTGTGTGCAAGTTGGCTGTCGCATTTTCTACATTACAACGGTGACTACAATTCAAAAATATTTTGTTGTCTGTGAAATGCTTTGGGATATCCTGAGGTCATGAAAGGCGCTATATAAATGCAAGTCTCCCTTTCTTATTTGTCATTGTTTATCCTGTCACCAGAACCCCAGGCGTGTAGCAGTTTATCCATTTTTCAACATTTACACTGTAAAATATATTGACTAGGGAAGAAATGGCAATGACACAATCACCTGCGAATGTAGGGAAAAGTTCTCTGCAGCAACCATGATGGAAGCTTGCAGTTATGAGAAAGTTACGCTAGGCTAATAATTTGTGCTAATATCTGGGAATACAGAGATCAATAGAGGCTGGCAGTATCCTTGCGTGTACCACCCGTAGGCAGATGGAACTGCCAAAAAAAATTACTTCTCTAGAAAGGGCAGGTGGGCCTCTCAGTTAACAAAACAGTACAAAATACCTTGTATTAGAACAGCAAGTGCCTTCAGGTTAAAGACCAAATTCCCTTTAACAGCTGTTTGGGTTTCGCTTTCAGTCTGCCAAGTATTCCAATAAGAACTATCAACTGGAAACTCAATATTTACTTTCCTAAATATATTCTGAGATTTTCAATGTATTGCTTTATGGCATGATACTATTCCCCCTGTGGTAGGCCAGCTACGTAAATCTCAGTCAAGCAACACTGCTCAAAAGCTGAGAAGAAGTAGATCTGATTCATAGGAATGTAGAAACAGGGGTTGACCAATCAGCCCATTGAGCTGAGCCGCCTTTCAATGAGATCATGGCTGTTCTGTATCATAACTCCACCCACCTGTCTTGGGTTGTGGGATCAAACCAAGCAATTAAGGTTCCTGTGTAACCGCATGGGACTTAGAACTTTTTGTGGAGAAGCATCTGTATTTCAACCTCGGCACAGTGGGTAGCACTCTTGCCTTCTAATCAGAGAGTGGTGGGTTCAAGTCTCACAAGGTTCCTGGTTGACACTCCAGTGCAGCAGTGATGGAGTGCTATATTGTGGGAGTTGTTTTCTTTTAGATGAAACATTAACCTGAGATCTGGACTGCTATCTCAGGGATTCAGGCAGATGTAAAACCTCCTAGGGCAACATTTTGAAGAAGATCAATGGTGTCCTGGCCAACATATCTCTCTCAATCAACATCACGAAAACAGATTATCTGATTATTATCACACTGTTGTTTGCTGAATCTTGCTGTGGGAAAATTGCCTGCCACGTTTCCTACATTACACCAGTGACCGCACTTCAAAGGTATCTCATTGATTATAAAGCATGTGGGATATCTTGAAGTTGTGAAAGGAGCTAATAAATGCAAGTTCTTTCTGTAAAAGAAATTCCCACTGACTGTTCTCAGTCTGTGCCTATCTCATTGCCTCCAATCTCCAATTCTTCAAATGTGTCCAGTTCCTTTCTAAAGGAGTTAATTGACACACCTTCAGCATCACATGATCCATTAACATCCTTCAATTTATCCATCCCGCATCTGCTGAACTGTTAGTTCAGGGCACTGAGGCAAAAGCAAATTAAAATTAATTAGCCTTGGGAGTGATTTTGGTTGAATCCAATTTGGGGTCTCAATCAGAAAAAGCAGATTTGCCTTTCTGTTTTCTCCTTGTCCGTCATCTGCTCAAAGTGCGATACCATTTCCATGGTACCTTCAGGTACCTCACCAGAGATGCGACTCCAGGCAGCAAGAGTTGGGATGGCCGCTCAACCATGGGGGAAATGTGACTAAGTGAGTTCTTGCAGAAGCTAGCACAGTCATGACGGGCCCAACAGTCTCCTTTGTTGTAACCAGTCTATGATTCTATGTATCACTGCCAAGCCTGAATCTGTCCTCGCCCACTGTTCTTACTTTCTAGCAGGACAGATGTAGCTCAGCACTCCTCCAATGCGGGCATTTTGTGCATCCCCAATTTCCATTTGCCTTGGCCATAAACTCTGGGATTCCCTCCCTAAACCTGTCTGCCTCTCCCTCCTTCTTTAAGATGCTCCTTAAACCTGCCTCTCTGACTAAGCTTTTGGACATCTGTCCTAATAACCCCCTTATGTTGTTTGGTTTTGTTTGATAATGCTCCTGTGAAGTGCCTTGGTACTCTTCACCGCATTAATGGTGCCATATAAATGCCAGTTGTTGTTGCTGTGAATAGAATCAGAACTAAGCTCCCACTAACCACACCCTCCCCCAGGCCTCACCCACTATCCCTGGGGCATTGATGTCATTTGCAGCACTCCCCTTTCTCCTAATACTGCACAGATCAGCTGGCTAAGCAGGCACAGTCTGGGCCTGGACTTCACTGCTCTGTATGGCTGCAGAGAGTCCAACCAGGCATGCATTTGCCCTTCAGCCATTCCCACGGTGTAGGTCACCAGGGGTCAGACATGCTGCGGGAGGCTTGGGGGCTTGGTGGGGGATTGGGAGTTGGGGGCGTGGCTCTAGATTTTGAGGCGAAAGAAAGAGAAAAGACTTTCTCACCTTTTGTTTTGAAGGCAAAGTTACAATAGTTGCAGACGTATGGCCGGAGGTCTGTGTGTGTGCGAATGTGTTTCTTCAGCATGCTGGGTTTCTTGCAGCGAATTCCACATTCCTCGCACACATACTTTCCCCTTCCCCGCCCTCGTACATAAACATAATCTTCGTTGGACTTATACCTACAAAAAAAATATACAAAAACAAAAGAGTTAATGAACCTTCCCGAGAAAACTCAAAAGAGGCTAATGGCAGATGGTGGGGTTGTGGTGTCGGATGGGGGGTGGTGTTGGGAAAGAGAGCAGGAGGCAGGAAACAAGGGATACATTGTAGGGTTAGAGTCTTCAAAAATTATCACCCTGTCAAAGGTGACAAGAACTGAAGTAAGACTGTGATGGATATTAAAGGAAATTTGGTGCACGTAGTACAATGACTACTATTAAAAACATAAACTGCTATGGACCCAGCCCTGAATTACATTGGCACTATATTGGCTAGACTGTTCAGTCCATTTAAAAGAAAAAATAAAAGCTGTACTTTCAGCTTATATAAGCGCCCAATGTAAACCTTGGAAAAATTTTCCCTCCTCCCTGCAGAGGTACACTTCTGTTTAGCATCCAGAAAGAAAGACTTACATTTATCTAGTGCTTTTCATGACCATCGACTGTCTCAAAGGTTTTACCACTAATAAGTACTTTTCTCAAGTGTAGTGACTGCTGTAACGTAGGAGAGGTGTCAGCCAATTTTCACACAGCAATCTACTACAAACAATATCTTGATAATATTGGCGAGATAATCTGTTTTTGTGATGGTGATTGAGGGATAATTATTGGCTGGGGCACAGGGGATAATTCCCCTGCTGTTCTTCAAAATAGTGCCACAGGATCTTTTACATCCACCTGAGCAGGCAGATAGGGCCCGACCAAAAGATAGCACCTCCGACAGTGCAGCGTTCCCTCAGTGCTGCTCTGGAGTATCAGTCGTGATTTTTGTTGTCAAACACAGGACTGCGACTTGAACCCAGGCCCTTATGGCACAGAGGTAAGAGTGCTACCAATTGAGCCACGACTGAATACATCCAAAATGAAGAGATTTAATAGGTTATAACTGAGGAAAATGGGAGGGAGCGGAGAAGGAAAGGACACCCGAGAGGTCAACGATAGATTGTATGGGCGGAGTAATTAATTGTTGAAAGGCCTGGAGGTCCGTTACAAACTGTTACATCTCTAACTTCTTCCAATTCAGATAAAAAGTCATCGCCCAGAAATGCAGTCACTGTTCTCTCCTGACAGATGTTGCAGAAGTCCTCAGTGTTCCCAGCAATCACCCCATTCCTTGTCACTTGCCTTTTACTGTGGTAGACTTGTAAGGCTGCAGTAGTGCCTGGGGGAGGCAACACCATCCTTCCCTCGAACAGCCCCACACCCACCAACATACACACACATAAACACACACACAGGAATCATAGGAACACAGGAATAGGAGATGACCATTTAAAACCTCCTACCCAAACCCCCCTGGAGTCTGTTCCATCATTCAGTGAAATCATAATTGATCTGCGACCTAACTCTATAAACCCGCCTTTTCCCCATATCCCTTAATACGTCTGGTTAACAAAAGTCTATCAATCTCAGATCTAAAGCTAACATTGCTCTAGCATCAGTCGCTAGTTGCGGAAGAGAGTTCCAAACTTCTACAATCCTTTTTATGTAGAGAGGTACCCCAATCTCACTCCTGAAAGCTCTGGTTCAAATTTTTAGACTATGCCCCTTAGTCCTATGCTCTTCAAGCAACAAAACTCATTTCTTTCAATCCACCCTATCTGTTCCCCTTAATATTTTGAAAACTTTGATCAAATCACCCCTTAACCTTCTGATTTCCAGGGAATACAACTCTAGTTTGTGCAAAATAAAAGCAAATTAGTGTGGATGCTGGAAATCTGGATTAAAAACACAAAATGCTGAAAAAACTCAGCAGGTCTGGCAGCATCTGTGGAGAGAGAAACAGAGTTGATGTTTTGAGTCCGAAGAGTCATACAGACTCAAAATGTTAACTCTGTTTCTCTCTCCCCAGATACTTCCAGACCTGTTGAACTTCCCCAGCATTTTCTGTTCTTATTCTAGTTTGTGTAATCTCTCCTTGTCAGTTTATTTTTGGGGTCCAGGCATCATCCTGTAAAGCTATGGTGTTTTCCCTTCAATGTCAATGTATCCTTTCTAAGGTGTGGTGCCTAGAACTGCTCACAATACTCCAGTTGTGGTCTAATAGGAGTTTGTCTGCATAACTTCTACCCTCTTGTATTCTTGTCCCCTAGATATAAAAGCCACCCTTCCAACAGCCTTTTTGATCATTTTCTGTCCCTGATCATGACAGTTTAATGACCTGTGTACCTGAACCACCAAGTCTCTTTGAACCTCCATTGATATGAGCACTTCACCATTTAGGAAGTGCCCTGCTTCATTCTTTTTAGGTCCAAAGCTTACCTACATTGAATTCTATTTGCTAATGTTTTTTTCCTATTCACTCGAGCTACTAATATCTTAATAATTTTATGCTTCCATCTACACAGCTTACAGTGCTGCCTATTTTTGTGCATTCTGCAAATATGGATATGCAGCTTTCTATCCCATCATCTAACACTGATCCCTGTGGGACATCACTTGTCACATCCTGCTGATTAGAGTACATACCCATTATCCCTACACTGTCTCCTACCGCTCAGCCAGTTTCCTAAACGCGTCAATAAGACACCCACACTGCCACCTTAGCCCCTGCATCCACACCCCACACAGCTCACATCCCACACCCACCTCACACACAGCCCACACCCACACCCAGTCCACACACCCACACTCCACAGCTGCACAGCCTTCATCCAACATCTCCTCAAACACTCCACACCTGCTCCACACACATCTCTCACCCCACACCACACACAGTAGGAGTAGTGGCCACTTAACCCAGTGTTTAGTGCGTTGTGTTATGTCATTCAACTGCTGCAGTGGGGTAATACACATCATTAATTTAACAGCCCCTGAACTAACGTGTCAGACACTATATCCCCTTGTGATCTGGGTGTTGAAAATGACATAACTTTGGCTGTGAATGATGGGCTTTCTGGCAGCTTGGTTGAATTATGTTTGGCTGGACACATAGCATTTTGCCCAGATGCCGTCTTTCTCATCAGAGTTTATTTTGAGTTTATTCGTCTCATAAACTTTTATAAGTCCTCATAGAAAAAAAAGTAAATTTGTTTGTGCAGATTTTGCTCACCCGCTGGTACCACAACATGGACCTATATACCGGATGACAAGCAGATGGTAGGGCCACGCTGCAGACACATTCCACCAACCCTCCCCCCCCCGAACCCCTACCAGAAAAATATTAGCTGGTGAGGGAGGTGTTTAAACAGGCTTGGAGCTTTCTACTCAAACAGCTTACAGTGCAAACAGAAGCACTGCCTGTGAAACTAGTGAATGCTTCCCCTGAAACATTTCCCTTTCTCTTTGGGCTTTGAGCCAATACTCTTCAGTGTAACCGTAAGTACCAAACTCTTTCTTGAATGAGATCTTACTGCTCACAAGGGCAACAGATGCAACCATGAAGCTATTTTCTCTTGGGTTACAGTTCTAATATTTTCATATCATTTGCATCAGGCAAACAAACGCAATGACACAAGGTTCTTTATTTTAGCTCTGGGCTGTACAAAGGGGGTTTACAGTACAGCACACCATCTGTATCTGTGCTCTGCTTTTGAGTCAGCAAATTAGATATGCATCGGCAGACAGTGACTGTTTTAACTGGCAACAGAGTGAGCATTGTCAACTGAGCTCTAAGCATTTTTAACATACTTCACCCTGAACTGTTTTGTGAGGCGCTCCCGACCTATGTTAAAGAGGGTTTTTTTTGTACGGGGCTATATTTTTTTCATTTGTTCATGGGATGTGGGTCTTGCTGGCTAGGCCAGCATTTACTGCCCATCCCTAATTGCCCTTGAGAAGGTGATGGACCACTGCAATGCATGTGGTGTAGGTACACCCACAGTGCAGTTAGGGAGGGAGTTCCAGGATTTTGACTCAATGACAGTGAAGGAACGGTGATATAGTTCCAAGTAAGGGTGGTGTGTGGCTTGTAGGGGAACTTCCAGGTGGTGGTGTTTCCATTCATTTGCTGCCCTTGTCCTTCTAGAGGTTGTGGATTTGGAAGGACCCTGTAGGGTATTCGTGTGGCATATTTACATAGTTTATGGGAGGTGGTGGGGCTGGGGGATGAGATTGAGTGACTTATTTCTTGTTTATGCCAGCTCATTAATTTGCCTATTTTGTTTCCCATCCCCTCCCGTTTTTCTGAAAATGTCAAGTTACAGTTCCAAAGGCACTTGACCTTGACTATTATTCACAAGAAGAGTCCATGCAATTTGTTAGCAGGCCAATCACTTATGGACCTAATTGGCCCAAGGCAGTTTTAGCTACAGAACTATGGGTAGGGGATAGGGGGAGCAACTGTTATTCATCTGTTTCAATGGAATAAATGTGCTGGGTGGTGGGCAGTTTCAGAGAGTCACCTTCTGATGCACTGTTCAACAGTCATCACAAATTATCGTTTGCAGAGAGTAAGGCAATAAGTAAGATCATTAAAAGGATCAATGTCACTGAACACAGCATGATCCCACAAATAGTGATAAAATGGTTGCTCAGTTAATCTGTTCTGGTGCTGAGGGAGGAATGTTAGGCCAGAACAAGTTTATTTTCTTCTTCAGTATACGACCATCTGAACCACTGGTGTAGATAGATGAGGCCCAAGTTTAATGTCTCATCCAAAGGATGGTACCTCCAATAATTGAATATTGCACTGGAATACCAGTATAGATTCCATGCTGAAGCACTCAAGATACTTGGAGGGCAGCGTGCCACAAACTGGGCCAAACTGATACCACCAACAGATAAAATAAGGCTGAGATTTTATACTCAAGGGTGTTTCTTGCTTTCCCTTTTCTGGAGAGCCAAATTCTATGCAACCTCCCTAATGGAGAGGCTTTGGTGAGGGACAATCTCCCAGGTGTAAACTGCCCACTGAAGCCAGTCTCTTGAAATGCGAGCTTTTCCTTTAATTCTTCTTCAATTCCCACAGGGAAGCAGTTTGGGAGAAGCGTGGCGAAGGAAGGTGCATGATTCAGTGCCACACCATTCTTCTATGCTGCATATTGGTGCCACAGGACTGTCCAAATGCACAATGTTAACTGACTGACATTCATCTGGAGCGAATACATTAAGTACTCGCTTGGGCTACAGTCTCAAAGCTAATTAAAATTTACACCAATGACTAAATATTTTACTCTTGTTAAAAACTTAACTTGGCAGCAAAGATCCACACTTGTTTAGTTTCAAGTGTGGATCTCAAGCCTGTTAGCTGGTAACTGTGTTACATCCAATTTTTTATAATATACATGTTCAGGGCTGTACTTTCCTTCTTTACTACTAACTTTATAGCAACATTTCATCCTGTTTGTGTGCCTATGTCTTCACCTCAATGTATAATTCACTTTGTCCTCTTGTAAAGTAACTACAAACTGTGAATGAATATGAGGACACTGCCAGCTCTAGTCAGCAGGGGCTGGGTTTGAGGGGTATTGGTTTTAAAGCAGGATTAGAAAATGCAGATCATTCTCATTTTCCGCACTTGTTGTACGGAATCTCAGGGACACCCGGAATGATTCCTTGTGGTTACATATCTAAAGGCTGAACTCTTGACCATTGGGTATCAGGAATCGCATCATGTCTCATCTGTGCGATGTGAGTTTCATGATGTTTGTTGTGGAGTGTCCTGTGTTCGGCTGTCCAGGTGAGTGCATTATACAATGTCATAAGTGACACGCTTTCTATAATCCCTTGTACAATTATACTTGCTGCTCATGATGCAGCCTCCTCTACACTGGGCAGACCACAGGCAGGTTGAGGTGATCATTTTGCTGAACCATTTGGTTCACACATATGACACTGAGCTTCTGCTTGCTGGCCATTTTAATTCTCTATCCCATTCCCACTAGACCTCTCCGTCCTTAGTCTTCAACATTGCTCTGACCTCACTTATAAGTTTAACAACTTTGCACTTTGACAACCAGTGCATTTTCTTGGAGAGCAGGTGCTGGTAATGGTTCTGCTGTTGCTACTTTTTAAAAATTCATTCATGGGATGTGGACATCGCTGGTTAGGCCAGCATTTATTGTCCATCCCTAATTGCCCTTGTTCAGAGGGCAGTTAAGAGTCAACCACATTGCTGTGGGTCTGGAATCACATGTTGGCCAGGCCAGGTAAGGACAGTAGATTTCCTTCCCTAAAGGACATTAGTGAACCAGATGGGTTTTTACAACAATCGACAATGGTTTCATGGTCATCATTAGACTTTTTTTATTTCCAGGTTTGATTGAATCCAAATTCCACCATCTGCCATGGCGGAATTCGAACACAGTCCCTGGAGCATTACCCTGGGTCTCTGCATTATTAGTCTAGCAACAACTTACATCTCCTCTAGCCCCATCTTTCGTTTTCTTATTTGTCCCATTACCACACCTTTTGCCTTGCCCCATAATCTCTTCTGGCATTTGATAATTCCTGTTCTCCACCCTATCACAGACTTTCCCTTTTGTTCTTTCCTTCTCTCCCCTACATTTTCCCTCTCTCTGTACTTATTAAAAATGATTTAATCTCTAAATCTTTAGCTTCTGATGGAAGGTCATTGACCTGAAAGGTTACATCTGTTTCTCTCTCCACAAATGCCCTTTTTAAAAATTCATTCATGGGATTTGGGTGTCACTGGCTAGGACTTCATTTATTGCCCATCCCTAATTGCCCTTGAGAAGGTGGTGGTGAGCTGCCTTCTGAAACCGCTGCAGTGCATGTGGTGTAGGTACACCCACGGTGCTGTTAGGGAGGGAGGTCCAGGGTTTTGACCCAGCGACAGTGAAGGAACAGCGATATATTTCCAAGTCAGGATGGCGAATGGCTTGGAGGGGAACTTCCAGGTGGTGGTGTTCCGCTGCCCTTGTCCTCCTAGATGGTAGCGGTTGTAGGTTTGGAAGGTGCTGTCTAAGCAGCCTTGGTGAGTTCCTGCACCTTGTAGATGGTACACACTGCTGCCACTATGCGTCAGTGGTGGAGGGAGTGAATATTTGTGGAAAAGGTGCCAATCAGTGGGCTGCTTTGTCTTGGATGGTGTCAAGTTTCTTGAGTGTTGTTGGAGCTGAGCTCATCCAAGCAAGTTGCTTGCATGTTGCTTCATATTAGGGATTTGATTCCATCACACTCCTGACTTGTGCCTTGCAGATGATGGACAGGCTTTGGGGAGTCAGGAGGTGAGTTACTTGCCGCAGGATTCCCAGTCGCTGGCCTGCTCTTGTATCTACAGCATTTATGTGGCTAGTCCAGTTCAGTTTTTGGCCAATGGCAACCCTCAGGATGTTGATAGTAGGGGATTCAGCGATGGCAATGCCATTGAATGTCAGGAGGTGATGGTTAAATTCTCTCTTGTTAGAGATAGTCATTGCCTGGCACTTGTGTAGCATGAATGCTACTTATCTCTTGTCAGCCCAAGCTTGGATATTGTCCAGGTCTTGCTGCATTTGGACATGGACTGCTTATCTGAGGTGTTGCGAATGGTGCTGAACATTGTGCAATCATCAGCAAACATCCCCACTTCTGACCTATGATGGAAGGAAGGTCATTGATGAAGCAGCTGAAGATGATTGGGCCTACGACTTGCTAGGATTTCCAGAGTTCTCTGTTTTGATTTCAGATTTCCAGTATATGCTGTATTTTGCTTTGTTCTGACCAGACATTCACACACAGGCCTCCTCAGCAGAACTGCAAACAGGAAGCTAAGCAGGCAATTTTAACTTAATTGCTGACTGAGAAACCCATGGGATTAGTAGAACACTGCTTTTAGACCCCGCCCAATATTCGTCTTCACTGAATTCAACAGAGTGTAAATTGAATAGGGTGTAAAACCAGTGTTCCACCCAATCCCAGTTTGTCGATGGGCAATTTAGGTTAAAATTGTCTGAATGTCCAATCCGTACTGTCTCACAGAATGATCACAAAAATAAACTCAATATATGCTTATTTTTAAAACAGTGATTGCATATTGATATATTACATCTATACTGTAGGAAATTTAGGAGGGGATGGTAGCATATTAATAATGTCACTAGACTAGTCATGCTGCTGCCCAGGCTAGTGCTCTGGGGACATGGCTTCAAATCCTACCTCGACAGCTGGAATTGAAAGCTAGTCTCAGTAATGGTGACTGTGACAATTATCATTGATTGTTGTAAAAACCCATCTGGTTCACTTATGTCCTTTAGGGAATGAAATCCACCATCCTTACTTGGTCTGGCCTAAATGCGACTCCAGACCCACAGCAATGTGGTTGACTGTCAACTCAACTCTGAAATGGCCTAACAAGCCACTCAGATCAAGGGCAATTAGGAATGGGCAATAAATGCTGGCCTTGCCAGCAATGCCCACATCCCATGAAAGAACAAAGGAAAAAAAGATGCATGAGAGACTTTATTTGCTTGATGAAGTTCTCTTTTTAAGATATTTCCTCAGTTTTTTGCTTTTGTAGTTCCCAATACTGAAAGCCAGCCAAAGGCGGTTCCGAATCTACCTCCTCCACCCAATACCACTCCCTACTCAACCCAGTACCACTCTGAGTGGTGTGGGAGAGGACCATAGATAATGACATCTTGGTGTGGTGAATCACTGGCCTTATTTCAGAGCCCCAGCACTTACCGCTTCTTAACCTGAACACATTGCTTCATATTAGGGATTTCATTTTAGCAAAAACAGGGGAGTTGACTCATGCACGGCTACCATTGTGCAACACCCTTGGATCATTCGATATTAGTGCCAAAAACAGATCTGGTCAAGGTTCAAAAGGACTCGGTGAATTGAACACTACTTTTGAAATTGCAAGTCAAGAAGATGCAATAGCTCTGTAAACAAAGCCACTATCTAGTTGACATTACCTGCCATTGCGAGATTTGGAAAGGGGATCATGAAAAGGTACTGTATGATACTCTAACTCTGAAAGTTTGCTGCATATACATGAACTACTGCACAACATTGGTAGTGCATATCAGGAAGAAACATAAGGAACAGGAGGAGGCCATTCAGCTTCCTCAGGCCTGCTTTGCCATTCAATTGGATCATGGTTGAACAGGACATCAACTCCACTTACCCGCTTTAATCTATCTCCTTTCAAGGCAAAAATCTGTCAATCTCAGTCTTGAAAGTTTCAAATGTACTAGCAACAAGAGGTTTTTGGGGGTTCCAAATTTCCACTGCCAGCTGAATACTCGGCCCACAATTTTCTGGACAATATTTTAATTAATCATGGTTTCTGACATGCATGGATGAGGCTCCTCAACTGTTGCACAAAGTTGCAAAACCAGCCCTGAAATTTCCCTCATTCACCATTGCCTCATAAAATTCAAAATCCACCCTTGATTTGAACTCTCTCTTTGAGGTGCAACGATGATTTCGAAGGAGCGAGAGTCTGCAGAACAAAACCTCTCCACAATTGGTATTGATTCAAGAATTCCAGACTAATTAGCCCAGCGTTTTAAAGAGCAGACAAGTGGGGTTAGACACATCTACAGCTGGCACCGAAGTATGCACTCACAGCAAAGTGACAGGAACTTAGTGGTGATGAAAACTTGGAGCAGTTATTGAATGGAGTGTTGGAATGTGCTGTGTGAGAATCAGGAGATGTCTTTTTAAAAAAGAAGTAACAACAATCTACGAATTTAAAAAATATGATTGTGCTCTCTATAGAAATTAAGGAAGGAACAGTCATCTTTGGACAATGATCAGACTGAAATTTAATTTTTCCATACCTGTCCATTGCAGGGTAGATGCATCGGTTGGTAGCTTACTAGCCTGGAAAACAATTAAAGCTTGTATATAGAATTCCTTTATCTGTTATTTTAACAGGGGTTTTAAACTGTCAAAAATAATTCTGCTAGCTGGTGGAGAGAGGCATTTACAAGCCTCAGCTGGTCGCACCCTTGTCTTTGTATCCGAGGGTCATGGATTCAAGCCCCACCCCAGAGACTCAGCCATACAGTCTAGGCTGACACACCCTGTGCAGTACTCAGGGAGTACTGCACTGTTGGAGGTGCTGTCTTTTGAATGCGAAGTTAAATCAAGGCCCTGATAGGCCCCTCAGTCTTTTGTCAGGCTAACTGTGAATTCTTATTGTGTACAAATTGGCTGTCACAGTTTGCTACAAATACACTATCATATTACAACATTGCAAAAGTATTTCACTGGCTGCTAGTGAAAGGTGCAAGAAAAATTTAAAATTTTCACTTGATACCAACACATTAAGTTGTTCGATTCAACAAAGTTAACACAGAGTACAATGCAACCTCACAGTCAACAGGGGGAAACTAAACCCAGACACATAAATTTTTCCCTGGAGTAACCCCAGTTTGGCAGAATTAAAATCAGTGTCACAATGTAAAATATGCAATTATAACAGATCTGCCATGTCAAGTGTTGTGACAGTGGAATAAATATAAAAGGTAAGATGTACAATGTGCACTTAGGTAGCCTTTAACATATAAAAACACCCCAAAGTGCTTCATAGCAGTGCAATCAGAACAAAATGGAGGCCAAGTCCAGATTCGCATGAATGGAAAGTTCTGGGGCGTAGCTAGCTGAGGTAACAGAGTTAAGAAAGAACAAGGCTTTGAACTATTTAAATATGATAATGAGATTGCAAACTGTAGAATTGGGTGACTAGAAGTGAAGATAAGTCATCAAAGACACCAATGATGGGTGACTAGAACTTGGTGTGCGATTGGGCATGGGCAGCAGAGTTTTGGATGAGTTGAAGTTTACAGAGAATGGAGGATCAGAGGTCAGCCAGGAGAGCACTGGAATACTTCTGGAAGCAACAAAGCAAGGATGAGGTTATCAGCAGCTGAGGGACTGAGGCCGGGACAGAGATGGGCAAGATTTCAGAAGTAGAAGTAGGTGGACTTTGTGACGCAGATTCCTCCTTTTCAAGTATTTACCCAATTCATTTTTGAAAGTTACTGTTCAATCAGCTTCCTCCATTAGGCTGTGCAGCCAGATTGTTAGCTAGTCAAATTTGACAGCCAGTTTGACATAGGAACATCCTACAAACAGCAGTGAGATGATTTACTTGTTAAATCTGCTAATTTGGTTCTGCTTGTTGAGTGAGGAGTGGGGGCCAGAAATCCTTGCTCTTTGAATTGTGCCACTCAATGCTTAACATCCACATGAGCAGACATACAAGGCCTTGGTTTAATGTCTTGTCCTAAAAGAACCTCTGCAAGTATAACACTCATTCCACACCAGACTGAGGTTATAAGTCCAATTCCCAGAGTAGAATAAGATATAAATAACCAGCACAGAAAAAGGCTAGTCACCCAAATGGTCTATCACCAGCTTCGTCCCACCCTACTTCATCGAACTTTATCAGTATACCCTTCTATTGCTGTATCCCTCATGTACTCATCTAGCTTCACCTTAATCTATCTGTCTCTCCACCGATGCTTTTGAACTAAACTACTTCATGTGGTAGCAAGTTCCACGTTCTCAGCACTCCCTAGCTAAAGAAGTTTCTCCTGAATTCCTTATTGAATTTATTAGTGAATATTTATAGCATGATATTTATGACCCCAAGTTTGGTTTCCTCTACAGGTTGAAAGGTCAGCTCTACATCTACCTTAGGAAACAGCATTCATAATGGTGAAGACCTCTATCAGGTCACCCCTCAGCCTACTCTTTTCTAGATAAAAGGGCCCCAACACGTTGAATCCTCCCTGGTGTTGCACTGATCTGTGATCAATAACATTATAATGACTGACAGCAGTATATAGCACATGTAATGTTCTCAGTCCTTGTCACTCATCACAGGTTGACATTTTCCAAGGTTTTTTTTGGAAATTTTAACAATTAGAAGAGAATTCTAATTCCATTTGTACCCTCCCAATACAAAGATCCTTCATCAAGCACACTTTAAAAAAAATCAGGTTTAAGAACTTCTGCACCTTTGAGAGTCTGGCAAGTAAGAGTATTGGACTTGTACTGGAGCCTGGAGCTTAGCATTTTATTAACAGCCTAAACTTGGAGCTACCAAATGTTCTTATTCCGTTTCGCTGAATTCGGAGAACTGAGCACGAAGACGAAGGAATCTGGATGACTATTTTCGCCTTTGGCACAAGCACCGAGTTTTAATGACGTTTAATTGGTGTGGGCTGTAGGAGCAATACTGTGGGTCTGTTTTGGCTGCTGTTTCGTCTACTGGACTGCAGTGATGAGGTTGCCAAACCAGAAACTGTCTATCCCTCCTCTTAGCATCAAATTGTAAATAAAAAACCTGCTCTAAAAAATGTATACATATAGTTGAATTATACAGCACAGAGGATGCCCACTTAGCCTATACTGACTCTTTGAAGGTCCTATCCAATTATTTTCGCTCTCCTGCTCTTTCTCCGTGATCCTGTAAATATCACCCCTCCAAACAAATCCCACTTGAAAGTCACTATTGAATCTGTTTCCATCACCCTTGCTGGGAGCACATTCGGGATTATATCAGCCAGCTAGCTAATCATCCAGTTGGCGCCAATTCGTAAAAAAACAAACATGTTTTTAAAAATAGTTACATTAGTTACATATATATTTACTCTGTAGATGAAGTTGTTCACTTCAAGTTAGGATGGTTATAAAAAAATCCCAAAGCGCCTGTCCATGAGCTCAGCCTATTTCCTGGTGCCACCTACTTCAGTGCAGTTTCGAGGGAGCACTACACTGTTGGAACATAGAATTGAATCATCGAATGGTTAGGGTTGAGGGAGGTGGTGGGTGGTATTGTCACTGGACAAGTATTCCAGAGACCCAGGGTAATTCTCTGGGAACCCAGGTTCGAATCCCACCACAGCAGATGATGAAATTTGAATTCAATAAAAAAGTGACTACCGGGGCCCAGGATTGGAGGCCTAACACTTCAACTCAGCAGAGATAGCGAGTTCCAGTTGATCTTAAAAGTGTATTTTGAATCTTGATTCTAACTTGCTTTCTGATTAAAGGTAAATAGGAGAAATTTTTCACAGATTGATAAACTAAAGAGCAGTAGGAAATTTAAAAACAAGTTGAAAAACAGAGACGCAGGGCCAGGCGATGTGTTGTAGTTGCATGATGTGGGAGCTGGTGGACCCCATTGTGGTTCCTCGTGACCACATCTGTAGTGAATGTTGGTTGCTCGAGGAACTCGGGCTCAGAGTTGATGAATTGGAGTCTGAGCTTTGGATACTGCAACACATCAGGGACGCTGTGTTTCAGGAGACAGTCACACCCCTTAGATTAACCAACTTAAATACGTCCAGTGGTCAGCGACAGGAGGGTGTGATTATGAGTGAGGCAGGTAGAGGGATCCAGGAAGTAGCACTGCAGGAGCCTCAGCCCTTGCCCTTATCCAACAGGTTCACGATTCTTGCTCCCTTTGTGGACGAGAGCGGGGGCTGTAGGGAGAATGAGCAAACTGACCGTAGCACCGTGGTACAGGGAGCCATTCAAGTTGGGGGAGAGAAGAGAAATATAGTTATAATCGGGGATAGTATTGTTAGGGTAATAGATACTGTTCTCTGTAGCCAGGAGCGAGAATTCTGAAGGCTGTGTTGCCTACCTGGTGCTAGGGTTAAGGATATCTCATCTGGGCAGCAGAGGAACTTGGAGTGGGAGGGGAAAGATCCAGTTGTCATGGTCCACATAGGTACCAATGATATAGGTAGAACGAGGAAAGAGGTTCTGCTGAGGGAATACGAGCAGCTAGGGGCTAAATTAAAAAGCAAAACCAAAAAGGTAATAATCTCCGGATTACTACCTGAGCCACGAGCTAATTGGCACAGGGTCAATAAGATTAAAGAGGTAAATGCGTGGCTCAAAGATTGGTGTAGGAGAAGTGGGTTTGAATTTATGGGTCATTGGCACCAGTATTGGGGAAAGAGGGAGCTATTCCGTTCGGACGGGCTCCACTTGAAACATGCTGGGACCAGTGTCCTGGCGAATCACATAACTAGGGTCATAGAAAGGGCTTTAAACTAAATAGTGGAGGGGAATGTTTATCAAAGCAAATCAAAGTTTAAGGAGAGGGTAAGAGTGTAGGTTAGTGATGAGGCTGATTGTTACCAAAACGTGAAAGGAAGGGACAGAGTGTGTGAACGTCATATTGCACCAAAGAACCATATAAGAGTAGGGAAAATTGACAATGAGGCAAAATTAAAGGCTTTGTATCTGAATGCATGTAGCATTCGGAATAAAACTAATGTGTTAACAGCACAAATAGAGATAAATAGGTATGATTTGGTGGCGATTACTGAGATGTGGTTACAGGGAGAACAGGTTTGGGAGCTGAATATCCAAGGATACTCAGTGTTTTGGAAGGATAAGCAGGAAGGAAAAAGGAGGTGGTGTAGCTTTGTTAGTAAAGGAAGAGATCAGTGCTATAGTGAGGAATGATATAGGCACTGGAGAGCAAGACGTAGAGTCAGTCTGGGTAGAAATAAGAAATAGCAAGGGAAAGGAGTCCCTGGTGGGAGTAATTTATAGGTCCCCAAACAGTAGTTCAGCAATAGGGCACAGTATAAACCAGGAAATACTGGGAGCATGTAAGAAAGGCATAGCAATAATCATGGGTGATTTTAATATGCATATGGACTGGACTAATCAAATTGGCAAGGGTAGCCTCGAGAGAGAGTTCATAGAGTCTATTAGAGATTGGTTCTTGGAGCAATATGTTGTGGAACCAACCAGGGAGCAGGCTATTCTGGATTTGGTTTTGTGTAATGAGATGGGATTAATTAATGATCTCAGTGAGATGGGATTAATTAATGATCTCATAGTAAAGGAGCCTCTAGGGAAGAGTGATCATAACATGATAGAATTTCAAGTTCGGTTTGAGAGCAAGAAACTTGAGTCCCACACTAGTGTTCTGGAGTTAAACGACATAGGCATGAAAGAAGATTTGGCCCTAGTGGATTGGGCAGGAAGACTACAAGGTAGGACAGTTGATGAACAATGGTAGATATTTAAGGAGATATTCAATTCCTCCCAAGTAATATATATTCCAAAGAGGAAGAAAGATGGTAAGAGGGGGAAAATCATCGTGGCTAAGCAAGGAAGTTAAAGATAACATAAAGGCAAAAACTAAGGCGTACCAAATTGCAAAGGTCAGTGGCAGGCTGGAAGATTGGGAAACTTTTGAAGATCAACAAAGGCTTACTAAAAAAATATTAAAAAGAGTAAAGGTAAATTATGAAAGAAAACTAGCGCAAAATGTAAAACTGATAGCAAAAGCTTCTACAAGTATATAAAAGGAAAGAGAGTAGCTAAAATGAATGTTGGTCCCTTGGAGGATGAGACTGGGGAGTTAATAGTGGCACTCACCCCTCTATTCCATGAGCGAGGATTGTGTTAACCAGATCTTCACGTGAAAAAGCAAAATATGTGAAGAAGCATAATACCACTATGGTTGTGAATGCGGCCACTCATAAGCTAAGCCTGTTCTGGATACAACTTACTCCTCTCTTCCTTTCTGCATTACATCAACAGCAATCACACGTCAAAAGTACTTCCTTGGCTATAAAGTGTTTTGGGGCATCCTAAGGTGGTGAAAGGCGCTATAGAAATGGAAATTTTTCCCCAATAATGCACACATTGTTAAAAACTAGCTTGGCGCAATTAGTCACTACTTCTCACTTTATTCTCATCCTCCTTCCCAGTCTTTGCAAACTTGGTCTTCCCTGTGCTACAGGACCTGGACCTTCAGATTAGTATCTCAACAACAAAGAAACTACTGCAGTTTGCAGAACCAGTTAGTTGAACATATTTTATAAGTGGAAGGTGTTTACAATAACAACATATATTTACATAGCACATTTAATGCAATAAACCATCCTAAGGATCTCCTTCACAGGGACATTTTTAAACAAAATATGACACTGAGTCACATAAGGAGATTTTAGATCAAATGACCAAAAGCTTGGTCAAAGGGGTAGGTTTTAAGGAGTGTCTTAAAGGGGAATAGCAAGGTAGAGAGGCAAAGCACTATACAGAGGATATTCCAGAGTTTGGGGCCTAGGTAATTTAAAGTGAGGCCACCAATGGTGGAGTGACTAAAATTGGGATGCACAGGAGACCAGAATTGGAGGGGTGCAGATATCTCAGAGGGCTGTGGGGCTGGAGGAGATTACAGAGATAGGGAGGGGTGAGGCCATGGAGGAAAATTTGAAAACAAGGGTGAAAATTTTAAAATCCAGATGTTGCTTGACCGCTAGTCAATGTAAGTCAGCGGCCACAGGGGTGATAATGGAACGGGATTTGGTGCGATTTAAGGCAAGGGCAACAGAGCTTTAGCTAATCTAAAATTTACAGAGTAGAATGTGGGAGACCAGTGAGGAGTGCATTGGAATTGGCAAGTCTACAGGTAACAAAGGCATGAATAAAGGTTTCAGCTGCAGATGAGCTGAGATGGGGTGAAGTCACGGCATATGGAGATAGAGATAGGCCACCTTAGCGATGGCATGAGGTTGGGAATACGTCTTTGGTCAAATATGACACCAAGGTTGTGAACAGGGTGGCTTAGCCTCACACTGTTTCCAGGGAGAGGAATGGAGTTGGTAGCCAGGGAATGGGCTATGGAACAGGGACCAAAACCAATGACATCAGTCTTCCCACCATTCAGTACTCCTAAGATAATGCTGTCACTCAGTAAGACCTTTGTGATAACCATCTTCAATAAGATTGTTGAGTTGTGCTCATTTTCTTTGAGATCGATAGATTTTTGTTGGGTAAGGGTAAAATGGCAAACAGATAGGCAAACAGAGTTAGATTTAGATACGCCATGATCTAATTGAATGACAGAACAGATTGGAGGGGCTGAATGGCCAACTCCTGTTCCTGTGTGTTCTTATGTCCTAAAAGGTGGAAATCTTGTTCTTTGAAATAATCACAGCTCCATTTGTTTAAGGGGTTTGCAAACTGGTCTCACTTGCTTTGGTCATAAATCTCACTCCTGTGCTGACAGTTCTCAGCAGCATCTTTATCTATATTAACTTATTGGAATTGGCTAATTACGCATCAAAATTCATGTGTTGGAACAAAGTCACATTTCATTAAAATATTTAGCGGACTGTATCAATGCCTATTGTTTCCCATGGTGCAGTTAGTTATTGATGAAATGGGAGGTGGACCATGCAGAAAAAAAGCATTTTTGCATTTTATGTTCATTTCCTCCTTCCTGTGCTCTCTCTTGCTCTCTTTGTCTCTCTCTCTCCTACCCTCTTCTCCTTCTCACAAAGAGTGTCCCACCTAATCATCTAACTCAATCATCATATTTTGATTTACCTCAGGGTTAATTTTAACAGAATTAGAATAGTGGTCGGGTGCTTCCCAATGCGGGTCATGCCCAGCACCATTTTAACCGCTGGGTTTTCGGAAACTCAAACACCAATCCCAGCTGACACTTCAGTCCGATACTGAGACTGCACTGTCTTTCACATGAGCTGTTAAACTGAGGTGCCATTTCCTCTCTCAGGAGAATGTAGAAGGTCCCGTATCCATTATTTTGAAGAAGAGCAGGGGAGTTTCTCCCCATTGCCCTGGCCAATATTTATCCCTCAATCAAGGCGGCAACAAAAAAACCAAATGATCTGTTCGTTATCACATTGCCGTTTTTGGAAGTTTGCTGAGCACATATTGGCTGCCGCGTTTCTCATATTACAACAGTGACGACACTTCAAAAGCTCTTCAGTGGCTGTAAAGTACTTTGGGATGTCCTGCCACACTCAAAGATGCTTTATAAATACAAGTTTTTTTATTTCTTGTACTGCACACCAGGCCTTACTTTTTCACTACATTTGGTTTTATTTTTATTTATTCTTTCACCAGATGTGAACCTCGCTGGCTAGGCCAGCATTTATTGCCCATCCCTAATTGCCCTCAAGAGGGTGGTGGTGAGCTGCCTTCTCAAACCACTGCAGTCCATGTGGCGTAGGTGCATCCACAGTGCTGTTAGGGAGGGAACTCCAGGATTTTGACCCAGCGACAGTGAAGGAACGGTGATATATTTCCAAGTCAGGATGGTGAGTGGCTTGGAGGGGACCTTGCAAGTGATGGTGTTTCCATTCACCTACTGCCCTTGCTAGGATTGCCAACTCTTGCTGGACATATTCCAGAAGATGTCAGTGGAAGTGATGCCACAAAAAGCTGGCGGTGTAACACGAGTGTGTGAACTTGCCCAAATTCTCATCCGCCCCACCATTTCACTCACACTTCCCTTGGCCATTCTCCCAGACTCAGATTTACGACATGTATTTCTCTTTTTGGTTTCTCCTTTCTCTCCCATGCAACAACCGCCTCGGGGTCTTCTAAATATTAATCTTGGCTTCCAACATGAGTTGTTTTCAATGTCCCAAGATTGGAAAAAGACAAATAAAACAACACTGTGTTAAAAACTGGTGACACTACTGTCCACTGTCTCTTTGGGGTTGAACCTTAGTGACTGATACAGGCACAGGAAGGGCCCAGGCTTTAAGCAGGGACTAGGCCATCATGTCCTCCTCGGTCACTGACATTTCACAGTGGCCCTAGTGCCTGACCAGTTACCCAGCTGAACATTTTTTCAGCAAATTCAATGTGACTTCACAAACAGAAAGTTGCTAAATCAGCAGCTTTGCCAATTATACTGGCTTAAGTGACTCTTTTAGGCCTTTTTAATTAGTCCATTTTTCTAGCGCTGCAGTGCTCCTTCTTACCTCCAGTACCGGATCTCTCAGCCACATCTAGAGATCGGCTCAAGGCTCAGACAGCGCCAGCGGGGTAAATATCAGGCAGCAGTAGCAGCAGCAGCAGTGCTGTCTGTGAGTGCAGTCTGCGTGCGTGGTCACGTCGGTTACAGCCTCGAATGTAATCATCAATATTCATGAATAGATTCTGGCTGGAGGCTACGGATTACAGAACGGAATGACAGAATTATAATTTTAAAATATCCCAGATTGCTTTTAATAGCTGCTGGGAGATTGATAGTGAATCCGGGAGACTCCCTGCCACTGCAGGAGGATTGGCAACCCTAGCCCTTGTTCTTCTAAGTGATAGAGTCGCAGGTTTGGAAGGTGCTGTTGAAGAGAGCCTTGGTGAGTTGCTGCAATGCATCTTGTAAATGTCACACGCTGCTGCCACTGTATGTCAGTGTTGGAGGGAGTGAGTGTTTAAGTGGTTGATGGGGTGCCAATCAAGTCGGCTGATTTGTCCTGGATGGTGTCGAGCTTCTTGAATGCTGTGGGAGCTGTACTCATCCAGGCAAGTAGAGAGTATCCCGTCACACTCCTGACTTGTGCCTTGTAGACGGTCAATAGGCTTTGGGGGAGTCAGGAGGTGAGTTATTCATCGCAGGATTCCTAGCCTCTGACCTGCTCTTGTAGCTACAGTGGTGTTATAAATGGTGCTACAGTTTCCTTGTGCCTAGACTGCGACTACTGAGACTTGTAGCTACCTAGGGTCTGATTTATTGTTTTTTTTTCACGTTATCTTGTTTTAAAACACCTTACCATCCCACCGTTCCTCCACTAACTACTCTGTCTTCAGCTGTCACTAAGGTTGCCAACCCTCCAGAATTGCCCTGGAGCCTCCAGGAATCTCCCAGAGCAACCCGGGAGAAAAGCCATTTGGTCTGTAAAAGATTGTGCTTTAAAAATAAATCTTTGAACCCTTTGTTTATTGGTTATAAAAATATCTGAAATGGGATAAAAGGCTGTTTGTCTGGCAGCAAAGGATAATGGAATCAAGTAATGGAGAATCTATTCACTTTTCAGTGAGCTGTGGGAAGCTGGGACACCACGTGGATGGACATGTCGGCCAATCAATGACACATATGTGGGGGCAGGGACATCTGGAGTCAGAAGGTCATATGATGACAGCTCCAGATCACAAACAGATACATCGCAGAGATCACTAAAAGTAGAGATGCAGGTTTAATAAAGGCCATTAGAAAAAATGCAAACCAAGCACAGGGTTCATTTCTAGATGGCTAGAATTGAAAGGCAGAGCCATTATGTTAGACTTACATAGAACCTTGCTTTGAACCCATTTGGAACACCGCAAACAATTCTGGCCCCCAGATTATAAAAAGCATTACAGAGGCATTGGAGACAATGCAAAAAGGATTTACTTGAGTGATACCTGAACTGAGATCTTATACCGACCCAGAAAGATTGAACAGGCTGGTGCTCTTTTCTGCAGGAAAGAGACTGAGGGGTGACTTGATAGAGTTTTTTAAGATTACGAAAGGGTTTGAGAGGGTGAACGAAGGGACGATGGGTCCACTGGTGGCCAAGACAAGAACTAGGGACCATAAATATAAGATAGTTACTAATAAATCTAATCAGGGATTCAGGAAAACCTTCTTTATCCACAGAATGGTGATATTGTGGAGCCTACTACTACAGGGAGTAGCTAAGGTGAAGGGGAAGCTGGGTAAACATGAGGGAGAAAGGTTGAAAATAATGTTGATGGGATTTGATATTATGAGGGGTAGGAGGAGGCTTGCATGGGGCATAAACACCAGCATGGACCTGTTGGTGAAGTAACCTGTTTCTGTGCTTCAAACAATGCCAGTAAACCTGACTGTCACAGCCTGCTGGTCAGAAGCATGAACCATGGGGACTGATGGCGTTGGTGGAATTGATTCTCTAGCAGGAGTTGCTCACTTCAGGAGAGGAAGAGAGAAAACAGAGGCAAAAAAAAATAGAAATCAGCTCGACCCTATCCGTATATTCCAATAAATACGGTAGTTGTAAGGGTTGCTGCTTGATATGCCGTTGGGAGTCACCACATGGTATGCCTGTAACTTTGGAATGCTTTTAAACAAACTCTCACTATAAGCCCATCTGCAAGCAATCATTTCCTATCCAAAGACTATGCACTTTCAAGAAAAAGTACTTGCACTGCACACAACAAATTCAACATGGTCTTTAGAATAACAATCTTGCCAGCAATTAATAAAGGTTCCCTTGTGGAAGTGAGCTCAGTACTTTCATTCTGTGCTCCTCGATTACACCATGGCTCCAGCAGAACCCCCTCTGATTACGCAGACTGTGAGCCAAAGGTCTGGCTTTGTGCATCCATTCTGAATCCCAAATAAGTCACCAAATCTGCTTGAGATTTGCACCAGCCTCATTAACTTAGTTCTGATGAAGTTGCCTCCACCCAATTCTTTGAAGCACTCTTTAGCTCTTTTTAGAGAAAGAACTTGCTTTTATAAAAAAGGAAAGAAAGGTTCCATGACACTATTTGAAAAAGGACAAAATTTTCCCCTGTGCCCTGGTCAATATTTATCAATCAGATTGTCTAGTCATTAACACATTACTGTTTGTGGGTCCTTGCTTTACATAGCTCCCTTCACAACCTTAAAATGTTCCAAAGTGTTTTCTAATCCATGAAGCTTATTAGAAGTGTGATGCAGGAAACTTATCTGCATGCTAATTGGCTGCTGAGCTCCCTACATTACACCAATGACTACCTTCTAATCTACTTCATGGGTTAGAAAGCAATTTGGAATGTCCTGAGGTTGTAAAAGGAGCTTGTTACGGCTATGAGGTTTATAAGATTGCTTTTTTTTGGGATTGTGTCTTTAAATTAAGATAAAATGAAAAAAAGAGGGGAGGGGGCGTGTGACCAGTTCTGAAGCCTATCTGACAGCAAGCCTGAGCAGTTTGATTGTTAGAGATTAAAGGGGGTCCAGATTGTTTTACTGGGAAGAAGGTTCAAGGTGTTTACACTTGGAGGCAATGGCAGTAGCCTGTGTCCTGACAGTGGATAGACTGAGTCTCCAAAGTCCCAGAAAAGTGTTGAGAATGTCAGGAATGTCAGAATGTTTTAAACTGTCCATTTACTTCCAAGATAAAAGAGGATTGGGGTCTCAAGAATGGCTAATCAGCATTTCTACCTGGGTACAAGGCCCATGCAATTCATGCTGCCATGGAGATGGGCTTTGAGAGGGGGAAGGGTTTAAGATATCCTTGAAACTCACAGACAAGGTTAGTCTGCCAGGATCCAGGAGAAGGAGAGCAACTATAGGCAGCAAGATGCTATGGTTCACCAAACAGGAATGCAGGTGTGAGTTCGAGCTTGGATTAAAAGATTGAATTCATGTGGACTTAAAATGAGGCTGGAAGATTCACCTATCTTGCACCAGAGGAAGAATCTCTGGGGAGAAAAGCCTCACTGTGAAAGATAGTTCTGAGATAAAAGGTTCCCAGGCTGAGAAAAGAAAAGAACAGAAGTAAACCCTCAGGAGTTAAGAATCACCTGGGACTGGTTCTGGGCGAACTGAATATCTACTTAAAGGATAGTATAAAGTATGCTTGTGAAATGTGTTTTTAGTTGTGCTGAAAAGGAAAAGAGGATCGTTCTGCTCTGTGGTTTAAAGTGTAAATGACTAGACAATCTGTTACGTGATTGAGACAGAGGGCTTACTATTGGCAAGGACACCAGGGAGAACTTGTCTGTTCTTCATCAAATAATTCCTTACAGTCTTTAACATCCACCTGAGAGGCACTCAGGGCCTTAGTTTATAAAATCTCATTCAAAACATGGCACCTCAATAGTGCAGCACTCCTTCAGTACAGATTTTGTGCTTGTGTCAGGATCAGGATTTCTCAAATTCCTCACCATCTGAAATTCTTTCTTAGGCTGCTTCATGCTGTCAACAAGCCTCTAATAGCACTTCTAGGAAGAATGCAATTATAGTGAGGTTATTTTGACCTGTTTATCGACAGACTGGGGTGTGCCTGGTATCTCCACACTGGCGTAATACAGGGGACTATTTATAAAACACACAAGGGATTACCCAAGACAGATGATATTTATTCCATCACTGACTTTACCACAGGGTAAAAACTCATTTGTAGAAAAATGTTTGCAGATGTGGTGCATTTACAACCATGACGGCCTGAATTATTCGCTGATGTTCAGGCTGGCTATGATTTTGCCTTTAAATATGCTCTGCTCCATATGAATGTTTCTGTTTCACCTGTTCCCTCTACACTGGCTCCCTCCAGGAGTGTGAACGGCCAAGAAACGCATTGCAACTTTCCCCCACCTGTGGCAGGAAGCCTGGCCACCACTCAGTAGTTAACCAGTCAGTTAGATGATGGATTCAGCAGGAGGAGACTTAGACATGCCTTCCATCCTCTGTGACACTATGTATTGATACATCACTGTTTAAGGCTGATGGTTCAATGACACCAAAGGCAAAGGCAAGATGGACTGAATGGCCTCCTTCTGGACTGTCGGATTCTATGAATGAATGATAAATGTCTGCATTGAGCATACAATCTAAGGCCATTGGATAGTTCAGAATTCGCGGCTGGATGAGTGGGAGCATTGAATTAGCTCCTTTGGGCAAGAGGGTTTCTCCTCTTGTTACTCAGGAATTTCCTCATAGAATCATAAAGCACAGAAGGACGCCACTTGTCGCATTGTGCCTGTGCCAGCTCTTAGCAAATGCTTTTCTATTAGTTCCGCCCCCTGCTCTTTCCACACAGCCCCAAATTTCTCCTTTTAAACTATTTACCAAAAGATCCTGCTGAACATGCTTCAACCATCCTTTCAGGCTGTGATTTCCCGATCATAAATCACAGTGTAAAATAAATTCTCAACGCCAACTGCCAAACCTCCCCACCCCCCAATTCTTTTATCACACTGTTCTGATTCTTCCTATCGCATGCACCAGGCCATTTACGTGACTCCAGATGGGCAGGCCATCTGCCGCCTTCCCTGCTGCTGGCAAAATGGCATAGTGATGGGAGGATGTCAGGCCATGCCTTCCCATGCCATCTTGCCAGCCTTTCTGCCTCTCATGCCGCATAAAATTCTGGCGTATGCTTAACATATTTCTTACGTGAGTTAAAGGCAAGGAAAGTGCAGAGTGATGAACATATTTCTAATAAATGTTAAAAAAAAACAATAAACACAGAAAATGCTGTAATTATTCAGCAGGTCAAGCAGCAATTGTGGAGAGAAAAACAGAGTTAACATTAACGGTGAAGAGTTCTGATAAAAGGTCGCAGAATTGAAATGTTGACTCTGCTTTTCTCTCCACATATGTTGCCTGACCTGCTGAGTATTTCCAGCATTTTCTGTTTTTATTTCAGAGTTCAAACATTTGCGGTATTTTCCTTTTGAGTTAAAAAATATTCTACTTCAGTACTCCAACAGTTAGGAAGTGTTTCCTCCCTTTCTCCCCCAGTCTTCCAACCTCCACTTATAAAGAAAGACTTGCATTTATATAGAACCATTCAAGAGCTCATGACATCCAAAAGTGACTTACAGCCAATTAAGAACTTTTAAAGCGCAATCAAAGTGGTGACGTAGGAAAAGTGGCAGCCAATTTTCACAAGCAAGCTCCCACAAACGAAATAATGACCATTAAAAGTGACAACATAGAAAATACAGGACAGAAACAGGCCTTTTGGCTCAACCAGTCCATCCCGTTTTTATGTTCCACTCGAGCCATCTTCCATCCTTCCTCATTTAACTCTATCAGCATGACCATCTACTTCCAACTCCCTCATACATTTATCTAACCTCTCCTTAAGTGCATCTATACTATTTACCTCAACCACTCCTTGTGCTAGCAAGATTCACATTCTCAACACACCCTAGGTAAAGAGATATATTCTGAATTCTCTACTTGATTTCTTGGTGATTATCTTGTATTAATGGCTTCTAGTTTTGCTCTCCTCTCCACATCTACTCAATGAAAACTTTTCATAATCTCAAAGGTCTCTACTAGGCCACCCATTTTCCAGAGACACAAGAGTCTCAGCCTATTTAACCTTTCCTGATAGGTTTGACCTAGCTTTTCTGGAATCATCCTTGTAAATCTCTTCTATGCCCTTTCCACTGCTTCTGCATCATTTTTATAAAATGACAACCCGAACTCTGCATTGTAATCCAAGTGTAATCCAACCAAGGTTTGTTGCAAGTTTAGCATAACTTCTCTAGTTTTCAATTCCATCCCTCAAGAATTAAATTCCAGTGCTTTGTTTGCTTTTTTAAGGTCATTTTCACTGTGCTGATACTTCCAGTGATTTGTGTATTTGTACTCCCAGATCCCTTTGCTCTTCTCCCCAATTCTTAGATTCCTATTTTCTAAGTAATATGTAACCTGCTTATTTTCCTTACTATGAATGGAATACTACACATTAGTCCATGCTGAAATTCATTCTGCAAGTTTATTGAGGGAGTCCTTCCAAGGAGAGTGAGCAGAGCTCCATTGCTCTTTTTCAAAATAACATTGTGGGATCTTTTATGTCCACCTGACAACACAAATGTGACCTCAGTTTAATACTGCATCAGAAAGACGGCACTTCCTACAGTGCTGCACTTGCTCTGCATCACATTGGCGTGTCAGCCTAGAGTTCTGCGCTCACGTCCCTGGTATGGGACTTTGAATCCACGACCTTCTGACTTTGAAGTTATGAATCAGCTGATGTATTACGTCTTTTGATCTTACTCAGGGGAGTCGGTCAGCGAAAGTTTATCTGAGTGGACAGTCCCCAGCTGTCTCAGCAATGACCTCATTTCAATCCCCAGGGGAATTAACAGATCAAAAAAATGTTAATAAATGTAACAGCTCATTGCAGTTGAATTAATTTTGGACAGCTTTTCCCCTGCTTCTTATTAAGAGAGCACTGGAAAAATAACAGTGGCTCTTAGAATGAAGTTAGAGGGCATGCATCATAGATTAATTTGGTAACAGGTTTGAAACCCTGCTAAGAATAAGCGAATCACAAAGTCAACCAAACTAGGCAACTGTAAAGCACCAAAACCATATCTAATCATGTTTCAGTCAGTTAGTTTTTCTTGCATCACTACAAAGGCCAACACTTGCTGCAAGTGTTCCAACTGGCTTTGGCTCAGCTCAAGCAGCCATTGGCATTAAATGCCTGCTTTATACAACAAGGTCGCTTTCAATAATGCACAATGATGCCAGAGATGGTCCCAGTACTATAAACAATCCAACAGTCTTGCGACTGGAAGTGCTAATACATTGCTTCAACAGGGAATTTTAACTGGTGCCTCTAGTAATGGTGCATGGGAGCAGTGCTGATGTTACAAAGTGGGGGTTCACCAATCTGGGACCGGGTCAGGCTGTGCCAAGCCTGAGCACACCACTGATTTGCACTGGGTGGTCATGTGCCCTCCCACATCACTGAACAGCATGGACAGTCCTCTGACTTTGATGAAGATCCACAGCCACACTGGCATTCTAAGTGCTAACTGCCCAGGTATGAGTACAGTACCCTCCTGTTGCATGGTATGGAGGGCAGTTTGGACAATAATGACAGCTGGCCCCATTACTAATGTGCTTTTGGCGACTGTGTTTCTGCAGTGTGCTTGAAGATAAATTCGTCCAGGAAAGGAGGCAGAACACTAGGAATGGAGGAGTGAAAATAGTTACTGTTAGGAACAGTTTTCATGGCTCTATGAGTTGAACAGCAGTTCAGTTCATTATGTTAAGGAATGATGTCAGCTTTCCCGTTGGTTCATGCGCGATGGGAACAAGGGTTGGAGACAGGACTGTTACAGAGCCAATTCTGCGATCTGCCCGTCTGTCTGGTGGGGCTCCAAGCTGTGAGTTCACCCATAAATCACTCTTTTAATTATCTGCTGATCCTACCCTGAAGCAGGAAGTGCTTCTACAACCAGCAGAGCCTTCATTGCGAAACCTTTCTAACCAGAACTGCTAACCCGAAAGCATGTTCCTGTCACTAGCTAAACAGGAAAATAATAAAATGCAAACAAACACTTTTGGATTTTCCCTTCATAATCTTGTGTTTCCCTCTCTGACTTTGTGGTTTTGCCAAAAGTCCCGTCATTGTTCTGTGGGCAGATTTCCCTGTCTCGATGACATACATTGTGTACTCAGAGCAGGGCAAATTCAACAACTTCAGTTTTTGAGTCAGAAAATGATCACAGTGCCATGCCATCTGGATTCCTGACAGATTTTTTTCTGCAAACCATTCATTTTAAATCTAGTTTTAAAAATCTGAGCTTTCCCAATGTTTTAACAATATTTCCACTTGAGAAGATCAGGACAAGGGGGCCATTAAATTAAGATAGTCACTAATAAATCCAATAAGGGATTCAGGAGAAACCTTTCTACCTAGAGGAATATACCTAAAGTATATGGGTCACAGTGAAATGCTTTACACAATGAATTACTCTGAAAGTGCAACAATTGTTGTTATGTAGGCAAAGGCATCAGCAATGCTCGAGCAGCATCAGTCATTGATGTCATATGAATCTGATTTTCACTGGGATTGGAGGCAAAGGAATTTTGGTTAGAAAACTCAGAAATCCTTGTTCATTTTTTTGAATACCTTTAATTTGGGGCACTTTGCCTCAGCCTCGGTTTACTGTCTCACTAAAAGGTCTGTACCTTAAGTGAGTACACCCTCAGTTCTACACTGGAGTGACTGCCTAGATTATAAGTTCATAAGAAATAGGAGTACGAGCAGGCCATTTGGCCCCTCGAGTCTGTTCTGCCATTCGATGAAATCATAGCTGATCTGACTGTCGCCCATAACCCTTAACTTCCTTGTCGATCAAAAATTTGTTAACTCAGCCTTGAGTATATTCAATGACCCAACTTCTACGGCTCTCTGTGGAAGAGAATTCCAAAGACTAACACCCTCTGAGAGGAGGAATTCCCCTTATCTCTGTCTTAAATGGGAGACCCCTTATTTGTAAAACGTGCCCCCCTAGATCTAGATTCCCCCACGAGAGGATATATCCTCTCAGCATCTATCCTGTCAGGACCCTCAGAATCGTATGGGGCTGGGTTTTCAACCTTGAGGTGGGTAGTGGGAGTCAGGATCCTGGCTCAGGTGCACCCCACCACCACCCACCCCCCCCTTTCCAAAAGATGGGCTTTTCATTGTGGAGGGGATGGCGGGCGCTGGCTGCAGTTGGGCCAGCTGACCTGGGAAAACGTTCGGAGGCAGCCACAGGGGCTGCTGGGGCCTGGCGGCCTGCCTCAGTGCTGGGGGACTTCCTCCCAGTTAAAATCAAAATAGAAAGACCCTCCAGCCCTCAGCCATCATACCACCACGCCCCCCCCCCCCCCCCCCCCCCCCCCCACCCCCCACCCCCCAACCAAACCACATACTCCCCATGCACAAGCCATGCACTTCAGGCCCCCTCTTCCCACCCCTCATGCACCTCTATGTCAAGCCCACCCTTCATGGCCCCCATAGGTCCCATGCCAAGCCATGCCCCCCCAAACAACCCCAACAGCCCTCCCATACCACTTAAACCAAGCCACATGCCCCAAACAACACTTATGACACCCCCTCATGACTGAAATAATTGCAAGTAATAAACAGAGCAAGCTGATGAATATCCTATCAATGTTTTATGCAAATTTTCTTTATAAATAAATCAGTTATCAAATTAGCAAAGGCCCACAATGGCAGTGGTTCAAGTCTATGCCAATTGTCACTACAGCCAGTGTTACACTTCATTGAACAAAACAAATATTCATCTTCATTCCACCTAACGTTACCTTTGTGGAAGCCCAAATTTATTTAAATACTGGGAAATCTGGCTTTTTCTACCCAGTTATCCCACTACACACTTAAGTGAATATTACAATAATATGTTATGATACAATACTCCAAGCTCCTTAAAATCCTAATTAACCGGGCACATAAAACACAGAACCAGCTCCGACATTCAAACAAATCCATCTGAACTATCATTAGCAACTTGACCTTTAAAGGTTATCTGCATCCTCCAAATTACTGTGATGTGTTTGTTCAGTAGGAGATAGTGTGGGCCTACTATGTACGTGCACACGCACACACACACACACGCAAGAACATGACACAAATACACACATTTGCATGTTATACAGTCACAGCACACATACATTACACAAGTACAAAACACACACAGTGAATAGTTGCTTGACCTTTCATAGTGGCTCAAAATCTCCAAACCAAGGACCATCTCCAGAGCATCACTCTGAGCAATTCCCTCAGTGATATATGGTTTCATTCGAGTTCTCACCCAGAAAGGATTTGGACAAACTTAAGCTCTCCCCAATGTTACTTAAGTAATGAATGAAGTGAAAATGTGGAGAAAGTAAAGGAATCTGTATGAACTGTCCTTCATGAAATACTAGCATAGGATGAAGGCTGTCAAGATTCTCTCTCCAATAATCACTTAAATGAACAGAAAACAAATGGGCAGTGAACTTGCAATTTCCTGGAATACATGGCCAGGGATCACAGATAACAGGCATTAACAAAAATCAGCCTTCATTATAATATATTTACTGTCCTAGTCATTTGCTAGTACAGAACTCGAGTATTGCTGAAAAAAAAGACTTTTTTGTCAAAGCTTTTCATCTTGCACTCATCAGGACAATTCACAAGAATACCAAATGTAAAGGAAATTAGAAATTATGCTGTATGAGAAGAGAGTGCTGATTGGTTGGCAAGTGGACTCTGATTAATAGAGGCAATGTCATAGAGAATGCACCAGTTGATGGTGAACTGACAGTTAACTGCCAAGCATCATTTGAAATTTAAACCAGGCAGCTTAACTTTGATTGATGAAGGCATTGCCTTGAGGAATGAACCAGTGAGTGGCTGTCACTTGTTTTGTTTAGCTGAACCAGGTACAGGTTCTTTCTGGCTGCAAAGAACAGGACCCTGTGTATTAATATGTATAGCTTCCATTACATGCAAATGCGCCACATTGCAAGCCTGACTGACAATCTTAAATCAGTTGTCAGTGTAATTCTTAGCACACTGAGGATTATTTAGCAAATGTTGTACAATCGTGGAATCACATCCAATGTTGTGCACTGTGTTTTGAGTTTTGAGTTGGGCTGAGTGGGTACAATCTGTACTTTGCCCGTTGTGAACAGCAGAAGGGACATGCTGTTTGATATGATCTGCCAGTCTTTGGGATATATGGCTTAAACACTTAGCATCACACTGGCACTGCAATGCATATGCCACATTACTCATTTGTACGATAGGCAGAATGTCTTTTTGGCTTGTTGGTAGCATCCTGTTAATACCGGATACCACTCATGTTGCTACTGCATAGTAGTAGCGTGAAACAGCTAGCTTCAACTGTTTCTCAAATGTTTGAGATGCCTTGACCTTTCAGGGTAACCTGAGGTAGACTGAGCACTTTTCAGGGTCAAAAGTGATGGCCTTTGGCCCGTTCATGAATTTGTGCGATATACAGCATGAAATGATCTGCTCAGGGTGGCCATTATCACACAGGATGTCTTAGATACACCCTAATTCGGCATCAAGCTTGCATGGTGAGCAAATGGCTCAGGCCTTAATTATGAGGTTGCTGATAAGGCCAATCTTAGAGCGCATGAAACTGTAAGAATCCATAACTCTACCAATCATCGTCCACTTGCCAACTAATCAGCACTCTCTTTTCATTCAGTATAAATTGTTGTTCTCTTTACATTTGGTATTCTTCCAAATTGACCTGATGAGTGCAAGGCAAAAAGATTTGACAAAAAAAAAATCTCTTCTTTCAGCCATTTACTGTGCTCTTGTGATGTTGCTTAATGGTAGAGGGGACCTATAAAATACGTTTGAGTTTGATTTGGTTACTAATCTGTTTTTTCTGTTTGAAAAATGTCAGGCACAGTGGCTTCTGAATTACTGGGGTCAATTCAAGGGTAGTTGTAACGGTTTGTAAATTACAGGCTCTCGCTGAGTGATTGGTTTTCTTTGTCTTCTTACTGCACATTTCTCTTCTTACATTAACTATTGAGCAGTGTTCCGTCTAAGTGTGCCTGCGCAGCCATGCACTGTCCACCAAGTACTGCACACTAATTATTATAGCTGCGCACAACCGAATGGTTAAATGAGGTCCATTGCCACTCTAGGCCATGAGCAAAGAACTGGTAGACTCCCCCAAGAGAGGAAATTAATAAATAAGTGCCGAGCCTGACATGATTAATCAGGTAGAATGAACAACTGAAATTCACTCGTCAGTTCATAAAGCCCAAAGCTATCACTCAGCAATTGTCTTTCCTGCAATCCGCTTGCCACTTCCGTCCCCGATCTTCCCGCTGGCAGCCCCCCTCGCTCCCTCGCTCACTTCCTCTCTCTCGTTGCACCTCTCCCCAGCCTTCGCTCGCAGTGAGGGTTCAGGAGAGGGAAACAGTGAGTCAGGAGAGGCAGCGAGCTGGAGGCAGGAGGTAATGAGCAGGTGCTAAGTTGAAAGATTTAATAAGTTATTAAGAGTTGTTAAGTTATTAAAAGTTAGTAACAGGATTTTTGGGCCACTTAATAAAACTGATCTAGTCATGCTGCTGGAGTTTGTTTTGTAGAATTTTTCAAGGAAGATTAATTCCAAAGACAGTCAACACATTACTTTGGCACTTCTAGGAAGTTTGTGATTTGGATTCCTAGCCCAGATCTTGTGAGGTTACCTCTTGGGACATTTTAAACTGTGCATGCTTCCAATTATCACCTCTCCCCAATTCACTTTTGTATGTACTGTGTGGGACAGGTTACATTAAAAATGGTGAACCAGTTTATTACTTCACAATTCAAAGACTTTTAATCTAAAAATACTGCAGGTGGAATAAATGCCATTAGCTCTACTTAAAGCCAGCCTGTATCTCTTAAAGGGAAGCTACATGCTGGCTGGAACAAGTGCTGGAACTGGTTGCAGGAAAGCGTGAGGAAGAAAAACACTGAATTACAGCACAACGTGGCAAAGAAAGGGCTGCAAAAAAAATTCAGACAATGCACTGGAGGATTTGGTTGAGGAAGCGCAGAGGAGAGATAACATCTTTCCACAGGGGGCCCGAAGACCCTTGGGACAAATTCTAAGGAGACTGTGGGAGTAGATAGCTCTGGTGGTCAATGCCAGGGAACTAGACCTGAGAATTTGTATGAAGTGACGCAAGATGTTCAATAACCTCACACGAGCAGTCAAGGTCAGTAAATACATCTTTAAATGCCATACCCATCAACTGCACAATTAGCCTCACAAACTGCTCAATGCACCAGACCTACATCTTTCACCTACCACCAATCTCTATCAGTCATGACTCATAGCTAACATTCACAGCTTTATCTCACCCTCACACTTGGTACTGCTGGAAGGCACACATCTCACAATTAAATAACTGACCAGAGGACGAGGCTTCAAAAACATCCCTCTCCTTAATGATGGGGGAGCCCAGCTCATTAGTGCAAAAGACAAGGCTGAAGCATTTGCAACCACCTTCAACCAGAAGTGCTAAGTGGATGGTCTATCAAGACTTCCTCCTGAGGTCCCCAGCTTCCCAGATACTAGCCTTCAGCCAATTCAACTCATTTCACATAATATCAAGAAACAGCTGAAGGTACCGGATATTGCAAAGGCTATGGGCCCTGACAAGATCCCGCAGCAGTATGGAAGACTTGTGCTCCAGAACTAGCCATTCCCCAGCCAAGTTGTTACAGTACAGCCACAACAATTGCATCCAGCCAGCAATGTGGAAATTTTTCCAGGTATGTCCTTTCCGCAAGAAACAAATACAATCCGGACAATTACTGCCCCATCAGTTTACTCTCCATCAAAAGGAAATTGATGAAAGATGATGCTGAAAGTGCAATCAAGTAGCACTTACACAGCAATAACCTGCTCACTGATGCCCAGTTTGGGTTTCACCAGGGCCACTCATTACAGCCTTGGTCCAAGTATGGACAAAAAAGCTGAACTCAAGATGGGAGGTGAGAGTGACTGCTCTTGACATCAAGGCAGCATTTGACTGTGTGTGACATCAAGGAGCCTTGGCAAAATTGAAGTCAATAGGAATCAGAAGGAAAATTCTCCACTGGTTGGATTCATACCAAGCACAAAGAAAGGTGGTTGTGGTTGTTACAGGCCAAACATCTCAGCCCTTGGATATCACTGCAGGGTACTGCAGGGACTCAGGGTCGCGTACTATGCCCAACCATCTTGAGCTGCTTCATCAATGACCTTTCCTCCATCATAGGGTGAGAAGTAGGGATGTTCATTGATGATTGTACAATGTTCAACTTCATTCACAACTCCTCAGATACTGAAGTAGTCCGTGCGCATATGCAGCAAATCGTGATAACATTCAGGCTTGCACTGATAAGTGGCAAGCACCATTCGTGTCACACAAGTGCAATGCCCATCTCCCACAGGAGAGAATTTAACCACCTCCCCTTGACATTCACTAGCATTACTATCACTGAATCCCACACCATTAACATCCTGGAGGGTCAGCATTGACCAGAAACTGAACTGGGCTAGCCATATAAACACTATGGCTACAAGAGCAGGTCAGAGGCTGGGAATTTTGTGGCGAGTACCTCACCTCCTGAATCCAAAAAGCCTGTCTACCATCTAAAAGGCACAAGTGTGATGGAATACTCTCCACTTGGCTGGATGAAGGCAGCTCCAACAGCACTCAAGAAGCTTGATTGGCACTCCATCCGCCACCTTAAACATTCACTCCCTCCACCATCAACATACTGGCATCAAAGTCTACTATCTAAAAGATGCACTGCAGCAACTTGCCAAGGCTCCTTTGACAGCATCTTCCAAATACACAACCTCTACAATCTGGAAGGACAAGGGCAGCAGATGCATGGGTCCACCACCATCTGCATGTACCCCACCAAGTCACACACCATCCTGACTTGAAACTATATCACCATTCCTTCATTGTCGTTGGGTCAAAGTCCTGGAACTCCCTCCCTAACAGCACTGTGGTTGCACCTACACTACATGGACTGCAGAAGATTCAAGAAGGTGGGTCACCATCACCTTGTCAAGGGCAATTAGGGATGGGCAATAATTGCTGGCCTAACCAGTGACACCCACATCCCATGAAGAAATGGAAAAAAAAGAACTTTGGGGAAAAATTACTTCCTTTTTTGATAAATTAGACCTTTGGTGCCTGGTGTAATTTTTATAAATTTCCAGGTACATCGCTTAAAAGACAACACAACTGCAGAAGCAAGGCCTTCTAAATCTGGATGAGGGAAATGTGGGTACTTGCTCACTTTGTTCCATGATAATACAGGTGATCATTTGTGCTGGTCAATCTGCAGTTAAGACCATGACCATGCCCATGCCCATGACCATGACCGCTTAACTAGAAAACTTAATATGTGATGAGATGAATGATGCCAATGGGATACAACAGTTTTCAAATGCCTCATTTTCAGCCAGTGCTTATCAAACACAGGTTGTGAAAGTAACCCACGCTTTTTCATGCAACTTCTCAGTCAGTTTTATTGCTGTTCTAGTAGAACAGTGTTTAATAATGATAAACATTCCTAATAACAGACAAAAGACATGTTAGCCCATGTTTCACCATGTCCCCAATCCATTTTGCCTCCAGAAACACAGCTGGTTACCTCTTTTTCCCACCATTTTAAGTATCTCCACTGGTAAATTGCAGTCCAACTGTGTTACGCATTGGATCAAAGAAAAAAAAAAATCACCTAAACCTTTAGACCCTCTTTGAACCATGGAGGGAAAGTTTGCCTCAAACCGGCTCTACGCTGAAAGGTCTGCCGTTTAACCTTTTGAATGATACTTGTAGGCTGCAATGCTAAATCCCCGAAGCAAATTTCCTTCACTGAAAAAGGTCATGCACTTCAGAGCAAAACCGCTATTGCTCTACAATACACAGATGTGTTAGAACACTGCTCTTACCCTCCTTCAAAGATCTTAATTCTAGTTGGCTCCACTCTCTTGGGTGTTGAAGTGTCATCTTCATGCTTCTCCCTCCTTTCTTCCTCCTTTTCTACTTTGCAGACTTCTTTTCTCCCATCACCAGGAAGCAGGGAAGGACTATGAATCTGTGCAGGAAGATTTGAATTGAATAATTAGTACTATTCTGGATAATATGCTTACCTCTCTCATGCCTCACTTCTTTCTACAATCTACGTGCATTCAAAATTCAAGGAGTCGCCAAAAGGAATTTGGCAGTAATAATAGACTTGCAATGGTCAATGTCCAGACAAATTAGCGAAGCAATTAACAAAAGCTTACAAAATCTTGGCAATTATAGCTCGAATAGTGGAATACCAGTCACCAGAAGTTACTAATCAGTCCTTACTTGGAGCACTGTGTTCACTACCGGACACCCAGCCACAAAAAGGATATGTATGCAATCCAGGTTTTGTGTTGGGGAGGATATGAGTCACATAGGATTTTGAGGTTGTGGAAAAGCCAGCTTATGTTTGAGTAATGGCTGGGAAGCAGGTGTTGGGTCTGGAGTGAGGGTACGGAGTTTAAGAGACAATGGGTTTGTCTTTGCCAGTGCTTAGCTGTTTAGCTGGAGGGAATTGTGGCCCATCCAAACCTGGGCCTTGGAGGAATAATTGGACAGCACATAGGCACTGAAGTGTCAAGATAATGGAGAGGCAGAGCTGGATATGATCAGTGCACATGCAGAAGCTGATCGCATATTTGTGGATGACGTTGCCAAAAGGCAGCATTTGGGTGAGGATGAAGAGGAAACCAAGGATGGTTCTGTTCTTGAGGTAAATTGTGTGCAACTAGGAAGCTAAGTCATTGGTAAAAATACTCCGGCTAACTAACAGAGGAAGAACAAGAAAATACTTGCATTTATGTAGCACCCTTCATGATCTTAAGATGCCCCAAAGCACTTGATAACCAAATATGGTCACTGTAGTAATGTTGAGAAATGTAATGACTGATTTGAGCACAGTAGGATCTCATAAGGAGCAATGTTATAATGGCTAAATCAACTGTTTTTGGCTGTTAAGGGATAAATCATGGCCAGGAGAATACAGGGGAAAGCTCCCATGCTCATCTTCAAAAGTGCGACACGGGATCTTTCACATCCACTTGAGAAGGCAAATGGGCTCAGTTTAACATCCCACCTGACAGTACTGCACTGAAACACCAACCAAGATTTTGCTCACAAGTCTCTGCAGTGGGATTTGAACCCACAACCTTCTGATTCAGAAGCAAGACTGCTGCTCACTGAGCCACAGCTAACTGAACCAAGTAAGGGTAGTCCTACTAAGCTGGACAATGGGTGAGAAGGCATTGGAGGAAGATATTGTGGTGATCCAGAGAAGCAACCCCTGCTCCAATAAAGCGATGTTTTGGCATTTTGCATGTCAGTAATCCTGTGGTCTTCCTGAATTACACTGACAATCTAAGGTTGGTTTTGTGCTGTGGCCTGGGTTCAGACTGGCCAAACTCATTTCTCATAGGGCAGAAGCCATCTTTCTCAGCTTCTCTAACACTTCCTCAAATACAGTTCTCTTGTACAAAAAGATACACACCCATTGGTAAACACTTGTTCAGAATCAAATCAGTAAAGTTCACAGAGGGGTATAAAAATTTTGGCAGAACAGGTGAGAAAAAGAAAAAAATAAATAAAATTCACAATGAGTCCCAACTGCAAGCTCAGGGCTTCTTTTTTTTAATCCTCTGCAAATGATTCAGTTTACCGAATATTTATATCTATTGCTCTTAATGGAGCTATTAACAACATACCGTGTTAAAATCAAAGCTGTGTCTCATTGCAACCTTACCTCACTAACTCTGAGTTTTCTTGTGCTTGATGGGACCAGTTTTCCAGTCTCTCGCCGTGGAACTGCAGCCATGGTATAGATTTCCTTGCTGGTCTTCTGTTTTGATCTCAGAAGTGCAAGGCTTAGCTTGGTCGACATGCCAGGTAGGTTGGGATTGTACAAGCTGATGCACCAACCAGCATATACGGAAGATCTTGGGTCAGTTTGCTGCACGGGATTTGGCTTGGTGTACTTAAGGTAGCACCAACTGACATTAGTGGTTGTGTGAAGGCTCGGAAAGTGTAGTACCTGTTGCATATCACTAACTTCTGGGAGAAGGGTGCTGGGTTTTGCAGGACTGGGACTGCTGGGTGGCTCAGGTAAAGTGCTGGCGGTGAGCTGCTGAAGTTCTTGCACGTGCAGAGGAGCTCTCTCTCGGGCCATCTCCTGGGAATCTTCCTTCTTCACTGGCCCTAAAAGCGGTTTACTTCTGTACTGATGTCCAGGCCAGAGTTTGTACTTCTCTGAAGGCCCGGGTGGCTGCAGGGAGGACTGCAGGAGGGACAAAGTTTGCTTTGAACTGGAATCCCACTCTTGGGAGGTTGGAGTAGATGAGACCTTTGATTCAGCTGGACGTTGTCTTGGCGGCTGAGGTTTCTGCAGTCTTGTGGTTTCCTCTGCCCTTGAGTGCTTTGCACTTAAGTGTTTAACAGGTTCAGTGCTCTCTTCTGATTCCTCTTCAATCTCTTCCTCTTTCACACGTTTCTGCTGCTGGGTCTCCATCGTCAGTTCTAAGCTCCCTGCTGGAGACAACATTCGTTTGCTACCACCAATGGTAGATGGATAACTATCTGTTCCGCATGTGCCCTCTGTTGGTGATGCGAGTGGTATGTAACCCTTTCTTTCTGTCATGGGTAAAGGTATTCTTAAGTATGATGATTGAAAGAAGTCTCTGTGGTGGCCGGCAATCATTTGTGCCAAGTCGAGCCCTATCCCGTGCATTGCTGCAGTACATACAAGGGTGCCTTTGGGTCTGCTGTCTTCTACTCTACAGATGACCACTGCGGAAGGGCTTTCTGCTGACTGCGTCACTAACATTTGTGACAGAGTCGTGTACATCACACTACCGTAGGTGGGCATGTGGGTCTGGACCCTAACGGGCACCACGAGTGATACCACAGGCCGGAGAGGCTCAGGAAATTCAATGACGGAAGGCTGCGATACTGACAATGATGCAGTGCCTGGGGATGAAACGGCTGAAGAAAGGGCAGCGCTGGCTGAGCTGTATTCGGACTGTGAATGGAAAGGTGGCGAGCGAGAGGGAACGCGGATTGGGGGAGACTGGTGGGACGGGGGCTTTTGCTCCCGGAAATGAGCACCAGCTTCTGCTTGCAACTGAAAGGCAAGCTGTGAGCGCAATGGCAGGAAGGCAGCTTGTGAAGTGGATGTGGGAGCTGGCCGCTGCACGTGCGGTAGCGAAGGAGGGTGAACTGGCGACTCAACAGGCTGCTGATAAAGCGGTTGTGCAGCCTGGAGTTGCGTTTGTCTAATGGGCATCTGTGGCGATGGAAACAGAGGATATGGGACATGAGGCAGAGCAATGGGAGTTGAAAGCACCTCTGGCATCACTGGTGATGAAAGCAGTGACGATATCTGCCCTTGCTGCTGCAGGTGATGCTGGCCTGGAAAAGGAGAGAGCTGCTGTTGCAGGTATTGCTTCTGTTGTGGCACTGCTTGTGGTAATGGCTGCTGAAATGCCTGGAAGGCCTCGGTTGGTGGCTGGGTGTAAAACACTTGGGCAGTATCAGACTGCAGTTGTGAAACACTTGGCTGGCAGCAATGAGGCGACGGAGGAGGAGGGGGAGAATGGTAATGAGAACTTGGACCAGGAACAGAAGATTTACCGAGAGCATGTACTTGCTCATGCTTCTCTTGCTTTGAACTGGATTTGGCCTCTTGCTCCGATTCGGTGTATCCACTCAGTGAAGTCTGGCGAACCAGGAAACACCTTCTCCGCTCTTTCAAAGGAGAGGGCAGCTTAGAGGCCGAGGATGATTCAGAAGACAGGCTGCCATAATCAAAAGACTTGCTGCGCGCTTCTGACGCTTCAGAAGGATGTTGCCCGCTCGATGCCTGCTCCGATGAGGACCGTCTCATCTCACGTTGGTGGTGGTAGTGAGCGGGCACAGTCAGCATGTGAGAGCCTGGAGGCCTGGCATGGATCTCCGACAGCTGCCCAGCGAGTTCCTTTAATGAGGTGGCTTCGGGCTTGCAATGCTCTTCCCTTTCAAATGACGCCGAGTGACTAGAACCGTGGGAGATACTACTTTCTTGACTTGGGCTCCTTGCCAGTGTGACAGACTCGAAGCTCGATTCACCCGAAGACTGCGACATTTCAGCCAATCGCAATCTCTTCTTTTTCGGTGGCAGCTTCTCTGTTGGAAACTGCGAGAGGGTTTGACTTCTCTGTGGCCACTGGAATTCTTCGGGTGCTTTTTCCGGCTCTTTTGTGCCAGCTTCCTTTTCCTTCTCCGATTTATCCGGCTCCTCCGTTACAAGGATTTCAGGGACCTGTATTTTGCGTTGGCGCACTAATCGGGCTTGTAAGGGATGGTGATGATGATGGGGCCGATGGCGAGGATGCTGAGAGACTGGCTGCCAAGATATCGTTGGTTCAACCTCCCCAGTTTGTGAGGGATACTCGACTGGCAGGCTTTCTTGGGAACTCACACTGCTTAGGTGTTCTAGAGATTCTGATTTTTCAAAAGAACTGGGCCTGCTTAACGCGTTGGTGTGCTGGATGACAGAGATTTCCTTTCCAGTTGTTCTTTTGCTACTGCTGTCGGAACTCAGGGCCTGAGATAAACTTTCTGATGACGTGGGCCTGGCCCTGATTCCTGGGTCCAGGCTTGCTTCTGTCACCTGCGTAGATTCACTTTTGGCTATAGGCAGGGTCATTACTGTTGGTCCACCGGCAGTCTGAGATGACACTGGTACCGAGGACTGACCGGCTCCAGAACTGGACGCCGCACTTGGCACTGCAACAGAAGAGGAGGTCGATCTGCTGCTGTAGTCACTCGGGGCTTCTTCATCATCTCCAAGACTCTTCTCTTTCCTCCTCTTCCTCGCAGGTGTGAGCTCTAGTGATGGACGTAGCTTGTAATGCACTACCTGTGGCTGCATATCATGAGGTAGAGCTCGACGTTCTGTTTCTCTAGGAACATGTGCCAGGTAGGGCCGGGATCTTGGTGCGTGCAGTTCCGAGCAGTAATATTTCTTATGGGTTTCATAGTTGTTCCTTTTCCGGTACCGCGCCCCACAGATGTCACATTCGTACATCAATCCTTTCACCCGTGGGCCTTTCTTGGTTTTTTTGGTGGGGTCAGTCTCGGCAGGTTCTTGCTCTTCAGACCTGCTTGGCAGTACCTGTGTCTCTTTCCCCGAATAACTACCTTCCTCTGTCTGATATTCCATCCCCGAAGGCAACTCAATGGCTTTTTGTCTCTTCAGCATGCGGTGTTGTGGTATTAGCCCATGGCTGTGACTGAAGCCCTGCTCCAGGTCCGTCATCCTATCATCAAAAGAGTAGCTTCCCTTGAATGCTGGCGGGAAACTGGTGCTACTTGCAGAAGGCATGGAGTTGCTTCGCGTCAGAGGCACTGTTTCGGTGGCACTATGGGCGTGGCGTGCTGCTGAGAATGTATGCCTGCTTGGATCTGAGCCCAAGCTACTGGAGCCCAGTGACTTTAGGTCAAACTGAAAGGATTCTCTAGAGGTACTTGGCTTTGGAGATTCAATGCTACCGCGTCTGGATAAAGAGGTCCTACGAGGCTTGACGCTGTCAATTTGACTGGTGTCCACCACTGCTTCATTAATGGTGATGAGCTTTGTGATGTGTTCTATGACATTTTGTTCCATTTGGGTTTTAGGCACGGAAAAGGAAAGTGCACCAGGCTTGTCTTCCAGGGCCATCTGCTGTGTCCTCTGAGTTGCACTTGCTGCTATCATGGATGTTTTCTGACCGTATCGACCATACTTCCCGAGAATAATCTCAGCGTAAGACTTTGCACTCGTCTGTGGAGGACTGATTTGCAGCTCCGCACTTTCCGAACGAGAGAAGTAACCTGACTCTGTGCTCCCTTTGCTCCCAGGGCTCAGGAAAGTCTGGGACTGCTCGTCAGCTAATGCCTTCCTCCTCTCACTTAACCGCAGTGCTAGTTTTTGCTTAATAGTGTGCGAGTCTTCTGGCTTGTGGCTGAAAGAAAGGTCAAGGGAGGATTCTGAAACCTGTGAGCCTTCTTCGAGAGCTGGTGTTTCACTTTGCTGAGCTAACGTGAAGGCTGCCTGCCTTGGACTCAATTCCTGTGTGCCAAATGAACTGGAGCCTGGAATGTGCTTATGTTTCGATGGCAGGTCGAGCGAGTGACCTGACATCCCAGATGTCTCGTCTTCTGAATCTGTGCTTTCGTCTCCTTCTGTATGCTCCTCAGGTTCGTCCCCGCTGAGCTTCTCCATTTCCAAACTGGAGGTGCTTGTAAACATCTCTCCTTTTGTGCCCGATACCAGCCCTGCTTTGAGTTTATGGGCGTGAGATTTCCTATGTTTGTACAAATTGCTTTTTGTCTTGAAAGAGAAGCCACATGAATGGCAAGGGTAAGGACGCTCCCCTGTATGTGACCTGATGTGTTTTTGGAGCACGCTGGGCTTTGCACAAGGTCGACCGCAGAATTGGCAAATGTACTTTCCGGGCTTTTGAGGCTTTTTGTCCTTTCTGGGCACCTCCTCTTGTTTTAACGAAGCCTGAGGGGCATGGTGGCCATAACCAGGTTGGACAGGCTGAGGGTCCTCTTTGGGAATGATGGCGGAACGGGAGGGGAGAAGGTGTCCGTGTGAGTGAAGCCCGGTGTGGACGAAAGACCCCGAGGCGACGGGCCCCCTAGGGTCAAACAGCTGCCAGGATCGTCTCTCCAGACCAAGTTCGGGTTTTACCGGGGCCATGAATGCTGGTGGCATGGGCTGTTGCAGGAGCTGTGGCGAGGTGTGGTGCGGCTGCTCGTAGGAATAAGCGCTGGTGTGCTTTGGCTGGTCTGGCATTGGGGCTTGTTGGTGAACGTGCTCTGTGGGAAGCTGCAGTGGTCCTGGAAAACACGATTGAGGTGGGACAATGTCACCACTGAGGCTTCCTTGAGGGTGAAGCTGGCCTGGCTGATAGGCAATGGTCGATCTTACACTTGAGGGAGAAACTTCACCTCTGCTCGATTTCCTGCCTGGACTCTGATCAGACCTTCCTGTACTTTTCTGGCGTGCAGTGCTTGGCTCAGGCTCCATGACCTAGCAAAAGGCTTCAAGTACTATTGCGTTGGAGTTTGGCAGGATTCATTTGCTAAACTTTGTGTCTTTTAGAAAATCCCTGCACTGCTCACATTTGCTGAGAATGTTTCCCCTGCTCCAACTGTGTATTCTGTTAAGGTTCTTATAAAGTATCCCTGCTTGATACTGATGCAAAGAGAAGGGACATTTATTTAAAGTTCACTTCATGGCGAGTTCCTTCGAAGGCAATTATCAATCACACACAACTTCAAGATTGTCATTCCAAACAGTTTTTCTGGGATCTTCTTTACAGCTTCTCTTTTCTTCCATTATAATCTGGCGTTGACAGTGTTCCTTCAAGATAAAAATAAAACACACAAACGACAGTCAATTATTGCATTTGCATGACACATCTTCCAATACAACAACTTGCATTTGCACAGCACCTCCACTGTAGTAAAACATACCAAGGCGCTTTGGAAAAATTTTGACCTTTCCCAAGGCTTATAAAGAGATATTAGAAGAGGTGGGCAAAAGCTTGTTCAAACAGGTAGCTTTTAACGAGACATCTTAAAGCAAGCGAGGCAACTCCTGAATTAGGAGTCCAGGCAGCCGAAGGCTGATCGCCACGCGTGGAACAATGAATACCGGGGATGCGCAAGAGCTCAGTTTAGCTTTTGCAAGCCTAAGCAACTCAGCTACATGCAAATGATTTAAGAAAACCTGCTGGCTGCTAAGATTTCCTGTCTTAGGCTTTCTGGACTGTTTATTTTTGGAAAGGGGTTTGCCAATGAAGATATTCCTGAAAGAAGAAAATGGAGAGGAAATCAATGATTCACACCAATTTGTTCGACGTCAGCTCTTGCTTTCTGCCTTAGCTTTAAAAGGCAATATAAGGCACTGTGGTGGGTCCTGCCGCGTCGGATGTAGCGGACCATTCAAACGTCCATTCACTTTGGCAGGACCGGAAGATCCTGCCGGCGGAAGGGGCAAAAAATTCCAGCCACTATTTCCTGGTCCTTCATGTAAAGGTACCTGTAGGTGACTCCAGTTCCACAAGGCGTGTTTACCCCCTGAAGTGATCTACTATTTAAGAAAGTCGCCACCGACTTCTCAGGGCAACCAGGTTTGACAATAAGTGTGGCCTTGTCCATGGCCCAAGAACAAATAAAAACAAATCAAAGTCCTCTAACCCTTTACATCAATGCTGAGGTGCCTTTATGTACAGGTATCAGCAGACCAGAGTCTCCAATCCGCCTCCAGTAAAATAGAGCTAATATCCCATCAACCTATCAAATAAGCTAACCGGAGTATAAACAGAAAATGCTAGAAACAATGAGCAGGTCAAGCAGTGTTGATGGAAGGGAGAAACAGGGTTAATGTTACAGGGCGATGGCCTTTCATCAGAACTGGAGGAAGTCTGACATTGAACAGATTTTAAGCAAATACAAAGCCAGGGAAAAGGAGGAGTGGAGAAAAAGAACAAAAAGGAAGGTGAAAGGCAGGGGTAATTAAATGATTAAAGGGATGATGGTGCAAACAAAAGAGGGTTTTAAAAGGACTAGTGAAGAAAGAAAAGTTGAATAAAAATGGAAAATGCTAGAAATACCCTGCAGGTCTGGTCTGGTCTGGCAGCACCTTTGGAGAGAGGAACAGGGTTAATGTTCCAGGTTAATGACCTTTCATCAGAACAGAATCATTCCGTCCCAATGAAACGTCCATTTCTCTCACCACAGAGGCAGCCAGACCTGCTGAGTATTTCCAGCTTTTTCTGTTTTTATTTCAGATTTCCAACATCTGCAGTATTCTGTTTTTGTATTTGAGAAATCATGGATCTGGAGGAGCTGTTAATGGCAATAACAGAAACAGTACCTGCACCTGATGTCTGAAAAAATGGGAGAATAGTTATGATCTGAAGTTGCTGAAATCAATATTGAGCTGGGAAACCTAACTGAAGATTGCTTGCGCTTCCGTTGAGCTCAATTGGAACAGTGTATGAGGCAGTGAACAGAGAGGTCAGAGTAGGAGTGGGACAGAGAATTAAAATGGGAAGCAACCAAAAACTCAGGGTTAGGAATGTGGACTGAAAGGGGGTTTTCAGCAAAGCGATCATCCGATCAATTAACTGCAAAATGGGTCTTTGAGCAGCAAATCAGCTTGGGAATAAAGCCTCTTATCCCTGGTTAAAAATTCAAATCATCTACAGGTGGCATTAGGTCATAGAAAATTGGAGTATTTCTGCAATAACCTTAATGGCTTAAATCAGTATACTATGCCAGGAAACATGTTGTTGATGTTAATTAAATTCTGTTGATGAAAGTCAGATGGCATTGAAGCTTCAACAGGCATTGGCAAATGGGGATGATTATGACCTGTTGCAGGTCATGTGAAAGTCATGTCATAGTCATTGTTTCCTTAACTCCCTGCCTCAATACCTGTTGACCTCAAAAGCTTATTGTATAACTGGTAAGATTTCTTCTAATTCACCATTTTGCAATTGCCATGAACACTTTAATTTGTATTTGCGAGCATTTTGCTTAACAAGTTTTGCTGATGATACAAAAATAGGTCGTAGTTGTGAGGAGAATACCGAGAGTCTGCAAAGTGATATAGATAGGTTAAGTGCATGTGCAAATATTTGCCAGATGGAATACAATGTGGGAAAATGTGAGATTGTCTATTTTGGCAAGAAGAATAGGAAAGCAGGATATTATTTAAATGGAGAGAGACTGCAGAATGCTGCAGTACAGAGGGATTTGGGTGTCCTTGAACATGAATCAGAAAAGGTTAGCAAGCAGGTAGAAAAAGTAATTAAGAAGGCAAAATGGAATGTTGGTCTTTATTGAAAGGGGGATGGAATATAAAAGTAGGGAAGTCTTGCTGCAACTGTACAGGACATTGGTGCAACCATACCTAGAGTATTGGGTATGGTTTTGGTCGCCTTACCTAACAAGGGATATTTGCATTGGAAGTAGTTCAAAGAAGGTTCACTAGGCTGACTCCTGGGATGAAGGATTTGTTTTATGAAGAAGGGTTTGTTTTATGAAGAAAGATTGAGCAGGTTGGGCCTATACTCATTGGAGTTTAGAAGAATGATAAGATTCTGGGGGCTTGACAGGGTAGATGCTGAGTGATGTTTTCTCTTCTGGGGAATCTAAAACTAGGGGACACAGTTTAAAAATGATGGGTGTCTCATTTAAGATAGCGAGGAGGAGAAATTTCTTCTCTCAGAGGGTTGTTAGTTTTTGAAATTTTCTTCCCTCGAGAGCAGTGGGTCATTTAATATATTCACAGCTGAGTTAGATTTTTGATCAAGAATGGAGTTAAGGGTTATAGGGGCAAATGGGAAAGTGGAGTTAAGACCACAATCAGATCAACCATGATCTTACTGAATGGTAGTGCAGGCTTGAGGAGCTGAATGCTCTACACCTGCTCTTATTTCTTATGATCTTATTAAGTTGCTAAATGGCATAACAGTCAACCACAGATGCTTATAGTTATAGTCACTCACCCTCTTCAAATTAACTGAAAAAAATATTTCTCCCTTAGCCAACAGGACTCAAAGTAAAACGATTATTCGGTCACTATCACGTTTTGGAAGCTTTCTGTGCTTCATTGGCCGTAAATTGCTTTGGGTCATCCTGTAATCATGTTTTAGATACTGTTTAAGAGATAAATGTTGGCCAGGACATCAGGAGGACTCTATTTCCTCGTCAAATGGCATTTTTTTTTTACCTCTACCTGAGAGGGAAGATGAGGAAAAAATACACCTCTGACAGTGCAGTCCTCCCTCAGTACTGCCCTGAAGTATCAATCTGTGAAACATGACTTGAACCCACGACCTTCTGTCTCCGAGACATGAATACTGCCAACAGAGCTTGGAAGATCAAATTTTCTGCGTGGATCTGGCTGACTGGGATGAACAGATTCTCAGGTAAGAGAGAAAACTGGGTTAACAAACTAAACAACTATTTTGTGAAACTGAGAACAAGTTACAATGGTTAAGGTTTGGAAAGTTCCAATTCTTATGTCTTGTAAGCTGTGTTGATATCTACTGAGTCCAATGTTGCTGAACAAGTCTAAAAAGTATCTTCATGGTAAAAAGTATTGAGAGGGGCAGGGTGGGCAAGAAGGGGGTGGAGGTGGCGTCTGCATAGGTTGGCAGGTGGGAGAACTGAGAGGGGACATCACAGAGAAATTCAGATGTAACTCAAGGAATTTTGCGGTGCAAACTGCAATGAAACCAGCGAATGCAAAGCTGTTATCACTCATGGATTATGCTAATGATAGATCTTCTAATGCTAAGTAAAGGTTCATTATATTAAATGCTTAAGCAAAGAACTGTTATGGACAGGGGAGGAGAGATAAACTGAAACCCCACCTCCCCCCCACCCCCCACCATTCATTTCCCTTCTGCCTATAATCAGTGTGGTTTATTTTTTGAGAAGGTCGATGTGTGTTTTTAAACCCCTGTTAGTGTGTGGTCATTTTAAAAGTACCAGTAGTGGGTTTAAACAAAGAAGATTATTTAGGATTATTTACTCACACACTCACCCCAAATGATCAATGCTACATCAGTCACACACCACACATTCAAGAAAGATACAATTTAAAGAAGGTGGTGCACTTCTGCAAGTACAAACCAAAAGATTAGTTAATAGTTCATGTGTCTTTGCAAGTCCAGTGAAGAAGAAGCTTTTCCCACTCTTGAATTGTAATTCAGGTAAGGTCAGGTGACTGGGGGATCAGATATCAGGATTACTGCAAGATTCCTTTGAAGAGAAGAATGTTCAACAGGTCATGAAGTCAGGCACTTGTGGCTGTTGTTTCAGGAGGTCCAGTTGCTTTACAGGTAAAGTTGAAGCTTTGGAATCAGGCTGGAAGGCTTTTTAAAATAGTTTTAAGCCTTTCTGTTCTTAAAAGGCAAAGGTGGCACAACCTTTCTCTGCAGCTGTTGTCTTGTCAGTGTTATTCGCAGACAGCTCCCAGGTCTCTTCTGAGATTTGGAATAGAAGGATTTAAGTACCAGAGAACCAATTTCAGCCACATGGTTAACAGCCATTGATATACAATAGAAGCTAGATGGTAGCCTTTCATTATCAGAGATCCAATTTCAATTACATGATCAACAGCCATTGATGCACAGTAGAAGGTAGATGGTGATCTTCCACACTTAACTTGAGGATGACTAGCCTCATCAGCTTTCCTTTGTTACATTGAAAACCTAGAGACATACAGTCTAGATGTCCATTGACTTTGTGTTTTAGAGTAAGCTTTGAACAATGGCAGATGTGAATTCCACAAAGGAGTGCTATCTAGACATGTCCATTCAAGGGGAAGACCCTCAACCAGTGTGATTCAATTTGGAACTTTCTGGAAGCTTGATAGTCTGGATGAAGTTGTAAAGGTCACCTGACCCCCCTTGGCAGCCATCTTAACAATTCATCAGTGTCCATTTTTAAATAAAGGCAGTTCCAGAAGCATCCATACGAGCACAGTCCATATCCATGCATTTGACATGCCTTTTACCACACAACATTAAGCAATTTCAAACCAGCACATGCCATACAAAACTACTTCATGATTTGCTCCATTCATTGAAGATTTTCCTGTTCCCTGTTAGTATTCCAGGATAAATATATAACTCCTCCTCTATCCATTTGATATTTGATCTCATTTCACAAAATTACAACACCTCATTCAAAATGATTCACCCAGAAAAGCAACTACTCAATGCTAGGTCTTCTAAACACAGGCAGACGTGCCAGTGTACTAACTCTATGGATTTGGTGCAAATACACTACCAATGCTCATATTACTTATTTAGTAGTAGAACTGAGTGTCAGCTGCTTAGGCTGATTTTTTAAGATTGCCTCCCACTATCCCCCCCCTCCCTCCTTCCTCCCCCCCTCCCTCCTTCCTCCCCCCCCTCCCTCCTTCCCCCCCCCTCCCTCCCCCCCCCTCCTTCCCCCCCTCCCTCCCCCCCCCTCCTTCCCCCCCCTCCCTCCCTCCCTCCCTCCCTCCCTCCTTCCCCCCCCTCCCTCCCTCCTTCCCCCCCCCTCCCTCCCTCCTTCCCCCCCTCCCCTCCCCTCCCCCCCCCTCCCCCCCCTCCCCTCCCCTCCCCCCCCCTCCCCTCCCCTCCCCCCCCTCCCTCCCCTCCCCCCCCCTCCCCTCCCCCCCCCCTCCCATCTCCCTTTCCCTCCCCCCCCCTCCCATCTCCCTTTCCCTCCCCCCCCCTCCCATCTCCCTTTCCCTCCCCCCCCCTCCCATCTCCCTTTCCCTCCCCCCCCCCTCCCATCTCCCTTTCCCTCCCCCCCCCCTCCCATCTCCCTTTCCCTCCCCCCCCCCTCCCATCTCCCTTTCCCTCCCCCCCCCCTCCCATCTCCCTTTCCCTCCCCCCCCCCTCCCATCTCCCTTTCCCTCCCCCCCCCCTCCCATCTCCCTTTCCCTCCCCCCCCCCTCCCATCTCCCTTTCCCTCCCCCCCCCCTCCCATCTCCCTTTCCCTCCCCCCCCCCTCCCATCTCCCTTTCCCTCCCCCCCCCCTCCCATCTCCCTTTCCCTCCCCCCCCCCTCCCATCTCCCTTTCCCTCCCCCCCCCCTCCCATCTCCCTTTCCCTCCCCCCCCCCTCCCATCTCCCTTTCCCTCCCCCCCCCCTCCCATCTCCCTTTCCCTCCCCCCCCCCTCCCATCTCCCTTTCCCTCCCCCCCCCCTCCCATCTCCCTTTCCCTCCCCCCCCCCTCCCATCTCCCTTTCCCTCCCCCCCCCCTCCCATCTCCCTTTCCCTCCCCCCCCCCTCCCATCTCCCTTTCCCTCCCCCCCCCTCCCATCTCCCTTTCCCTCCCCCCCCCTCCCATCTCCCTTTCCCTCCCCCCCCCTCCCATCTCCCTTTCCCTCCCCCCCCCTCCCATCTCCCTTTCCCTCCCCCCCCCCTCCCATCTCCCTTTCCCTCCCCCCCCCCTCCCATCTCCCTTTCCCTCCCCCCCCCTCCCATCTCCCTTTCCCTCCCCCCCCCCTCCCATCTCCCTTTCCCTCCCCCCCCCCTCCCATCTCCCTTTCCCTCCCCCCCCCCTCCCATCTCCCTTTCCCTCCCCCCCCCCTCCCATCTCCCTTTCCCTCCCCCCCCCCTCCCATCTCCCTTTCCCTCCCCCCCCCCCTCCCATCTCCCTTTCCCTCCCCCCCCCCTCCCATCTCCCTTTCCCTCCCCCCCCCCTCCCATCTCCCTTTCCCTCCCCCCCCCCCTCCCATCTCCCTTTCCCTCCCCCCCCCCCTCCCATCTCCCTTTCCCTCCCCCCCCCCCTCCCATCTCCCTTTCCCTCCCCCCCCCCCTCCCATCTCCCTTTCCCTCCCCCCCCCCTCCCATCTCCCTTTCCCTCCCCCCCCCCTCCCATCTCCCTTTCCCTCCCCCCCCCTCCCATCTCCCTTTCCCTCCCCCCCCCTCCCATCTCCCTTTCCCTCCCCCCCCCCTCCCATCTCCCTTTCCCTCCCCCCCCCCTCCCATCTCCCTTTCCCTCCCCCCCTCCTCCCCCCTCCCATCTCCCTTTCCCTCCCATCTCCCTTTCCCTCTCCCCCTCACCCTCCCTCTGGCTCACCCTAGGATTGTATTCATTTGAATTTATAGCATTGAACAGGCCACTTGGTCCAATGGTCTATGCCCATGTTTATGCTTTGCCCCCTACTTCCTGTAACCCTATTAGTATAACCTTATTTCTCCTTCACGTGCTTATCTGGCTTCCCCTTAAATACATCAATGCGGTGTGCTTCAACTACTCCATGTGGTAGCGAGTTCCACATTTTCACCACTATATATTCTGGCCACATATTTAGCAAGTGAACACCTGCACTCTCAACCATTAAGGTTAATAGATTGGAAATTGCCAGGTGGGAGCACAATGTAATCTCCAAGTATGTGCCAGTAATAGGTATTGTGGGAGTTTAATCCCTTAATTCTTCAATGACTTGCAAGTGTAAGTAATTATTCCTCATTACCCTGCCCATCAGAATGCATCTATCTGCCTACAATGTATTGAAAGTCTAGTGTGCAGCATAGCCTTTGGGTAACTGTCAACCTTACGCCCTGTCAAATGTTCCCCATTGCATTGTTGGTAAACATAAGGATTATGTGCTAGAAAACAGGTGTGCTGACTGACGGTGAGAAAACTCCATGGTCTTTCAATAAGTACATGAAAAATTTCAAATGCATTGAATTGTACAGCACAGAAACAAGTCCATGCCAATGTGTATGCTCCGCATGTGCCTCCTCCCATGCTTCTTCATCTAATCCAATCAGTATATACTTCTATTTCTTTCACTCTAATACAGATAACAAGCTGAAGTGAGCACGAAAGGCATCTCAGAATGTGGCTGGTAATGGTAATTAACCATAGATCATGAGGGTCCATGGGGGTGATCATAGCCATAGATCAAGGGGGTGATGGAGGAGTGGATCAGAGTGTTCCGGAAGGAACGGTCCCTACGGAATGCTGACAGGGGGGATGAGGGGAAGATGCGTTTGGTGGTGGCATCAGCTGGAATTGGAGGAAATGGAAGAGGATGAAGCTTTGAATATGGAGGCTGGTGGGGTGAAAAGTGAGGACAAAGGGGACCCTATCATGGTTCTGGGTAGGAGAGGAAGGTGTGAGGGCAGAGGTGCAGGAGATGGGTCGGACACAATTGAGGGCCCTGTCAACCACCGTGGGTGGGAAACCTCAGTTCAGGAAGAAGGAAGGCATGTTAGAAGTGCCATTTTAGAAACTGGCTTCATCTGAACAGATGCAACAGAGTTGAAGGAACTGAGAGAATGGGATGGAGTCCTTACAGGAAGCGGAGTGTGAGGAGCTGTAGTCGAGATAGCTGTGGGTGTCGGTGGGCTTGTAATGGATATTGGTGGACAGTTTAACACCAGAAATGGAGACGGAGAGGTCAAGGAAGGGAAGGGAAGTGTCAGAAATGGACCATGTGAAGGTGATGGAGGGATGGAAATTGGAAGCATAATTGATACAATTTTCCAGATCCCGACGAGAGCTTGAAGCGGCACCGAAACAGCCATTAATGTACCGAAGAAAGAGTTGTGGAAGGGGGCCTGAGTAGGACTGGAATAAGGATTGTTCCACATACCCCATAAAGAGACAGGCCTAACTGGGGCCCGTGTGGGTACCCATAGCCACACCTTTTATTTGGAGGAAGTCTGACAAGTTAAAGGAGAAATTGTTCAGTGAGAGAACAAATTCAGCCAGTCAGAGGAGAGTGGTGGTGGATGGGGATTGTTCAGGCCTCTGTTCGAGGAAGAAGCAGAGAGTCCTCAGCCCATCCTGGTGGAGGATGGAGGGATTGGACATCCATGGTGAAGAGGAGCCGGCCAGGGCCCAGGAACTGGAAATTGTTGATATGACATAGGGTATCAGAGGGATCGTAGATGTAGGTGGGAAGAGACTGGACAAGGGGAGAGAGAATGGAGTCACGATGGGAAGAAATGAGTTCAGTGGGGCAGGAACAGGCTGACACGATTGGTCTACAGGGATAGTCCTGTTTGTGGATTTTGGGAAGGAGTAGAAGCGGGCTGTCCAGGAATGGGAGACTATGAGGTTCGAAGCAGTGGAGGGAAGACCTTCAGAGGTGGTGAGCCCTGGAAACAATGGCTTGATGTTCAGTCGTGGGGTCATGGTCCAAGGGGGAGGTAGGAGGAAGTGTCTGAGAGTTGGCGCTCAATCTCTGTGAGGTAGAGGTCAATACGCCAGACAACAACAGCACCACTCTTGTTGGCAGGTTTGATGACAAAGTCAGGGTTGGATCTAAGAGCGAAGTGCAGCAAGTTCAGCAGGAGACAGGTTAGAGTGGGTGGGAGGAGCAGAGAAATTGAGATGGCTGATGTCATGCTGACAGTTCTCAATGAAAAGATCAAGAGCAGGTAAGAGGCCAGAGGGAGGGGTCCAGGTGGAGGGGGAATATTGGAGATGGGTGAAAGGATCTGTGGAACAGGGGAGGAGGACTCCTGCCCAAAGAAGTGAGCATGGAGCAAAGGTGGCGGAAGAAGAGTTCAGCATTGTGCCACATGATGCCCCCTCCCCCAACCCATCCCCACAAGGGCCATCTGTTACTTGTTCATGTTTTTTTCAGAGTGCTTACCCTTGTCCTGTTATCATCACATTCTGCTTTCTTACCTTTATGCCACTATCAGCACCTTCTTTAGCCCTTACCACTACCACAAACACTCCCTTTGTCCTTTTGTTCATAACATCTTTGTCAATCTCTTCTTTGCCCCCACCTATCGCTGGCCTTTTATCCAGCTCCACCTGCTCCACCCCCTTAAACAGTATAAATTTCATCACATTTCTACTTCTCTGTAGCTCTGAAGAAGGGTCATATGGATTAGAAACGTCAATTCTCTTTTTCTCTCTCACAGATGCTGTTAGTTTTTCCAGCATTTTCTGTTTTTGTTTCAGATTTCCAGCATCCAGTATTTTGCTTTTATCTTTGCATTTATCAAACTAAATTTGAAACCGAGCCATATAAGGAGATAATAGGACAGGTGACCAAAACCTTGATCAAAACAGGGTAAGTTTTAAGCAATATCTTCAAGGAGGTTAAGTGTGATAGAGAGGGGAGGGAATACTAGAGCTTAGGACCTAGGCAGCTGAAGGCACAGTCGCTAATGATAGGACAAAGAAAACAGAGGAGTGCAGGGATCTTGATGGATTGTAGAGCTGGAGGAGGTTACAGAGATATGCAACAGGAGCTAAGCCATTGAGGATTTTGACAGCAAGAATGAGAATTTTAAAATTAAAGCTTTGTTCGACGGGCAGCCAATGTAAGCCACTAAGCAGAGTGGTGATGAGTGAACAGGATTTGGTGCAAGTTAGCAGGGTTTTAGATGAGCTCAAGCTTATGGTGGGTGGATGAAGGGAGGCCAGCCAGGAGAGCATTGGAACAGTCGATTATAGAAGTGACAAAGGCATGGATGATTGTGGTGATTCTTTGAAAAGTTATCCAATTAGTCCTGCTCTTCCTCCCAAAACCTTACAAAGTATATATCAAATTCCCTTTTGAAAGTTACCGTTGAATCTTCTTTCACCACTACTTGTCTGGTATATCATAAAAAGTTGGACAACATATTAAACCCATGTCTACAATGGACAGGAGCTGTACTTCAATTCCAAAGCTTCAGAACTGTGACTCTTCTTATCTTGTGGGTCTGCTTGGAGCCTGTCTCCCCAGCCATTTATTACATGGATCCACAAACAAGGGTGTGTTCAGGTGGGAAGGCAGGACACAGCTCGGCTGGACATGTTGGCTGACCAATGGCAAGAGTGTGTAAATGGCCAGTTGGAGGTCATGTGATGAAACCTCCAGGAATACATCCAACCAGAGCTAGTCTAGGCAATTTTGTTCTGTATGCACTTGTATTTCCCACTTGTTGTTCTGTCCTGTATGAACTTTGCATGGCCAGTAGATTACTCTTCAGTTGATTCAGATATTTGTCATTACAATAAGGTTTAAACATTAGGCGTGGAAATTTATCAATTAATTTCACCGTAGCCATATTGTTACTGTCCATCAACTGTAAGCTATATCATGTATTCTACAAATCAGCACATTGCAGGGGTTTATCCACTCTGAATACAAGTTATTTGGCTAAAGATCTCGTGCTCATGCTTTTCTACGATCATGCCCCAAAAACCAGTCAATAATATTTAAGACTAAGGGATTATTCAATTAAAAGAGAATCAATCGTAGATTAACTCTGACTGCTCAAGACAGATCATGAGCATTTTTGTTGGACTTTTTTGTACCAATATGACCAATTCAAACATGCTCAGCCTGACCAGCGGACCGAGAGTTGCTCATTTTGGTTTTTAAAAAATTGACTTATTTTGGGTTTCTCACTCTTAAAAAAAAAAATAAGCAAAGCTCCATTTTGTCTGATGTTGCTCATCACTGTTGATCAAACATTAATAGCACATTTAGTAGAGAAGGTGGTTAATCTTTTGCCTTTTTGATCAGAACTGCACAAAATTTTTTTAATGACTCAGTGCCAATCCCAAATCACCAGCTCCCTCCAATTGCAGAGAAAGGAACCCACAGCACCATTATAAAATTATGCTTCCAAGTGCTGCTTTTGTTATTAATAAGGGGCATTGTGATATCTCCTCAATGTCTACAGGAGTTGTACTTTGAGAGACAATGAATGCCAAATAGGTTTCAATCATTTAAGATTCTTTAGTAAGGAAGAAATAACACTTATTTGAAACTGCCTCTATGAAGTCCCTCAGGAAGTCCCAAAGCTCTTTACAACCACTGACATACTTTTCTGAAGTGCAGTCAGTGTTGCATTTAAGGAAATGCAGCAGCCAATTTGCGCCCAGAAAAGTTCTACAAACATTGTTGCCTGACCCTATTTATACTGTCAGCTTCGGTTATCTGCTCTGGGAACTTCACATCTGGTAAGTGAGGAAGTATTGCCCAATGTCCCTTCAGCACCCCCCAAATTCCCAATTTTAAATTTATCTCTTGGTATTATTTCAACCTTTCACCATCTGTTCTATGAACTCCATTCATAGTTCATGAAAACTTCTTTTTGACATCTCCTCTTTTCCAAAGAAAGCAAGTTACTTAAAAGGGCCAGGGTTGGGCTCTCAATAAAACCATCACTGTGCTTTAAGCAATTTACATTGGATGGCAGCACTACTGTAAATATTACTGTAGAAAAGTCCCAGAAAATTCTTTGCCATAGCAGACTGAACATTTATCACAGGGCATCACTGGGAACACTCCCATTGCACAGATTACCAAACTCATGACAGCATGAGTCATCATGGCAGCTGGTGGAATTCAAATTCAATTAATAAATTTGGAATATAAACCTAGTTTCAGTCATGGTGACCATGAAAACTATCATCAATTGTTGTAAAAACCCATCTGATTCAGGGGAGGAAATCTGCCGTCGTTACCTGGTCTGACCTACACAGGACTCCAGGCCCACAGCAATGTGGTTGACTCCTACATGCCCTCTGAAATAGCCCAGCAAGCCACTCAGTTTAAGGGCAATTAGGGATGGGTCAGTGGGTGTCATCAGTGGTACCCACATCCCATGAAAGAATTTAAAAAACTCAGAGCATTCTAAGTTGGAACTGGGAGACTGTGCAGCTTCCTGCCTAAGATTTTCTGTACAGCGTTCTACTAAAATCAGTCAGATCAGAATTGATTTCTACACAACCCTGTTTGTTATTTACCTCTGTGAAGATTTTGGTCTAGGAATTCAGTAGCACTATACCTGTTTTACAGACCTAAATTGACTACCAGTGGATCCGATACAGTGTGTACCAACTGCCAGGTTGGTGATGGCTGTTCAGTTGGCATCCAGTGTGTCTGCCAGAAACTAATAATAAACCCCATTGGAAATTGGGAGTGGGAGCGTAATGCCCGTTGCAGACCCATTTGCTAAACTGGTCCGTGAATGGCCACAGTATGTGCTGTGCAGAGCTGTGATCAGTTTCTTCAAGTGTAGAATAATCAGCCATCCTAAAAAAGGGCCACTGCAGGGAGTGATGGGCTTTACCCCTGTTTCCCTCATGAGGCACTCTGGTGAGTTATCAAGCTAGGCAGTGGCAAATGGCATCCTGAGCTTGCTGGCACTATCTTCCTGAGGCTTGTGGACCAACATGCCCTGGTTTAGCCACGGACCTCCTTGGGCGGGACTACCCGACACTTCACCTCATATTTGGTTTATGTTTTCTGATGATTTTTATTTTAGCTGCATGAAGGAACCTTGTTTCCTCTCAGCTTTTGAGAGCTCTTCATGGTTTGGAGTTGGCTGTCCCATTAAAAATAATACTGGGTGTGCGAGATGTGTATTCAATTTCCAGCATCATGACTGAGCCTGTTGGCTCACAATTGATTGGTCTTGGTTATTGGTCTCAGTGAATACTGACATTTCTTGGCCACTGAAACCTAACCTTGGAACAAAAAGGAATGCTCAGTTCTTGCACCTTGGCTGGACTTAGTGCTGGACAGGTGCAGTGTGCAAACTCCTTTTATACTATGCCAACAATATGTCTTAACATCAAACACTTAATGGCTATGGCATGATCATCCCATTTCCTCAATATGTGAGACTGCCCAACCAAATATTAAATCAGTCCACATTCTGCTGCGGATATTTGCCCCTAAGAGCTGAGTCTGTTGAAACTCATTTTTCTTGCGACCACTGTCCTGTCAGTCAACTGGACGGAGCAACTTTGCTAATAGTGAACTATAGTTGAACCAGGGCCCTGCCTTCTGAACCCATTGGTCCCATGGGATTTGAATCTTTGAATCCAATCCAGACTGAAGAGGACTGGGATCCTCTGTGAGAAACACAAAGGGTCCAACATAAAACAAATGTTGCAAAGGATCGACATTGGTGCCAGTCCAGTTCAGTAATCGGACATCAACTGGTTTTTAATTTATCTTATCATATGCAAGGAAAAAATATACACAACAGAAATGTCTTGCTAGTGGCATTATTCTAAAGAAAAACATGCATTTATATAGCGCCATTCGTGACCTCAGGATGACCCAAAACACTTTACAGTTAAGCACTTTTTAAGTGTAGTCACTGGGTATTGATTGAGGGATTAATATTAGCTAGATATTGGAGAGGGCCCCTGCTCTTCTGCAAAATAATACCATGGGAACTTTTACCGTCCACTTGAGAGGGCAACAACTTGGTTTGACAACTCAATTAAAAGTGCTGAGTGTCAATCGGGATTATGGGCTCAAGTCTCTCGAGTGGGATGTGAACATATAATCTTCTGAAGCGAAGATTCTGAAGTGCTAACCAACTGAGCTGCTGGTTGATGCTATTCTAAGGCTTGGAGTAATCACTAGGTTAGAACTAAGCGTTGGAGCAGACCTGTCTGATGTTGTACGATGTGCAAAAATAACACGTTTGCAAAGGGGAGAAAATTGAGGAAGAAGCTCTTTAAAATGTAGTTATGGGAACTGGTTGGGGACTGGCATTTCTTGTCATCTTGCCTTGCAGGAGAAAAATTGGTAATATAGCTTACTGCTAAAAGTCCATTTTACTGCAGTAACACTCACTGCAAGTAGCATTGCCAACTCTGGCTGGATGTAAACTGGGAGGTTTCAGTGGATGACCTCCCTTCGGACTGCCCCACCTCTAAGCCACTCGCCATTAGTTGCCCAACATGTAAATACTTCGCCCTGACATTCCACAGCCAATTGAAAAGTGAACAGACTCTTAATTATCTGACTGGATGATTTTTGACTATCGGCCAAAGAGCCTTTTCTTTCCTAACTAACACAGGTACAGTGTCTCAAAACCAACAACCTTGGGACCAAGTCCATGCCGGATTTCGGATCATGCCTTTTGTGCCGGGCAGTTTGGGCTGGGTGATGGGCCACCCAGACCACGTGGATCGTGGGAAAAGACAGGTGCGCGAAGCCGAGAACAAGTTAGCGCACCACCGCACCAATTCAGCACCTAGCCCAACAAGCCGGTAAGTTATTTTACTTATCTAATAATCATAAAACTTCAAGCATGGCAGCTTAAAAGTGTGTCCGGTTATCAGACATCACCAGTTTTCAGATAGCCAGATTTGAGACACTGCAACCATAATAATAACTAATAAACAAAAGCGTTGAAAGAAATTTTTTTAACGCTTTGATTTTTTTTCTCCAGGAGTTTGCTCACAACAGTGTCCTGGAGATTAATCTTCAACTCCATCAGACTCCAGTACATTCCTGGAGGTTTGGCAATCCAGAATCAAGCTATTTTGGTGATTTCAGGGTCAGGACAATTTGAACTGAACTTATTTCCACATCAGGTGAGAAAGCGAGAGAGTGGTTGATTGACCACAAATTACCACACACCCAACAGCAAAATAAGAACGTTGAAAAATAATTGACGGGCGATTACAATCATGTACTATTACCATACATCTGATCAAAACTGCTCCTGTACCTGTTGTTCCCGAATTTGATTCTCCACGAGCTCCTGTTTTAGTTATCTCTGCAAAAGGAAAACACAAATCTCGATCAAGGAAAGTGGGAGAACCTTTTGACAATTCACATACTAGGACTCTGGCAGACAGAGCTGCATCAAGCAGTTCATTTACCATTGAAATCTCCTGACCTTTCCACCTCCCATTTCTCCCTTCATATTTAATGCAGCATTGCTTTGCGACTAGGGTTGCCAACTCTGCTTCAACGTATTCCTGGAGGTAACATCACATGACCTCCTGCCTCCAACCAGTCCCTGCCCCCACTATCGGCCACCCGACACGCCCACCCCCCAGGGTGCCCCACCTTCCTGGAAAGCTGAGGAATGTTTTGTTACCAAAGTGGATGACTATTTGACTGCCAGTCAAGCTGTTTGTTTTTATCTCATTTCCAATATTTTTATGACTAAGGGAAATGAAAACAAAAACGCACAGTTTTTTAATGCTCCTAGAATTTTCTCCCAGGGATAGGAGATGGGGGGTGAGGGGTGGTGGTGGAGGGTGTTGGGGGGCATTGAAGTAATGTTCTGGAGGTTAAATTTTAATTAACGGAGACTCGAAATCAATCTTGGAATCTTAGCAACCTTACTGCGACAGTCCTCAATCCAGGAATTCCCCTTCCCCTGTTCTCCTCACCATCCGATCACCTATCAGTTGAAGAATAGTTTAAGAAAAACCCCGCAGTAATTGAGGAAGAAAAAGAGAGAGAAAATGAACTGCTACCAAAACATATCAATGCAGATATTTCCTGTTACTTCACCGCAATAGTTATTTCAGCAGTCACCTAGTCTGACAGCAGATATGGCCAATACAAATAGTCATAGCAATGCAAAAGGCCAATGAAAACAACTGTACCACTTTCAATTTACAACACTGTAGGTTCAAATCTGTGAGCCAGAAAACAGAGTTATGCATCAAAATGGGCATCAGCCGCACAGCAAAGTTACGTGCAGCCTGCACTGAGATGGTCAACACCCCCACGAATTGCCTGATTTCTACAAAAGAAACACTTCCATATGCCGTTAGTTCTTGGAAGAAAGGGAGATGTTGGGGTCACAATGGCTAATTTTGCTGCATTTTTCTTCTTCCATTGGTCTTTTCGAGTAAAACAGAGTTGAACTTACTTGGTAACAAATGGGAGCTCTCACTCTCAGCAGGTAGTGTCTGATGTACGAGGCAGAAAGGGAGAGAAAGAAAGAGGGTAAATCAAGGATAAGAGAAGATAGGAGACAGAAAGGAAAGCAAGAAACCATGAAAAGGAACAAGCAGATGAAGTGTGCGTTCCAACCCATTTGAGTTGGGAACAATTGGTCTTTGGAAAGTTAACGTGTTAATGGTGTGCAAAACGTACAAACATTTTGCATCCAAGATGTATAGGACCAGCCACCCAAACCGTCATGATCGGAAATAGTGGAAGTGCTTTCATATGGATAACTAGATGAGAAAGGACCAAAGTCCATCTTTTTCATCTTCTACTGTCCTGGCAGTCACATGATACCATGACCAATCACACCTGAGCTCTATCAATTAGTCTACAATAGACCCCGACATGAAATGAGGAATTCCCCCAAGTGGTGGAGAACTCTGGGAACCATAACTTCAAAGTCACTTGTTCTTCCCATAAAGTGCTACATTCAGTGCACATCAAGTCTCAAATTACTCATTTACTGTAACCCAAAATGTCATTTTCTGGAACCATCTAATGAATCCATCTAATTTGCATTTCTGAATGTTAAACATCTTTGCAACATGATAGGGATTACCTTCCAACACAAAGAAGAGTTTGGGTGGCAAACCAGCACAAAACTACTGTGAAGACAATAAAAACTCTAGATTCAATACAATACATGTTGGAGTGAGATTCCAGAGCCTCACTGTTTCCAGTCTGGACCTCCAAGGGTAAGTGTCATTTCAGGATCATCATTCACATCATCATCAGCGACATTAATTACCAGCCCGAATTGGCTGCGGCAGGAATAATTTGTAAATCCAGCAATTTCGTGATCAGCATTAACTTCAATTGGGAACTCTCATGGTGGGAAGGGACTTTTCTGTCCTGGCTAAATATTCATCCCTCACGGACATCAATAGAATAGATGATCTGGTCATTATCTCATTACTTATGTGTGGGGGCTTCCTGTATGCAAGTTAGCTGCCACATTTCTCACATTGCAACAGTGACTACATTTCAACCATACATCATTAGCTGTAAGGTGCTTTGGAATGTCCTGAGTTTGTGAAAGGCACAATATGAATGCAGGTTATTTCTCTGTTTTGTTGACTGTAAAGAGGCTAATGGCAATTTGCAGAGAATCAGAATTCATGGTGTATCTCTTTTACTCCACAAGTTGCTGGATTACTTTTGTGCATTAATAATGATGAGTGCTGTTAATGCATCAGTATAATCCCTGGAATTTCTAGACTACTATATTTGCAATGCAGCAGAATTTGGGAAAGCACAGGTGCTTCTCCCAGATGCACCACCAGATGGCGGCAGTGTGCTCATTCAACTTTTTTTTTCACATCCATACAGTCAACAATTGTAAATATGTGTATTTACTTGTCCACTCTTTGGAAACTCTGTCAAGCAATGGTTGCTGGACAGAAACAGGGTAACTTGGGCCTGTAGCTGACAAACAACATGAGTGGCCCAAGCATCATTCGATGATGCACTTCCCAGCTTTAAACTGAAGAACCTGTGTCAAAGGTCACAGTGCAGGACACCCCCGTCCCCCCACCACCCCATCAAGGTTAAAGAGAGGAGATAAGTTGGTGATAAGGTGACATCATAAGGGTTTTAACAGACTGCAGGTGGGAAGGGAGTTTTATCCTCATGGTATATGTGTTTCAAAACTCAAGCCCGTCCCTCTAAAGGGTTAATTCCGCATGTTCCACAGCCTGATTTCCCTCTGTGACATCACTATCATTCTCATGGGTGCACCTCGCTTCAGTGCCAAACATCTGGCACAGGGCCATTGTCGGGAAAGTTAATCGATTGCCAGAAGACAAATAGAAATCTACCCCAGATGACAAAACGGTGATTCCCTGGGGCACTGTGCACTCTCGTGATAAGATTCAAAATCTCCACAATACAATTCTCACTGAAAGACTGTCAGCAATGAAAGAAGTGTCCAATATTACGATTCTGCCACTGTACGTTTTAGCCCTTTGCCAGGCCTATCTTGATGGCATTGCCTCCTGAAGGGGAATTTCACAAACACAGGAGGCCACAAAACACTTTGCAGCCAATGAAGTATTTGTCTGAACTGTAGTCACTGTTGTAAAGTAGGAAACATGGCAGCCAATTTACATGCAGCAAGTCCCAGGAATGTGCTATCTGTTTTTAAGTAACGTTGGTTGAGGAGTAAATGCTGGTCAGGACACTGGGGAGAACTGTTCTTTTACCTCCACCTGAGAGGGCAGGCAAGGCTTCAGTTTAGTGGCTCATCTGAAAAATGGCTCCTCTTACAGTGCAACATTCTCTCAGTACTACATGGAAATGCCAGCCTAGATTATATGCTCAAATCGTAGAGTGAGACTTTAAATCACAATCTTTGGACTTGAGCCACAGCATGGAGAGCTATCAAGAGTAGGAAAACCTGACTAAACTTTGTGCACTGTAGCCCCGGGATGTGATAGTGCCTCAGTTTCTTTCTTTCCCTCTCTTTATTTTTCTTTCTACACCTGATTTGATTCTAATTCACCCTATTTCCTTTCTCGTCCTTCCTTAGCTTCTTTCTCAGTCCTTAGATCTCATTGGTTAAGGAGGTGGATTGTTTGCCCTGGTGCTCTCTAAGGTTCAAGTTGTCCCATTGTCCTCTTTCTTAGCTCACACTTCCAGCAATACACAGTGCAAAGTTCTTGTGAGCTCTATGGTATGGGAATATCATTAATACAGGAGCATGCCTCAACGTGCACTGTTCTAGAAAACTCTTGGCCAATGTGTACTTTCAGCTGGAAAAACGTTAAGCCTCTGGGCCCTCCTCCCTAATAGCTCACCAGTCATATTTCTTGGGGGAGGATGGTGGGAATTCCCCACCCCTCCTCCACCTTGAAGATCATCCAGTTGAAGGTCAGGAAAGTGAGCAGTAGAGCTGACAACTGCCCCAACACACTCATTGACCTCCTCCGTAATGCTACTCTTTAAGTCATCACATTCACAGGACAACCCACGGATATCAACTGGAGGTGAGTTGTAGCACAGAATGATGACAACAGGCCAACTCATTATCCAACTGTACGTGTCTGCAGACCTCTTTAGAACATGCCACGACTGAATCATTGTTCCTGTACATGGAATTGAAATTATTTTCTCTCATATGTAGACATAAAAATATTGTCCTGCATTACCAGTATCAACAAGAATGTGCTACAGGAATCAGAGCTGTGTCTCTCCTGCCCACATGCACTCTGACTCCATTTCCCAGACAGCACATGGTGCACTGTTTAACGTCACCATGTAAGCAGTGAAGAGGTGGATGTGTCATTGAGAGACAGAGTAAAAGACAGCTCTGACGTTAGTCTGCTTTTTGTTGAGAATCTGTATTTCATGGAATTATACAGCACAAGAGCAGGTCCATGCCAAGTTGACCCATTGTCCTTGTCCTGAGCTCATGCACGAGCCTCCTCCTTCTCGATTTACTCATTTTACCCTAGTATTCTTATCTAACTTCCCTTAAATGCATCTATATTATTTGCCTCAACTGCTTCTTCTGGTAATCAATTCCACATTCTAACCACTCTCTGGGTAAAGAAATTTCTCCCTATTGAACAGAAGAACAGAAGAAATAGGAGCAGGAGTAGGCCATTTGGCCCTTCAAGCCTGCTCTCCCATTCAATAAGATCATGGCTGATCTTCTACCCCAACATCACCACTATCCCCATAACCGTTATCTTAGTGCCCAAAATCTGTCAATCTCTGTCTTGAATTTTTGCAACAACTGAGTATTCACAGATCACCAGAGCAGAGAATTCCAAATATTCAAACCCCTTCGACTGAAGAAATTTCTCATCTCAGTCCGAAATGGTCAACCACTTATTCTGAGACTGTGACCCCATTTTCTAGATTCCCAGCATCTACCCTGGCAAGCCCCTTAGGAAATTTATATGTTTCAATTAGATCACCTCTCATTCTTCTAAACTCCAGGAAAGTTACACCTAGTCTACTCAATCCCTCCTCACAAGAATATCCTCTCATCTCAGGAATCAGCCTCATGAATCTTTGTTGCACTCCCTGAAGGGCAAGTATGTCCTTTCTTAGGTGAGGTGACTACTGGGTTTATTAGTGACTAACTTATATTTATAGCCCCTATTTATGGACTGCTGCACAAGGGAAACATCTCCTTCACATGTACCCCATCCAAAACGCTTCATAATTTCAATGAACTCTACCATGTCACCTCTTACCTTTCCCTTTCTATAGAAAAGAGCCCCAGTTTGTTCATTTTTACTCAGCATTTCTAATCTCTCCATTCTGATATCATTCTTGTGAATCATTTTTGCGTTTTCTCCAGTACTTCTGAATGGTTTTTGTAGTATGGGTGACCAGATAATGCACTGTGCCCCACATGTTGTCTACCGAGTAGCTGGTTGGTTTACCAAATCAGGTTTTAAAAAACACAGCAAACACTGGGAATCTAACACAGTGGAACTCGGCAGAAGGCCCATCATAAACAAGAAAGGTTGATGTTTCAACCTTCATCAGAAAGTCCAGATCCAAGACATTGTAAGAAAATAGATGGTGTAGTGATTATGTTACTGGACTAATAATCCAGAGAACGTGAGCTCAAATCCCATCTGAAAATGTGAAGTCATGGTTAAAAAAAGCATTGGACAATAATAAGTTGATTTCAGTGACCATGAAGCAGTCAGATTGTCATAAGAAAATTCCAAATAGTCGAGCGTAGGCCCTTCAGCAAAGGGAACCTGCTGTCCTTGCTTGATCTAGCCTACATGTGACTCCAGCCCCACACTAGCGTGGCTGACTCTTAATGCCTGTCTGAGGAGGCACAGTTATCAAACTACAAGGGTGGATGATACATGACAGTCATGTCCACATTACAAGAATGAATGCAAAATAAACGCAAAATGCCAGAAAAAGCAGGTTATAGGGACATTGGGAGAGGTGAGGAAACTCGAGTTGATTTGTTTGCTGATCAAATAACTCTGTCAGGATATTGGTTCTGAGGTAACTAAACACCAGTCACCGCTGATGTTGTCTTATTGTGTGTAAGTCTCGGTACTATGAGGTCTGCCATGACTTCTACACTCGGAGGCTGGAGAATAATGAACAGAAGATTTCCTGGAATACCATAGCAAGTGGATTCATAATGATAAAAGGCCTAAATGATTATTGGATTTCTTACTTTCTGCAGGCATCATAAACTCATTAAATAAAACTGCTGCTAGGTTTCTTGACTCTGGATAATAATCCTACTGATTTACTCAGAACTACAATAGTGTTGGCCAGGATTAACAAATGGCAATTTCACATTAATCAGTAGAAGAATCGCAGGCTTCTGCTAATAAATGAGTATTAAGAAAATAAATAATTTGCATTTATATAGCACCTTCCATAACCTCTCGACATCCCAAAGTGCCTCTGTTGAACTATAGCCGCTGTTGTAATGTAGGAAACGGGGCAGCCAACGTGATCAACAATGAACCATCTGTTTTAGTGATGTTGAGTGAACAATAAATATTGGGCAGGGTTACCAGGGAGAACTCGCTTGCTCTTCTTTAAATAGTGCCCGAGGATCTTTCACATCAACCTAAGAGGGCAAATGTGAACTCGGTTTAACATCTCATCCAAAAGGTAGAAACTCCGACATTACATCCCTCAGGACAGCACTGGGATGGTCAGCATAGATTATGTGTGGAAGTCTCTGGCTTAGGACTTGAACTCCTGACTTAGAGGCAAGAGTGCTACCCATTGGGCCACATTGCATTACATTGCAAAGCAAGCAAACCTAGTGCAATCGACAAGGGTCCGGCTAGCAGTCAATCTCAACAGTGGAGACCGGAAACATGGAAAACAAGTATCCTTTCCAGGGACCTTCAACGAGGGACCGACAGTTCTTGGGCAGCAGCTTGCAGTGTTGGTCCAAGATGGCTGCACTCTATTGGAGCACTGCTTTCCTGGAACCCCAGCAGCTTCACATGAAGGCCACTAGATATAGATCAATCCAACACACTATCCTGTGTTACTAAACTGCTTCTGATCTACCAAGGTTATATTGCTCAAGCAACGAGCCACTGCAGACATGGTGGGTCAAGTGGTGTCCTTCTGGGCATTGAGCCTCTATGTTTCTACATAGACCTACGTTGTTATGGAGTCCCTTGTATCTCAAGTTGCTGGTCCAGATGGGTTTGAGTGTTGGGACTTAACCACAACAAAGCAACAGCACCCCAAGTGTCCAGACTCAGGACAAACCAGTCAGTGAGGAATCTAACTTTTTTTTTTGAAAAATATACTTTATTCATAAAATACCTAAAAGAACATTACAAGACATTTCAAAATGGCCATCACAAAAAGTACAATCAAATTCAAGTTTCCCACATAGATCACGCTATGTGCTTCAATACAATCAATGATCATTACTGACATCTCAACATGGTCGTTACAGACAGTCAGACAGTGCAATGGTGTTCAAGTTCTCTACATAGCTCATGTTGCACTCTGAGGTGCTCCAACACAATTATGATACATTTAGTATTCACTATATACATTCCTTGTGAGTCATACAGCCCGAGGGGTCAATACCTTTCCCAGCTGCTCGGTGCGCTGTGGCAGAAAGGTCTTAGGCAGCGACCTTTCCCCATTGCGCCTTTGCGGCGGCTGCCCCAAGCTTTACTCCGTCCCTCAGCACGTAGTCCTGGACCTTGGAATGTGCCAGTCTGCAACACTCGGTCAGGGACAACTCTTTGTTGGAAGACCAACAAGTTTCGGGCAGACCAAACAGCATCTTTCACCGAGTTGGTGATCCTCCAGCTGCTGTTGATGTTTGTTTTGGTGTGTGTCCCTGGGAACAGCCCGTAGAGTACAGGGTCTTGTGTCACAGAACTGCTTGGGATGAACCTCGACAAAAACCACTGCATCTCTCTCCAGACCTTCTTTGCAAAGGCACATTCCACAAGGAGGTGAACAACGGTCTCTTCCCCATCACAAGCACCTCGAGGGCAACGTGCAGAGGGGGTGAGATTCCTGGCGTGTAAGAAGGATCTGACGGGGAGGGCCTTTCTCACCGCCAGCCAAGCTACGTCTTGGTGCTTGTTGGAAAGTTCTGGCGATGAGGCATTCTGCCAAATGACTTTGACAATCTGCTCAGGGAACCATCCCACCGGATCCACCATCTCCTTTTCCCTCAGGGCCTCTAAGACGTTACGTGCCGACCACTGCCTGATGGACTTGTGGTCAAAGGGGTTTCTCTGCATAAATTTTCCCACGAGGGACAGAGGGTACAGCACGGTCCAACTACTTGGAGCGTTCCACGGCAGCGTGGCCAGACCCATCCTTCGCAGCACCGGAGACAGGTAGAACCTCAGCACGTAGTGACACTTGGTGTTTGCATACCAAGGGTCTACGCACAGCTTGATGCAGCCGGACACAAAGGTGGCCATCAGTATAAGGGCGATGTTGGGCATGTTTTTTCCCCCTTTATCTAGAGGCTTGTACATCGCATCCCTGCGGACACGATCCATTTTCGACCTCCAGATAAAGCGGAAGATGGCTCGGGTAATTGCCATCGCACAGGAGTGTGGAATGGGCCAGACCTGTGCCATGTACAGCAGCAGCGAGAGTGCCTCACACCTGATGACCAAGCTCTTACTCGCAATGGAGAGGGAGCGTCACTCCCACATGCCCAGTTTTCTTTCCACCATAGCCACTTGCTCCTTCCAATTTCTAATGCACGCTCCAGTTCCTCCAAACCATATCCCCAGCACCTTCAGGCCGTCTAACCAGATGGTGAAGGGGACAAAGGATCAGCCCACCCAGTTCCCAAAGAACATGGCTTCGCTCTTGCCATGATTTACCTTGGCTCCCGAGGCCAGTTCAAACTGGTTGCAGATGTTGATCAGTCCATGCACCGACAGGGGATCCGATCAGAAGACGGTGACATCATCCATGTACAGGGAGGCTTTTACCTCAGTGCCTCCGCTGACTGGGATTGTCACTTCTCTTATGCCTGGGTCCTTCCTGATGGATGAACCAGTTAGTGAGAAATCTAATTGCCAACAGGACTGAGTTGCTTGGTTTTGGTCAGTGTTTGGAGACTGTAGCTTGCACCTCCCACTGTAGTGAATGCATCACATCAAGGTGACATTGCGATAGTTTCCTGGAACAATACATTGAGGAACCGACTGGTAGAGATAAACAGGAATTTTGAAGCTTACAGGCTGCAATTAGTGGAGTGCCGCAAGTGTCTGTGCTTGTGCCTCAGCTATTTACAATGTATATGACTATCTTAGATAAAGAGACTGAGGCCAGAATTTTTTGTGCCCATTGGCATCGGGTGTCATGGTGGGCATGAGTAGACAATATGGCAGGAAGCCCAAAAATCGGTTTCATGATGTTGTGAAGCCAGTTTGCAATTGTCCGCTCCGCCCATCAATGGCGGGACGCATTTCCCGCCGCTGCACGTTGGGAACTTCATTTTAATACATCTGCATATCATAATAAGCCTAGCTCGCTGGAATCATCCCCCTACGCTGGACCATTCAGGCACATCAGTGTGATTGCACGCCAATGTGTTTCACAACAGCGTTTATAAGGCGTGCACTTGGTGAGATGTACTTCGAGGGGAACTCGGAGGTGAGTGCACACTAATGTCGCGCAGCATTCACGGGGATCACCCGTTGGACTTCAAAGTTGAGGCGCTGCGCATTCAAGAGAGGGCACAGGCAAGTCGCATTTTCCCAGCTGGCAGAAAATGCAGTGCCAGGGCAAGGGCTGCACTGCTGTAGATGGTAGTGCACAAAGATATGCTGGGGTGGGTCGGTGGGAGGGAGGTGGTCATGCATTAGGGAAACCTTGGATAAAGTGACCATTCCTTTAGAGAATTGAGACAATTCAGGCGCAGCCACATTGACGTGCTTGGAGTCGGGCCTCTAGCTTATCTGCCCACTCAAGCAGCGAGAGGCCTGATAGTTCCACCAAGTGCTCCCGAGCTTTTCATTCCTTGGGAACAGACTGAAAGGTAATGAGCGTTTTAGTGAACTGCAGAACAATTGGACAACTGAACACATTGTACAATCTCCTTGCAGAAGCTGGCCATGGCGCAGTCACTGGTGGAGGCGCTCACAGCCCCTTGCAATGTCATCATCCTGGTTTGGACCAGTCTCCTCCATGGTTCAAGCTAACAGTGCAGGCTTGCAGCGCGGGTTAGGAGAATGCCTGTGCCTGAGCTGAGAGCACAGCATGCAGTTCAATGAGCAAAGCTGCGCCAATTGGTCAGGCAAAGTGGGGTAGAGGTGGGTGGGGTTTTGGGCAACCATGCAGCACACTGAGTTCTGAACATCCAAGTGGTGGCCTGCACTCTCTGGGATGCACTAAGGGACCTTCAGACTTAACCAAGAGAGGTTCTTAGTACACCTAAGGCTAACCCACACATCTCTTTCTTTCATCCTGCAGGAGGAGTACATCAGGAGCACGGAGCCTGATGCCCAAGCTGTATGCCTCATGGCTTACAGAGCGTGGAGACAAAGGAGAAAAGAGCGACGGAGGCAACTACTGGGCAGAAGGAGGAGCAGCGCCCTCAGGAAGAAGGGGTGGCTGGGGTTCCCAAGCACACTGCCGAAGAGCCACAGAGAGCCGTCGCAGGTCGGCACCTAGCTAGACCCAGGGTCTAGAGCCAGCAGTGGTCATTACCGCAGATAACCAAGAACCAGTGTCACCAAAGACTGCGCATGTCCAGGCAAGTGGTTGGTCACATCTGCCACTTGCAGCGGGATTTGGTGCCAGGGGGACATGGAGGGCATCCACTACCAGTGGCCGTGAAGTGACTGTGGTGCTCGACATTTACGTCAGTGGCTCCTTTCGGGTCTCCACAGCTAACCTTTGTGGGATATCACAGGCCTCCACGCACAAAAGCACCTATGAGGTCACAGACGCCATCTTCACAAGGGCACACAACATTGTGCATTTTGCCCAGTACCAGGAAAGTCAGGATGCAAGAGCCTAAATCTCAGGTTTCCCACAGCTGCAGGGTGCCAACAACTGCACTCACGTAGGACTCAGATCTCCATGGCAACAAGCAGTCAACTAAATCAACCCCAAAAACATCCGCTTGCCAAATGTGGAGCTGGTGTGCGACCACCACAAACACATCCTGCAGATCTGTACATGGTTCCAAGGAAGTGTCCATGACGCCTACATTCTCAGTGGGCCTCAGATCCCTGACGTCTTCCAGTGTCTACAAAAGCTACAGGGTTGACTCCTTGGAGACAAGGGCTGCCCACAGAGGGGGTGGCTGATGACAGGCGTGCGGCAGCATCAGACTGCAGCAGAGTGAAGTTACAATGAGGCTGATGCTGCAACTCCACACCTTGGTGAGGCAAACCATCGGGATGCTGTAAATGAGGTTATGGTGCCTGGGCCAGTCTGGTGGAGCCCTGCAATATAGTCCTCAGAGGGTGTCACACATCGTCGTCATCTGCTGTGCCCTTCACAACCTGGCACTGCAATGGGGAAGGACCTGGCTGAGGAGGAGGAGATGGAGGAGCTGCACATCTCCTCCAATGAGGGTGGGAGGGGTTCTCCAAGGCAAGGATGGCGTTGAGGCCATCGCACTGGCCAGATGAGGCAGCCATGCTCAGGAGGCCCTCATAGCTGCTAGATTCATGGAGGATGCTGACAACATGCAGCAAGGAGATAGCATAGATCTTCACATAGCTTACGTGTATGTCTGACTCCTGTCTGGCTGATGGCACCTTGCTTGCGCTCTGTGAAGTGCATCATATCATGGAGATTTGGCAGGGAAACTAACTTCTTCTGATCCTATGGCATCCTTTGTGACCTGAACCCTTCAGGGCCACTCTGTCACTGGACGCAAATGCTGATGAGATGGGAGGGCCAGCCGCACCTAAAAGGTTCTGGGAGCACATAGAGAGAATGATGGAACCCTGTGCTGCCAGCCCAGGACATTCTGGCAACAATGATAAGCCCCATCCAGGTGTAAGCATGGCTGATATGACCAGTGACTGTGAAGGCGCACCATCAGTGTGCTGGGAAGGTTGCGCAAAGCACGGGGAAGAGACCCTGGACTGAGACACCTGCCTTTATCTTGTGCAGGGACCAAGGTTTCACATCCTGAGTGACACGAACACTGGTCATCAGAACAAGAAGCCATAGGCAAGGGGACATTCTTGGGAGTTTATTAACAAAATGAATATTATATACAAGTGATTTACACTAGTGCCCAGGCTGTGCAACTACATCTTCTTAACCTTCCTAACCGTGTCGCTACGTCTTGTTGCTCCCCCGACATCCACAGCGGAGGTGGAGGCAGCCTGCTGAGTGCTACACCCTGTCTGTGATGACCTTGATGGGGGTCCTCTGGAGGGCCGAGACCTGGAGGGCTCCGGCCAGCTTTCAGGGTCCTGCTCTGTGATAATGGCACCCTCCTCAGCCTGTGGAGCTGGATTTTCTGGGGTTACAGTAAGACGGAATTCGGATGGGCTGGAAACTCCCAGAGTCACCTGGGTGGATGGCACAGGGGTGTGCACCTACTTATACTCCTTCCTATGGGTGCCTGAGGGCCCTGGCTGACTCCTTGAGGAGAAGGGGAAGCTAGAGTGAGATTGAGCTGCCCGCACCCCTCTCGCTTTGACACTTTTTGAGGCCAACTATGGCGTCAGCAATGGAGTTCAGCCCGTGCAGCAGTGCAGGGGTGACATCCTGGACCAAGGTCTCCATCGCGGCTGCCATCCTACCAGTGTTGACTTAGATGCATTGGCATGCTGGTGCTATCACCTCAGACTGAAGGCGGACGGACTCCTCTATTGTGCCTTGCAATCTGAGGAGTGCAGTGGACATCCTTTCCCGATGTTCCCAAACTTGCCTTTGCAGCTCCAGCAATTGAGGTGTGACTGAATCCAGAGGTCCTCATCTGACTTCAGATTTCTGACCTCCAGCAGTCCTCTGAGTGCCAGAAATCTGGGAAGTCTCTGCCTCCGCCAGCTGTGGATCAGTCAGTGCAACGTGCTCACCAGATTGTGACCCCGAGGCTGTTCTAAGGCTTGGACCCGCCGAGATGTGTGTCTCTGCGCTGGTGGAGGGTGTGGGTGAGCCCTGTGACGGGACTTCACTGTGGGTTTCAGCAGGCTCCTCTTCTGAGGCGTCTTCGGGACTTGAGTCGAGGACGTGGGTTGTGGACTCCATCGGCTGCTTGCCAGTTAACGGCCAGCCAGCGTGAAGCGCGTGCTGAAATGCTCAGTGCAGCCACGGTGGGGGGGCGGGAGGAGGCAGGGCACTGCGTAAGCCTGGGTGAGCGCTGAATGAAAGCTCCCTGAAGACAGAGTGCTGCTGCCTCAGGGAGCTAAAGGCTTGAAAACAATTAAATAAAGTTTTCAAAATCAGGAAAACGTTGCCCAAGCATCTCAGTCGCCTGAACATATGCCTGATAAAAATGCTGTCCAGAGAATTTTTTTGTTATTTAACAATGGCAACCCCATCCCGCCCTTGGATAGGTTTCACGCAAGATGCAAAGTCTGCCTGGCCAAATCACGCACCTGCCAACCGTAAGGTTGAACGGACCATGAAAAATCAGACGCAATTACAACTTTAATGGTCTCTTAATTGTCGGGGAGTGCGCTTCTGACTTTTGCGCATGCCCGCCAACCGAAATATCGCGCGAGCGTGGGATGACGCCAGGACATTCGCCCGACGTGTCCGATCAGGTTAAGCACGAGCCTGCACACTAACCTAAAAATTCTGCACAAGGGATTGAACCATCCAGTCCTTGTGATTTAAGAGCCTGCTGAGAAGTCAATGGAAGTTTAAAAGTCAATAAACATAGGAGCACAAGAAGCCTGTTCTGCCATTCGGTTAGATTATATCTGATTCCAATCTTAACTCCATCTAGCTGCCCTGGTTCCGAAACTTTGTGTATCTTTCCCTCTGTCCTGTATTCTGCAGTAGTGATGATAATGAAGTTGTCAGTGTTCGCCGTATTTACTCCTTTGAATCTGACAGCAACTTCCAGAGCCTGCACACTGAAATGCAGAAATCCAGATGTTGCTGTCAGTGATTCTATGCTTCTCCACAGGAGGCGCTGTTGATTTCCCTGCAGTCTGCAATCAAGCAGAACAGATCACAACTGCCCCTTTCAACATTAGTCTTGCTGTAAATACATTATCCTTGTGTGTAAAAACTTGTTTAATAAAGTGTAACTGGATTTTAACATGAACAGAATTCATAATTATTGCTGAAAAAGAGTTCTGGCTCTGGAAGACTATTTCTATTTTTGTGAAACGTCCAATTTCTTCATTATGATAAAAAAATTCACCATTTTGAAAGTTATACATTTTTAAAAGTTTGATTGATATTTCAGCTTCTACCTTAATTCCATGAGTATGTCCCAATCACTTATTTTGCTCTTTGCAAAATTTAATTATAAGTGAAGGACAACCTGTGGTTTCTACTTCCTGGTTTGCTGTCTGTAAGAATACTTCAATGCGATTGGCTGCTTACCCTACTTGATGACATTACTGTCACTAGACGCTTGGAGATCCCCTTGACTTGCATCAGGTTCAAACTGATGTCAAGCATGGGGAAATCCACACCACAGAGATTGCTCAATCTTGTGTTGGTAGCTTTATTTGAGGTCAATGTGGTGCTTTGCCACTGACCACAAAATCCAGGCCTATCAATTTCCGTTTTGAAATTTTCAATTGACCCCAGACCCCCAAAGCGTTCCAAATTTCAATTACCTTTTATGTGAAGAAATGCTTCCTCCCTCAACAGATTAGCTCTAATTTTAAGAGTATGCCCGCTTGTTCAGACTCCTCCCATCACTCTACCTAATTAGTCAATTGCTTTGATCATTTTAAACACTTCTGTTATATCAACCCATAATCTTCCATCGGGATACAGTTAAGTTCATGTCACCTGTCCTCATAATTTAACCGGTTTTGTGTCAGTATCATTCTAGTGAATCTGCGCGGCACCAGTTCACAGCCAATATACTCTTCCTGAGGTGCGGTACTCAGAACTGATCATATGTGATAGAAGCTTACACTGATTGTATCAATCATAAACCAATCTGGTTTTGTGTTAGCAACCTAGTAGGGGCTGAAAATCACATTTTCCCCCATGCCTTTTTGATTGGAAACTGGCGTTTCTATGAATGCTAAACCTAGAATTTGATAGTCAAAATAGAAGCTATCATTAAAGTGTGAAACCAGAACTGCTCTGATTCTCCACAAGTGGCTGGGTCATCTCAAATTTGCTAATTGAAGAAAAACTCCACACAGTGAAAAGTGCAAGCACTACCACCTCAACGGAGGGGGAGTGTGCATCTTTCCTTCTCCATCATCTTCCCTGCAGGGCATTGGCTAACAACTTGCAAAGCCCGCGAGGAGAGATGTGGCGCAGAACCAAACACAATGGGAGAAAGAGAGCAGAAAAAGAGGAGAGAGTAGATTCGATAGTCACTTCCGAGAGAGAGTTGTATGGAAAAGGCTAAAGGGAAAAATGTCAGTTTGAATCTGGTGCCAAGTCAAGGGGATCTCCAAGCATCCAATGATAGTGATGTCATCAAATAGGGTAAGCAGCCAATCACATTGAAGTATTCTTACAGACAGCAAACTAGGAAGTAGAAACCACTGGTTGTCCTGCAATGAGGAATAGAGTGGCAGAGGTGGGGGCAAGTGGGACTTATTTTCAGTTGTCAGCCGTGGCTCATTGGGTCATACGCATGTATCTTGATTCAGAAGATCATGGGTTCAAGTCCCACTTCAGGGAAGCTGACCCTCCCCTCCCTGTGTAGTGCTGAAGGAGTGCTGCCCTTTCAGAATTGCTCTCTTTGGGCAAGGCACTGAACCGAAGCTGTGTCTGCCCTTTCATTTGGAGGTAAATGATCTGCCATGGGAGTTCTGCGCAGTATTCTGGTCACTATTAATTTCTCAATCATAATGCCCCCCAACAAAAAGATGGTCTGGTGATTGTAATATTAATATTTATGGATCTTGCTGTATACCACTTGGCTGCCACATTTTCTACATTAAAAGTGCTCAATTGGTTGTAATGTACTTTGGGATGTCCTGAGGTTGTGAAAAATGCTCTACAACAGCAAGCCTTTAAAGCTGCAGGACCCTGAGAATTTATTTGCATTTTGGGTATTAACTAAAATGGAAAGGGAAGGGCTCGACCCAGTGCTGGGGTTGGAAAAGAGCATCTTACTCTACTGCCTCTCTACTGTCTGATGGACCCAATGGCTCCATCACCCCCTCCACCACCATGGCTTGCATTTGTTCTGATTACACAAGCCCCACCTGAGATCAGTTAGTGACACCAAACAATAACAGCTACATGTCATGGAAGTACTTTTCCAGACCCCGTGAGTTTCTCAATGCTAAAGCTCTGCCACACAATTCTTCATTTAGAGTGAGGAGTCTCAATTACTGCACCTTCACTGGAAGATAGTAATAAACTTCAGAGAAAGATCACAAACGTAACCCAGTTTCAATTTGTGCCCTTACAAGTTAAACCCCAACCAGCCTTCCACCTCCATTCCCTGCTCCTCTCCAGGAAATGCTGACTCAAACTGCCGTATATATGTCCTCATCTCTCTTGAAGGCTCTGATTTACACCACGGCCTTTGAATTGAAGGATATTATCTATCACCAAGAGCATTCAACTCACCTCCTGTTAAAATACAGCAGGCTCTCAACCAACAATTGCTGATGAAAGTCTGTGCCAAATCGAATGATTCTCTGGCACCTAAAGTTTAGAACAGCCAGTTCTTCATAGGACACGAACAGGACTGCCTCCCTGCCCAAAGTTAATATGTGGTGCCTCTAAATGATCCAAGGACACGTCAGTGATACAGAGGACAGCATACAATTGTCCTGATCAAAACTGTCCTTTATCTCTGTGCAACCTCCGGATGTCCCCAACGCACTTATTAAAAAATTAATTCATGGGATATGGGCATCGCTGGCTAGGCCAGCAATTATTGCCCATCCCTAATTGCCCTTGTTCAGAGGACATTTTAAGAGTCAATCACATTGCTGCAGATCTGGAGTCACATGTGTGCCAGACCTGGTGAAGACAGCAGATTCCATTCCCTAAAGGACATTAGTGAACCAGATGGGTTTTTACAACAATCGGCAATGGTTTCATAGCCAAAATGGTTTCATGGTCATCATTAGACTTTTAATTCGAGATTTTTATTGAATTCAAATTCCACCATCTGCCATGGTGGGATTCAAACCCAGGTCCCCAGAACATTACCCTGGGTCTCATGAACACTAGTCCCCCATGATGTATTTTCAGAAGAGTAGTATTGTTGTAATGTAGGAAAATGTGACTGCCAGTTTGTGCACAGCAAAGCTGCCACAGACAGCAATGTGATAATGGCCAGATAACTAGTTTGAGTGATATTGGTTGAGGGATAAAACATATTGGCAATTTTGAGAAGAAAGCCCCTGCTCTACTTCAAAGTAGTACCATGGGTTCAATCTTTTACATCAGCCTGACACGACAGATGAGACCTCAGTTTAACATCTCATGCAACAGAGGGCATCTCTGAACAGCGCAGTGCTGGACTGTTTGCCCACGATCTTCAGACTCAGAAGCGAGAGTGCTACCCATGGAGACACAGTTGACACATAAAACTCAAGTCACCCATGATGATTCTATTTCACTTGTGAGGAAAGCCTCTAGAAGGACGGTTTCAGCATTGGGCATGCCCAGAGAGTGCCGGCTGGGTTACTAAGGCTCACATCTGCCACGAGGCCCTGACCTGCACTGACTGCTTCTCACTCGGAATTGCCCTGTTGCAGAATGCGTTTTGGAATCTATTTGTAACTTCAAGTAAATCCTTCAGATGTTTTCGCTGCACCTCCCATTGTTGGGTAGGGACCATCTGCACAAGCGCACAACCTCAAACTTTGTACGTGACAGGGTCGAGCAAGGGGAAAGGACACTTAAAAACAAACAGAGCAATTTAAGAACAGGTTTACTGCAGTTTAGCCAAGGTATAGTCAAGAAGCTAAGGCTGGGGTGTCATTTATTTTCCATTCAGATGCACGTGTTTGGCTGAGTCATTAATGGACACTTTGTTTGCCACCTGTAGTTCACCAGTGAAGGACCAACCTGCTGATTTACCCTTCCAACACTGAATCCAAGACACTGGACTCTACAGCTATAAATTATTGCTGACGGTATCACAACAAAACTGCACAACATTCTTTTGTCCGCCATTTTAAAGATGGTAACCCATTTAAAAATAGCGCTTCTCCAGTACAGCAACAACAACTTGCACTTAAAAAGCACCTTAAATGTAGCAAAATGTCCCATGGATCTTCAAATGTTACAAGGTGCATTAGCAAACAGAATTTGACATTGAGCCACATGAGGAGATATTAGGACTGGTGACCAAAAGTTTTCTTATGAACTTCCTAAAGGAGGAGGGAGAGGTAGAGAGGTGGTAAGACTTAGAGAGGTAATTTCTCAACTTAGTACCTAGACAGCTGAGGGTTGAATGATAAAAATCGGGGATGCACAAAGGACCTGAATTGGAGGAGCACACAGATCAGAAAGGTTGGTTGAGCAGGAGGAGGTTACAAAGATAGGGTGGATGGGGCAATGGAATTATTTCAACACCAGGATAAGAATTATTAAATAGAGGTGTTCCTGGACTTTTACTGCTAACAGAGATTTCTAAGCTTATTTCCGGATACTGTCAAAGACTTGGACCACCTTGACTTGTCAGTGGCAAAATGCAGACCATGAAAATTCACTAGTGAGGAAATGCTGGAACTATATAACAGGTTGATATGCTTCTGAAAGGAAAAAAAAACCTTAATGTGTCTGGATTGATCTGGCCAGTTCTACTGAAGGGTTCCACCAGAAATGTTTATCTATCTTTCTCACTCAGAAAGCTGCACTGGCTTGAGGTACAGCTCCGATGCTTTCAATTCTCTTATATTAGCCTTGTCAACTCAGGTCCATTGCCTTCTTATTTCAGGCCTGACAGCATAAGAAGTTAGGTATGTGAGAAGACCAGCCAGCTGATTCTAATGAACATTGCTCTTTGGCGACCTTGAATGTCTGGTATTCCCCGTGTTAGCAGGACAGGTAGCCAAGACACTTCAAGACCTCCCCCACTGTCACTTTGGAACCAGACTCCTTTTAATCAGAAAAAGGAACGCCTGGGGGTGTCCAATATTCTGATTTTCTTGTCAATGAGAAGCTGCTGGTCTGATTCTGACCAAAGTCATGAATTAGCTAGATATAGAACTATTCTGCAGTGGTGCTAGATGGGAGCATCAACCCAGGAACAAGAGAATGTCATTCAAGCCCTTTACCCCATCCTGCCATTCAATTAGGTTATTGCTGATTTTCATCTTAACCACATTTACCCGTCTTGGTTTCACAACCGTTTAAACGCTAACAAAAATCTGTCACTCTTAGTTTTAAAATTTCCAACTGACCTTCAGCTTCAACTCAGGGAGAGTTCCAGGTTTTCACTACTCTTTGTGTGAAGAAGTGCTTCCTGACATCACCCCTGAATGGCTCAGCTGCAATTTCAAGGTTATGCCCCTGTTTTGGACTCCCTCCCATCACCAAAGGAAATAGTTTCTACCATATCAACTCCTTTAATCATTTTGAGCATATCAATTAAATAACCTCAAAATCTTCTACACTCAAGGGAATAGAAGCCTACTCTATGTCCCTTGCTTTGTCGCTGTGGTATCTCTGCCCTCCCCCTCACCCACCCCGCCACTTTTCTACACTGAAGTTGCATCACGGGAAATAGGAAACCCTGAGCTGTAAACGAGGTCAACGGTGCAGTGAGAGTCTGGTGCAATCTTTCAGGAAGGCTGTAAAACTAAATGGGGCTGAAAAATGATGTGTAAATTCTTCAACATGTCACATCTTTGAAAAAAGAAAGTCATGGTGGAAATGAGCAGAAATCCCAAGTGTTTCCTGAGTGTCGCTGTTACTAAATCTGTCCATCTGTAGGAGATCAGACTGGCAGCGTGTTATCTCAAGCTCAAATCCCGATTTTGGCTGAGTTGAAACCTTGGGGCAAGCGTTCTTTACTTGGCGAGGTCATCTGGAGGTGGGATGAGAGAATTGGCTCTGGAGGGATTCCTCTGCATACTGCACAAGTAGGCTTTTTGCCAGAACGACCAGGGAGCAGTACTGATGTAATCCATGGAGATTCCACAGACAGGAACATCCCACGCGCTCACTCAGAAAGAAAACAGGGGCACTGAGAAAGTATGAGAAGGAAGAGAGTGCAATTCAGACATGCACTGGCAAAAAAAAGCAGTGGTGTCACAACTCTAGATAGGGCAACACCTTGTTATGATAGCCAAGGCAAGATACAACCTTACAGTTGCTTTAAAAAAATATTTCAACAGGAACCTTTCATAACCCTCCAGCTTTCCTAGAAGGAGACAGGAAGTTTGTACTGTTGGTGTAACAAGGAGTTGCAAACAGTGCTCCAGTGGTAATCATGTCTCTTCATGTAATTAGCTGTAGTGAACTCTACTGAACTATTGACCCATACTCAAACAAATATGTTATAATGCCCACAAACCAAAAGTTGAGCCTTAGAGACAATCCTGTACACTCAACACCACTCCAATCATCAGATATGCCAATGGTTCACTTTATACTCCACCTGAAGTAAGCATTCCGTTCTAATCATTTTCTTGGCAACATTCATCATTCAAACATTTGATTACAAAGCTGTCTTTTAAAATGACGAATGGTAAATTCGTTGCTCCATCGTTCCCTGCTGTCCCTCACGGCTGACCACAAGATTTCCTACAAGGAATTCTGCCAAAAGATCTGTTGTTGTTCAAAGTCAAAATTTTTCCCTTGAACAGCAATGTTTTACCCAATCATTCAAGGATTCATGGAATGACCTTTATCTGAGGTTATGGTCAAGGCCTGTTCTGATTTCCCGTGGCTGTGCGTACCCATTTTTTGCGCTGTACAGTCCCTTTCAGACTATTGCATGGTTATGAATCTTACAGCTTGTGCACAGCCAGCTTTTCCTGTACATCACATTTCAAATTGCTGCACAGTTGCACACCCATGCAGCTAAGAAGCAATATCGGTCAGGGTCAGCTGACTCAGAGCAGAGCCCACCATTGCCTTACTGTAAATATCTTTCTTCAGGTGTGGGCAGAGACAGGGTTTTCTCCTTATCTGTAATTATCTCCAGCATGACAACCTTCCACCAATCTCTCTGATTGCAGTTCCTTGAGCATCAAACCCTTCTATTCCCTGCAACTGGTAACCATGGCATAGCTGTATAGGCTCCCGCTCTAGAATTCCCACCCTAAGACTCTTTACCTACCTCCTTTAAGAGCTTGTTTGACCAATCTTTTGCTGTCCCCTTTTAATAGCTCTTTCTTGGCTCATTGTCAAATTACATCACTATGAAGGAATTTGGGGCTTTTTAGATCTTGAAAGAGTAATACAAATGTTTCAGCTTCAGATCTGGTTCACGCCTACAAATCCTCAAAGCTAAGGGTGAGGTGAGGGAGCTAAAGTTCACCTCTATCTTAAACATAGTGTGAAAACAATGGGTAAGGTTGCCAACACTCCAGGTTTGTCCTGGAGTTCCAGGAATTAAAGATTAACCTCTAGGACAGTGGAGTGAACAACAGCCAGCTACAAAAAGTCACAGGGACATTAAAAAAAAGAGAGAATTTTAAAACACTTCTTTTGAATGTTTTTCACTTATTAGTTATAAAGAATTGGAGACTTGTCAAAAAGGTAGTTTGATTGACAGTCAAGCATTAGTCATTCAGGTAATTAAGAGGTCATTCATCTTCCAATTGGCATTCCAACTGGTGGAGCTTTGTGAAGATGGACATGGTGGCAACCAGTGGCAGGAGCACGGGAATGATTAGAATTAGCAAGTCAGGTGAGGAAACCTCCAGGAATACGTACAACCTACACCTCGGCTGGAGGGGGAGAAGTAAAGCTCTTTGCATATATTTTTCTTGGCAATTTTCTCTTCTTACTTCCCTCTTCTGAAAGCGATGACTCTTTATTGGGTCACTGCTCTGCAAGTACAAGGTACCACCCTGTACCTCGCCCAACTGCACATTACTCACACACAAGCCCTGACAGCATTGGCCAGGCATTTGATCCCAGTGAGCACAATCCTGCTCCCATTCAACCTCCATGGGCGGACTTCCAGAGCAGGGTTCACTGGAGAATGATTAAGGAAAGCTCTGAATTTCCTCTCCTTAGACCAAGTGGAGGAAGGGGTGGGGAACTGGTGGGGGCTGCAGGGTGCTGGGAGGGGTGGCGTCAGGGGGGCACACTTAGGCCAAGTTGACCAACCCCCAACCAAGCAGAGATCACTAACTCAAGACAGACCTGGGAATCGACCTTTGGACACTCCTGCTTGCATGGCTCAGCTGCTCGTTGTTCAGCTGAACAGAAGACCCCTTGGGCACTTTCAGGCAACACAAGCTCACATGTAAACATGCCTGTGGCGATGTACTAAACTGTCCAGCAGAGGTTATGAGGACACGAGTAGGCATTGGTCAAACACAGGGTCTTGTTGATCTGTGAGGCTCTTGAAGAACATGCTGAGACTTGGTCTCAAAGCCCAGCCATTAAAGGTGGATACCCAGCCCAGATAAGGGAAAGATGCTGTCTCGTTGTCATTGACACCCAGGCCCCAAGAATTAATATTAAAAAAAAACAACTGTGTTCCTGTAATTGCGCTGATTTACAAGGAAAGGTTTAAAAGAGTCTAATTTGTTTTCTCAAGGTGTCTTGTTTGTCCTTCGATATGGGAGAAGATAGCCAGAACATCAATGATTTTTTTCCGCTGCGTTCTCTGGTGACTGAGGAAACTCATTTTTGCTCAGAATACGCAGCTGCAGATTGAACAGCAGATGCCGGATTCATTGGGGCAGGGATCTTGATCCTTTCGGCGAGATTTCTTCGGCTGGTGATTGCATCCAGCATCTGCGATGCAATGGGAGCCTCAAAGTAGGAGGTGCCTCAGTGGATGGTTTCTCGCAAATACTTTCTAACCCTGAGCAATTTGTCCCCACCTACTGGCAAGCTCTGAGACTGGGCAAGCGATATCAGGAAGAGACTCAATGAGGGAGCCCTTCTGACATGACTAGCTTAACAACAGAGAACAACCCTAAGTGACATCATCAGCATTTGCTAGAGGGAAGGACCCGACGTGTTAAAACTTCACTATTTGAGTGAGCTAGCAAACCAGCATGAACCCGATCTCTTATCCCTCTCTTTCTTAAACTGCAATAGTTGTCCTTAAAATTATATTTTTATTTGTTTTTCCTTTCTCGCTAAGTTCATTTCCATTTTTGAAACTGCTGCCCATCTTTCTCCCTTTGCCCTCCTCTAATTTGCTCAGGGGTATCTCAGACAACAGGAAACCAAAAGCCCTCGGCTGTATCAGATTGGCATGACTTGGGACACAATTTCCTAGTTACTGAATTTAATGTTCTTCTGGTGTTTTGGCTGGCTGGCCAACATTAAGATCCCCTAAAACATTGCTGGTAATTAAAATTCACTCCGCAGAACCAACACTGTGCTGCTTAGCTCAATATAATTCCACAGAGGAACTTACAGTATGGTTCCTGAATGGACTGCAAGAGTTACAGCTCCCGCAAAGAACAGATGTTATTTGCTGCCAAGAGTAACAGTGAGTGGAAAACATTGCCCTTACATACATACATTTCATATACGCACATACACAAACACACACACATAAATTGGAGAAGGTGCAAAAAAAATTGACAAAAATGATGGTCACGGAGAGGTTAGACTTATTGAGAAGGATTAAACAGGCTTGGGGCTTTTTTTCTCCAGAAAAGATAAGACTGACATGAAACCTGATGGAGGCCTTTAAGATAAAAGCAAAAAACTGCAGATGCTGGAAATCCAAAACAGAAACAAAAATATCTGGAAAAACTCATCAGGTCTGGCAGCATCTGTGGAGAGGAGCATAGTTAACGTTTCGAGTCCAAATGACCCTTCAACAGAATTTTAAAACCACTCCACTTGTGGGGGGGAGATCAGAACTAGGGAGCATAGATATAAGATAAACCCAGTCGGGAATCCAGGAGAAACCTTTTTACCCAGAGAGTGGCTGAAATAAGGAACTTGCTACCTGGCATGGCTGAGGTGAATAGAAAAGATGCACTTAAGGGGAAGCTAAATAAACACACGAATGAGGAATAGAAGGTTATGATGATAGGGCTAAATAAAGAAGGATGGGAGAAGGCTCATGTGGAGCATAAATGGTAGCTTAGATCAGTTGGCTGAATGGCCTGTCCTGTGCTATAGGCTTGATGTAACATATATATTTGATTGAGATACACACGTACATACATTATATATTAGACACACACATTCAAATAATGCTCACACAGAGAAAAAGTGCCCAGACTCTGCACAACTCTATGCAAATATACATTTGCATTTCTTGAAATGGAACACAACAGATGTGAAGAATTGAAAAAAGAAACGTTAATTTACCGAGCCTTTTTAGTCTTGCCTTAAAATTTTCTGTTCCACTCCCTGACCTGGAGGAACCCCCCTTCCACCCCCACCAGCAATTAACCATCCCCACACCCTCAAACATTCCTGGAAAGATTCACTTGCTATTGAAGCTTGTTTGTATAATTGGGCACTGTAGATTTGCTCAGGGAATCAGACACAAGAGTTTCGTGAAATTAAACATGAAGTAAAACAGCTGGTGGGAAAACACCCAGGCCACTTTGAAAAGTTAGTGCCGGAAACCAGAACTTTCACTTAAAATCACATGCCGACTGGGGTTAGGGGGTGCTGTGGTGGTGGGGGGGTGGGGGTTTAGGATTTTTGGTAAATCTTTTAAAATTACTTTGAAAACAGGATTCAGCCAAAAAATGAACAAAATTAAGTACTTAGATCAGAAATACTTCAAGCAAAATCAAACTCAAAAGAATTGGAATTCCAAAATAAAATGAGATTAAGTCAGGCAGTGTGTCAGCCTATTGTAAATCAGCAATAGTGGTTAAATATTCCACAATCCTTGCAGTATTAGGTATAGAAGAAATAGAATGGGGCTGAACAGTAAACAAGTTGACACATAAGTGTTAAAAACACATTGTTTTTAAGACCCCTGATCATTCATATTTGTCCTCTGCTGATTATTTAAAAAGTCACGTTCCTTATTCAAAGACAATGCTGCTTTGAAACGTGGAACCACCGATACAATTATTGTACAGAATACCCATTCTGCCTTGACATTTGTCATGTTCAAAGCTTCTCACAGCTTTAACGGCAAGAAATTTCACCCCAGGAAGAAAAGCCTTCAGCTCCTAAGCAACTAATGTTAAGGAAACACTGGAAAGTTTATTCAGCTGGGAGGCAGCTTTGCCTGAAAGTCAGATGAGAAAATTGCAGATTAACTACCAGTTTTACTACTTACAGGAACAAGCTGAAACAGAGATCTGTTCTCAATGCGGAAACAGTTGTGTTAATGTTTACACACCGTCACGCTTCTACAGTACTTTAAAGCAGGCTTTAAAGCATTAATCTTGAGTCTAACTGACTGACACGGCGCATTCACAGTATGACATTTACACATGAGAGAAAGAAATGGAACAGATAAAACTCTTTGGCAGTCTGACCCACCCACCCACTGGTCATTGAAGTGAAGTAATTCAACAGCAAAAAAATACAAGTTGCTGTACCTGTGTGTGTGCGGTGTGACTGTCCTCTGGGAGGAATCATCCTGAATCCCCCCCACTCTGCTATCTCGATTCTGTCTGTGCAGTTCTGCACGGTACAGCAGCCCATGAGGTAGAAACATGACAACAAGATACTGACACGGTTTGATAGTAAAGTTACTTCACTGAACCTTATTTGGTCTGTGATGTAAGAGGAAGTTCTGCAGTCAGTGCTGCCTACTTTTTCCATTCACTACAACATTTCCTGTTGTCATTATTTTCTTCACTGCAACCCAGTTATTACAGGGAGGGAATCCTTGTGCCCTTTGCCTTGTGCTGAGTTAAAGGCTGAACAACTTTGGAATGTTTTTTTAAAATCTGCAGCTAGCACAGACAACTCAGCAAACTTCCTGCATTGAAGAAAAAAAACAACTAAATAAAGAAAATTCAGTTTTGGGGTGGGGCAAGATTGGTTGCTGTTCAACCGACTAACTCCAGGGGTCACAGTTCACAAGCAGCAAATCACTGCAAATATAACTCTGGTCAAACAGTGTTAAAGGCCAAAGAAAAAAAGGATAAACCAGTAAATTTTAAAATTGACGTTATTAATCTTTTTACCTCTAGAGCTTTTACCTCTGGCCTGCACCTTTGGCATTATGAAATGTCCAGGAGGCCCATCTCTACTCCTGCCTTAGCTCACCTGCTGCTGAATCCCTGATCCTCCTCATTGCCTCTGGACTCAGCCATTCCAGTATTCTTCTGGACACCCTCCATATGTTGAGGCTCTGCTGCCCACAACCTAAATCACACCAAGTCCCCCACCATCCTCTGTGCCTGCTGATTTACATTGGCAGTCCATCAACATCTCCATTTTAAAATTCTCATCCTTGTTTTCAAATCCCTCCGTGGGTTCCACCCCCTCCCCGCCCCGGCATCTCTGCAAGCTCCTCCATCCCCACAGCCTTCCGAGATACCTGTGCTCCTCTGGCCTCTTGAGTGTCTCTTGATGTTAATTGTTCCGCCATCTGTACCACGCTTTCAGGTGCCTGGGTCCTAAACTCTGGGACCAGGGTTTTTGCAGTTGCTGGGCGGGCTTGGCGGGGGCTAGTGGTAACGGCCGGGAAACCGGACTGCCGCCCGCGATGGGGCCCTGACCAGGAGTTCACGGCCGGGGGGGGAGGGTGCGCACAGTAAAAGCTGCCTGAGGCATGCCTGCCAACCGTATGGTTGGCCAGGCAGCGTAAAATTTCTTTTAATTATTACTTTAATGGCCTTAATAGGCCGCTTAATTGTCGGCGGGTGCGCGAGGGAGTCGGCAGCACGTCTGCCGACCGAAATATCACGCGAGTGCGCAATGACTCCGGGACGCTTGCTTGAAATCATCACGCGTCACTTTACACTCGTTCGGATCAGGTGCATGCCCGCCTGATGAGTGAAATATTCTGCTCTGATTCCTTCTCTAAGCCACCATGCTTCTCTTTCCTCCTTTAAGAAGCTCCTAAAAATGGATCTCTTGACCAAGCTTTTGGTCACCTGTCCTAATATTTCTTTATGCGACTCCGTGCCAAATTCTGTTTGGTAGTGCTCCCATGAAACACTTTGGCATGTTTTACAATGTTAAAGGTGCTTTATAAAGAACAAAGAACAAAGAAAAGTACAGCATCGGAACAGGCCCTTCAGCCCTCCAAGCCCGCGCCGATCATACTGCCCATCAATTAAAACATTTTGCACTTCCAGGGTCCGTATCCCTCTATTCCCATCCTATTCATGTATTTGTCAAGCTGCCTCTTAAACAGCACTATCGTACCTGCTTCCACCTCCTCTGGCTGCGAATTCCAGACACTCGTTACCCTCTGCGTAAAAAACTTGCCCCGCACATCCTTTATAGTTTTCTCCTCTCCCTCAAATCTACGTCCCCTAGTAATTGACTCTTCACCCTGGGAAAAAGCTTCTGACTATCTATTCTGTCCATGCCACTCATAATTTTATAAACTTCTATCAAGTCACCCCTCAATCTCTGTCGCTCTAGTAAGAACAATCTGAGTTTCTCCAACCTCTCCTCATAGCTAATAACCTCCAGACCAGGCAGCATCCTCTGCACCCTCTCTAATGCCTCCATATTCTTCTGGTAATGTGGTGACCAGAATTGCACGCAATATTCCAAGTGTGGACTAACCAAGGTTCTATACAGCTGCAGCATGACTTCCCAGCTTTTATACTCAATACCCCTGCCAATGAAGGCAAGCATGCCATATGCCTTCCTGACTACCTTATCCACCTGCATTGCCACTTTCAGTGACCTGTTGGCCTGTACACCCAGATCCCTCTGCCCATCAATGCACTTAAGGGTTCTGCCATTTACTGTATAATTCCTGCCTGTATTAGACCTTCCAAAATGCATTACCTCGCATTTGTCCGGATTAAACTCCATCTGCCATTTCTCCGCCCATGTCTCCAACCGATCTATATCCCGTTGTATCCTTTGACAATCCTCTTCACTACCTGCAACTCCTCCAATCTGAGTGCAATCTGCAAGCTTACTAATTTGCCCAGTTACATTTTCCTCCACATCATTTATGTATACTACAAACAGCAAAGGTCCCAGCACTGATCCCTGCGGAACTCCACTAGTCACAACTCTTCATTCAGAAAAGCACCCTTCCACTGCTACCCTCTGTCTTTCATGACCAAGCCAATTCTGTATCCATCTTGCCAGTTCACCTATGATCCCGTGCGACTTTACCTTCTGTACCAGTCTGCCATGGGGGACCTTGGCAAAGGCCTTACTGAAATCCACGTATATAACATTCACTGCCCTTCCATCATTGACCATCTTTGTCACTTACTCGAAAAACTCGATCAAGTTAGTGAGACACGACCTCCCCTTCACAAAACCGTGCTGCCTCTCACTAATATGCCCATTTGCTTCCAAATGGTAGTAAATCTTCTCCAATAATTTCCCTACCACTGACGTAAGGCTTACTGGCCTGTAATTTCCGGGATTATCCCTGCTACCCTTCTTAAACAATGGAACAACATTGGCCATTCTCCAGTCCTCTGGGACCTCACCTGTAGCCAGCGAGGGTACAAAGATTTCTGTCAAGGCCCCAGCAATCTCCTCACTTGCCTCCCTCAGGACTCTGGGTAGATCCCATTTGGCCCTGGGGACTTATCCATCTTAATATTCTTCAAGACACCTAACATCTCCTCTTTTTTGATCTCAACATGATCCAGGCTATCTACAGACTCTTCCCTAGACAAATCAACTGCTAAGTCCTTCTCTTTGGTGAATACTGATGAGAAGTACTCATTTAGTATCTCTCCCATTTCTTCTGGTTCCACACACAGATTCCTACCTCTGTCCCTGAGTGGGCCTACCCTTTCCCTGGCTACTCTCTTGCTTTTTACATATGTATAAAAGGTCTTGGGATTTTCCTTAATCCTGGTTGCCAGGGGGTTGCAAGTTGTTGTTGTTGAATTGCTTCAGACAAAAGCAAAAGCAGCCAGGCAGTAACTGGGAGCAGTAACTGAATGTGTAATCATGAATGTGCAAGGCTTTGTGGAGTCTTTTAAAAGGGAGGCTTGAAGGTGGGGGTACGGGTATCGAGCAGGGCTACTTAAGGGGAGATAGTGACAGAAATGTTAGCAAATTAGGAATGTGTGGATTACGGTGTGGGACTTGGAGTTTAGATAATTATTTATGCAGGGCAGAACTTGGGAAGATGGCTAGCAGAGAGTGATAGTAGACAAAACTGCAGCTGACAAAGTTGCGGATTCAATATACACAGCCCAACACACAGCCCCAACACACTGGGACTATAGTTTTGGGCTGTCAGCGATATAATGCACCTCAGAATAGGCGGTGCCTCAATGGATGGTTTCTCATCATGCTTTCTTAGCTGGGGCACTCATGGATGCCTATTTTGCACTATGTTTCAGAGTTACTTTTAAATGGTCTTTTTATCCCTTTTGCAGATCACCACTTCAATGCCAATGCAGCACCAAAGATCTTCTTTGAGATTTGCTTTTGACTCGCACCCCATGACCTGACTATCATAACCCTACTTTCATGTACTTTTTATGGACTGCACTGCAGCAACTCACTAAAACTTACTTTGACAGCGCCAGCAGTTTCTGTCACGAAGCAAGTCAAGAGCAGCAACCTCATCGGAATTCAACGGGAGTAAAATGCATTGGATCAGCCTGCGTGTTACAAACCACCCCCCCACCCCCTCATCTGTATGGCCTCCCCATTCAAGTTAAAAAACCCTGGAATGCCCTACCTAAAACCAGAAACATACCCGTAAGTGCCCACAGCAAATCAGTGGAGTTGGTGCAACACCACCTCAAGCTAGAGGATGGAGAGGAAGAAAGCACATCCCAGCAAGCCGACATGTGAAAGTTGGGGCTCCAGGAACATTGAGTTGAGTTAGGATTGGAGGCAAGCAATGTCGCAGAGGTAGAGGTAAGTGTTAAAGAGGATTGTAAATTTGAAGCTCAGCTCAATCAGGGTGCACAATGTGGAGCTCGTACTAAACAAGAGATAGAACTTGACTGGAGTGGAGAGGGGTGGGGGGTAACGAAACTGCAGAGCAAAACATGTTGGCTGTTTTCAAGGAACAAGCCTGAGCTTAGCAGAGTGAATCACAAGAAAAAAAGTCACAATGGAAATACTTCACGACTGGCAAAAAATTTCTCTTAACATTTTTAACGAAAACATTTCGCATTGATCAATTCCAACTGATAAGCACCTAAAAATACTCATTTCTGCAGACTAATATGTTTATAAGATGCGAGGTCTCGAAAAATGTTTAGCCAATCCTTTTCCATTCAATTGCCGAGCACTTACAGCGAATCAAGTCAAAAATGACTCAGTAACGTCACAACAAACGTGTAAAAAGACACGGAGCTGTTTCCATCTCTTTTCGCTCCCGGTCTTGGAGTCAACCTCCACTTAAAGCAAGCAAACTTTCTGACGAATGGAATCTCACCAAGAGTGCTGTCTGTTATTAATTTCCTTAATCCACTTCAGACACGGCAAAGAGAGACAAAACATATGTACATCCACTTGCTCTGGTTCCCCAGGGGTTAATCCACAGTAAGTATTTTTACAAAGATACAAATTTAACTTCGGGAATAAGGGACAAGAGTTTGAAATAAAGACTCGTCCGTAAATGTCAGTCAGTGAGAGGAAGGGAAGAGTCCAGTACGATAGGAGGGAAGTACGCCATCATTCTGCGCATAATTTACAGCTCTCGCAGTTTGATTTCATAAAGGTGAACAGGGTGAAGGAAAAAACTGCAAGGTCATGGTCGCTGAGTCCGAGGTTCAGGGTTGAATCCAATTCAGAGACTTAAGCTCAACATCTAGGCTGACACTCTCATGCAGTACTGAAGGAGGTACCATCTTTCAGATGAGAACTGACGCACCTCTTAGGGGAACATAAAAGATCTCATGGCTCTATATAAAGACGACCAGGGAAGTTCTCAATTTTTATTCCCCAATCAACATCAGTAAATTCAAATTTTCTGGTCAGTCCTAGATTGAATCTCACATATCCTACATTGCAATAGCGACTGCACTTCAAAAATACTTCTTTGGCTGTGATGTGCTTTGGGACATTCTGAGGTCATGAAAAAAGCTATAGGAAAGCAAGTCGTTCTTTCGTCTTTAACAGCACTGGGAACACTGCATCTTATTGAGTATTTGATGACCTCAGTTTACAATCTTCCCTGTAATCTCTATTCTTGTTCCCAGCCAGGTGTTTCTCTAGCTCATATCACAGCAAGTTTTTTAATAGTGTTAACAGATGGTCTGCTGGAAGATACTGAGGGAATTCAGTATTGAAGAGAGATGTACTGGACAGCAGGCGCTCTTGCCTCCAATGGCTGCATTACCTCATAGCGGGTAATATCTATTACTTTGTGACATGCACACCTTCTAATCAATGTAAAACAAAGTGTGGGAGGTAATCACTCACAGCACCGGTGGCAACTGGTTGACTGATGAACCAGTTGATTTCTTGTGGGTCTTGTATATCATGAGGGTAGGCTAATATCACAGAATTAATGAGTCACCATAGGAGCCTCTGGCACACTTTCTACTGTACAAGAAGCACGGAGCATACAATATAATCAATCACTTAGCAATAGGCTATCCTACTTCCAGGAAGCTATTACAAGCTCTGTGCTAAAGTGTAAAGGGAATCCACAAGACATCACTCATTGCTTCAGTAATAGCCTCAAAAACAGCCTGAATATGAAATTCACCTTCTTTAATCTTACAGAAGTTGGTACACAGCCTTGAGAAAGCTCTTCTTCCATGGCTGGACAAAATACAAGATGATGAATGTTATCCGATAGATGACACTTCATTGACCTTCACCCCATCTCTCTCTATTTTAATTACACAATTTTAGTCAATGCTTCTCTCAATTTCCCTTTCTCATGAGCTGTAACTATACCATTTTACACATGTCTGCTCCTTCTTACTCCTTCATCATGCTGTGTTATGTTCTTTCATCTTTCTAGTGAGACGTTAAACCCAGGCTGTCTGCCCTCTAAAGTGGATGTATATGATGCCTTGCCACTATTTTAAAGAGGAGCAAGGGAGCTCTCCCCATTGTCTTGGCCAATATTTCTTGCACAATCAACATCACTAAACAGATTACCTGGTCATTATCTCATTGCTGTTTGTAGGAGTTTGCTGTGTGCAAATTGGCTACCATGCTTCCTATATTGCAATAGTGACTACACTTTAAAGAGTATTTCATTGGCTGTAAAATGTTCTGGGATGTCGTGAGGTTGTGAAAGGCGCTAAAGAAATACAAGACTCTTTTTGCCTTCAGGTGCCGACTCTCACTTGGTTTCTCATTCACTGAGATCCCTCTGGTGCTTCATCTGGGTGGTCACTCATCTCTGAAGGGCATCACATTTAAGTCCAACTCTGTCCTTTCTCTACACTACATTCATCCATTGCTTATAGGAGTTATTGAAGAGCATTAATAAGTAGGAACTCTATTTCCCACCCACTACAATCCACCCCCTCCCCCGAAAGTCCAAAGGCATCCAATGCTACTTGTAGTGTTGAACAAATAGCCTGCAGAAATTACCTAGCCAATAAGTGATCAAGCCTGGGACCTTTTGGTTTGTGTGGCTGGGTGTTGCAACCTTTCCTTCTAGGCCTTTGGGGAGCCTTACTTTTAAAATCAAAATAAAAATTGGAACAGCCACATTCCAATCGAGACTATCAGCACCTACGAAAGGTACTGGCAGGGAGCCTGAACTGTTTCACTGCAAGATCCACGCCCAAAATGTTAACCTCTCCCCTTCACACACTGACCAACCAGTTGCCACTGTTTCAGCATTAACAGTCAATTTGAATGTAGATACTTATCGGGAGAAGGGTGGGTTGACGTGTGAATCAAAAAGAGTAGCAACAGGATTATGCCTCCATTATGCTCCGTGTTGCATAATTGAAGCTAAAGACACTTTTAAGTACTGCGGGGGTTATCCTGAATTCCTAGCTGTAGGTCAGACAGCTTGCTACTTGAAAACGGGCTGCACTTCAATCATTTTCCTGTTGTTCAATGTCTAGGTTCAAGTCCAACTTCTGATACTTCAGCACAACATCTAGGCTGATACACCAGTACAGTACTGAGGGAGTGATGCACTGTTGGGGATGCTATCTTTTGGATGAGATGTTAAATTAAGGCCCTGTCTGTTCTCCCAGCTGGTCGTAAAAGATCCCTAGACACTAATTTGGTGTTCCTTGGCCAATGTTTCTCCCTCAATCATCATCACTGAAACAGATCACTGGTTACTGTTCATTATCACGTTGCTGTCTGTGGGAGTTTGCTGTGTACAAATTGACTGTTACATTTCCTACATTGCAACAATGACTACACATCAAAAGCACTTCATCGGCTGCACAGCAATTTGGGATATTCTGAGTGCTTTCTTTCTTCAAATGCACATGACATCATGTAGATAAGAACTGACCATGTTACTACCTCTGAGATACCACGCACAACACTGAAAGTATCTGGTGGAGGCTTGGACATTGAGGATAACTAGCAGGGTAAGGATTTTGTGTGAGGATGGGTGAGGAGTAAAATCTGGTGTCCATTCCCTGTTCATTATCATGTACATTTTGGCAACCAGTTCACACCCACATTTGGTTTCTCCATTAGCCCAATATCCTCCTTCTTTCAAACTGCCCACAAGTGGAAATTATTCATTTAAAAAAATTGCATTTCAATACTGCACTTACATCTGACAATTTTTTATTAGTTGTTTCTTTTTCCTTACATAAACTCCTAAAGAATGTGTGAACTCTACATTGCGAAATGTTTTTGCGAAGGAGTGTTCGGAGACAAATTCACAGACTTAGGTCAAGTTACTGAGCTGGGCCCCGGGCTCTGGGGGAGTAGCAAAGCATTGGGCAAAGATGCTGACACATATCCAGCAGGCAAATACATTGCTCTGGACTGGAGTCTTAACAGTTCTACGGTAACTCTCGAAGGTACAGATATGTTGGCACACTGGAACAGAAGAACTGAAGTGTCCATTTAGCCCCTCAAGCCTGTTCCCCAATCAATGGATTAGATTTTACTTAGCCATTGCAGCAGGAACCATGGCAACCGGCCCACTTAATCATGGAAGAGGCCCCACTGATTAAGTACGATAATGGAAGGGACTGATGCAGGATTCCGGCCAGCCAGCAGCAACATGTCAGTTATGCTCATTAATGAGCATATTGACACCCATTATCCCTGAGCCCACTGCAATTTAGTGCTGGCTCAGGGATTAAATGGAGGCCTGTCATAGTGACATTAGGAACAGCAGGAGGATATTCTGCCCCTTGGGGCTGCTTTGCCATTCTTTCAGATTACAGTTGATCTTCACCTCAAACCCGTTACCCACCTTTGTCAATATCCCTCTGTAGTCTTTCTCAATAAAAATCTATAAGCCTCCGATTTAAATTCTTTAGTTGATCCCCAGCATTTTATGGAGTGTTCCAAATTTCTATTAATCACTGTGTGAAAAGTTCCTTCCTAATTTTGCTCCTGAACACCCTAGCTCTAATTTTAAGATGACGTCTCCTTGTTTTTGATTCCTCCAGCAGAAGAAATAAATTCCCTGTATCTGCCCTTTCACATCCTTTTCAATGAAAATTCATTGTTCATTCCCCTAGCTGGGGCAGCTCAGTTGTTTGAGCACTTGATCAGGACTAAAAGCTTCAAATCCAACAGAGCCCACTGAGCCTTTAATCTTTCAGATGTCAACCAATTGAGTTCAATGCCTTAGGATGTAGGAGAAAAGTAGGCACTTGCTACTCTGTCACAATGCTCAGTGGTGATACTGGAAATCACTTTGACAGCAAAACAAACTAACATATCTCGCAGGAAGACCAATTTTCATGGTTTGACATTTTTTTCTCTCTCTCTTGTTCTCTCTAGGGTAGCTTTTGAATTTGTGTGATAGTGTAAAATGGGTGGAAGCAAGTCGATAGATAGCCTGATATACTTCTCTTGCCATTTTTGTTTTATTGAAGTGATTCATTATCACCCGCTTTACACTATATCAGTGTCAGGATCTCTCTCTTGGTGTCTCTTCCTATCTCTCCTTTTCCTTTACTTTCTTTCTCCTGCTCTCTCCCACTCTCTCTCTCTTTCTCACACACAATGTCTCTCCCTCACTCACATTATCCCTTTCTCTCCCACTCTTTCTCCTACTCTCCCTCCCTCCTTCAATCTCTTTCCTTCCCTCTCTCCTTCAATTTCTCCCACTCTTCTTCTTTCTTCCTCCCTCTCCCTGTGTCTTTCCTTCGCTATGCCTCTCCCTCTTCCTCACTATGTCTCCCTTAATGTTCATCTCTCTCTCCCTCCTTCACACTCTCTCTTGTTCACTCTCTCTCTCCTTCAGTCCCTCTCCCCTTAACTCCCTCTCTCTCTCCCCCCACTCTCCTTCACGCACTCTCCCCATCATCCCTTTTCCTTGCTACCTATGGAGAACATAAAGGAAAAGAAAATAAAGCTTGAAAAAGAGAGAAAATTATTGTCCTGAGAAATGCTGCAGCATAAATCATTTAGTAATTTAGAACTGTAATCTTTAATCTTTATGCTTGAAAACGGTTACAATAATAGTGCTATAAATTTGCCATCATTATTTGGCTTGGTTTTTCTCATTTTATGTACTTTCCAAAGTAATGGTCTGAAAACAGTTTCAATTGGCTGTAATTCCAAGTTTAATTATTTTTCCATTGTGTCATGATAACTGCAGACTAAAAGTCAACGACAGCTTACTTCAGAGCGCTGCACCCTTTGAGGGTCTGCAGAATTAGAATTACTCGACTGAAATTCTGATCTTTAGTGACCTGTGAAATACCCAGCCTGCAGAATTCTGCCATCCAAACTGACTGGAATTATTTATCATTGACTCTCAGTAAAAGGAAAGACTTGCATTAAAATAGCACTTTGCAGCCAATGAAGCGCTTCAAGAGTTTATGCTCAGGCCTCTGTGGTGGGACTTGAACTCATGACCTTCTGACTCAGAGGTAAGAGTGCTACGCACTAAGCCATGGCTGACATAAAGAAGGTAAACACAATGTTCAACAATTGTGATTTTCTCAACAATCAGCTTACACACCAGTGTAAGTTTCTTCTCGAAGGAACCAGTCCCCGACAGGGTACTGGCAGAGGATGAATAATATTTGTAAACTGGGCAGGCGCCTATCGCACATTATCTTAACAATGCAGCCAATTAGACAGCTGCCTCACCAATGTGCTTCCAATTCAGCAGCTATGCACCGGTCTATTTACAAAGTTGGGAACCTGTGCCAAAAAAAAAAAGAGCAGTGAGAATCTCATCACCAAACGTTACGCCAGGAAGCCTTTCCTGGGGATGGCTTTTAAAAATGCTTCAATATTTATATTTATTGATCATTTAGGGATGAGCTTGCAGCTGATGTTTGAGGTTGAGCTTTAGAGGGCCCAGAGTTTGCTTGAAAAATCAGCATTGAGCCTAGTACACAGGCCAGATGCAGGCATTTTTGAGGTGGCAGGGGGAGAAAGAGAAACACTCTTAAAAGAAAGAAATACATTTCAAAGGTGCCGCTCACAACCTCAAGAAGTCGCAAAGCGCTTTCTAGCTAATGAAGTACTTTCTGAAGTATAGTTACTGTTGTAATGTAGGGAACACATGAAAGGCACAAAATAAGTTCAAGTCTGACTTGTATTAAAGTATTAATTTCTCTCAATTTGTTGAGAAGGACCAAACTGGAGAGATTTGTGCCACTGCTATTTAATTAATAGGAGTGCAACTGAGCTGCTCTCTGTTGGCCGATTGTTCAGGACCCTATGGACTCGAGGTTCAGGTGCATTTCACACAGTTCCCTGTCCCTGTTAAACACCAACATTAACTCTTAACAACAAACACAAGGAAGAAAGTTCTTTCCCTCAGTTATAATTTCTCACCAAGTGGAGAGGATTTTCTTTAGTTTTTTTTTGAGTCATCTGACATTGATGTTTTTCTGTGTCTTTTATAACGGAGACTCTGTAAGAATGTTTCCATAAAAACAACAATGGCAACAACCCAATTTTTAAAAAAAAATATTCATTCACGGCATGTGGGTGTCACCGGCAAGTCAGCATTTATTGCCCATCTCTAGTGACCCTTGAGGTGAGAAGTGAGTCACTGTCTTTGAATCGCTGCAGTCCTTGTGGTGTAGGTACACTCATAGTGCTGTTCAGGAGGGGGTTCCAGGATTTTAATCAGCAATGATGATGGAACAGCGGTATAGTTCCAAGTCAGTATGGTTTGTGACTTGGAGGGAAACTTAGAGATGGGAGTTTTCCCATGTGACTGCCACCCTTGTCCTTCTGGGTGGTAGAGGTGTTGGCGTAGTTGTATTGTCACTGGACTAGTAATCTACAGATCTAGGGTAATGCTCTGGGGACACAGGTTTGAATCCCATGGCAGGTGGTGGAATTTGAATTCAACAGAAGTCTAATGATGACCATGAAACCATTGTCGATTGTTGTAAAAACCCATCTGTTTCACTAATGTCCTTTAGGGAAGGAAATCTGCCATCCTTTCCTGGTCTGACCTACATATGACACCAGACCTACGGCAATATGGTTGACTCTTAAATGCCCTCTGAGCTAGGGCAACTAGGGATGGGTAATAAATGCTGGCCTGGCCAGTGATGCCCACATTGCATGAACGAATTAAAAAAAATGTTTTGGGTTATGGAGGTGCTATCATCAAATCCTCAAAGTTGTTGAAGTGCATCTGGTAGATGGTACACACTGCAGCCACAATACGTGGGTGGTGAAGGAAGTGATTTCAATTTTTTGTAGCCATTTGATACAATTGGTCTGGCCTACATGTAACTCCAGACCTACTGTAATGTGATCTTAACTGACTTCTGAAATGGCCTCGCAAGCAGCCACTCAGTTCAAGGGTAATTAGGGATGGGCAATAAATGCTGAGCTTGCCAGTGATGCTCACTTCCCATGAAAGAATAAATTTTTAAAAAAATTCAGATTCACAAAGTGGCATTGTATAATTATGAACTCACGTGTCCAGAATTATTGGTCCAGGCCTCTGGATCACTAGTCCAATAACATAAGCACTATGTTGCTGCGCTAGTAGAAATGTTGACTGACACAGCAGAGAGAATATTTGCGACAAAAGAGAACCTGAAATTAAACTGGAGGATGTTGGAATACACAGGAGGTAAGGAAGCAACTGAAAATGATAAAGTGAGGATAGCTTTTCAGGTGTAAACACTCAGAAGCAGATTCTGATGGAGTGTTATTTCCAAAACAAAAAGGAGTGAGTCAGCCAATGAGTTGGAGATAAAGCAGGACTCACAGCAGATTTCACAGCAAAAAGCCCTTGGGCTGGATTTATGTGCTCCCACCAAGTGTGTTTTCAGCAGCAGGTGCCAACCCCATCACCTTCCCCCACAACACCGCGCCCCCCCCCCAGGCCCTCCACGAGCTCACTCCCATAATAAGGTAAGTAGGCAGTTGCTGAAATCGGAAGCCAGCCCACCATATTTAAATAAATAATCAACAGTCCACTGAGCTTGTATCAAGCCAACTGACCCTGAGAATACGCTGCCTATACCATAATACGCTTGGCATGGGCAGTTGGGTGGGAGTGGGCAGGCCTTTTTAAAAGGGTAGGAAGGTGGGGTATTATCTTTGGGGGGGGGGGGGGTGGTCTTTTGCGCATTGGGGAACAGCCCCCCGAAGATAGTACCCCTCTTTCTTCCCCTGCTTTATGAAACACACCACTCCCACCCTCCGCCCCCTTCCCTAAACTATCCAGTTGCTACATGCCCAAGGTCCTTGACTTACCTGGCTCCAGGGTCCATGGGCCTTCATTGTGGGCTTGCTTGCAGTCTGGCAGGGCCCACTAATACGCTCTTGACATTTCTGGGACTGCTGGAACTGCCAGCCAATCGGATTGGCTGGCAGCTCCCGAGGGTGGGAATTCCTTCCCAGTGAGGGGCAGAAATCCCAATGGCTTCCTACTTAGCTCACCCGCAGCGCATTATGGCTCCATGCCGCCTTTGCTTTCAGGGTGAGTGGCGGGCGGAGGCGAGGGTTGGGGGAATGAGCTGTCCGCCCCCCAGTAAAGGCTGCTCCATGTTACAGCAAACAGTCTAATTACTTACTCAGCAAACAGACTGCTTACACACAGTCTCTACGAACTACAGCAAGCTCATGAAGGAAACTACAGCAACGTCTCCTGATAAAAGCAGTATTATTTCTTCATCAAAATGTAGCCAGTAGAGGATAGTTACGAATTATGTGCATAAAACCAATTCCAGTCACTTATAACAGTGTGGGCTCCAGGTTTGATTGACAGAGGAATTAACCAATCATCGCCATTCCAGATGAGACTTGTGGTGTCACTATATATGCTGCTAAAGTGTTAACCTTTTTTTCCTTTACATGCTTCTTTCACAACCTTATGTACCCCACCCAAGAAGCCCAAATAATCAATTTTGATTGGTTGTTCAATCAAGGAGGGAGGTAGGTGGGGAATGTGGTTTGGCAATAGGAAAGTCAAGTTTGAAGCTGACCACACAGCATTGCCTGAGCACTTGCAGTCAGGGTTGCTAGATTCTGATCAGGATTGGGAACCTGGCTGATTTTTGCCCTCTTTCTCAAGGCAAGGTGTTGGCGGCAATTCCACAGCCATCAGTTTAACTCAGAACAATGAGGATTGAATTGGGGAGCTTCCCAACGTCCATGGCTCAGCTCCTTACCTCACCCTCAAGAGCTGAGCCATGTGGGAAGCCATAGTGGGCCTCCACACTGCCATTGCACTGCACCATCGAGCGTCTGCTGGAGATGTTAACCTCAACATTCAAAAAGCCATCTAATGTCTTCCTCTCAGTTATTTTGAAGCAGGGGGGTCTCCGATAGGAACACATACAACAGACTGGATATAAAAACAGTTCACTGCAGGCAAAGCGAAAGCACGCTTAGAGCAAACATAATCCTTGTTTTCTTACTATTCCATGTGAGGCTGAACCATTCCAGGAGCCTGAGCTGGTCATTTCTATCCGAAATCCTTTCCTACAGATCTTACGATTCCTGTTATTATAATGGAATTGAAACTCCAACTGAAACAAAATCTCAGTATGTTGACGGTCCCTCCTCGCGGGCCACAGTACAAATGAGGAATGTTATTTTAGCTGTAACGGGTTTAGTTTCCTTATATAAAATCTGTGTGTCTAACCCCCTGAGATAACCTATAAAGCCACCTGCACACTATCAGGACAGTCATTATTCTATGTAAATTATAAATCGGATTTTGTTTTGTGCTCACTTAGTTTTTGGAAAAAGAAAATGCAACCCGGTTTCTTAACTGAGCTTCCGATCTATGGCCAGTGATTATGCATCAGGACTGCTTGCATGCTGTGCAGCGAGGTACACAGATGTGCAGAGAATCTCTTGCTCGTCTTGTTCCTGAGCTGATGATCCTTGCTGGAAAGTGTGCACGTTGTGAATATAAGATGGGGTTGGGGTCAGGATTGACTTTAACATATCCCTGCATCCCCCACGACCCCACTGTCAAGTGCCCTGTGGTCAGTTAACTGTAGAGGTTCGTACACACATGAAGTTTGCCCATTTGGATGTGGCAGCAAAGGGCTGTTGGCACTCATTGGACATACCCCAACGTGGTTACAACAAGAGGCAGTTGGCACCCATGGAACCAATTCCCAGCCAGCACCTCTCTGAAGAGAGGGAGAGGAGTAAAGTGGAAATAAATTGGTTAAAAGAGAAAGGGTGGCAAGGAAAAGGGAAGCTATTTGCATTGGATTCATACAAATTGGTCAGATGTTGCTCTAAAGTCCATCAGTTTCAAGGGTAGTTGAGATTGGGTTTGGTCATCCTTGTCATGTTACTGTGGGGGAGATCAGGCACTGGGCAGGTGGGGAGGGGGGGGGGGGGGGGGGGGGGAGTTGGGAGAACCCTTGCTGTCACACTCACCTCCTAGCATTTACTGAAGCATTTGTAGATCAATCCATGTCACTCTTCTACTGCACTGTAGGCTGAGGTGAAGTGAGGTGAGTGGCACTGGGAGAAAGAGGCAGGAAAACCTAGAGTGGGGATGAAAAAAAGGATAAAATAATAAAGTACCTTAACAATTTTTTTTTAAAATGAGGGTGAGATGAGGGAGAATCAATGAAGAGGTTTACGGTGGCCAAGTACCCTATATCAAGAACCTTCAAACCATGGTCTGCAAGACCTGACAATACAATCATGTAGTCTAAGATACTTAGTTTTATTTGTGCTTTTGCAGCCATTGGTTTGAATTCCTTGGGCCTGGAGATTTTTTGGAATGTTCCATACACTGATGTCTCTCTGATAGACAAATCCCTAACTACAACACCAAAATCTGCAAGCATCAGCAGCTTGAGGTATGTGCAAATTAAGTGGCGCATGGATTTGAACTGTGCATGTGGCCTAAGATGACCCAAGGTGTGCATCAAAAAAAAGTTAAAACTCTCCACAAAGTTAAAATTCTCGGTCATTTCTGTCCTACAAACATTGGAGCAAACTTCCAGCTCACTTGAGTAGTTCATCTAAAGTCAGTTATAAAGCACTTCTAGAAGATTCCAGCAGGTTGTGATCTGTTATCATAAAATCTACTGCCAGTGACTCATTTGCAAATTATGGAGAGAATAAGATGGTCTAGTGGTAATGTCACCAGCCTAGTCATCCAGAAAGCCCAAGCTAATAACCTGGGGACCAGGATTCAAATCCCAGCATGGCAGCTGCTGGAATTTGAATTTAATTAATAAATCCAATTCTTAAATTTAAAAAGTCAGTAATGGTACCACGAAGCTATCATTTTTTATTGTAAAAATCCATCTGGTTCACTAATGTCCTTCAGAGAAGGAAACCTGTCATCCTTACCTGGTCTGGCCTACATGTGACTCCAGACTGCCAGCCATGCGATTGACTCTTAACTGCCCTCTGAAATGGCCTAGCAAGATACTCAGTTCAAAGGCCATTGGGGATGGGCAACAAGTGCCTTGCCAGTGATGTCCACATCCCATGAAAGAATAAAAAAAATACAGTACAGAAGGTGGCCATTTGGCCCTTCATGCCTGTGCTGACTCACTGAAAGAGCAACCAATTACTCCCACCCTCCCCTCTCTTTCCTCATAGCTCTGCAAAATGTTTCCTTCACAAGTATTTATCCAATTCTCTTCTGAAACTTACTATTGAACATTCTTCTACCACCCTTGTGCTCTCAACAGGTTTGATGCTTTGTTTTAGTTACATAGTAGTTGGTGGAGTTCACTTCTGGAAGGTCTAAGCCTGAGCTGGGACCATATTTTATATTCATGATGTCATTCTTCTGTCATCAAGCTCCATCTACTCACCATGTTCTTTAATGCTCGCTCTGTCTAGAAATGCATCTGCTTAAACTCCATCACACTGTTCTCTTCCTTCTTTATAACTTACAGCACAATTCTAGGTTTTGTCTGCCCCCCTGATGCCTCTTAAATTCCTTATTTTCAAACCTGTGCCAATTTCTTTCGAATGTTTTGCGACACTGTGTACTGTGGATAACTTAGAAGTTATTTTCTTCCCATGACCACACCACTAAAAATGTGAGGTATCAGATCATGTGAGTTAAGTAAGTTTGAATTAAGAGGAGTTGACAACGTTAGGAGGCAGTTTGCCTAGATCAACGTCGCTAACCCCCTGCTTAGCCTTGAGTCTTCAGCAAGTCAGTCAGCGAGGAAATCCTTGAGAGAGTTACAAGGTTGTTTATAAAAAGTCAGCAAACGAAAAGGCCCTCCCATGACTCAGTCTGATGTAATGGGTTACAAATAATCACCGACTTGCTTGTGTGGGACCAGAGGTTTATTTGTTTCTGTGGGACTTCATAAAAATGGAAAACAAAACCTTGAAAAAGATGATCTGTCCTGTGAACTCTGTAAAATTGACTTTTATTTCAAGAATCAGAAATTTCCAGAAAGCCCACTCAAAATACCAGACTGCAAATTCAATCAGGTAGGAAAGAAAGATTTCTCGGAATGTAATGTCTTGCACGACCTCATGATGCCCCAAAACGATTTACAGCCATTTTTGAAGTACAATCTTTGTTGCAACATAAGAAATGCAGCTGCCAGTTTGCACACGGCAAGTTTGCACAAAATGACTCAAAAGAACGGGTACTACCAACTAAGCCATAACATCACCCTGCCTCAGCTGCCTAACTAGTTTCCATGTTGTAGGTGCTCACTCATTGAATATATTTAAGACAGAGATCAATAGATTTTTGGACAATGAGTGTCCAAGGAATCAAGGGATATGGAGATTTGGTGGGAAAGTGGAGGTGAGGGAGAAGATCAGCCATGATCTTATTGAATGGCAGCAGATCTGGCTCAAGGGTATGTATGGCCTTCTCCTGCATGTATTTTTATCTTATGTTTTATTGAGTGTTACAGGCCACAGTGTTCAGGTCTGTGTTGCCCCCCACCCCCCCCCCCCCCCCCCCCCCCCCCCACCCCACCCACCCACCCACCACACCTCTTGGCAGTGCATATGGTTGCAGTGGTTATCACTGGTTGAAGGAGCTTCCTGTATAGCACAGGGGGACGCAGAGAAAAAAAGATTCCGTTAACTCTCAATATACTTGCGTAATAACACAAATAACACACAAATGAAACAACAAAAATCCCACTATTTGTTCCTAGTCATATTGCCTACTGAGGGCACACCAATTGATGATCATTACATGGCACAGAAGCTCATTGGAATCTTGCGGCCACAGCATAACAATACTATGGCAACCAGAGCGAGCAGCAATGGCACAGGGTTCTTGCTGCTGGAGAGAGGAACATGTAGAAAGTAAACTTACTGCACCAAAGCTGTGGTTTGTTGGGCTCTACCACCGGCCAAAGTTGGAAAATTGACTGCCCAGGGGGGAAACTGTGAGTTCAGACTGTTACAACACCCTTTGGTCGGTGATTAATGGACAGTATTTTCCCAGCCTTAGGTGGCTGGCTTGGAGGCGGTAGTGTGGGGAGGGTTGGGAAGATAGGTGGCAGCCACGTCATGTGGGTGAAGTGTGGGCTCGGGGATTTATTTGGTCCCGACGTTGAGGTCCTGAATCCCATGGAAAAATCCAACTCAATGTTCCCTCTAATTTCTGTTTGCTGTGCACAGCCAACTTATTGCACTGTGTGGTCCCGTTAAGCTTGATGCACGGTTGTGTATGCATGCATCTTAAAGGAAACGTTGCTTGCGCGTGGCCTGTTTACACCTTGTGTTGCACACACTCAATTGCTGTGCAGCCTTGCGCTTGCACAGCTTAGAAGGAACATTGAAAAAAAACAGAAAATACTGGGAAAACTCAGCAGGTCTAACAGCATCTGTGGAGAGAAAAACAGAGTTAACGTTTCGAGTCCATATGACTCTTCTTCAGAGCTCTGAAGAACCATACGGACTCGAAACGTTAACTCTGTTTTTCTCTCCACAGATGCTGATGGACCTGTTGAGTTTTTCCAACGTTTTCTGTCTTTGTTTCAGATTTCCAGCATACGCAGTATTTTGCTTTTATCTTAGAAAGAACATTGTTGTTGACCTAATGGATGTCTTTAAAATTAAGAAGGAGTTTGATAGGGTAGATGTAGAGAAAACATTGCCGCTTGCCAGGAGTTGGGGGGGTCACTGGGTGGGGACTGAAGAGTTCAAGACTAGTGGTCAAAAATATAAGATAGTCACTGATCAATCCATTAGGGAGTTCAGGAGAAACTTCTGTACCCAGAGAGTGGTTTGAATGTGGAACTCACTATACCATAAGGAATGGTTGAGGTAAATGGTATAGATGCATTTAAGAAGCTGGATTAGCAATATGAAGGGAAAAATAATTGAAAGAGATGTTGATAGAGTGAGATGAAGTTGAGCGGCAGGAGGCTTGCGTAAAGTATAGATTAGTTGGACTGAAAGGCCTGTTGCTATATTGTAAACTCTTATGTAATTCTATGTGTACTGAGCGGTATTAAGCCTCTTAAAAAGCTTTACAAACACTGCACATGGAAGGAATTACTTTGAAGTGAAATGACTGTTGTCATGCAGCCATATATGGCAGCTTTTATTGTGGACAGTAAGATTCCTTGAACAGGAATAGGGTGAAAGACCAGTTAATCTCCTTTATTTTGGCTGGTTTTGGTTGAGGGAGGAATATTAGCCAGGATACCAGGAGAACTTCCTGTTCTGCTTTTAGGAGCATTAGACACAGAAGTAGGACATTCAGCCCTTCCAGCCTACACTGCCATTCAATAAGATCCTGGTTGACCTGCATCTCAAAATCTTATTGCCTGCCTTTGCTCCATATCCTGTGATACCCATACAAAGCAAAAAGCCACTGATCACAGTCTTTAAAGATCCACTTGTCCAAGCAACTTTTGGATGTAGAGATTTCAAATGGGAATCTCTAACAGTTATCTGGTCAGGCAGACAAGCCTCCTTTAGTGTAGTTTTATGGATTGGAGTCTGGACTGTAATAGTGACATCCAAGCTGTTGTATATAGATTTACAATTGTCTTTGCTCCTTTTAATTTGCACTCTGGGCACTGATAATATACACCTCAGCACTGGAGGGCTAGAATAACCTAGGAAGTTACTTCATTCAATCCCCAGCTTGTGCTGATCTCAGTGGATGCTCAAACTGTTAAAGCATGATGCTGGGCAGAAGGAGCTTTTAAAAAAAAACATCAAGTTCCTATTTCTTGCAGGAAAGCTGGGCCCAGATGTTTGTTGAGGACATAATAAAGCTTGCCTATGATGCTCCCCATTGCCAAAAGCAACCTACAGGCACACTGCAAGTAGAGATTCACCTTGGGAGATAGTCCATTGGCTGTCCATTATACATTCTACCTGATAGTTCATCTGCTGTCCATTATATATTCTACCTAATATCATGTTCCATGGTGCAATATCACTTATTTTTCAGCTCCAGTGAAATTTCTACTCTTCACTATGAGAACTCGCACACAAATAATGCCAACTGGGCATTCAAATTCTTTGTTGGTTCCTCCCTATCTCTGTAACTTCCTCTGGCCCTAAAACCTTCTGAGAGCTCTGTGCCCTTTGAGTACTGGCCTCTTGCACATTCCCCGATTTCTGTCTCCCTACCATTGGTGGCCATGTCTAGGTCCTAAACTGGAACTTCCTCCTGAAATGTTTCCACCTGCCTACCTCTCCCTCCTCCTTTAAGAGGTCCTTAAACCTACTCTTTGCCCCAACTTCTGGTCATTTGTCTTAATATCTTCTGTTGTGGTTCGGTCTCAAATTTTGTCTGATATCGCTCCTGTGAAACGCCTTAATACATTTTACTAGGTTAAAGGTGCTATATAAATGTAAGTTATTGCTGTGATCATTGAGCTGCAGAATCAATGGAACTATATTTTGGATGCAAGAACTTAGTGAGGTGGAAGTATTTATCACGAGCTTGGGCACAGACCTCTCCAGATTTCCCACCTTTATGACAAACAGTTCAGTTCACAACATGCTCCAACCCTCAGGTTTTGAAGAGAAAAAAATTCCCCAATATCTGTAGAAGAGGGATGAAGAAAGCCAGAGAAGATAAGATGGATAGTTTATAGGTCTATAGTTAATATCTTTTTCTTGATATAATTTAGCTTCTGTTACAAATTAGAATAGAAAGGATGATTAGCATTTCTCCAGCATCGCTCACATTCTCAGACACCGCAAAGCACTTCATAAACAATGAGGTGTAGTTACTGCTGTTAAAAAACAAATTAGGACACCTTGTATAGTTTGAGGAGTGAGTCTAAGAAAAGCAGACACACATTTGAAGAGAACTAATTTGCAAGGTACTTGGGAGAAAGCTGGGGTTGAAACGTAGAACATTTACACCGCAGAAGAAGGCCATACAGGGTGTGGGTGTGTGACTAAATTCGACAGCTCTTTCAAAGAGCCCGCACAGGTACGAGGGGCCGAATGGCCTCCTTCTACACTAAGATTCTAGGATTTGGAGGCAAAGTCCACTGGGTTGAATGTTGTGAAACACCTCAGGGTAATTTCTACATTAGTAAGATGGCCTGATGGTTATAACACCGGATTAGCCACCCAGGAGTTTAGCATTCAGTCAGGGAATTGAAATCAGTGAAAAAAAAAAATCTGGTAATTTGTGAGCAGGAAGCTAATAAATCAACCATCAAAGCTGTTGGAAAAACCAAACTAAGGACCATTACCCATTCACCACTCCGGTTCCACACTATATGGTCTTAGTGTTCTCAAGGTGACAAGGGATAAGCAATAAATGCAGCATTGCCCACATTTGCAGAAATAATATACATAGTAAAAAAGAAAATTATTTTCTACTTTATTGTTCTGTGCGATTATAAAACATTATTACAAGAGAAGTGTTAGAAAATAAGCAGTGGCCTGGTTTTCCTGCGATTGATTCATCAGCTCCTGAGAAAGCACTCCAAGGTCAGACCTCATGGTAACTTCCAGCAGTTGACTGGCACTGCCAAGGCCAAATACAAAACAGTGTAACACAGAGATCATCACAGAAATCGTAGCACCACTGCTCCATCGTGCCAATGTCAATGCCAGATCTATACTGGAGCTAACTACTCTAGTCCCATTTTTTTTATTTATTCAAAGAGATTTGGATGTCCTTGTATACAAATCATGGAAAGTTAGCTTGCAGGTCTAACAAGCCATTAGGAAAACAAATAGTACGTTGCAAGGGGTTTGAATTATAAGATTAAGTAAGTCTTGGTGCGATTACAAATGGCTTCGGTGAGATCACTCCCTTGCCTAAAGGAGGATTTACTTGCTTTAGTGAAGGTGCAACAAAGGTTCACTGGATTGATTCCTAGGATGAGAGGGTTGTCCTCTGAGGAGAACATGAGTAAAAGGGCTGACATTCTCTGGAGTTTAGAAGAATAAGTGATGATTGTATTGAAACATAGAAAATTCTTCAAGACTTTAGGACACTAAGGAAATCAAGGAATATGAGAATCAGAGAGGAGAGTGGAGTTCAGGTGGAAGATCAGACATGATCTCATTGAATGGTGCAACAGACTTGAAGGGGCCATATGGCCTACTTCTGCTCCGTCTTCTTATGTTCTTATTCCCTGCACACCTTCGATTACCTATCTGTTTCAAGTGTTTTCTAATTTCCCTCCCAAGCAGTGTACTCTGAAAGGCTCATGTAACTTTTCTTGCACCGCTGTATCCCCTCACGGAGCTGGCTCCACATGAAGCCATTGAAATTTGGCAAGTCATCGGCAGCTATTTTAAAATGAAGGTCTGACTCACTGCTGTGATTCACCAATTGCAATCTGAGCATAGATTCACGCACTACCTTCAAGCTGTGGAAAAACACAAATGCACAGTGGTACCAATTTGTGTATTCCAAGGTACTTCTGCAATGAGCAATGAGACTCAGTTGCATCCACAACAGAACTGAGGTGCATTGCTGAATGCCAGCGATGGCAAACTGAAGCTCAAAGAATCTTACCACACAGTAGGAAGTCGTTTGGTCTAGTGTCTATGTCAGCTCTCTGAAGGAACTATCGAATTAGTCTCACTGTCCCACTCTTCCCCACAGCCCTGCAATTATTTCCCTTTCAAGTATTTATCCAATTCCCTACTGTAAGTGACCATTGAAACTACTTCCACCACTCTTTCAGGCAGTGCATTTCAAATCACAACAACTCGCTGTGTAAGATAATTCCTCCTCACCTCCATTTTGGTTCTTTTGTCAAATATCTTAAATCTCTGTCTGCTGGGCTACCAATCATCCTGCCAGGAGCATTTTCTATCGATGTCCTCTATCACTTCTTAATTTTGAACACTTCCATTAAATCTCCCCATAGATTTCTCACCTCTAGAGAGAACTATTCTACCCTTTATAGTCTTTCCACATAATGGAAGTCCTTCATCCCTGGTACCATTCCAGGAAATCTCCTCTGCACCCTTGCTAAGACCTTGATATTTTTGCCAAAGTGAGGTGCCCAGAATTGGACATAATACTCCAGGCTTCAATTAAGGTGAGGAGCAACCCTAGGCAAGAGATAACTACAGATGTTGCTGGAAAAACTCAGCAGGTCTGGCAGCATATGTGGAGAGAGGAACAGAGTTAACATTCTGAGTCCATATGGCTCTTGTTCAGAAGAAAAGGAGTCTGAAGAAGAGTCATAGGGATGCAAAACGCTGTTTCTTTCACCAAAGATGCTGCCAGACCTGCTGAGTTTTTCCAGCATTTTCTGTTTTTATTTCAGATTTCAAGTATCAGCAGTATTTTCCTTTCATCTAGGCAAGAGAAGTCAGGGTTGGTGAATGGAGTATTCTGAATTTGGTGCCTGGTGTCAGTGACACACCCAGATTACATATAACATGCACCAAACCAGAATAAAACTCCATCTGCTCTGACCCAGAATCAGGACATTAACCCTTAATGCACCAGTGTGTTATTTCCGCACTTTGTAACTGTGGGGTCTTTTGGAGGCAAATATAGTATCAATTAGAGGCAGTTTTGTGTTGGAAGCCCATGCCCACTAGGAACCACATTATGATGGCACAACTCACCTGAGAAAGGATCCAAACAGCCAGTGGACAGAGGAAACTTTCATCCCATCAATCTAAGCTATTTCGTACCCAAGGCCCAATGCTGAAAGGTCAACGTTTAGGCTACTGAGTTACACAGATGGCTTCCTGCTGTTGTGTGGTAAGATACTCAGAGCCTCTTAATTCCTACATAGTTGTGCGTATGGATGTGTTTATGTCACAGCAGGGCAACTGAGGAGGGTTCTGATCCTCGAGTCGGGTATGGCCCTTTAAGAACTAACCCTTAAACATAATTGCACCTGAAGTGGGAGCACCTTGAGTGTGAGGAGACATTCCCCAGCTCAGTGAGCATAAATGGGAAGCTTCAAGAGAAGTAGGAGCTAAAAAAAAGGCTGGGAGTTGGAGAGCTGATTAAGATGCACTGTGTGGTCTGTGCATTTTGAAAAAATGAACTTGCATCATTCAAAGACTTCAACCTATAAAGCAAAGGAAGCTTTGAAAACCATTGGGCTATGAAACAATATATATGAAGTTGCTCATTGAACAGAACTGCAGATTTGACACCCATTCCAGACTCTGTATTGTAGGATTAAATGTTTATTTCACAGTGTATAGGACCTAGGTGAATGCAGGTCTTAACCTGTACCCTGAGCTTATCTTGGAGACAACAGTTGGTTGTGGGCAAAAGTTATTTTGTTCACTAACGCATAAAATTAGTATCTTGTGGCTGTTGGTAATGCATACAGAGACTTCTTGGAAGCTCCCCACAATCCATTTTCATATATCTACATTCTTAGCCTATTATTGTGTCTGATCCTAAACGGAAGACCACATTTCTTCAATCGCAGTCTCAAAAAAGCTTGGTTTCCTGTTTTGTGCCAAACATTTCTCTTACCCTCAATAACTCTCAACTTTTCATAAAGTCCAAGTTCACCTAAGACTTAAGCAGAGATAAACAGAATCATGAATGCAGCAAGTTATGATGCTCTGGAATTCACTGCCTGAAAGATTCAATAACAACTTTCAAAAGGGAATCGGATGAATGCTTGGAAAGGGCAAAAATTTTCAGGGCAATGGGAAGAGTAGGGTAATGGGATTAATCAGGTAACCTTTTCACAGGTATAGCGAGCTGAATGGCCTCCTTCTACGATTCTATGAGACATGATTGCTGCTTCCATATCACATTATTAGAGATGAGATTAGAGATGCCCCATCTTCCTCCATTCATCCGCAATGGGACTAAAGCAAATTATCAGATCGTTTCAACCATTTGCTGTTTGAGTGATTCTGCTGCACAGAAATTTGGTGTTACACTTATCTACATAACAATAGGGACTGCACTTCAAATGTAATCCACTGGCCAAGGCCAAAAACTGAAATTTGCCCTCAAGACCTCTCCACTTCTCTCTCCTTCTTTATCCTCCTCCTCCTTCAGGTACCATGCCCTAAGAAGGCGTTGGTGACCATGGACTTTCATTGAATTGGTCCATGATTAGGCTTGGCAAAGTGGTACAGTGGTTTGCCATTGCCTCCTGGCTGACCAGGAGACTCTCCTATTCTTACTGCCTGCCACTAGGCATATTGGAAATATTTACAGACTGATGATCAGCCAGTCTGGCCACTTTATGAACATGCCTTCCATGAACCCAGAACTTCTGGCCCAGAGGAATGGACACTACCACTGTGCGACAAGACCCTGCTTCTTTATTACACTCCTTAAAACTTACCTCGTTGACCACGCTTTGGAACATCTGTCCAAATATTGCCTTAATGTGGTTTGGTGTAAAAGTCAGGTTCACAGTGCTCCTGTGAAGTGCCTTGGGATGTGTTATTAAGTTAATGGTGGCACATAAATGCAAGTTGTTGTTGCTGCAAGATTCCACAAACGTCCCTAATTTGCTTTTACCGGCACTGAATCAGAGGAATTTACTGAAATGTTTTTTTTTGCAGATGTTACGTAATTGAAAACATGTGTATTTGTTGAAAGCCTGTAAAGGAAATTCGATTCTCGAGGGCTTCAAAAACAGTAGCTGCAGAAGAGAGTAATTTTCGAGGGAAAATGCTGAGTAGTTATACGAGAAATTTATGGGTTGTGTTTTTATTTTAAAGGAAGGTTTCGCTCCACACACCCACAAGCGGTATGAAGAACTACTGACTGGAACTGCAAGAAATAACAACAAGTTGGAAGATCTGAAATTTACTGTACACGCTAAAAAATATTTCTTAGTTATGAATTAATTATTTTGTTTGTTCCCTTTTTTTTACATCATTTGATGATTGCTTTATTGCTAACTGGTGAATAGAATTGTTCAGGCCTGCTTAAAAAAACACAACAATTTGCATTTATATATTGCCTTTAACTTAATAAAAACATCCCAAAATGCTTCACAGGAGCTACCAAACACAATTTGACACTGAGTCACAAATGGAGGGGGTATTAGGGCAGGTGACCAAAAGCTTTGTCAAAGAGGTAGATTTTAAGAAGCATCTTAGTGGGGAGAGAGAGAGAGAGACGGAGAGGTTTAAGGTCAGAATTTTGCAGCTCAGGGCCTCGGATGCTGAAGGCACGACTGCCAAGGGAGGAGTGATAGAATTTGGAGATGCAGAAGAGGCCAGAATTGGAGGAGGCAGAGTGTGGGGAGGGAGTGGGGAAATGCCTAGTTACAGATGCGTCAGCCATCATGGTATGAGGAAGCAGGCTTGATACCACAGCTGGGCCTTCCCTGCCTGTCAGTTTTGTATGCTGGGATGGGCGCTGACAGATTTTACAAGCTTTGGCAAAATGGAAAGAACTGAAAACAAACATTTAAGGGAGGTTAAGGAGAGATAGGGCATCCGAGGGGAAAGTCTCTGCTAATCTGTAAACCAAGTGCAGATTTGTGACAGGGAACTGGTTCCGATTGCAATGCCAAAAATGCAATACCCGTGCATTTCTGCAGCTGTATCCTGTCGTTTCTATCAATTCAACTTTACGCCCGGGTAAACACAACCAAGTCTTCTTCCAGTATCATTGCAAAGGTTAGCCTATTACTTCATGTATGACAGCTGAGACAGTCAGAAGGATGTGGACAACTGTCTAAAGGACAACTGATTCTTCAGTTTAAAGCTCCCTAAGCAACAGAAACTAAAGAAAAGAACCTCAGTCACACTGAATCTGGATTGCGCTGTCCATAAGAGCAGTGGGAGCAGATTCAATAGTAACATTCAAAACAGAACTGGATAAATACTAGAATGGAATATTTTTTACAGGGCTTTGGGGAAAGAGCAGGAGATTGGGGCTAATTGGATAGGCCTACCAAAGAGCCAGGACTGGCACAGTGGGTCAAATGGCCTCCCTTGTTGCTATATCATTCTATGAAACTGATGTTAGCAGGAGGCAGAAAGGAAAGGCTTCCCACTGCCAAAAGAAACTTTGCATTGCTCCCCATTACAAGCCATCAGCAAGGTACACATCCTGTATCTTAATTACTCTAGGGGTTGTGCAAACTGGGATGTTAAGCCTGTAGAAGGTTCCAGTGGTGAATAAAAACTTGCCTGCATAATTCTATGTTGTGCAAGGACTTGTGTAGAAGCTAAGAAATAATGGAAACATAATTTCAGGCTTTATTCTACACAAATAGAAGCAGAGGAAGAGGCGTACGCCATTCAGCCCCCCTATTCTATCTGAACATGGCTGATCTGTACCTAAATTCCATTTATTTGCTTCTTCTCCCTTGTGCAACAAAAATTAATCCATTTCAAATCTTGAAAATTTCTATTGTTTATCATCTATTGAGGGAAACGGGTTTCAGATTTCCACTAACTACTTTGTGAAAAAATTGCTTAGCGATTGCAATCCTTAAGGGCTTAGCTCTAATTTTAATGTTACTCTCTCTTGCTCTTTCCAATTTATGAAATCCCTTTATCAATTTAACCACCTCGATTACATCACTCTTCACTCTTTCAAATGCACCAAACACCAATTCGTGTCACCATGGACACCATTAGTCTCTGGACGTTTTGTACATGTGGCTGTGGTCTCCCTGCCCACTTGCCGAGAGGAAATGTAAAGTTTCAGAAAGAAAAGCAAGTTTGTTTTTCATCCCCTTCTATATTAATACATCCTTTCTTTTTCTGTTGAACTCTGAATATGTGTTTTTTTGCTTTCAAGGAGGTGATGCTTCAGTCTGCCATTACTGAACAGTGCTCAGTGTCAACATTGGCCACTCAATCCCCTATGAGCCTGAATCTCAGGTTGTTTTTAATACACTGTCTTAACTCGCCGCAAGTCCCAATCCCTATTATCCCTGTCGTCACTGACTCCTGGTCAAGCAATGTCTTGATTTTAAAGTTTTCATTCTTGCTTTCAAATGCCTCATGGCCTTGCACCTCCCTATCTATGTATTCTCCTCCAGTCTCACAACTCTCCGAGATATCTGTGCTCATTGAATTCTGCCCACTTGTGCATTCCCAATTATAATTGATCTACCATTGGTGGCCGTGCTTTCAGCTGCCTAGGCCCCCACTCTGAGATTCCCTCCCTGTGCCTTTCTACCTCTCTATTTTGCTTTTGTCCTTTAAGACACTTGTTAAAACCTGCCTCTTTGGCCAAGTTTTGGTCATCTGACCTAATATATCCTTATTTGGCTTGGTGTCATACTTTGTTTTATAATTCTCCTGCGAAGTGCCTTGGGAGGATTCATTACATTAAAAACACTACATAAATATAATTAGTTGTTGTACTGCTGTGTAAAGATAAAGATCAGGTGCTGCAACAAGAAAGAATTAAACTGTTGAGGAAAACTGAATTGCGGAGGTAGACAAGTTGTTTCTCTTTCTGAATGAGGCTTTCCCGGCAACCAATGAGGATAGTTTTTTGGGGGGAGGTGCATTTATCCTGTGCTTCTGACTCAGACTGGGATTTCATTCCACAGGCACCAGCCACTGGTTAGCTACCAGAACTGGGAACTCTGAATAATGTCTCCCCTCCCTAGCCAAGGGTTATTGAGGTCAACTATATCATCTGCCCTTTGATCAGGGTTGCCAGCTCCGAGTTCATCACATGACTGCCCATCTCAAACCACATCGCCCCCACAATTTGGCCACTGGTGCATCCTCCAGACACACCACATTCCCATGGCCAATTGGAAAAGGAACAGACTAACAACAGGCAACTAACAACTAACAGGAGGAGAAGGAGGAGGCTCCACAAATATGCCCAACCATAATGATGGGGGAGCCCAGCACATTAGTGCAAAAGGCTGCAGCATTTGCAATCATCTTCAGCTAGAAATGCTGAGTGGACGATCCATTTTAACCCTCCTTCTGAGGTTGTCAGCATCACAGATGTCAGTCTTCAGCCAATGTGATTCACTCCACATAAAATAAAGAAATGGCTGAAGGCACTGGATACTGCAAAGGCTATGACAACATTCCAACAATAGTGCCGAAGACTTGTGCTCCAGAAGTAGCCACGCCCCTAACCAAGCTATTCCAGTACAGCTGCAACAAAGACATTTACCCGGCAAAGTGGAAAGTTACCCAGGTACACCCTATACAAAAAAAGAAAGACAAGTCCAACCCAGTCAATCACCGTCCCATCAGTCTACTCTCGACCATCAGCAAAGTGAAGGAAGGGGTCATCAACAGTGCTACCAAGCAGCACCTACTCAGTAATAACCTGCTCACTAGTGCTCAGTTTGGGTTCTGCCAGGGCCACTCAGCTCCTGACCTAATTACAGCCTTGGTCCAAACATGGACAAAAGGGCTGAACTCCAAGAAGTGAGGTGAGAGTGACTGCCCTTGACATCAAGGCAGCATTTAACCGAGTGTGGCATCAAGGAGTCCAAGTAAAACTGGAATCAATAGGAATCAGGAGGAAAACTCTCCACTGGAGTTATACCTAGCACAAAGGAAGATGGTCATTGCGTTGGAGGTAGATCATTTCGGTCCCAGGACATCACTGCAGGGGTTCCTCAGGGTAGTGTCTTAGGCCCAAACATCTTCAGCTGCTTCATCAATGAGCTTCCCTCCATCATAAGATCAGAAGTGGGGATGTTCGCTGATGATTGCACAATGTTCAGCACCTTTCGTGACGTCTCAGATACTGAAGCAGTCCATGTCCATATGCCGCAGGACCTGGACAACATTCAGGCTTGGGCTGATAAGTGGCAAGTAACATTCATGCCACATAAGTGCTAGGCAATAATCATCTCCAACAAGAGAGAATCTAACCATCTCCCCTTGACATTCAATGGCATTACAATCGCAGAATCCCCACCATCAACATACTGGAGGTTACCACTGACCAGAAACTGAACTGGATCAGCCATATAAATACTGTGGCTACTAGAGCAGGTCAGAGGCTGGTAATTCTGCAGTGAGTAACTCACCTCCTAACTCCCCAAAGCCTGTTCACCATCTATAATGTACAAGTCAGGAGTGTGATGGAATACTCTCCACTTGCCTGGATGAATGCAGTTCCAACAACACTCACGAAGCTTGACACCATCCCGGACAAAACAGTCCATATGATTGGCACCCCATCAACCACCTTAGACATTCCGTCCTTCCACCACTGATACACAGTGGCAGCAGTTTGTACCATCTACAAGATGCAGGGCAGTAACTCACTAGGGGTCCTGCGACCTTCCAAAGCCACAACCTCTACTATGTCAAAGGACAAGGGGCAGCAGATGTAAGGGAACATCACCATGTGCAAGTACCCCTAAAAGCCACACACAATCTTGACTTGGAACAAGATAGCCGTTCCTTCATTGTCATTGGGTTAAAATCCTGGAACTCCCTTTCTAACAGCATTGTGTGCATCAATACCTACACCACACGGCCTGCAATGGTTCAAGAAGGTAGCTCACTATCACCTTCTCAAGGGCAATCAGGGATGGGGAATAAATGTTGGCCTAGTGAGTGATGTCCACATACTGTGAATGAATAAATATATACATTTTAAAAGCTCTTTGACCTATAATAGGATTATTCTTGACTGTTGGTGAAACAGCAGACCCCCAATATCTAATACCTCCATAAATCATAAATGAAACTATTGAAAGAAAATTGAAGAAAACCATAATTTTTGTTTCATTGTTCAATGAGTTTTCTCCCTGGATGTTGCTTGCAGAAGTGGAGACTCAAGGGCAATCCTGGAGGGCTGGCACTCCTGACATCTGCCACACTGGAACCAGGATACTCAGCAGGGTCTAAATCTGGGATCTCCCACAGGGCACAATACAGTAAACATGTGAGTCAGGAGGAAAACACAAAGCAAGTGTTCAATAATGTAGGCCATGGCAAGTTTGTTTTACCTTGTCCAGAACAGTAGAATCAGAGGACATGGCCAGTGCTTGAAGGGGGCTAAATTCAAAACTATTCTGCAGAAATAATGTACTCTCCCTCGTGGCAAATTGGATGGCGGGGGCATTTAATTAGGAGGGATGGTGGTAGGTGGGGACCCCATTATCTTCTGGAAATTAAGTTAAATGGTGGGAAGGCCTGTGGATAGGCTTCCCATCCTGCTGCCAATTGAGGCCCTTAAATGGCTAATTGATGGCCACTTAAGGTCCTCATCCTGTTGCCACTGCTATTAACCTGGCAGCAGATCAGGGGCTCTGCATGCGAAGGGCATGACAAGCAAACCCAGGCATGTTTGCTTCTAGGTTCCTGCGGAAATCTCTTGCTCGAAGGCACAGTGCCTGATCGAGGGACTTGGCATTGGGAAGGTGGGGCCCTGCTGAGAGCCACCCCCATCCTGCCCTTGCTGCTGACCCCTTCCTCTTAACAACCTCCACCCTGCTGTGGTGTGACCTGAACCCAGGACCTTGTAACTCAGAGCAAGAGGGCTACCAATTTTCACTTGCTCATTGGCCAGAGGAATTCTTGCCAACTGCTCTCAACCATTTTCAATAATGTAGGCCATGGCAAGTTTACAGTGGAAAGTTTCATTTTTGCACGTTGCTGAAATCCAGGCTGTTGGAAAGGCAATCAACTTCTGTTTGAATTAACTTATCACAATTGAACTTTAGTAACACCACTGCTGTCAGGCAGACAATAATCAGCAGTATACAAATCTCATCTCCTGAGTTTCACTTGAAGACTTCACTCGTGTAAAAAATACATCTATTTTTCTTGGAACATTTTTTTAAATTCATTTATCTCAGCACAGGTCAGAGATCAGACCAGGGTCTCTTTGGGCCCAATTCTTCAGTGCCCCACAGGTTATTGCATTTATTAACTAGCCTAACTGAGACGGTGAGGACTAGTTGAGCATAGATCCTAGGCCGAGACTCCAGTGCAGCAATGAGGGAATACAGCACTGTGAGAAACCCCGTCTTTTGGATGAGACATTAAACCAGGTGGATTTAAAAGATCCCTTGGCATTATTTTGAAGAGCAGTGGAGTTCTCCAACACATTCTGGACAATATTTATCCTGCAACACCAAAACATATTATCTCGTCATTTAGCGCAGTGCTGTTCATGGGGCCTTGTTAATTGCAAATATTTTGACACGTTTTCTACATTACAAGTGGCTACACTTCCAAAGTACTTTGTTAGCTTTAAAGAGCTTTGCAATGTCCTGAAGTTGTGAAAGCTTTATATATTTATACAAATTTTTTTTTAACGAGTCTTTTGTGCAATATGGACTTCGGTGTGTGACACATTAAACTCTCCACCCTCTGACTCAAGGGAACAATGCCACAGGAGAGCTGCGAGCGCATTGAAGGCTTCTTAAACTACTGTGGAGATCTAGTAAAGGTAGCAAGCAGCTTCGCTTACAGTGGAAAGTTTCATTTTTGCACGTTGCTGAAATCCAGGCTGTTGGAAAGGCAATCAACTTATGTTTGAATTAACTTATCACAATTGAACTTTAGTAACACCACTGCTGTCAGGCAGACAATAATCAGCAGTATACAAATCTCATCTCCTGAGTTTCACTTGAAGACTTCACTCGTGTAAAAAATACATCTATTTTTCTTGGAACATTTTTTTTAATACCTGTCCCAGAAAAAATGTTTTTCCAAATTAATTCTACCCCTGGAAATTTAAGGATGCAGACACACCATGATGGAAAAAGAACAGCAGCAAACTTCTGATGGATAAGATGCAGAGCTCAACTTAGGTCACTTGTTGAATGAGTTACTGGCTGAGGAATTCACTTTCTTACCTATTATCAAGTGGGTGTCTCAGTGCCAAAACCTACAAACCTGCTCATATTTTCAGGCATCTGGCTTAGTTTAATCAAAGGAGCACAAATTGTGCCACTTGGACAAAGGTCGAGCATTCGAATACCTTTTCCATTTTCCCCACACTAACTATTTTCACAACCACCTTCGCCACACTCAGCGCCGGTGAAACCCCTTCAATGGCACCTCGCAACCCACAACCTCCACCAAATAAAGCATGGGCAGCCGGCACATGAAACCCATGAAACTCCATCACCATCTCAATTAAGTGGCCATTAAAATGTGAAGGAACGCTCTGCAGTAGCCTGGATGGAGCAAAGCTGCAGCAACATTCAAAAAGTCCAGTATCATCCTGCACAATACAGCCCACTTAATCGGAAGCCCATCCGCCACTTTAAACGCCCATTTCCCCCATCATAGATAGATAGAGTTGGATGAGAAAATACGGGAGGAGACTCAAGTGGAGCATAGACACCAACGTGCACTGGTTGGGCTAAATAGCCTGTTTCTGTGCTGCATACCCTATGTTTTTTTTACATTAATTCACAGGATGTGGGCTTCACTGGCTGGGCCAGCACTTATTCCCATCCCTAGCTGTCCTTGAGAAGGTGGTGGTGAGCTGCCTTCTTGAACCGCTGCAGTCCATGTAATGCATTTTGACTACAGTGTGTCCTATCTATAGGATGCACTGCAGGAACTCTCCAAGGCTTCTGCGACAGTACCTCGCAAACCTGCGATTTCCACCTAGAAGGACAAAAACAGCAGTGGGAACACCGTCACTTCCAATTTCCTCTGCGAGTCACACATCTGTCTGACTTGGACATATATCACTATTCCTCCAAGGTTGCTGGGACAAAACCCTGGAACTCCCTCCCCAACTGCATTGTGGGAGCATCTTCATCACATGGATTGTAATGGTTTAAGAAGACAGAGCGTCAGCATATACCAAGAATGAGTAAATCAAAACAGGGATACTTAAATGTATTGTATTGAGATAGGGAATAATTTAGTGAGTATTGACTAAGTAAATGGTGGGGAAAAGGGTTGCAAGAAGAAACACTTATAAGTTTATTGAATGTATATAGTTAACATAGGAACAGGCAATTCAGTCTCCCAAGCCAGTTCTGCAGTTCAATTAGATCATGGTTGATTTGTATCTTAATTTAAGGGTCTAGCACACATAGGGTTAACGTGGGACTGAGCACAGTACCGTCCACACAGTGATGTAAGAAAACACATGACTTGTGCCTAGGGGTCTGTCTAGTGTTGGACAGAGCTGTGTGTACAAGCAAGTGTGGAGACCGTTCCTAGCTTGAACCCTTTACTGTATATACACCCTTTACTATATATACATACATAGTTCTTGTAAATAAGTACATACAGTTAACCTACTTAAGATCACGAAGACTTCGGTAAGACCTACCAGACAGCATCCAACATTTTAAAACACTTAACACCATCAACCCACCTTGGTTCCGTAACTCTTAGTACACTCACCAAACAATTATCAACCACAGTTTTGAAATTTTTAATTGCATTTCAACATCTTTTTGAGAGGGGAAGAGAATTCTAGATTTCCTTTAACTTTTCTTTGAAGGTGTGCTCCACAGCATTACTCCAAAAGGTCAAGATCTAACTTTAAGGTTTCCTCCCTTGTTTTGGCCCCATCCCCTACTAGGGGTAATAGTTTCTCTTCATCTATCCTTTCAACTCCTTTACTTACCTTCCACATTCCGTTTAGAGTCAGAGAGGTTTAGAAAGGGGATTTTGGAGATTAGGACCAAAGCAGCTGAAGACACGGCCACCAATGGTGGAACAAAGAAAACTGGGCTTGTAAATTTAACTTGACATGGGCGTGCCATTTTCGAACAGTTGTACTCATAGTGTGAAGACCTTAACAATGCAGTGGAAGAATTTCTCTAAATATATGTGCTAGGTTCAAGTCAAATTTTGAGAAAGGTTTGTGGTTAAAAGGTAAAATGGTTGCAGAAGCAGGAACGCTGGCCCCTACCCACTTGCCCCATGCCCACCTGGCCCCTACTCACCTACCCCATGCCCACCTGGCCCCTACTCACCTATCCCATGCTCACCTGGCCCCTACTCACCTGCTCCATGCCCACCTGACCCCTACTCACCTACCCCATGCTCACCTGGCCCGTACCCACCTGCCCCATGACCACCTGGCCCCTACTCACCTGTCCCATGCCCAGTTGGCCCCTAATAACCTGGCCCATGCCCTGCTGCCCCACACCTACTTCACTCATGCCCACCTGGCCCCCAGAATCCTGCAGAGGACATCTCTCCAATGGTGAGCATGTCTCTTCACCAATAACCTTTCCATAGGCACCTGGAAAGAGCAGCTGATGATGGGTAGGCCTGGTGCATAGCTTTGGACATGGGCATCCAGAATTCCAGGATGGTTGGCTCAGCGTTCTCTGTGTAGATCCTTCCACCATCCTGAAGTGAGGCAGTGTTCAAACAGATGATGTGGAAACTCTGAAGCACAGTAGAGCAGCTCATGGGACCCAGAGCAGACTCAGACAGCCAAGGTTTTGTGCCTGTCTTGACTGGGTTGCAGAGAAGGGCAAACTGCTGCTCAGGAATCTCTGCATTGCCAACTGGCAGAACCAACATTCTGTCAATGCACATACATTTCATGGAGAGTCAGTCACCTTGCTGTACAAGAGAATTTCTGGGTGATCATCTTCTGAGATTCTATAGGCTCTGGAACAGTTCCTACAGATTGGAGGGTAGTTAATGTAACCCCGCTATTTAAAAAGGGAGGCAGAGAGAAAACAGGGAATTATGGGCCAGTCAGCCTGATGTCAGTAGTGGGGAAAATTCTAGAGTCCATTATAAAAGATTTAATAGCTGAGCACATGGAAAACAGTGGCAGTTTCGGACAGAGTCAGCATGGATTTATGGAAGGGAAATCATGCTTGGCAAATCTACTGGAATTTTTTGAGGATATAACTGATAGCATTGATGAGGGGGAGCCAGTGGATGTGGTTTATTTGGACTTTCAGAAGGCTTTTGACAAAGTCCCACATAAGAGATTGGCGTGTAAAATTACAGCACATGGGATTGGGGGTAGTGTATTGAGATGGATAGAAAACTGGTTGGCAGACAGGAAACAAAGAGTAGGAATAAACGGGTCTTTTTCCGAATGGCAGGCAGGGACTAGTGGGGCACCACAAGGATCGGTGCTGGGATCCCATTTATTCACAATATTTATTAATGATTTAGACGCAGGAATTAAATGTAATATCCCCAAATTTACAGATGACACAAAGCTGGGTGGGAGGGTGAGTTGTGAGGAGGATGCAGAGATGCTTCAGTGTGATTTGGACAAGCTGAATGAGTGGGTAAATGTATGGCAGATGCAGTTTAATGCGGATAAATGTGAGGTTATCCATTTTGGTAGTAAGAACAGGAAGACAGATTATTATCTGAATGGCTATAAATTGAGAGGGGGGAATGAGCAGCAAGACCTGGGTGTCCTTGTACACCAGTTGCTGAAGGTAAGCATGCAGGTGCAGCAGGCGGTAAAGAAGGCAAATGGTATGTTGGCCTTCATAGCCAGAGGATTCGAGTACAGGAACAGGGATATCTTGCTGCAATTGTACAGGGCCTTGGTGAGACCACACCTGGAATATTGTGTGCAGTTTATATGTCCTTATCTGAGGAAGGATGTACTTGCTATAGAGGGAGTGCAGCGAAGGTTTACCAGACTGATTCCTGGGATGGCGGAACTGACATATGAGGAGAGATTGAGTCGATTAGGATTATATTCACTGGAATTCAGAAGAATGAGGGGGGGTCTCATAGAAACCTATAAAATTCTAACAGGACTTGACAGGGTAGATGCAGGAAGGATGTTCCCGATGGTGGGGGAGTCCAGAACCAGGGGTCACAGTCTGAGGATATGGGGTAGGCCATTTAGAATTGAGATGAGGAGAAATTTCTTCACCCACAGAGTGGTGAGCCTGTGGAATTCATTACCACAGAAAGTAATTGAGACCAAAACATTGTATGTTTTCAAGAAGGAGTTAGATATAGCTCTTGAGGCGAAAGGGATCAAAGGGTATGGGGAGAAAGTGGGAGCAGGCTATTGAGTTGGATGATCAGCCATCATCAGCTTAAAGGGCCGAATGGCCTACCCCTGCTCCTAGTTTCTATGATTGATGGCTGTCAAACAAAGGCTCAAACTTGCCTTGTGACTAACCTCCTTGTGGAGGTGATGAGAGGCGACAATAGGCTAGATCTCTTTGGGATTGAGTTAGCTTCAAGGTGACACACTTCCTGATGGAAGGCTAAAGCTGAGTTAATCCTCTGTGACAGATTTGGCTCTCTTTGAAGATGTTTAAGCATTATATTGGGTTTCTGCACACACATCTAACCTGCAGTCTTCCCGAGGGTTAAGTCCAGGGGTCAACGTTACTTGCAATCTTGATTAATGATCCTTAAACCAGGACATTTCAGTTAGTAATTGATATTCAAGTTATAGACAAGGAAGGAAGCTCCTCAGAGACAGATACTATTCCTGGAACAGGCCCCCGGATGGCACAGCAAGCCAAATGGCCTTTGCTCATGACTGCTGTACATTCTCATGCTATTGTCTAAAGAATGATCCAGCAACTTGGCAGCTGAAATATGTTCAGTGTGGGTCACCGATCCTTTGACATCGTCAATGCAGAATTATACATCCTTATCATCTCTTAATTCTGCTGAGCATGATGTAGCAAGTCCAAAACCCCATAGATACCCATGTCTTTACATAGGACTGAACATTACAGATGGGGGCGGGTTCCTGTCCCTTGGCTTAAATGTCAGGGTGACCCTGTCCCCGCATTGCCAGCTCAACCACAGCCACTTAATGCTTGTAAAGTTAATTGGCTCAGGGTAAGACCTTGGCTCCCATCTGGGAAATCCCACATTCGAGAGCTGCCAGCCAATCAAATGGCCAGTAGCACTCTGATCCCAGTAGCTCCACTGGGAATGGTGGCCATTACTGGGACTACATCCAGTCCCCAACAGTAAACATCAATGGAGCCAGATGCAAAAGTAAGTGGGTTGGGTGGGGCTGGGCCCGCAAGCCCTGCGATGGATGGGGCGAGGGCATGGAAGGCTACAGTGGACAGGGCAGGGGTAAAGGGAAATATGGGGCGGATGGAAAGCCCTTGAGGAGGCCTCCAATGGGCACAGGAGATGCATAAAGGAAGTACCCGACATCCCCCGCTCGGCCATCAGCCCAAGCAGTGAAGGCTGCCAGGCTGCACATTTGTCATGGCCTCTCCCGCCACAGGTCAAATCCCAGTGGCGGGTGGAAGGAAACCCTTAAGTGGTGGTTAATTGGCTACTTAAATACCTGAATTGACCCACGGGTAGGCAGGCCTCCCAATACCTTTCTGCCACTGGCAACATCAGGTGCCAGGCCTGCCAACCCCTCTCCAGAGCACTGTAAAATATAACCCATATTGTCTGGAGTTGTTTGGGTATGTTTTTTTTTACACAAAACTGGAAGCTCCATTCAATGGGAGACCCACAGTAGCTCATAGAGGAGTGTCACATGAGTTGTTAGGAGACTCCTAAATAATAAATGGTATGATGTTGACTTTGTATAGTTTAAGAAATCCAGCAGAAAACTGCACTTTGTCCACACAATACAGCCCTACGTTTGACATGTCATTAAATAGCCTTAGTTCCTGGGCAACCAAAGATCTTACTGAAACAAGGGTGGGTTTTTACTGTCAACTTATGCACCAAATTGCACACACTTATTCACTGAGAGGTGATTGATTTTTAGCCAAATTACTGGTCTTGGGACCAGTTCTTTCATTGGTCACATCTGCAGAGTTAATATTACTGCCAAAGATAATTAATCTCTGCCTCTTATCATGCAGCTACTGCCAAATCTCATTAACTTAACACGATCACCCTGCACTTTTCCACTGCCAGTGTTAGGTCCGGGACAGAGTGCCTTATTTTGCAGCAAGAAGGCACTTTTAAGAAGGGTTTCTTTTAGGGCTGTTCCCTTGCTCCAGTAAAAGTATTGAATCTTACAGCACAAGGAGGAAGCCATTCACCCCATCATGCCTCCATTAATCCCACTTCCCCACAGCACTGCACATATTTCCTTTTCAAGTATATCTCTAACTTTCTTTCAAAAATTTCTATTTAAACTGCTTCCAGCCCATTGGAATTACAAAGAAGTTTATTGTTAAATTTAGCATTAAGCTTGGTATTGACACTTACAATATATCTCAGTCACCTGAAGTAATTTTGGTTCAGGAAAATATTAAAGACATCAGACCGTGTAGTCGTACCTGAAGCTCACATTTTAAGGTCACTGAACAGCACGCGTCACTGACTGAACAGTGAAAACAACAGCCAAATGGGTTGCTGCCCAGTAGAACAGAGACAGTGCATAGAGCAACACCTCATTCCTAAAGTCATTTAAGATTTCTGAAGAGTTTCAACCCCCTCTCTACGGGGATTACACTGATGTCTGTGTTCATTCAGCTTGACATTTTGTGCACACAATAAAAAGAGCTTCATGGGAGACCACGAGCCAGCGTCTGTTATTCTTCTTGAGCTCTTATTTTGGGAACCTGATGACATAACTTTAAAGGGATAATTTGCGTTGGATCTAAGACCCGGGTGAAGTTCATGACGCTGCAAGAGAAAATATCAGTGAAAGTAGTCACAAATGATGCTGTGCTTCATGCAGATAAGGTTCTAAAAAGATGGCAGCTAACTTTTAATCGTAAACCTCAGTTACATAGAGTGAAAGGAGAAGATGGGATTGATCTCTTCAGAGCACGGAGGAGATTTGGCAGAGCTGCTCAAAACCATGAAAGGTGTAGATAGAGTAAAGAAGATGAATCTAATTCCACTAGTCAGTGGGTGGGTAACCAGAGGACATATATTTAAGATAATTGGCAAAAGAACCAGAGAAAAGATAAGGAAAATAATTTTTATGTAATGAGTTATGATCTTGAATGTGCAGCTTGAAAGGGTGATGGAAGCAGATTCAACAGTAACCTTCAAAAGGAATTGGATAAATACTTGAAAAGAAAAAAAAACGCACAGCAATGAGGCTGGAGCAGGGATGTGGGACTGATTGGTTATCTCTTTCAAAGAACCAGCATGGGCATGATGGGCTGAATGGACCCCTTCTGCGTTGCAAGGTTTTGTGATTCTAACTTTGTGCTATGCAATTAGAATATCAAACTGGAGTGCAACATATTTAGTTCTTTTCTTACCCTAGAGTGTGAATGATGCCAAGTTTAATGTAGGTTGCCTCATACAGACACAGGCAGCTGTGAATTTTGTATTCATCCAAATCTGGTGCCTACAGACCCCATTTAAAATTGCATGGAGGTCTCTCAATTTTCCTGATACCAGAACTGAGAAGTTGTAACCATCAGAAAGATCGATCAGGCTGATCTTCTCTTTTCTAGAAAAGGGAGAGCCTAATAGAGGTCCTAGAGATTAAGAAAGGTTTTGATAGTGTAGCCATAGAGATGATATTCCCACTTATAGAGGAGTCCAAAGCTTAGGACATATATATATAAAATAGTCACTAATAAATTCAATAAGGAATGAAAGTAGTTAGAATGTGGAACTTGCAACCACAGGGAGTAGTTGAGGTCAATAACACATATTCAAGGGGAAGCTGGATAAGCACATGAAGGAAAGTGGAACAGAAGGATATGTTGATAGGGTTTGATGAATTAGGGCGGGATGAGACTCTTGTGCAGTGTAAACACTGCATTGACTAGCCTGTTTCTATACTGTAATTTCTATGTAATTCTAAGAAGACTATGAATGTAAGTTGAATTTTTGTTTAACATTTTAGAAAATAGACATCCTTGACAGCTGCATTTTAGGAACATTCCAAATTTACTTATTCACCCCAGAAATACAAAGTAACTGGTGATTCACTGCATGGCTATATCTGGGAACTTGCCATTTATAAGATGGTCAATGTGTTTGTCTACCAACAGTCACAAGCTCCTTCAAAGTAGCTTACTGAAGGTAACAGGCTTAGCTGTTTCTTAGTGGCACTGCGGTGTTCTCTAAATGCAAGTTTTTTAAACAGCATTTATATATGGAGGAACAATTGTTAATGGGGCATCAGGGTCACACCAGATCTTGTGTCTCATGCGAATAGAGTGGCTGTGGTTACAATGCCTTCCTTGGTGGAACAGCTTGTTGAAACCTACCATCTCAGTTCACATATGAAGAATACTAATTCAGCTGAGCCACTGAAGTGCATGTGCTACACACACAACTATACCCCAGCAAGCGTCAGTGCCTTCATGAGATGTGCAATGGTGGCAAGAAACTGGTGGGGTAAAAGATTATGGAAAAAGGAAATATGTGCCAATTCTCTACGGAACGTTAGTTAAAAACATTTTTTTTGGCTGCAGTACATTTGTAGAAATGCTTTTCCAGAAGGGAACAATACATTTAAAAAATGAGACACCCACATAGAATTCCTTAAAGTACCTTGGAAAATTTCCTTGAAATACTTTGGAAAATACAATCTGAAATGCTTAAAATTACAGTCCACTTCCCTTTAATTCAAGCTCCCTTAATTCAGATCATCTGACAATTCAATCTGCATAAGCAGTAGATAGAGTGGATAGGAGGACATTTTCTCCTTGAAAAGATGCTGAAAGGATATCCAACAGTAACTTTCAAAAGAGGTTTGGATAACTATTGAGTAAGGAAAAAAGATGAAGTGCTCCAGGGACAGAATTTTATGTCCCGCGGGTGGGCATGCGTGTGTGACGGCATCGGACAAGTGTCCCAACATCATCGTGCACTTGTGTGATATTTCGGTCAGCGGGCATATGAGAGAGCTGGCAGCACGCCTGCTGACAATTAAGAGGCCCATTAAGACCATTAAATTATTAATTAACAGCGATTTTTTTGCTGCCCGTCCAACCTTATGGTTGGTGGGTGGGAGAATCGGACAGGCAGCCTTCACATTTTGAGGAAGCCTCATTCACGGGCAGTATGAGGTTTCCAATGTTAATTTAAAAAAAAAAATGTTTTGACATGATTTTTTATTGTTTCTATGCACGTGAGTGAGTCCCACAGGTGGGGGACATTTTTTTTTAGATATCCAAAATCTTTCGTTTTGATTTTAAAATTCTTCAGCTCCCTGAGGCAGCTTCCTGCTTTCAGGGAGCTCTCAGTGCGCGCTCCCCCCACACTGCGCACGCGCAGACTTTTGCGTTTGCCCTCCTCCCCCCCCCCCCCTCCCACCCCCACACCAGCAGCACTAAGCCTTTCAGTGGGCGTTTCACGCTGGCTGGTTGCTAACTGGCCGGCCAGCGTGAAATCGTGGTCGGGGATGATCGAGGGCGGCGGACAATTTCCCGGCCACTCCTGGGCCAGCCCACCACGACCTTCCCGACAGCCCGAAAATCCCGCCCCAGGCATTTGAGTTGACTGACCAATCGCCCCAAGCTTGCAGTGAACTCATTTTCTTCAGCTCGACAATAATGGCACAAGTTGGCTCAACCCGCTCTTTTTTTTCCCCCGTTAAGGAAGTCGGATTGGCAAGAACTCCCGCACAGGAACAATTGTCGAAGAATTTAAACAAGTTAGGATAGCACTTCTTATTACTGCTGCTTTGTTGATGGAAATGCGGCCTCAGCAGCTCACGGCTCGCACAGGATTTTATTTCCTTGTTCTTGCATTTTCTTTAAACTGTCAGGATGTCATAGCCCGGACACTCACAAATCCTGCCTGACCTGGAGAATATTCAGACTTGGGCTGATAAGTGGCAAGTGACATTTGAGCCACAACAAGTGCCAGGCAACAGACATCTTCAACAAAAAAGAATCTAACCATCTCCCCTTGACATTCAACAACACTACCATTGCTGAATGCTGTCTCTGAGTCAGAGCTGTGGGTTCAAGACTCACTCTACCTGGGTTAACCAAGATCTATACAGGGTTAAGATAACTTTGTTGCTTTTCAATTTTATTCATTTAGAAATGAACCCCAGTGCCTTGTTTGGAATTTTTTATTGACCTTCTTAATCTGTTTTTAATGATGTGTTATTCTGTACCCCTGGATCTTTTTGTGCCCCGACTCCATTTAAACTCTTATTTTCCAAGGAGTAGGTGGCTTCCTTATTTCTTCTTTCAAAATTCAGCATTTCGCCTAAATCTGCAATGAAATTAAGTTGGCAATTACACACCAATTCTGCAAGTTTATTAATGTGTCTTGTATTTCGTTGCAGTCTTTCTCAGTAGATTCTGCATGCCGCAATGTGCTTTGCGAATTTTTTTTTAAACTGGTTCATGGGATTTGAGCATTGCTGGCAAAGCCAGCTTTATTGCCCATTCCTAATTGCCCTTGAGAAGGCGGTGGTGAGCCACCTTCTTGAACTGCTGCAGTTCAGGTAGTGTACGTACACCCACGATGCTGTTAGGAAGGGAGTTTCAGGATTTGGATGCAGTGACAGTGAAGGAACTAAATTACTTGTCGCAGAATTCCCAGCCTCTGACCTGCTCTTGCTGCCACAGTATGGCTGTATCAGTTAAGTTTCTGATCAATGGTAATTCCCAGGAAAGTGCAAGATTCAGCAATGGCAAGGTCGTTGAAGGACAAGGAGAGATCATTAGATACCCTCTTGTTAGAGACGGTCATTGCCTGGCACTTGCATGGTGTGAATGTTACTTATCAGCCCAAGTCTGAACGTTTTCCAGGTCTTTCTTCATGCAGGCACAGACTGCTCCAGTATCTGAGGAGTCATGAATGATGCTGCACATTGTGCAATCATCAGAGAACATCCCTACTTCTGAACTTATGATGGGGGGAAGGTCATTGATGAAGCAGTGGAATATGGTTGGGCCTAGGACATTACCCTGAGGAACTCCTGCTGTGATGTCCCAGGACTGAGATGATTGCTCTGCAACAACCACCACATCTTCCTCTGCACTAGGAATGACTCCAACCAGGCAAGAGCATTCCCCCTGATTCCCATTGACTCCAATTTTGCTATGGCTCCCTGATGCCACACTTGGTCAAATGCTGCCTTGAAGTCAAGGGAAGTCATTCTCACCCAGCATGCGAATGAGACAAACAAGCATGCCAGATAACAGGAGGTCAGGTAGCTTTGCAGGGAGGATGGGGTGGGGAGTTGCTAGACTGGCTCCCCGACATATCTAAATTCCCAATCTCAGTCGGAAGCCTGTGGAGAAGGTCAGGTACCTTCCCCCAAGAAAAAGAAAAACAATCCAAAGTATAAATACTGTCAACCCACTACCATGTGTCTCCCAGCGCACTAACAGAGGCCCTGTGCTAACAGGAAGTAGTTGTTGCCATATACGGGGTAAATAAAAGCAGACACATTTCATAGTTTCAGGATAAATAATAAAGGTAATTACAAAAACAAAATGTTAAATAAGCAACCACTCCAATGAGGGTGGTGCAGGGAACATAATGCAGAAATCATTTTCTTGCCTCAATAAGATAACATTGTCAGATTTGCAAGGCTATGGGGAAAGAGCTGGGGAATGGTGGGAATAATTGGATTGCTCTTTCAAAGAGGCTAGTACTGGCACAATAGGCCAATTGGCCTCCTGCTGTTTGATTCTATTTAAAAATAACGAACAGTCGATGATAACCAGGGAAGAGAATTATAACAAAGCACAAATAATATCTAAAGTTCCTGTTAAAATTTAGTGTTACACGCAGTTAGATTTTCAAAGCGCATTCCCTTTCAAATTTTGTGCATGCCATTTGTCGTACAACAAGACCAATATGGTATTTTCCAAGTTGCTGCATGGCTGTGCTTCTGTGCAGCTTAATGGAAACATTGCTAATATCTCCCTACCCTCATAAGGTGGTGTAATATTGCAAAGGTCACCAGGTCAGCATGCACCACTATGTCTGGCTTTGTTCATTAGATGCTCCTTTCCACCATGTAAGGTGGAGCCCCATTTTAAGAGTAATGCAAATATAGGGCATCAGTCCCCTGTGAATATTGTGCAATGCAAGTTGTTTAACCAATAGCAGATTCATTGACCCAATTCTTGTGCCATTGGCCCTCTGCAGGCGAGGTCATATACTTCGTGGTAGGGAAACGGATGGAGAAACGTGCAACTCTCAACAACTGCCTTCAGTTTCATTCATATGTTCCACGTTCCATTTGAAAATCAGGCCACAGCCAGTGTCATAAGAGTCAAGAGGGGGTAAGGTGGGGTGTTGGTCAAGAAGAGCAAGTGTGCTTTGATTCAGTTGCTTACCCTATTTTTTTGAAGGTCATTCATTGGGTTAGTTTCCCCCAAGTCTAGCCCATGATGGCGCTGGCTGCCTCAGGACAAAGCAAACTTAGAAAGGGGGCCTCAGACAGGCATTGTGTCCCATATTTGCAAATGCAAAAGGCCTAACGTTTGCTTCAGACGTGGGTAGAGAAAGCCTCGTTTGCCCTTACCCAACATGATGAGTGGCGCACATCTGGCCGAAAGTGTGCAAGCGTACATTTGGAAACTTAGATGGCCACTTGATGTCTGCAAAATGGGCACAACACAACCCGATTTCTAGGCCACAGCTCCTTTTTATTCAGTGCACGGTGAGGTGGGTCATTAAGAACATGGAGACAGCACGGTTTTGCCACAGTGCAGAGCTCAAAGAAGGCTGAAAAGAGATTTGATGGAGATGTTCAAAATCACACAACATCTAGACAGAATAGATAGAAAGAATCTGTTCCCATTGGTGGACGGATCAAGAACTTGTGGACACAGATTTAAGATTATCGGCAAAAGAGTCAAAAACAATATGCGTCAGCCATGGCTCAGCTGGGAGTACTCTTGCCTCTGAATCCAGGTTCAAATTCCAATTCAGGGCTGAGCACAAATATTGAGGCTGACGTTCCAGTTCAGTACTGAGGTAGTACTGCAGTGTCGGAGGTGCCAACTTTTGGAAGTGATATCAAATTGAGACCCCAAATGCCTGGTCGGGTAGATGTGAAAGATCCTATGGCACTCTTTCTAAGAGCAGGGGAGTTGTTTTTGGTGATCTAGCCAATATTTATCCCTCAATCAACATCACAAATACCAATTATGTGCTCATTATCACATTGCTGTTTGTGGGAGGTGCTAGGTGCAAATTGGCTGCTATGTTTCCTACATTACAACAATGACTACACTTCTAATGTACTTCATTAGCCGGAAAGTTTCTTGAGACATCTGATGGTTGTGAAAAGCACCATGTAAATGCAAATCTTTCTTTCTTTAACCTTTTTACATAGCAATTGACTGTGATCTAGAATGCGTTGCCTGGAAGGGTGATAGAAACAGATTCAATCATGGCTTTCAAAAGGGAATGGGACAAGCATCTGATGGGAAAAATTTGAATGGTAGTAGGGTCAGAGCAGAGGTATGGGACTAGCTAAATTGCTCTTGCAGAGATCTGGCATGGGCTCAAAGGGCTGAGTGGCCTCCTTCCATCCTTTAACCATTCTGTGATTCTATTGAAAAAAGTGGGAGAATAGGCTCAGTATTAAATTCTCATGGTATCTTTCTCAAATCTCTCATAATAACTAAACTGTTTGCTTCAGTGGCTTCCAAAATTGACAGTTGTGCACAAGATGTATCAAAACTCATGGATCCGAGATGATCAGAAGCAGCCAAAATGTGTAACTCTCGGGTCCACTGATGAGTTGTGTCATCATTAGAAATATGGTTCTGTTACAAAAATCACACACACACAAGCAGATGCTTTGTAAATTATGTGAATTCCGGTTAACTACTCTGTCAGCTGGTTTCAATTCTAATATGCAGTTTTAATATTTAAGTGTCAGCCTTGGCTCAGCTGGTAACATTCTCGCCTCTGAGTTGGAAAGTCGTTGCTTCAAGTGCCACTCCAGAGACTTGAGCACAGAATCTAGGCTGGCATTACAGTGCAGCGCTAAAGAGTGTTGCGCTCTTGGAAGTGTTACCTCACAGATGGAATATTAAACTGAGGCCCCGCCAGGTGGGAGGTAAAAGATTCATGGCACTATTGTGAAAAAATCGCTTGGACAACATTTATGCTACAATCAACATCAATTAAAAAAAAGAGATAATCTGGTCACTATCACAGCGCTGCTCGAGGGACCTGGCTGTGCATTTCCTATATTGCAAATGTGACTACATTTCAGAAAGTACATCATTGCCTGTAAAGCATTTTGGAGCGTCCCGAGACTGTGAAAGGTGCTATATAAATGCAAGCTCCTTCGTTTCACTTTATTACCCGAAAGCTGGCAGTGAGGTAAACCTGTTGATAGCAGGTCGAATGACCCACCTCTTTCCTGATTCCCAGTATTTTTACATTTGATTGTGCAACTCCTGTGCATTGGTAGACTGGTGACATTGACACGTTAGCACCTTAAATGTCCTCATCGCAATTTTTATCTGCTAGAGCTTCACCAACTGCCTTGAATAATAAAGTGCCTCTATTCCTGTAGGTTATGTGTTTAATAGGGCCAGTTCAACTCTTAATGCCATGAAGTTATGACAGTCCCCAGTGAAAGCCATAGTTTCCTTGTTGAAATATTGCCTGTAAATCACAGAGCATCAGATCTAATATAAAAGTCACAGGCCTTTAACAATTAAAACAGTTTGCATTTAGATAGCATCCCTTAAAGGGAAGTGGTGGCAGCGGTGTTATCACTGGCTAGTAATTCAGAAGTTAATTCAGGCTAATGCTCTGGGTACATTGGTTCAAATCCCATCGTGGCAGGTGGTGAAATTTGAATGCAATAAAAAACCTGGAATTAAAAATCTAATGATGACCATGAAACTATTTTCAATTGTCGTAAAAACCCATCTGGTTCACTGATGTCCTTTCGGGAAGGAAATCTGCAGTCCTTACCTGATCTGGCCTACATGTGACTCCAGATCCACAGCAGTATGGTTGACTCTTAAATGCCCTCTGAAATGGCCCAGCAAACCACTCAGTTCTTAAGGGCAATTAGGGATGGGTAATAAATGCTGGCCTAGCCAGCGACGCCCTCATCCCATGAACGAATAAAAAAAAGTCACCCCCTGGGATCCCACCCAATTATAGACTTGAAAAGCAGGGATTTAAAAGAGGTGTTCAAAAATACAAGTGGTTTTGACCAGAGTAGATAGGGAGATACTGACCAGAATTTTTGGATCGGCAAGCGGGAGCAGGGCCCACTCGCCGAGACGTAAAATGATGCCAGTTTATTGATTAAACCAATAAACAGAGCTGCCCGTCCAAGCTTAAGGTTGTCAGGCAGGCGAAGAGCCCAGGCGGCTTTCACAATTTTCATGGAACCTCATCCACTGGTGGGGTGAGGTTTCATGAAGTGTTTATAAATTGAATAATTTTTTTTTTAATTCATTGACATGTCTCAGCTCATGTGACACTGTCACATGAGGGGACATGTCTTAAATTTTTTTCTTTTCGTTATTTAGCTTTTTAAAATTTAAACTAATCTCCCTGGCCCGCCCATGTAAAATGGCGGTGCGGACCCGATCGAGGGCGCTGAATGGGTTCGTGCCCGCTCCTGCACAACCCCCCAATGGGGGGAAAATTCTCCCCAATGTTTTCTTTGGTGGGTGGGTTGGTAACTGGAGTATACAGATTTAAGAAGAGGGGTAGATAAGGAGTTTTATGCAGCAGGTTGTTTTCATTGACTGAATTGTCTGAAAGAGTGCAGGAAGCAGATGCAATACTAACTTGCAAAAGGAAGTTGGATACATCCTTGAAAAGGAGAAATTTGCAGGGCCATACGGAAAGAGTAGGGGAGTGAGACTTGTTGTGCTCCTGATAGTCAATGGTGAAGCAAAGCTAGTCTTTACTTGGGATAGATTTATTCATAGAATGATAGATTACAAGTATATGTCTCTTGACTCCACTCAACTCTTGTGACAGTGAGTGTCTCTTAAGATGTGCTCAAATAACCATCCAATCAATGCCCTCCATCTGTATGTACTTAACTTCAATTGATACAATTAACAACACTTTGAAAGGGTGAGCACAAGCGTGATGGGCTCAATGTCCTCCCCCTGTGCTGTGTGATTGTATGAATTAATCACATGTGAGCGTCCACCATGAGTTCCGCTGAGCTGTTTAACTGTGGAATACATTGCAAATTAGCCAAACTTGCGATTAATCAGCAAATGCACTTGCTGTGGTGGTGGCAAGCCTGGGCGGTGTCGGTGGGGTGGGAGGGAATGTTTTGGGGGGGGGGGGGGGGGGGGGGCGTTACTTTTGAATATTGACTGAGAGCAGACCTTCACCACTCAGCCAAACATAATAACCCTACAGCTACCCAAACTGAGTTCAGCTCAGTCAGCACAAGTTGGGGATCATAATCCATGATCTTCCTGATCAATATGGTTCAAAGTTGCTGTCCTTCCCTTTAAGCCATTGAAGGAGTGGCCTGTATTGCTGCTGGTTGATACACGTCCCTTGTTGTGTTATACTTTACTATGCACCACTCGTTTTCAAAACAGAGCTGATTTTTAAAAAATCCCAATAAATTATTGTCCTCCTTCCCAAATGGTTTCCTACTGAGTTCAATGATACTTTCATAATTTTTTGCTGCACCAATCACCTCCAGTCCACTCCGTGACACTATCCATACCTTATTTCCAAACTCAGCCCATATGGGATGAAACTGGCACTTTCTTTCTAGAACAGGTGACCTGATAGAGGTCTTTAAAAATTATGAATAGGTTCGGAGAAGATATTTCTACTGGATAAACCAAAACTAAGGGCCATAAATACAAGATAGTCACTAATAACTCCTGCACTGGAGTGGTTCAGGCAAGTAACGATGCATTAAAGGGGATGCTGGAGAAGCACATGAGGGTAAAAGGGATAGAAGGATATGCTGATAGGGTGAGATAAAGTGGGGTGGGATGAGGCCTGTGTGTAGTTTAAACACCCACATAGACCATTGGACTGAATTGACACAATGTATAATCATTGGCTGGCAGCCCGTAAACACATAAGTTGCAGAACACTCTGTGCTGCTACTCATTGTTAAGGGTTTTTTCAACACACGTGTGAATTCCCATTTCTTGGCCATCACACATTTAAAATAACAAAGCTGCATGGAGAGAAACTACTATCAAGATCCGGTACACCATTGGAGGAGATTGGACCATTGACAATGTGCTTGCTCCACAGTTGAACATGACCAACCTTGGCATTCATGCGATTGGAATTTGTCCTTCACGCTAAGCAAAAAACATTTATATAGCAGCTGATCATATCTCTCCAAAATATCATACACAATGAATTACAGGGTGAAGTTAGGCAAAAACTTGCAATTGTATAGCATCGTTCACGTCCCAAAGCACCTTACTGTTAATGAAGTACTTTTGAAGTATAGTCACTGTTGTGATGTGGCACATAGCAAGATTCCATAAACAGAAATGGGGTAAGGAAGGGATAAACACTTTTAGTGGTGTTGGTTGAGGGATAACGACTGACTAGAACACTTTGAATAGTTTAACATCCCCAAAAGATGGCACTTCAGACAGTGCTGCACTCCCTTGCTGGGAGTGCCAAACTGAATTATGCGTTCAAGTCTCTGGTGTGGAACCTGAGTCCATGACCTTTTCACTCAGAGGCAACGAGGCCAGGTTGTCATGAATTTGTACTTCATTACTGAGGCATGGTCTGGCTCCCCAGTACAAGTGAAACTCTGAAGAATGTGTTCAGGTCCCATGTGCATTAAAGTAATTTGAGATCCATACAAGGATGCTTGGTGTCGTTGTTAAAACAACACATCTTGCAGCGAGTCTACATGAGAAACTGAATTTCAGCAGGTGTTATGTAATGCTCTGGCATGGCTCAAAGCTAGCTGATGAAAAACGTGTGACAGAAAGTCACATGCAAACTATGAAGTGTTTCAGCAAACAAACAAAAATACATCATTGTAGCAAACGTCTCCTCATGTAATGTGGAGCTCAGAAAAATATGTTCAAGTTGAAACTGTAATGATTTATGGTGACACTTCATGAACCCAGAACCTTTGGTGCCTCAGTGTCCATCAGCTCAGGAAACAAGCGATGATTTTTTTAAAAAGTGCCATGAGTGTTGAAAAATCGGAACTAAAGCAGAAAATTCTGGAAGAACTCAGGAGTTTTATGATCACCTGAAAAGATTGGCTTAACTCTTTACCTTTTCTCTTGAGGATGTGTATTTTTATTTAAGAAAGCCAAAAAATGTGTACAACTTGAGAAAAGATTCAACTAATTTGCATGATGTCTTTTCAAAACGCCTCAGCAAACACTACCCATTGCTACTAAAAGGGCCTGCTAAAAATAAACACAATTAGATACAGAACTCTTTCTCAGAATCGCCCTCTGAACCTGGACATAAATTGCCAGTTTTCACATAAACCATTCTGACAAAGGGTCATACGGACCCGAAACGTTGACTGTATTCCTCTCTGCAGATGCTGTCAGACCTGCTGAATTTTTCCAGCTATTTTTGTTTTTGTTTCAGATTTCCAGCATCCGCAGTATTTTGCTTTTATTTCACATAAACCATCTTGTTTTTGTAGTTATTCGTATGAATATAAATAGAGGAATCTCAGCTCCTGTAAATTATTAGAATACACAGCTAAACAGCTCAATCTGAGCTTTGCCACCCATGCCCTACCTCACTTGCTATTTTCTCCTCAGCTGTAATTGAGTTCAGCTCTGACTGGTCCAGCACCACCTTGATTTTAAAATGCTCATCCCTGTTTTCAAACCCCCATTCTAGCCTTATCCCTGCCTATTTCTGCAATCTCCTTCAGTTCTGCAACCCTCCACGATTCTCTACGCTCCTCCAGTTCTGGCCTCTTGTGCATCACCAAGTTGCATCGCTCCTCCAGTAGCGGCTGTGCCTTCAGCTGCCTTGGCACTAAACTCTCCAATTCCCTCCTTAAAACTCCCCACCTGTCTACTTCATTCCTCCTTTAAGAAGCTCCTTAAAATCTACTCCTTGGACAAAGCTTGTAGTTGCCCATGCTAATATCTCTTTATGTGGCTTGGTGTCAAATTTTGTCATATTATACTCCTGGGAAGCCCCTAGGGACATTTTGTTAAATTAAAGTGCTGTATCAGTTGCAAGTTGTTGTTGCAGTTTCAGGGGAACAGCTAGCATGGAATATTTGCATTACCTTTGCTTTTGAAATTACCTCAGAGAAAGTTACTATCCTTTGCTGTTTTGATGTAAAATGTGTTTATTGAATGTTAAAAGCCTGCAATTTTGCATCTCTTGGACTAGAAAGGGGCATTGTTTGGGAAGCCAGTGCAGGGTTTACAAACAGTAAGTCCCTGCACACTTAGAATGGACAGTCTTGCTACCAATCACCAAAAAGATTTCTGACAGTATTAGACACAATGCAAGTTGAAACTTACCTTGATGAGTCTGACAAGCTCCATAATTTGGGGAGTTGGTGGAGGGAGGCTGTAGGGTTGGGGCGGGGATGTGGGCGGGTGGATTCAGGCAGACACGGGCCTTAGACAGCAAAGAATATTGGAGACTTTCCGTATGTAGAAAGGCCTATTTCACGGGTGAGTTTAATAATTTTCTTGCAAAGTTGTAAATTTTATTTATTACATTATATCCAATAGCAAGTCCTCAGCTTTGTACAGCAACTAAGGTCACAGAATGATATAGCACAGCAGGAGACTGTTGGCCCGTCATGCCCTTGCCAGCTTTTTGAAAGAGTTATTTAATTAGTCTGATTCGCCCCTGCTCTTTCCCCATTACCCTGCAAATTTGTGCTTTCCAAATCTATATCCAATTTGCCTTTGAAAAGATGGCAGCTGAAAAGAGTTTTTAAAACTACTGAATAATTACATTGTTTTGTTCAAATTGGTAGCTTTTGCTCTCTAGTCATCCTGGATTTGTTGTTTTCATGTGTCCTTAGTTACTTTTCATTGGCAGTTTATGTGTGAGGTTTTATCTTTAAAATCCTCATGTGTTTGGTTCTGGCTTGTTGCAGTTTTGTGACTGTGAAATTTATGCTATCTGCCTGCAAACGTGACAGTTACTTTCCACATGTACGACAGACATTTTAATAAACCAGTAATTATTATCGGCTGGACTTTGTGGGGTCAGTACGACTCTGGAGCCATTTAAAAATGGCGAGCGGGACTTGATTTCGAGATTCCCACCCTACTACCTGCACCAGCAATTTTTGCCAGTGTGGGATACGGGTGTGGGTCGAGAGCCTGCACCCTGCGCTCCCAACCTGACTGGCTCCATTGTGGGGATAGACATTTCCTAGCACCTCACAACTTTTGTGGAGTTGGACCAGCTTCCCCATGACTCGTGGTTCATGGCCTCTCTGAGGAGTCCTGAACCTTAGTCTGGATCCGGGAACCCTTTGAAAGGTAAGCTCAAGAGCTCTTACCCATGGCTCCTCAGTTACTCCCCATGGTCCTTCATACCCTCCATACCAACTCAATGCTGACTCATGCCCCTCAGCCACTCCCTCTGGCCCCTCAGACTGTCCAAGCCAACTCAATGTCAGCTCATGCCACTTCCATGCCCATTCACCCAGTATGCACTATGTACATAACCAACCTGCCATATAATAGCAATGTGGGGTGTTTGAAGTCTCTGTTATTTATACTTTAATGGTCTATCTGACTGACACTTTTATCAGGGTTGAAGGAACAGCAGATTTTTTTCAGAGAGCATTTCTGAATGGGTGTCTTTTTCCTCAGCAGTTCCACACTTGCGATTGTGTATGATTTGGCATTGAATTGGCATGGAGGGTATGAGGGGCCATGGGGCGTGGCTGGGGGGCATGAGTTGGCATGCGGAGTGTGAAAAGCCTTGGGAATTGGGTGGGGGGGTTGAGGTGGTGTGAGGGGTGAGGGCTAGTGGGCCTAACTGCTTTGATTACAACTGAGGTAAAGTCCCACAGAACTGAGGTGGGCCTTCTAACCAGCCTACCTCAACACTCACTCACCCACCCCCGTGGCTGCCTGGGATCTGCTTCTGGGTCAGCAGGCCCAACTCCATCCCACACCTGCCACCCCGGTGGAGCAAAAATTGTGTGTGATGGGACGCTTTAAACTGGGGTGGGTCTGCAGTCGGGAAATTTCTTGACTCGAGCTACCCGCCTCATAATATCCAGCCCTATATTAGTTCCTGAGCGCCAAACTTGGGACCTTCCATGTTGGTTTGGCTCTGTTCCATATCACTCAGTGCCCTCACCCACTGACTTATTGGAAAAGCCTCATGTTTTATTTTTAAACCAGTCCCAGCTACTATTAAACATGAGTTATGGTTTCATGGTTTTATTAATGTACATCTGTGAGCATTTTAAGGAAATACTGAGTACCTATAAAATATTCAGCAGGATTCCCATTCATAAGTCAGCAGGACTTTGTAAACATCAAATATGTAGTACTACAGACACTCCTTCCATAAATATTGTTGCAGCCACAGTGGCTGTCTGGGAGTGATTATACAGAAGGAATAGTGGCTATCTACATGACCTAGCTCTGTCCTGCCAGACAGTTTGATTTCTGAAGTGCTTCCGTCACTAGTTGTGTAGCATTACCACAGTCCTCTGATCAGAAGAGGTAATGCTCTTAACTTGTCAATCCAGAAACAAAACCATAGTCCCCCATCACAGCATCTATGGTTTCTGCTATATGGCTGTGCAGTGCAAGTACTGATCACTCTTTGGGTGAAGAGTTCTCAGACATCATTCTTAGATACAAGCTGGTAAAAAAACTAATTTATGTTCCCTTTTTCTTCTGTCAAGGTTAACTTGAGCTTGTGCTCTACTTTTCTGTTTAGATGTTTTAATAACCCTACATACCTCTAGAAATTCCCCTCTGAGTTGCCTCTTCTCACATAAAAGTCTTATATTTACATATTGTCCTTAAAGCAAAATGATACCACATATACTTTAGAAATTGAAAAGCACCTGATACCAAGCCATGGGGGGGACAGTTCGGTGGGCACGCAAAAACTCAATTGAAAAGCTGTGTTTGAAGCAAGATTTTACAGGGGACAGAGATAACAGAGGAGGAGCTGAACAAGAAGGGGTAAGGGGCAAATGGAGCTTCTGCCACCCATGGTGGGATACAGGGAGGAGGGGTGGATGGAGATGGTTCTGAGTCACAGCTCATAAAGTGCTTTTGAAATGCAATCATTGTTGTAATGTCAGAAACACAGCAGCCAATTTGAGCACAACAAGCTCACACAAACAGAAGGGTGACAATGACCAGATCATCTGTTTTTATTGATGCTGGTTGAGGGATAAATATTGACCCAGGGCGATTGTAGGATACTTGAGCTTCATTATTATGATTTATGCAGTCGTTGGAAGAAATAACAGTCTCAGAAGCTGATGAGCGACAAGGATGAAGATGACCTTCCTGCTGCTATGATCTTATCCTCCCAGGCTGCCAACCCTACCAACTTGCCACCATATTTCAATGTCCCCTCAACCAGCAGACAGAACCTGAAGAATTGCAACCTAACCAGTGTGCAGAACAGTCAGTCAAGACCATGCGCTGAGGTAATGGATTGCATCTCAAAGCCACAATTTCTGACCAGAGGATAACAGTTGCTTCCAATGAAGACAAACTGACACCCTGATTACTTAATCCCAGTGTCCACCACAGGATTGGCCAGAAGGCTATGATACGAAGCATCTGCACCTTGTATAACTAGAAATCACAATTACAGAACTGCTTTTTTTTTTCCATGTGCCTTATTACTTTCTACTCTTTTCCAGTTCATGTTTTTCTGGCTCTCGACAAAGAAAAACCCTATTTAAAATGAGGAGCACATGTTAAATGTGCCACCCACGCATACTGCTGGAATACTCACCTCCAGTGTAAATACTCAATACTGGCCCTGGCCAGAGGCCCAGAGCCAAACACCACCTTTTCTGTTCAGCTTAAGGCACAGCTTTTTTTTTTGGAGTTTTCAGAAGATAAACAGAACACAGTCGTCTCGTAACACTTGGGTCAGGAAACTCAGTGTGACGCACAATAAGCTGCAATACTAATACTGGACTTGAAACCCTACCAAGTTAACTCAATCATCATAACCTTCTCAAAGTCAATTAGGGATGGGTCATAAATGCTGGGCATAAATTGCCAGTGAATGCGCACATCCCCTGAATGTATAAAAGATAACTTGCTTTTCTTTCATCTCTCAACTTGCCAACTTCTTTCCCAAACAGAGCATCTCAAGTTGAAGTCCAGTTTATAGGATTTGAGAATGATGCTCTCTTTTTTTTCCTTTATTGTTTCATGGGATGTGGGTGTCGCTGGCAAAGCCAGCATTTGCTGCCTATCCCCAAGCTCCTTTGAACTGAATTTTCTAGGCCATTTCAGAGAGCTTTTAAGAGTCTACCACATTGCTGTAGATCTGGAGTCACAGATCTCCAGACCTTACTTGCAATACCTGTTCATGGGCTCCTGCTAAAATTGGATCCTGATTTGTCCAATTCTTTATCTGTCGGGCGCAGAGTGGTGACGAGTCCAGGAAATTCTACCTTCTGAGGTAATAGAACATGTGTAATACTATCGGGCAAAGGGAGACATCTGAGGGCGTCTGCATTTGCTATATGCACACCTGGACAGTGCATAAAAGTGTACTTGCATGCCGACAAAATTAAAGCCCATCTTTGAATTCTAGCAGAGGCTATCCATGGGATTGCCTTATCTTCACTAAACAACCCTAACAGTGGTTTATGATCTGACACTATGGTGAAGTGTCAACCGTGCAAATATTGATGGAACTTCTCTACTCCAAATACAATAGCTTAGCCCTCTTTTTCAACTTGCGAGTAACCTTTCTCAGCTGCAGAAAGGGTTCTGGATACATATCTTACTGGCTTTCCAGCTTTGATTTCTGTTTTTACTTTTTGTGTTTGCCGCAGGGTTTCATCTCATCCTTCAATCTGATTTCACAGTCAGCCACATTTCTCTCTGGTGAAATCTTAACTTGGTTCAGTTCGAGGGTTGAGCTAACCAATCGCATCTTGGAAAGTTCCATGACTTTTCCTTCTAATGTCTCTTTTGTCTCTACCAACTGATTCTTCAGTTCTTCTGTCTCTTGTTTGTACATTTTGGCTTGATCTTGGAACTTTGAACATCTTGGGCTTTTTCTTCCGGCTGTTTCTTCAGTTGGTTCAGTTGGCTCTATTTGTCTTTCTTCTTTTCATGATTTTCCTGTGGAACCAACTCTGACCTGAGGGATCCTTGCACCCTGTGAAGGTCCTTCATTCTTCTATCTCATTCCAAGAGACACCATCATATTCCCTTGTCAACTCAGGATTTCTTCTTGTCCTGACCTGAAAAATTTCTGACCAATTTAGTTTGATTTCTTTCAACCAATCACGGCCCAGAAGGCTAGGTCTTCTCCTGTTGCAACAGTTATTGACAGCTGAGCTGTCTGTATGATACAGGTACAGAGGTGATGCCTTTCACCTATATTGCTTTTCCTGTGTATGTTTTCAACTGAGTAGCGGTTTTCTCCAAACTCAATGGCTGGGTACCTTCCCCATGCTATTTAAAGATGTGTTCTCCCACCACTGTGATCGATGCTCCTGTGTCAACCACCATGACTAGAAGCTTTCCATTTATTCGAAGGGTAACAGTGATTGCTTCAGTTTTCCTGGTCTTCAGATTGTGTAGGGAATTAACGTCAGTCTCAGTAATTTCTGGCTCATCGATATTGAGCACTTCATTTAATTTGACCTGCTGTCTGAATGGCTGTCTTGAGCTAGCCCTGCACTGTTTAACAACATGCCCTTTTTTGTGACAATAGTGGCATTCTGCCTCTTTAAATCTGCAGACTTCGGGTACGTGATTTCCCCCACAATGGTAACACTTCAACTTCTGGATTACTGGTGAGCTGCTTTCAGTTTTTCTAGCGGTGGGGACCGTGTCCCACTTCACAGCACACCCAGCAGCAGGTTCCCACCCTAACTGCGGAATGGCGCCATGCTGCACACTCTCTGCAAAACCTGCGAGTCCCTCTCAGCACTCTCCATTGCTAGCACTATCTTCATGGTGTACTTCAGGTCTATCTCAACTTCTGCAAGCAAATGGTACTGATTGGCGTCGTTGTTTATGCCGCAAACAAAACAACCTCGCAACATGTCATTTAAAGTATCACCGAAGTCACAATGCTACATTAACTGTTTTAACTTTGCGATGTACATTGCAATTGACTCACCACGGGCACTTAATCTAGAGTTAAACTTGAATCTTTGCATGATCTTCGAGGCTTTAGGATCAAAATGTCCCTTCACGAGGTCTACTAGCTCAGAGAAGGAGCTGGAATTTGGCATGTTCAGATCCGTTAAACTACAGATTAGGTTATATGTTTTGCTCCCGCAGACCTTTAGGAGAATTGCCTTCTGTTTCTCCTCTGCCGTTATTTGTTAGCCACAAAGTAGGAACCTAGTCACTCAATGTATTGACTCCAGTCCTCGAGAGATGAGTCCTTTGGGTCAATTCTGCCAAGAGAGGCTTTGCTGGTGAGTATATTTCTTTTCTTTCTTCCTTTAAAAAAAATCGAATTACTCACAGTCACAAGACGAGGTGCTGCGTTGGCATTATTTATCCTCGTCGCCAATTGTAATAAACTCAGAATGCAGGGCTGGTTTCTTGTAAGAAACAGTAAACTTTATTTACAGACTCCTGGTGAGGCTGATTGCTTGTTTCAAGATCAAGGCTAAAAAGCTCCGCCCCTAAGATTCCCCACGCTTAGGGCTGATTCACCTGTACATGCTCCCCACAACAGTAAAAAAAAAAGGTTTAACTTACAATTACCTCACCCACATTGATAAAGGTTTACAGCAAAGTGCAGAGGCTGGAAAATGATTGGAAGCGGCCTATGAGTGGCAACTGAAATTCAAGAAAAGTAGTAGACAACCTCATCAATATATGTTTGTGGATTACAAAGGGTCTCCTGTAGGAAACAATGGGAGCAGGATGATAAGCCAAGTTACACTGCTCTTTGCCGGTGTTTTCTGACGATTGATGTATAGGTGAAGCAAAAAAAAAAGGAGCTTGTGGAAAATTTCAGATCATGTCGTCTTTGACTGCAAAAAAATGTTAGCCACAGTCAAAATAGGTGAGAATTTTCCTCGCAGTTCACCAGTTGACAAAGAAACTGACTCAAGTAAAAGGCCAATTAGGTGAAAGAGCTCACCAGAAGGTATGACCAATGAGACAGTAAAAAAGCAGAAGCTTTCGACCTCTCTAATCACCCTCGGAAATCTTTCATTTCTCAATAAACTTAATATTTCCACAAAGTGACAATATAATGGAACAAAAAAACCTTTCAACTTAAGAACTTGTACTGATAAATGATGTTGTTAACACATTGTACATGGGACTTTGATCCAAATACATTGAACAAACTTGAAATAATACATGAGGCAATTGTAAGGTAGAAGAATGGTATATTAATAAGCGTTTCAAAATTAACCTGAGAAATGTTAATTTGATATTTATGTCGCATTTTAGTTTCCAAAAAAACACTGGACCTTTATATCAATATGCCAATTAATAAAATCTGCATTTTTTCAAATATTAAATAACTTATATGGGTGAAATGGCACAACAGATATTCCTAGTTGGCTTCAAACTTCAAATATGACAGACTGACTGGGAATGGGAAAAGTTGAAAATTGAAAAAGATTCATAGAGCACAGGAGGCCATTTGGCCTAAAGTGTCTGTGCCATCTCTCTGAAAGACCTGCCAAATCAGTCCCACTCCATTGCTCTTTTCTCATAGCCCTGCATTTTTTCCTTATTAAGTATACATCTAATTCCCTTTTGAAAGTTCCTATTAAATTTGCTTCCACCACCCTTTCAGGGTCTGGATTTTCCTGCTCCCCCCCCCCCACCCCCCACCAGAGAGATATTGTTGGGGGATGAGGGTTCTTGGAAAATAAGGGTGAGTTTTGCATCAGGATGACTCCCCAATGATTCCTGCCTCCGGAGCATTTTGCTGGGAACAGAGTCAGCTGCTCGCTCCACTCAGAGGCTTTTTGGTGCAGATATTTTACCAATATTGGAGCAATCCCATCGTTGGCACAGGCTCAACTGAGCTGGAGCTCCATACCCCAAAGATGGGGCTGCGGGGATGGGAAGTCACGGGTTTCCCCTCCAATCAGATGACCATACCTACTTCAATACAGGCAGCTGAGGGTGCCTCCATATTGACACACCCTTGCATTTGCCGTCTTGCCTCCCTAGGTAGTGCCAACCTCTTCCACTGGGGGTGCTGGCCTAATGTCAGTGCACGCCCTATGAATGGGTAGGTTGCACCGGAGGGTGTACTGAAGATATGGGTGAGTTCCAGATCCCCATATGGACCCAACATCAAATTCCAGACATCCTTAGGAAAATCTAGTCCAGGCAATGCCTTCCAGATCATAGCAACTCTCTTTCTTTAACCAATTATCTAAAATCTTTGTCTTGTTATCGACCTTTCTGCCAGAGGAAATTATTTCTGCTTATCTACTCCCAAAACTCCTCATGATTTGGAACATCTATATTAAAACCCCTTTAACTTTCTTTGCTCTGAGGAGGATAATTCCAGCTTCTTTAGTCTCTCTATATCACTGAATTCTCTTAACCTTGGTACCATTCTGGCAAATCTACTTTGCATTCTCTCCAATCAATACACTACCCTGTTTGGCACCTTGTTTGTAACTCCAACATTTATATATGCAGCAGAAGCTCCATTGAGTGCCTTAATAGTGCCTTGGCACTATCAGGAATGACTGAACTAGAAAAAAGAAGACTTTGGTGGGGGTTGGGCAGAGGGGGGGGGGGGGGGGGGTGGGGTGGGGGGGGTGGGGTTAGAGATTGAGGGAGAGGGGGAGTGGGGATGACCTGATAGAGGTAGTTAAAGATTATGAAACGATTTGACATACAGGAAGTGGAAGGTTAGATGAAGGGGGAATGGGTTTGTGTGGAACATAAACACCAGTGTTGACCAGGAAGGAATTTCTCCTTCAGCTTTAAGTTATCTAAAGCCCTTTGTCACAATGCAGACATATAAATTAGACAAAGCGAAGGTAGAATATGGAATACACGAGCACGTGAGCCAGTTAAAGATGGTTAGACAGAAAATTAGTTAAATACAAGGTGAAAGTCTATAAAAAAAACTGGGATTAGAGAACTCTAGTGGGGAGCTAACATGAGCCAAGTAGCCTCCCTTTGGACTGATATTTCTATCATTAATCCACTAGATGATGGCTTCAAATTACAACCAAAAAATTGAATCCAGGCAAAGCCTTTCTCTCCATCCCCTCCCAAAACCAGAACAAACAGTGTGCATTTCCTCAACTATCCTTGTGGGGTGTCAAAAAGCGTGTTTCTGTATTGTTAATTCTATGTAACGCAAACTTCAATTCTTTACCAACTCAGCCATGTGGTACACCCTACCTTCCACACAGAATAATCATCCCTCTGTGAAAACATCTCTTCTTTTCCCAATCATCCCTATTGCATTCTCTGCTGATTCAGCTATTCCTCCTCTACTCTGCAGTGTTAACTAAATGCCAACACTTCTATTCCACTTAGAACATTTTTTTTTACTCAAACAAAACACTTGGTAAACATTCTTCTTATTAAAAAAAACTGCAAGTTACTGAATCAGCGATGGTGTAAAGTTTAGATTTGACAGAGTATAGGGCAATAGATGCTGAGAATCGTGCAGTACATTTATTTTGCATTATAAGTTATATAAAGCAGCAATTTCTCACTCTCATCATTATCATTTCCAATGATCTATTATTCTATTTATTATATATCTACCTGGACTGGATGCTCTGGAATTCCATCCTTAAATTTTTCTGCCTCTCCTCTCCTCTTTTAAGATACTCCTTAAAGCCTAAATCATTTACCAATTTTTTAGTTACCTGTTCTAACATTTCCAGTTGTGTAGCTTAGTGTAAAATTTTGTTTGATAACACTTGTGTGAAGTGTCTATATAAATGCAAGTTGTTGTTTTTGTTATGTATAACCTTGGTTGGCATTCATTCAAATGCAGAGCTCTTATTCCTTCAGGTGCAACATTAAACTGAGAAGGTACCATGCAGTGGTTCATTCAGCATTAAAAAAGAGATCTTGGTCAAACTTTCTCCCTCAACTAATATTATTAAGAAAACAAATTGGTCAGACACCTTGCAGTTGCTGGTGGGACATTGCTAGGGAACAATGGTTGCTGCCTAAATCACAAAATAAAGATACTTTGCCTCTGTTAGCAGGGGAGCAAACTAACAGTTCATTCTATTTCTCTGCTAACTGGTCACTAACAGAGCAGTAGTTCTTGCAAGATGCTCCAACCAAAACATTAGGCCACTCCTCTTTCCAGATGCTAAAGAATTTTCTGTGCATCTACAGCATTTTCTGTTTTTATTTTAGAGACATATTATCATTCAGACTAAAACAATGGTTCATATTTGCAAAAATACATCAGGCAGAGAAATATCCCATTCCACCTATCCAACATGCTTCTATTTATGATCACGAGAAAGCATGGAACAAGAGGAACTCATTAAGCCCACACCTACCACAGGCAGCATCTCAATCATGGACTCTAATAGACAATCTACAATTTATTGAATCATAGACACTTACCCATGCATTTAATCCTGAGGAAAAGTTTACATAAATACTCTTTGATTGCCAAAGGTTATCATATGAATTCCCAAATCTTCATCATTCTCACATCTCTATACTGTTAATTCTAGCTGATAACCTCTATAGATAATTTCCTCTCCTCCCCACCCATATCACAGCACAGGGTGCATCATCCACCATGGTACACATGATCATTTTTGTCTATGCTTACCTTTATAAACTTCAATCCTATGCACAGACAGATATTTAACCGGTTCCTTTGTGAAGGAATGAATCAACACAGCACCAGCCTTGTTCCACATGGGGGGTCTAATTTTCAATTGCTCATGCTTGAAGCTTGTCAATTTTTACCAGTGTCCTTTGGTTCTGCATACACTTACTAAGTCAAATCGACTGCCTGAGCAACATAAGCTCTGCTCCCAACATTAGATAGCATGGACCATGACCAATTCAATGTGATCTATGACCTTTGAATAGAATGGCATTGTCTTTTCATCAGTGTAACATTATAATCCAAAGTCTTAAGAGCCAATATTGAACAAAATACGGTCCCTTAAAGATAAATAAAATGGTCTTGGTTGATGTTCGAAACTGGTCTAAAATCTCTTGGATTTCATTTCGTGTAGCCAATAGAGTTGAACTTACCTTAAAGAAAAGGGTCCTGTTTGGCACAAGGAGTGAGTCTATCAGACTCCCATTTGTCATGATTTATCATTTCTACACTGGTTCTGGGTTAAACAAACAGGTAAGAAGGGGCAGACCAGGTTAGGGAAAATGCTAAGGCATGTCCAATTCGGCCACAGCCAAATTCTCAGCATCTTGGCAATAAATCCACCTACGTTTGACTGTTGCCGAGCTACAACAGTGCTTCTACCACAGAGGTTGCTGTTTGATTAACTCTGCTTGTTGTTTCTATTCCCAGGTGATCATTACCAAATGGGGAGTCCTGTTTCTACCCATGGTGTTCCCACAATTTCAAGCAGGTACCATTGGGTACTTTCCCACGGAGAAAGGAAAAGACCAGAAGAGAAATCACAGCAAGCTTCTGTTGTGCAGCTCATGGAGGTCAGCTTTAAGAGATAAAAAGACAACATTGCACTTGAGTGTTAGCCTGGATTTTGTGCTCAAACTTCTAGGATGAGATTTGAACCCACAACCTTCCGACTTAGAGGCAAGAACACTAGCCCTGAGCCACGGCTGACACAAGCAGGATCAATAACAGTTGGGGGATGGGTGGGAATTTTCAATATGTTCATAACATGAAAAATGCCTTTCTCTAAACTACTTACCAGTGCCGTACATTGAAAGGTCGTCTCAGTAATGGTGACCATGACAACCATCAATGATTGTTGTAAAAACCCATCTGGTTCACTAATGGCCTTTAGGAAGGAAATCTGCCATCCTTATCTGGTCTGACCTGCACGTGACTCCAGACCGACAGCAATGTGGTTGACTCTTAACTGGCCTCTGAAATGGCCCAGCAAGCCATTCAATGCAAGGGCAATTAGAGATGGGCAACAAATGCTTGCCTCACCAGTGACGCCCATATCCCGTAAAAGAATAAAGAAAATAAAAACACAGTTGTGGCCTGAAATGCTCTGGAACAGGGCAAACTAGTGGTCAGTATAAAGAGTGAGAGTCGTGAGGGTCTACACTTTAGCAGGTGATGTCATATTCGAAGATGATCATAGTGGTTTTTAAAATGCATCCACAATGCAAAGAGATTTCCTTTAACAATGCAATGCACTACATATTGCTTCATAAATTAAAAAAAAAGGCCATGCAACTATCCTTCACTCAAGTCGCTCCCAGACTAAAGCCAATAAAGTAAACCCTTAGTACAGTAATGCCAAGGCTGTTTTAGAAGAAGTTTAATTCAAGAGCAGGATTGTAAAATCTTTTCTGATGCTGTACCAGCATTATAGATTCAATGCCTCATCCAACAAAAAGGTACCAATTAGTCATCCATTCATTGTCTCCATGTAATCTCATTGTGCTTTTGTACTTGGTTCTCAATGGTGCATAGTCATCCTTGCGGACACAGAGCCAATGTGTAAGGGCCCGGCAACATTGTGATTTTAAAATCCTCATTGTTGTTTTCAAATCTCTCCATGCTTTGCCCCTTCCTATCTCTGCAATCTCCTCCAGCTTGACAACCCTCCAAGATCTCTGCGCACCTCTAATTCTGATCTGGTGTACATCTCCCGATTTTCATTGCTCCACCCTTGGTGGGCATGTCAATTCCCTAAGGTCTACAATTCCATCCCTAAACCACTCGGCCTTGCTACCACTCTTGCCTCCTTTAAATCACTCATTAGAACCTCATTCTTTGATCAAGCTTTTGATCACCTGCCGTAATAGCTCCTTATGTGACTTGATGTCAGATCTTGTCTGGCAATGCTCCTGTGAAGATATATTGTACTATGTTAAAGGTGTTACATTCCCACGCAAACAATTTTTTTCGGCACAAGGTATGCCCCTTTCGCAACTCTCCCAAAACTTTAATGTTGCTCCTTCCATCAATTCTCTTGAAGTGCTTGTGTGGAGCATTTGTCATGACAGAATGATTAAATTGTCACCGTTGCATTGACAGGCCTTGTCAAAGCAGGCCTTGCTTCCTGAAGAGAGACTAATTTTTGCTGCGGTTTTCGCAAACTCTAGATGGCTGATGGCAGAGATTGGGCGGGACACAAATCCAGCTCCCATAATACTGATACCCTGGCGCCATGGATCACTGGTTAGCCTGGCATAGAGGTGGGAGGGGCGGTGGCGTAGTGGTATTGTCCTGGACTTGTAATCCAGTGACCCAGAGTAATGCTCTGGTCCAGGGTCTAAGTTTGAATCCTACCATGGCAGATGTTGGAATTTCAATTCAATAAAAATCTGGAATTAAAAGTCTAACGATGACCATGAAACCACCGTTGATTGTTGTAAAAACCTATCTGGTTCACTAATGCCCTTTAGGGAAGGAAATGTGCTAACGTTGCCTGGTCTGGCCTACAGTAATGTAGTTGACTCTTAAACACCTTCTGAACAAGGGCAATTAGGGATGGACAATAAATGCTTGCCTAGCTAACGACGCCCACATCACATGAATGAATTAAAAAAAGGTGAAAAGGCAGCCTAAAAACCTAGCAAAAGTTCCTGCTTGCTTACTATTACAGAAAGACAAATAGTACAAATGATTCCTTAATACACCGGTGCATCCATTGAAATGCCTTCTAGGTCACTTACCTGGACATGAGCAATTTTTCAAATATCCTCTTTGTAAGTCTCTTTTGGTTAACAAATCATAGCCAGTCCTGAGAAAGATACCTACTGCACAGTTAGACTGTCTCTGTAGAATCAGATTTTGCTGTTGGTCCCATCATTCACCAAGATCCCAAACGTCTCGTTGCCCTCGCTGTGCCATTATCAGCTCACATATTTCCAGCAATTCACAGGGCACCTAAGGGAAGATGTCTAATGACCAACTCACGCCCCTCGCTGTTTGGCTGCAACAAAATTCTGGGTCATTGTGTTTTTGGTACTTTGCTCCCAGCAATGTATAGTCATCCATGTAAGGGTGACCAAGGTGTGCCAATTCTGGTTCAGTTGGTAGCCTGTGTCACAAGGTTCCAGGGTCAAGTCCCACTGCAGAGTCTGAGCACAAAACTCAAGGCTGACAATCCATTGCAGTGCTGAGTAAGTAGTTCAGTGTTGAAGCGTGCTGTCTTTCAGATGAGATGTTAAACTTAGGCTGCATCTGACTGCTTGGGTAGGTGTAAAGGATGCTATGGCAACAAAAAGCAGGGAGCTATGCCTAGTATCCCTCAAGCAACATTACAGAAACAGATTACCTGGTCATTATCACATTGCTTTTGTGGGAGTTTCCTGTGTGTAAATTTGCTGCTGTGTTTCCCACAATGCAACAGTGTATACATTTCAAGAGGTACTCCATTGTCTGTAAAGCACTTTGAGACATCCAATGGTCATAAGAAGTGTTATATAAATGCAAGAATTTCTCTGTAGCCACAGAATATGGTGACCACCGACAGTGGTGCCTCCATAGTCTGACAGTGTTGGAGCTTCAACCTGTGAAAAGCTGATTCACACAAATCATGAGGGTTCCCAAGTTTAATCTGGATTTGTGCTGGGGTCAGCAGAAGGGATAGACACAGCATATATTAGAAAATTGAAGGTCAACCAGGTTTCCTTTTTCTATCCAGCTACAAGTGCCAGCTGTGGACAGAATCAGGTTCAGCAATGGTGACCTCATGGATATTATCAATAATCTCGCCGATTAATGGCCACCGGGACAAGGTATCACAGGGCAGCAGTACCCTACCAAGATATCGCTGCCTTCAGAGTGGAGGGGAGTGGAGAAAATGAACTTTAAAACAAAGGGGACAAATCAAATGCAGCCAGAGCACTGCACCAAACAAATCAGCATCAATAGCTGCGAGCAACACATGGGTTTCCTTTTGAGGCCTACTCCTCACTGAAAATGTTTAGGTTTTATTTTATGAAAGATCTATTTAATAAAACTGAGCCTCTCCTGGCTTAGTTGCACCTGCTATAGGATTGGAATGTAACTTCCCCTTATTTAATGCAATGGTGCATTAAAAAACCAGCAACACATAGAAGCATCCCTCAGAAGGAAAAGCAAAACAATTATAATTGTATGCTTAAAGTGCCATTCAGAATTTTAAAAGTTATCAAATGAAATGCTGAGATTTGTAACTATGCCAATGTGCTTACATAATCAGAATGCATAAACCTCATGCTTGCACTTGTCTAGTGTGTGTGTGTGCTGTGTTTCAGTACATACTCAAGAATGTCTACATGTGAATCTGTATAAATGTGTCCATGAGTTTGTGTGCACATGTATGCCTAATGTGAGACTGTTTATATATGTGTTATACCTATCTGTGAGCATGTGTATAAGTGAATCTATATGTGTTTTTTATGTATATGGATTATACATATTTGTGTATGTTTACATGCATGAGTAAGTCGATGTATGCTGATGTCAATGGGATGGATATAAAAGGGAGTGTGTCTATATTTGTTTCAAGGTATGTGTATATATAGGTTGTCTATTTGCATTTATGTATGTGTGTTAACTACATTTAAGATGGTGAGTATGGTGAATATGCCTGTGTTCACAGGACTGGTAAAAAGGGCAGCATCAATTCATACTAAATCACAACATCTACACCGGCAGGATGTTGGCTTTTTAGTGAGGGTGTAAGCCTCTCTCTAAATTATCTTCATGCTCTGTTTGAGGCCTTCCCAACCCCAGCTGCATCTGATAGGGCAGACAACCAGCTCGCCTACTTCTGATTCAAGCTGCTATCAAGCCAAAAGGAGGTGCGAGTTAGTGGTGCAAAGCCAACAAGGGTGGAGATGACCCCCTCTCCAATATTGGCTTGGCCTCTGCTCAGCAGTTTAAGACAGGAACCTCAGCTACAAGGATGAACAGAGACGTAAATTCATATGAGTACAGCTCTTTCATTTCCCTTCAGAACTAAATCAACATAATACATAATGAGGGAACCAGTAATACTTTAATGTTTTTTACCTCTAATTTTTGGATAATAAATACGTATCCATTTTCCTGGCATCAGTGTTGTAAAATGTATCAGCCAAATACTAGACCCTTGTTCCTGAGCTGAAAATGTATTTCAATTAATAGCACCAGAAACACTGATGTGAAATCATAGCTGAGCTCAAGGACCTTCACAAAGCCATTTAGCTTCCAGTTATAGAAAAACAGAACTGAAAGCCTAATGTAAGACTTCTAAGTACAAGAGCCCTCTTGTAAAAGTCCTGACATAGATTGATAATGCTCTATCTTCCTTACTGAAAGGAAATGAGAGTTCTTTCAAAACCTCTCCTATCAAAGGTGGGTTACTGGGACTGATGCAATCTACACTTAATCCAAAATTGCTTAATTCAAGTTAATAATTCAATTAATTTCAGCACTAAATTTCACTCCTCAAGTTATATTTGTTGCTATTTTAAATTATTCAATAATTAATTCTTTTCAGTGCAAAAATGACTTTGAATTATCAGGAGTGGACTGTGCTCAGTGAAAACATACAAATGTTAGGAATGGGAGAAGGCCATTCAGCCTCTTGGGCCTACCCTGCCACTCAATTAGATTATGGTTGATTTGCACCTTAACATAATTTACCCAGTTTTGCTCCATATCCCTTGATACCATTACCTAACAATAGCCTATCACTTTCAGGTCTGAAAGCTCCACTTGTCCATTCATCCCAGTTTTTGGTGGAGAGAGTTCCAGATTTCTGCTACCCTTTGTGTGATAAAGTGCTTCCCTGGTGTTCTCAGGTTTGCTCCAAGCAATGTCCTCAAGATTAATCTTTGATTCCTGGAGGATCCAGGACAATCCTGAAGGGCCGGCAAATCCGACTTATTCTGACTTATATGACTTATTCTGCAACTCTATTATCCCCTTGGTGCAAAGGTTTGTCCTACATCCCCCTCTTAATTCTAACTTCCTTAATTCCTCAGTGCAAGCTCAGCAGAAAGTCCATTGTGCTGCCAATGACGTGGAACTGGAGTTCAGCAATTGGGAATCTGCTAGAGTACAAGTTGCTGCTTCCTTCCTTTTGTCCCTCGCTTACTTACTTTTAATTTCACAATATTAGCTAGCCACGAAGAACATGGTATCACCACTCATGCCATTGCAAACACCAATTGACTAATTCATGAAGGCAGCCTACAAGGCAACAGTGCTTCTTTAACAGAGTACTACAGTAAACAGAATAGATCAAATTTTCCTTCCAATGTTCTTTCCTTGCATAACTTTCTTCCCGCGACCCCCCCCCGCCCCCTAACTATGTACTTCAAAGATTTCTCAAAATGAGACTTTAACGCTTTGCTGCTCTGTGCTAAATGGTGCCGAACAAAGCATTGTACAAATTTTTCATCTCAGTTTAGGGTTACAGCCTAAGCAGGCCAACAAGAAAAAAAACAGTAATCCGTCTGCTTATGATGCTACGTAAACGTGTGCTCAGAAGCTTTCGGCTGCAGGAAGGCAGAATGTAACAGGACATCATCTGTCACGTCCAGAAATGGACCCTACCTGCATTTCAGTTCTTGATAAAAGCTCATGCTCGCACATCCTTTGCTCTCTCTAAAGTGCAATTCTGGACTATGTCAGATATTTCTGTTGACTTCAGCCTGCTGATTACAACACAGCGATGCAAAACCATTCCAAACTGTCAAATGTGTTTGCAGGCTTGCACTGTGCATCCTGGTGCCAGCAATACTACAAACTCAAAGACAACCTTAAAGAAGGCCTTAGGGAGCAATGAAGAGCCTCTTAAGCCTGTATGTAACTGGATAAGAATGAAGCTCGATGCATTACATCACAAAAGAAAATACAGTAACACTGAGGCAGTGTTTGCAATGTTTGTCCAATACTGGGAGCTGCTTGTAACTCAACCACATAGAGTAGGCTGCCAAAGCTATACTGATTCAGCAATCGCAATAATTTATTATGGAATAAGACATATTTTACAGAGAAAAACAAAATCATCTGCTTTGTATCATCCAACATCTCAAGATACAGCGCTGTAAAGATGGATGCACCTTTTATCAACCAAAAGGAAGGTTACTCAAATTCTTTATAACAAACTACAGATTTTTGTGCAGATTGCTACATTTTATTGCCAATAAGTAATGTAGAAATGCAAACACTTTGATTTCTTTTTGATAAATTCAGAAATAGCTGAAGTGCTAAGAGTTATGAGAAGGGTTTAGCCTGGTGGTATTAGTGAGAATACTCAATGCACTCACATGACATTCTGCTGTCCCTTGTTTCTAATGCAGACTCTAACATGAAAAATAAGCAAAATAAAACCCCTGTCGGAATCGCAGACAGAGCATCTGGCATGCAAATGTATGATATGATTCAGCACTATTGTCAGGGACAATCAGCTACAGCCTCTTGGGCATGATTTCCAAACTGGGGAGTTTCAAAGGAGGTTAACATTTGTTAACATTTATCAGTCAGTCAATTTGTCAAAAATGCATTTAAAGTATTATTATAATTTGTGAAATGTCTAAATTGACATTTCAGGCTGTAAAATGGGCCAATGTCCCCAAAGATATCTAAGGGACAGTTTAATATTCACCCCATCATGCTGATTAACTTATTATTAACTGATAAACTTTGCATCAATTTTATTGTTACAGCAAAGGAGCCAACAAAACCAAAGCCAAGGTGAAACTTAAGTAGAAACAATGAGTCCAGACAGCAGATTGTATATAATAACAGAATAATAAAGGAGTGGTTAAAACTGCAGCATTTTCATCCTTTAACAGATCTGAAAATATATTCTGCGCCAAAGCTGAAATGCAGCCCTGTCTCTGATGTTTCTTCTAAACTGCAAGACAGCTGGAAACATGTAGTTATATTGAAGTGAGAAGGAGGAGATGGGAAGGGGTTGAGGTGGGTGGGGGAGGAAGTAAGGGGCGAGGCGGGGCGGGGGGGAGGGGCGGTGGAAAGAGAGACAAGTCACAAAGAGAAAGTGATTCCGTGTCTGGAATCAGCTTACTGTTGCTGATGTCTGCACTTTACACTGAAGCTGGCTCCAGGGTCATATGATCAGACTCAAGGATGTTCAGCAGGGAATGAAGCACAGTCTTTGAATCTGCAATTGGCTAACACAGGCTCTGATGGCTTTTATATCACGAGGATGTCAGGGGAAGACGTTGGAGAGAAAGAGAAAGAGGATCCTATTCCTATTGTTCTCTTTGCACAATTCCCTTTTCTCCCTCTGCCTTTTTAAAAAAATTTATGACCTATACCATTTTCCTTACCTATAATATGGCTACCTAATCTTCCTCAATCCTTTTCTTTCCCATTGCTTTTCTTCAGTCTTCCAAAGGCTGATTTCTATTTTCCTTTGGAGTTCCCTTTAATGTGGTCAGTCACCCTGGTGGGTTTGGCATCAGCCGACTGCAAATTAGTTTTGTGCTTTTCTTGTAATGTTTCACTACACCCTGCTTACAGTTATTGCCACACAATGGGGTCTATCCCAATGGCCAAGTCCCAAGTTTTTATCCCCACACCCCCTCCCCCCATTTTTCCCTCATTCTATGATTTCTTCATTTGTTCCTGTTATGCCTTAATTAGCCCATTTCCTTATTCTATTCACTGTTACTTTCAACATTTTTAAGGTACAGATCAAATCTTTCCCTGGTTATTAGTTTTATTTCCACATTTGCTGCATTCAGTCAACAGTCTTCCTCAGTGGGATGCGGGTGTCGGGGGAGCTGGAATGACTGCCCCATCCAGGAAGAACACAATTCCAAGACAGAAGACAAACCAACCAGGAGAGACAGGGAGGATAAAAAGAAAAATTACAAAGGTATTGATTACCTTGGGTCAAAAGGCACACCTTCCCTTCCCCTTCCCTACTATCCTGCCGAAAGAAAGCCTGACTCTTACCTTTCTGTTTCTCTCTATTTGATGATTGTCCAACCATCCGCACAGCTTCCTGTAATTACATTTTATACATGCAGATGGTTCGGGACTTGTAAGTAGAGTAATGACAGCTTATTGTCAACTCTTACTTAGAGAGGGATCAAGGCTAAGAGGGAAACCAAGTAAACGCGAATTAGATTGGACGAGGGATGGCATTTGAGCTATGAAATTTAGTCCGTCTCACATCCAGTCGTAAGGGCTGGTATATCTTCATCATTTACAAAGTGATTGGATAATGAAAATTATGTGGCCTTACCAATAGCTTTTTTTTGGATGACTGAAAGAAAGATTTATATTTATATAGTGCCTTTCACGAATTCAGGACACCTAAAAGTGCTTTACAGCCAATGAAGTACTTTTAAAGTGCAGTCACTATTATAATATATGAAATCTGGCAGTCAATTTCTACACGGCAAGCTCCCACAAACTGCAATTTTTTTTAAATGATGTCGGTTGAGGGATAAATATTGCCCTGGCCACCAGGCAGAACTCCGCTGCTCTTCTTCAAAATAATAAGATGGGGCCATTGCTTTCACCAGAGAGAGCAGACAGGGTTTAATGTCTCATTTGAAAGGCTGCACCTCTGACAGCGCAGCCCCTGCATGAAAGGCAAATAATCTTACAACCTTGCACCCTTCTCGGTACACCACCTCAGCTATGTCCTCATGTTATAGAGACACAGGGCCAGACCTTTAAAAATGGCAGGTGAAAGTCCAGCCCCCATTTCTGACAGAACCAAGTTTTGCCAGCATGGGGAAGGGTGTGGGGCATGAATCACAAAGGCAGAAAACATGAACTCAACAGGACCACTTGAACTCGGTGCTGAATTCAAATATCCCCCATTTTGGCTGGTCCAAGGACCTTAACCCCGCAGTGCGAGAGTCATGAATTGATGGAGGAGACATAAGCACTCTAGAAGGGAAAATATATACATATATAAGGGCTGTCATGATCTGATATTTTTAAATGCCCTGCTCTTTAAACATTAAAGAAAAATGTTGCAATTGTCAGTGAGAGTTAAAAACCCCTCTCTGCTGGATTGTTTTGATTGACAGACAAGGGCTATTATTATGTCATTATGAATGCTTCACTGAGTATCAAAAACTACAATTATCTCAGCGGGATTTTCTGAGTTCACAGTTTGATTGACAGCTTAAAGAGACTATTAAAGGATTTGATGTAGCTATTGAATAGAAGTTTGTTTGTTTTTATAAGAGATTAACCACTTGTTGAGATTTAAAAGCTTGAATGGATTTTATGAATGGGGATTTTTTTCACTATCAAGTGTGTATGAGTGAGAACTGTATTAGATTGTTAGAAGTTTATTTTTTTCTCCATCTCCACATGCCCCTTAATGTCTACCTATGGTGGAGATAGGTTTAGCAGCTATGGTGATGGCATGAGGGTACGAAGGATTATGGGAGGTGGGTGGGGGAGGGTGAGGAGTGAGTGCTGGCGGACCTGACAACTCCTAAAACAACTGGGTCAAAATCCCACAGAACCAAGGTGGGTCTTCTAACCAGTCCACCTCAGCATTCTCCCATCCCGTGGCAGACTACGCTGTGCTCTGGGGTTGACAGAACCCACTCTATCCCACATCCGATGCCCCCAGAGCGAGAATCGCTTCTTGTGACATACATTAATGTGCAGAGACCCATACTCTGCAAACAAAAAGAATATGTTCAAACCTTGAGTCTTTTTTGAATTACCCAAGAGCTTTGGGAGCCTATAGTTCCCCGTTGCTTTCTCCATGGCAATGCCTCAGCCAATCAGAATTGACTTGCCAACCAATCAGCACCCTTTTCTTCTGCAGTATAAATTGTTGTGATCCTTTGAAATTTGGCATTCTTGCATTTGTCCTGATGAGTGCAACAGGAAAAGCTTTGGCAGCATGTCTCTCATTTCAGCAACATTCAAGCTTTGTACCACCAAACAGCAGTTAACAGAGGTCTTTAAATTTATTAAGTGGTTCGGTGGGGTAAATGCAGCGAGGATGGTTCCACTTCTGGGAAGACCAAAGCTCGAGGCCATTAAAGTAGGTAGTCACTAACAATATTAATAAGCAATTTGAGGGAGACCTCTTCACCCAGAGTATGATTACAACGTGGAGCTCCTACCACTTGGAGTATTGGAGGCAAGTAGCACAGATGCATTTCAGGGGAGCTTCGTAAGTATACGTGGGAGAAAGGAATAGGTGACATGTTGATTGAATTAGATGAATTGGGTTGGACGAGGCTCATGTGAAGCATAAACACTGGCATAGACATGCTGGGGGCAATGGCCTGTTTCCGTGCTGTAAATTCTATGTAAGATAAAGTTCTTCATAAATACAGATAAAGAAACAAATGAGGACCGAGGAAGGGATTAAAAGTGACCAGTGAAAGTTTGACTAAAGACATCCATTTTAAAAATGTTCTTGAAGGTGGAGGTGCAGTGGTTAAGAGGGAGTGAAGGGATTTGGGGGTTAATTCCAGAGAGCAGGAGTGAGACGCTTAAGTCTATTTCTCCATAAGTGAACAAAGGGAGGGGAGGCAGCTGTACAGAAGGCAGGCGTATTGGAAGAGGGAATATAAGAAAAGGCTAGAGAGACAGGACGTAAATTAAAATATTCTATTGAATACACTGGCAGACAAGGAGTCAACATAGGTCAAAGAGAAAGCGCATGATGGGGAAGACAGATTTAGTTCAGGAAAGGCAGAGTTTTGGGAAAGCTGGAGTTTAAAGGAAGCAAAGAACGGGAAGCCTTGGAGAGCACTAGAGTAGTTGAGTCAGGAGACAATGATGGAGTCCTGAAGTCTGTAGGAAAATTTGGTCCAAAGTGATAGACAGTGAGACATACTCAGAGAGAGAGAGAGAAAGGGAGAGAGGGGAAGAGAGAGAGAGACAAATACATGCATCAGGGAAAAGAATGAGAGACAGAGAGAGACAGACAAATAGAGAGAGAGGCATACACACAGGAACAGAGTAACGGAAACGCAGAGGCTTGGACAGAGAGTAAATGAGCACATATAGGGGTAGAGAGTGGGAGAGACACAAGAGGGGGTAATTATCAGTTTCAATGCTTGCACAGTGAGCAGGGGAACAATTTTCCTGCACGTTATAGAACCAACCTGATTTTCATGTCAGTGAAAGGCCTAGCTGCTGTTTTAGTTCCCCTGGCATTAATTGCAATGCATAAGCCAACCCTGCTTTGCTCAGGATTATTCTGTGGCCTCTGCAGCCTAAGCAATGACTGCCAACATAAGGTTGTTTGCAGTAGTGACCTGGAGATTAATTTTCAATTTTTGAAGACTCCAGGGTCAATGTTGGACGATTGGCAACGTTAACACATGGGATTAAGCTTTCCCCTCTTGAAGATGATAAACACAAAAAGACAAGACCAGGTGGCCTGTTTCTCTGCTATGATTTCTTAACAATTCTATAAAAATCTAGCTGGGGTGAGAAGGGAAGAAGGGCTGAAAGGAGAAACTGGTTTTATTACTCAGAATGACTGAGTTGTGAAATTAAATTCAGTCCTAATTTCAATCCACAGCCAGCACTCAGTGAGCTGGTCTCAGCCAAAGGGGCTTGACAGAGGCTTCAGGAAACCTGGGTTTAGGGAGGAGATAAATCAGCCAGTGTGCCTCCTGTTGGAAAATGCACTAGTACACAGTCTAAGGGATATCAAACCTCCAGGATTAGCCTGGCGTTCCCAGAAATTAAAGGTTCATCTCCTGGATACAGCTGTGAGCAATACTCAGGAAGAAAATCCATTGTGGTGCTTTTATGAAATATGTGATTTTTCAATTTAATTCATTAAAATATTAGAGATGGGGGGTGGGGGGGATGGGGAAATGCTGTTGATGGACAGTAAGGAATCATCCAATCAAGCAACGAAAAGTCTACTCGCTTTCAGATTGGTGGGGAAAAGCAACCCTGGCGAAGATGGACATGATGAGTGACCAGTGGCGGGAGGTGAGGTGATTGGAGGTGGGAGGCCATGTGAGGATATTCAGTGAGAGTTGGCAATCCTACTACGGTGCCTGAAGAATTGTCCCGAGTCTGAATCTTCACCTTCCTGAGCGGTTGGAGGAATAGGTGGGTAAGGATGAAAGACCTTTGACCTGACAGAGCTGCAGCAGCTGTTAGCCTCCAATCACTAATGCTGATACTTTGTGGGTAATAACAAATTGATGCTGTGACAAGGGTAGTAACTTGGATCAATTAACTTGCAGAGCGAGCTGCAGTTTGAAGAGAAATGATACTGTGACACCTCAGGTGACAAAGCAGATCTGGGAGAGCTGTCAGGGGGACGTTGGAGCCTGATGGATCAGCCGTGCGAACGTAATAGACTGTACAAGATGTTAAATAATAAATGTGTCCTCCAGCCTGGAAAGATGGGGAGTTTTTCTTGCTGTGGATGAAGCAGTTTGGCTGCGGTCCTCCAGGCAAGAAGATGTTAGCAGGCATTATTCAATCCAACATACACTGCAGCACTGGGTCCGACTGGTTCAAGCAGTGAGCCAGCTGAGTCACTGGTGGGGAGGAGGTGGGCTGCAATCAGAGAACAGGATTCCAAGAGTAGGTTCGCAAGTTACACGAACCATCGATTCTTTCTAAGAAGCAAGTTGCCTATTATTTTCAAATGCAGTTGGGTTAATAAAAACAGCCATTCTTCTGAGCACAGCTGCTTGGAATAATTACGAAAGCTTAAACTGGACGAGACAGACACTTTTAGTCTGTCGAGTAAACTTTATTTATACTGGCCACAGATGACTTCCTGAAATACGGCTGGCTAACAGGTGTGAGTTATTGGTTTAAAGTGCTGCACTGTAAGAAAAGTCCGTTTACATCCGCTCCCAAACTTCACACTTATAATAGCCCCAAGACAACATCAAATCAAGGAGAGATGGAAAAGATTGAACAGCTCAAAGAGACCACTTCTGCAGCTTAGTTTGCTACACTTTCAGGTATAACCATGTTTTGGCCTTCGTATTACAGGAAAGGATATAGTAGCGCTGAAGAAGGTACAAAATAGACTCTCATGGATGATATCAGAAATTAGGTATTCCACTAATCAGGAAAAGCTGGGGCTCTTTTCATTAGAAAGACAGATTTCTGGTCTCTTGGTGAAGCATGCAACATGGAGAGGGGGCAGGAAAATGTAGTTGAAGCAGAAAATCAAGCATGTTCCTACTAAATGGCAGAGTAGACTCAAGAAGCCATATGGTCTACTCCTGCTCCTATTTCTAATGTTCCAGAAAAAAAGGCTGAGGGCTGAGCTAATAGGTGTTTTTCAGATTATGAAAGGGTCTGATAATGTTGACATAGAGAAAATGTTTCCACTTGCGGGGCAGATTGAAAGCAGGGGGGAAATCAATATAGGATCACCAAAAAGTGAGGAATTGAGGGGAAACTTCATTACCTAAAGAGAGTGGTTAGAATGTCAAACTCACTATCACAAGGAGCAGTTGAAGCGAATAGCACAGATTAACTTAAGGGAAAGCTAATTAAACACATGGGCCAGGGTTTTCAGCCCGAGCATGAAATAGCACGCGATGACATCGGGCAAGTATCCCGACATCATCACGCACAACAGTCAGCAGCGCGCCCGCTGACAATTAAGAGGCCTATTAAGGCCCGTAAACAGGTAATTAAGTAGAATTTTGCGCTGCCTGTCCAACCTGACGGTTGGTGGGCAGACGAATAGGCCAGGCGGTTTTTGCATTTTTTGAGAAACCTCATCCATGGGCGGAATGGGGTTTCCCTCAGTGAATATAAAAACATTTTACAAAAATGTTTTAACATGTCCCTCTTCATGTGACTGAGTCACATGGGGGACATGTTTATATTATTTATAGATTCTTCATTTCTCATTTAAAAAATCTTCAGCTCCCCGAGGCAGCTCTGTGCCTTCAGGGAGCTTTCACTGAGCACAGCCCGCGCAGGCGCTGACTTCAGTGCTCGCGCTCCTCCCGATCCCGCCCTGGCAGAGCTGAGGTTCTCAGCGCCCATTTCTTGCTGGCTGGCCGTTCATTGGCCAGCCAGCGTGAAATCACGGTCGGGGCCCAGTCACGGGTGGCAAGCCATTTTGCAGGCTCTCCCGAGCCTGCCCGCAGCACCCGCCCGACAAGGGAAAAATCCCCCCCATTAGGGAGAAAGGAATAGAAGGATATATTGATGGAGTTAGATGAAAAGGGTGGGAGGAGGTTCATGTGGAGCATAAACACCGGCAAAGACCAGTTGGGCTGAATGGCCTGTTTCTGTCTTGTAAGTTCTATGTAACCATGTGACATGGTGACATTAACCACACTGGACAATGTCAACAGATGACGAAACGTTTGGCTATGACGTCACAGCCTCATCTCCATCACAGACGCTACAACTTTCCCTCCCCCAACCCAGGTGGCAAAATCACCTTTAATGAAAAATGTAACTGAATAGGGCAATTCACGTGGCAAAAGTGAATTTTACTGTGAATTCTAGCTTCAAGCTGAAGTCTTCACTTTGGCACAAATCATTGGGGAAAAGGGAAATGAAGGGCAGCAAACATGATGGTAGGTGTTATATGGGTGAACAATGTAGAAAGAACATTGAGATTCAGGAAAGAAGGATGTTCAGAGGTGGTGTCCACTATGGTATATGAATTGTTAAACGGTATAGACTAGAATGACCCTAGAACATTCCTTTAAGTTTAGTCAGGACAGTCGATACATGGGATGTACATTTACATAAAGTTAATTTCAATGTTCTTAAAAGAAATCTTTACCCAGTGGTGCTGAAATATCTGCAATTGTTTACCAGGTTATTTAAAATCATAGGAAGGTTACAACACAGAAGGAGGCCATTTGGCTTGTCATGTCCGTATCAGCTCTCTGCAAGAGCAACTCAGCTAGTCTAACTCCTCTGCCTTTTCCCGGTAGGCCTGCAAATTTATCGAATCAAAGATTAAAGGATAAAGATGGAAGCTATGCTCTCCATGTTGAATGGTGGGCTGGATAAATTGCATACAGGGCAGGGTGGGATTGGATACTGGATCATGTAGGTTGGATCTGGGCTAGGGGAGATCAAACACTGGGACCAGCATGAGGGGCTAAATGGCTTTTTCTGATCCTTAACTAAATTGGGCACATTGGCAGAAAGCATCAGAAAATCCAATGGGTCAGATTCCACCCTCAGAACCTTAGAGACACGGCCAAAGAATGATGGGGGAAAGGGTAGGATCAAAATAAAAACAGGAAATGCTGGAAATAGCCAGCATACCAACACTTTGAAGCAACTGTAAAGTGATAAGACAATGCAGCATCCTCTCAGTACTGCAGTGATGTATCTGTTTAGTGTGCTCCCAACTGAGCCAAGCTGACAAAGAAGAAAGATGGATGAAGGGATAGACATATGAAGCACTGTTAGATCGGGCCACTATTCTACTATCATCATATCCATCAGTGTTCACTACAGATGAAACAATATAATAAATAAGAGATAATTAGAGCTGACCACTGCCTGCTCCTGTTAATCAAAGAATAGTGACCCAATCCAACATACACGTTAAAGAAGGATAAAAAGAATTTGTATTTATATATCACCTTTCATGACCTTTAGATATCCCAACTCTGTAGCCAATGAAGAACTGTCTGAATTGTAGTCACTGCTGTAATAGGGGAAACACAGCAGCCACTTTGGGTAAGAATGGACCCACAGCAAGCAATGAGATAAATGACCAGAAAATCTTTTTTCATGTGCTGTTGGCCCAGATGCCAGGGAGAACTCTCCTGCTCTTCTTTGAAATAGTGCCACGGAATCTTTTATGTCCACCTAAGAGCGCAGAGGAAGCCTTGATTTAGCATCTCAGCCAACAGGGCAATGCTCCTGCAGTCCTGCGCAGAGGGTATCAAGCTGAGATTTTGTGATCAGTCTCTGGAGTGGGACTTGCACACAAGACCTTCTGGATCAGAAATGAGAATGCGACTCACTGAGCCACTGTAAATAGAGGTCCCAACACTTTCATAGACATGTTCATGCAAACACTATTTGCCTGGTATAACAAATGAATTTTTAAAAACCAGAGCCCCACCTCTTCATATGGACCTGCAATTGTCATTATGGTTCATTCCCAAAAATCAGCGTAAACCAAGAACCATAGGCTAGGCATGTCTCCAGTCAGGGAAGGAAAAAAAAAGGTAACTGCCCTGGAGGTGACCTCCGTCACCTCATCGTAACAGTACAGCCAACACTTACAACTTGGATCATGATTTTACTTTTCCTTTTGGCATTATTATTGTTCAGTCTATGTCACAGAGCCCTGACTCTCTAGCGATGAGAGCTGAACAGGGTGCGTGGAGGCGGGGGAAGGTTTCCTCTCACCCTTCTTGCTTGTTCATGCATCAAATTGCAGGAGATTTAGAGGTCACACGGAGCGGGGTGAATGACAGCATTGGGGCTGCCTGAAAGGAACTGATGACGGGAAACCACACTTTAATGAGGTGCAAACAGCTGCTTGGTCAGCCCAAAATAGTCTATCTATCCTCCCTGCCCTATGCCCAGTTTCATTTTGGCCAAGAAATGAATTGGCACTGTGCCTGTTTTACAGGCGTAAAATGAGCACCTTTATAATTGATGCTTATGGTTACAGCGAAACGTTCACACCATTTGTCTGATGAGCATAAACAGGGGCAGGGGAAGCGATGGGGGTTTTGTGTGTGTCTATATATATATATATATATATATAGATCATACATTATATACATATTTCAGGACAATTTACAGACCATACATATAAGTGAGTTGTGTGAATTTTCTTGAGGTTTACAATATTAATAACAGCAAGTCCAACTGAGATACAGACTAACCAAAGCTTGGCGAATGAATTATAGATGCCTATGAAGGACTAATGGTGATTTTAGACTAGTCTTGAGGGTTGCGGTGACCTAACATTTGAAATTCACTCCTGACCATAGGTAGCCCCTCTTTGCATTAACAAAAACAAAAATTGCTGGAAAAACTCAGCAGGTCTGACAGTCTCAGTGGAAAGAAAAACAGAGTTAATGTTTCGAGTCCGTATGACTTTACCCTCTTTACATTGATTCAGTTTGCTGCCAACATTCGTATTAGCCTCAGGTATATTCTGACAATGGTAAAAAAAAATTCTTTGTACAGAGCTTGAAGAGGAAAAGTCAGGATTTTGAGAGGGGAATTCAAGGCAGATGTTAGGAAGTATTTCTCTTACACACGAGGGGATCCACACCTGGAGCAAACTGGCAGGAAGAGTGCTTGAGGAATAACTTAACATTTTACTGGCATAACGGAAAGACAGTATGATTGGTATTCTGGAAGTATCTATTGGGTAAATCAAAGGGCCCTCTTTATCAGATTTGGTCAAACTAACCTATGTATAAGTACTAAATGCATTACTACCATGAGTTGACATTCAATCTGTCTCCTCTTCCCTTGACATTATTTCCAACTGTTTCTGATGAGTGGCTGTGATTTTTTAAAAATCAGTTACCCAGCCCCTGCAATGGCATAATGGTAGAGCGCTCCCAACGGAGCCAAGTGGGCAAAGAAGAAAGGTGGCTGAATGGACAGAGATATGAGGCACTATTGGATTGGGCCACTATTCTACTATCGACTTCATCAAATTCGTTCATGGTCATTAGAGACAAAACAATGTGGTAAATGAGAGATGATTGGAGCTGACCACCGCCTGCTTCCGGCCAAATAATATATCACCTTTCATGACCTCCAGGTGTCCCAAAACACTTTGTAACCCTCCTGTCCTGAAGACACCAGTACAATCCCAGCACCACCTGTCACCTGAATGGCTAATGATCAGATATAATAAGCAACAAATATTCTATGGTGGACATCACCATTGTTTCTTTGGCTAAGTCAGAATATAGACCTAGATTCAATTCTTTCTGGGTCTGTAGGACTCTATACGGTACACTTACCCCTAAGATGCCAGAGAAGCCAAAAGTAAATTCTTTTCAATGATAGGAACAGGAGTAGGTCATTCAGCCCCTCAATTCCATTCCACCATTCCATTAGATCAGGGTTGATTATTATCTTAATTATATTTGTCTGCCATGGCTTCATAACCCTTAATATCTTTGTCTACAATAATCTACCAATTGCGGTTTTAAAATTTCCAATTGGCCCCCAATCTCAACACCTTTTGGCGGGAGAGAGTTCCACATTTCTTCCACCGTGTGTGAAGATGTGCTCCCTGACATTGTCCCTGGATGACCCAGCTCTAATTTTAAGGTTATGCCATGCTTCTGGGATGCCCCCATCAGGGGAAATACCTTCTCTCTATGTCTTCTATAAGATCCTTTAATCATCATAAACACATGATGAATCATGCACAGTCTTTAGTGAGAACACATGGAAGCGTCTAGTTAGCAATTGTCTCTCACAGTTGGCAGTTGCGTTGTAGATGGGTCAAATTGATGAGTGGATGCGAGAAGTTTCAGTAACATGATATTCATTGGTAACTAAGTGAAATGGAACTGTTGAGAAAAATATGCCCTGCCCGGTTTTGCCATCAGTACAAATCCCAGACAGCAAATACCACACTACAAACAGAATAATACAGGATTCGTCAATAATGTCTGAGAGCGAGCACAACAGGACTGTGCTAACAATTTCATAGCCTTCAGCAACGAAAAACATCTTTTATTCCGGGGTTCAATGGTCATAATCTTATGGATTTAGTCCCTACCAGAATGGCAGGACCACTTTCAGGTCAATGGGCATGCTGTGATGAAACTAATTCCCAGAGCAACAACATTAACGTCTCATCTTGGGGCACTCTGACCAATTACAGAGGGCAGGCAGCATGACAACATATCTATTCTGTCAAAGGAAGGAGTTCTGATTCAAGGAACCATGGTATAGATTGCAAGCGCTGGCCAGCACTTGGATTTCTGAGGCTGCAGCAACTACAAGCTTACAGTGAAGACCTGGGAAGGCTGCTCCCTGGGTTTTAACTCACACATGATGGTTCTGCTGTGGGAACTGAGCAAACTGCAATGAAGTGAGATCTCCCAAGGATGTGAGGGAGAAGACAACCCCTTCAACCAAGCAGGTGTGGATGGAAGTGACCAAGGAAGTCACCGGCATAAATGTGGTCCTTCCAACCTGGAAACAGTGCACCAAGTGGATCAAGGACCTTAGCAGGATGTGACAGATGAGTGCCGTAAGACTTTCAAGTGCCAAGCCCTACACTCTGCCTCTCCCAACATTTTCCTGCACAGTCCTCCTAAAGACAGACCTTGCAGCTCCACTCATTCCTCTCTCCTCAGGCATCTCACATCCCCAACTGAGCAGCCAACACTCACACTAGCCCTCAGCCTATTGTCCTTCTACACCCATGCCTCATAGTCATCCTCCACAAAAGTTGTCCTTCCCTTCTCTCCACACAAGCCACTGCAAACACTCTCGCCCTTCTCTCTGCTTTTTCTCCTTGTCGGGGAAGAGGGCACATAAGTTGGTGAGAAGCAGCGACTGAGGGTTGGGTTTCCCTCCAATGACAGACACCTTGTCGGCAACTGGCAATGGGTGCCCACCTGCTCCTCCAAAAAGGACATCGTTTGAGGAAGCTGCAGCTGACAGCAATGAGCTGCCACGAGATCCTGAGCCTCTGGAGGCACTGGTGCTCAGAAATGTCAAGGCACCTGCTCTCCTGCCTACAGGCACACCGATGAGGATCTCACCACCATCTGGATCTCTGTATCCACCCCAAATGCCCTGTGGAGGGGTATGCAGCTGAGGAGAAGGCTGCTGGTACTGCTGCTAGTGTTGCTCCTGCTGCTGTTGCTGGTGCTGATGGTGGCGGTGTTGTTTCTCCTCTTGAGCCGGAGCAGGGGTGAAAGTTTCAACAAAAAGTTGGCAGTCATCTGTCAGGCCATAGAAGTCACTCTCTGACAGAAGAAGTGCTTTGAACAGGAGCCTCTCACTTGGCCGTGGCTGGGGCTCTTCTGTGTAACTGATCAAAACCTTCCCAGCTTGTCAGTTTCACTGAAGAAGCTCTTGCGGCTGTGAAATCACCTCGATAATCCTGGCGAGGTACAGGCACAACATGAAACCCCTGCACTGTTGGGAAGGAAGGATGTTTAAAGGACTCTTAATTCCTTTCCTGTCAGACCCAGGGGAGCTTCCCAATGAACTCGGAACCTGCCCCAGGAAAAACCAGTAAAGGGGGGGGGTGATGTTGAGATCCTGACCCAGCGTAAACTTGAGGGACTTACCTCCCAGCATACACCGGAACCCACCACCACTTGGCTGGGAAGATTCTGCCCAATATCTCCCTAGATCTCATGGCGGGTCGGAAACCCGAGTTCACACCTTTAAGATAATTGCAAAGAATCCAGCGAGGAGTTGAGGGGCAAATGTTTTGACACTGAATTGTTCTGACCTGGAACACACTGCGTAAAAGGGTAGTGGAGGCAGATTCAAGAATAACTATCAAAAGGGAATTTGATATATACTTGAAAAGGAAGCATTTGCACGGATATGGCATAGAGCAGGACAGCCAGAATAATTACTTAACTCCTTCCATGCTGTTCGATCTCTGACTACACTTCAAAACATATTGCATTAGCTGTGAAGCACTGTGGGGCCTCCTAATGTTGTGAAAGGCGCTATATGAATGCAAGTTCTCTCTTGCTTCCTTCTTGAAAAAGCAGCAAAGAGTTGGCAAATTAGACCATTACGTAAGAGTTAATACAACCAAATCAGAAAAGTCAGCTCAATGCCCATTACTGCCCTGTAGCATGACAAGGCTACAAATATTTTAGCTTAAATTTTTTTTTAAAAGGCAGTGAACAAATGTCCTGTTCAATAACTCTCAGGCTGTCTTCTTTCACTGTAATCAAATGATTCATTTTTTTAGTTAGAGTCAGCTTGGCTCAGTTGGTAGAACTCCTGCCTCAGAATCAGGCTCCTGTGGGTTCAAGTCCTAGTTAAGCTTTGAATGCATTATCTCAGCTGAGACTTCAGTGCAATAGTGAGAGCTTGTCGATGGAGGTGTTGCCTTTCAGGTGAGACTTTGAACCAAGGCCTGTTGAGGTGTGTGCAAAAGGTCCCAAGGTATTATTTGAAGTGGAGCAAAGAGTTTTTCCCAAGTCCTGGCAAAGGCGTTGCCTTCAAACAAAGCCACCTAAACAAATTAACTGGCTTGTTTGCCGGAACACTGCTGTGTGTACAGTATTTGCCAAAAAAAACAAGAACCACTACATTTTGCAGTCGTTGGTTATAGGTGCAGCACTTGGAAAATTTAGTGAGAGCTGTGACGAGGCACGAAATAAATGTAAGTCTTTCTTAACTTCCTAGCAGAATGGCACAACCTAGGCCACAGACATCTCTGGGGTTAAAACCCAATGGCTAGAGGCAGGACCGGATACCTGGAATGGTGACAATTTTATCATCCTGTTCCTTTCTTCAAGACACTTCTCAGTATTAGACCGTAGCTCTGGCGATTCCATTTCTCTCCCAGGACCTTGTCCAAATGACCGTTCTTCACGCGTCAGTTTGGACAGTTCAGTGTTGGACTGGCTGTTTGACTACAGAAGGCATCACAGCGCATTCCGCCCTGTCCTCAGCTAACACGCACATCTTGTTTCTGCAGCTTAAATCATTGGTTAGAACAGGTAACCCTGGGTGATTTTTTTCCTCCTGGGCCACTCACAGCAGAACCCGCCCACACTTGGCTCAACAGCGGGCCCAGGAAGCTCACTCCAGATCAGGCACCGAATCCACAACATTCTGGTCATGTCCATGTTTTACCAAATGAGAGTTGAGGAGAGAGTAGTGCTGCAGTTGTTGATTTCCAGCCTGTTCCACCCTTCCTCAGCTGGAATATGGCTTGACCCACCAGAAGCTGGAACACCATTCTGTATTGCAGCCCAGTACTGGAATCACTAGGATGTCTGTCGTTGCATTTTTAAGGAAACTGGCAAAGTTCGAATGTAGGATGAGGGTTGGTGAACTAAACGTGTTTATATCAGTTTGCGGCTTAAGGCATTTTATTTAAAAATGTGATTTACTTTTCTCTTCAGAGCAATTTTGGGTTAATCTAGTTCTCATTTATTCTGTCAATTCCTTATTGGTGGCAAAAACAAATTAAAGAGTGAGCAAATGCCCTTTTCAATAACCATCAAAAAATCTAATTTTCACAACATTTCACACCCTTGAACAGCATTTCTTTCCTCACAAATGCAACACAAACAAGTCAGTCAGCCAGAATCCTGCACCCTTTCTCTGCTGTTCTGCTCCAACTATTGTACAGTTTAAACATCACAGGTTGCAACTGAATGTCTGTGTTAATTGGATTATGTAAATTTAAATAAGGGATGTGATGAAGCACAGGCAGGTATCACCAAATTCCTTCGTCAATTAAACCTTAGCATTAAAAGGTTGATGACCCCCCCCCCCCCACCTAGTGAGGAGGGTCATTTTTAGAGAGGACGTTCCTTCTAAGGAGTAACACTTTCAGAAAGGAGGCTCCACATGAGGAATGAACTTTTAGAGGGAACTCTCCCAGGGCATAGTGACACTTTCAGAAAGAACACACCTCGTGTTCCGATCATTGATCACATTATTGTTTGTGGGAGCTTGCTGTGTGCAAATTGGCTGTCATATTTCCTACATTACAACAGTGAATACACTTCAAAAGTACTTCATTGGCTGTAAAGCGCTTTTGGATATCCTTAGGTCATGAAAGGCGCTATATAAATACAAGTTTCTCCATTCCTACACCACATTCTTTGATCCACACTCCCATTATGTGAGAGCCTGTGTCGGGAGTGAAGTCTCTGAAGGTTGATCCTGTGGTCAGCGCACAGCACAATAAATACATAAAACAATTCTGTGAATAGGGCCAAAGGCTGGAATTTCACCCTACCTATTTGCTGATGTGTTGAAATGGCCCCTAGATGCGAGTTGGTGGGCTATGATGTCACGAGAACCCCTGGAATGAATTGCAGCTTTGTGGCTTCCTTCACAGTAGTTTCATTATTTCAGTCAGGCAACGGAAAACTAGCAGGACTCAAGACAAAAGGGTAAGAATTTCCTTTAAGGCCCGTCCCACCCCTGCATGGTAGAGTTCACTTTGCTATATAATGAGAAGAGTGGAGGGTGTGAGAAATTAAAAAGATCATTATCACTTTTGATTTTCTCACAGAAAATTTATATTTCAGCAGGGAAATGGCACAATTCAAAATGCGCTGCAAACCGCTAATTGCGCATCATGCTCTATGTGGTGAGCAGTCAACAGAAGGAAAAGCTTGGCATAGGTGGAGGAACACATGCCTTGTGTGCATCAAAGAGCACATACACAGCGGCCATTTCTTGCACATTAATCAAGATCACACCTCGGTAAATAATTTTGTAATAATTGCAAATCATTCGATGTGTTCACCGCAAGTGAAAATGACAGTGCAAACAAGCTCCAACCATCAGATAGATGGAAAGAAGATTGTTCTGCTCACCGATGCATAAGCAGACTCGGCTGCTGCCACCCACATGCTATCTTTTCATCCCGGCACAATGCTGAGGCTTTGTCTTCGATCCACCATTCATTCACAGCGAGATATCGCTTCCAGTAATCATAGTTAGCCCAAACAGCAGTAGAGAAAAAACATTTAATCAAGCCCGGGTTTCCATTCTGCTGGCAATAAATAAGCTTATTTTCTGAGTCTAATTCTGGCCTCATGTGCATTCCCTGATTTTCATCACTCCACCGTGACCATGCCTTCAGCTGCCTAGATCTTAAGTTCTGGAATTTCTTCCATAATCCTCTCTGTCTTTCTCCCCTCCGTGAACCTTCTCTGTGAATGGTGGTGGACAACCAAATAACTAATGGAAGGAGGAGAAGGCTCCATGAATATTCCTATCCTCAACGATGGAAGAGCCCAGCGTGAGTACAAAAGGCAAGGTTGAAGTGTTTGCAACTACCTTCAGCAAGAAGTGCCCAGTGGATGATTCATCCTACCTCTTGTTGGGCCCACCATAACAAACAGCAGTCTTCAGTCAATTTGATTCACTCTATATGACATCAAAAAATAGCTGAGAGCATCGGGTGCAGCACCACAGCTACAACACTTGCATTTATCTGACAGATGTCTGGCCATCTGTCCAGCCTGCTTTTGTTGATACAGTTGCCAGATGGCCTCATTATGAATGATTGGCTGAGCTCAAAGACTGGGTAATGTATCCAGCTTTGTGGGGGCGTGGTTTACACAGTTTGAAAGGGACTTTTAGCTTCATTTGATTCACTGTGTTTTATAAGTTTATAATAATTTTATCTTTCTTTGAAGTAGTTTCTAAATACATTTATTTGGACAAGGTTAAGAGGTGCTAAAAGGATTAAAGGTTTCTTAAAGGAGACTTTCACTGCCATTGTATGATTGACAGTTTTATGAGAGTTTTTGAATGGCTGATTGAAATGTTCATGAAATTAAAAAAACAAAGGTTTGCCAGTGTTATTATATGGCTCATTGGTTGTGTACCTAATCCATGCTGGAAGAGTTCCTTAGCAGATGTCAAAATATTAAATCAATGTGAAAATCAAAACAGTGTCCTTTACATACATTCATATCTGATTGCAGAAGAGGACTTTGTCCACTGGAGAAAGGACTCTAACGCACCTGAACCCTTACACAGTGCTGGTCAATTTAATGGTTTCTTACCTTTTAAGGACAGAGCCCTATGGTCAGTTACTGTATTGAAAACATACTTAAATCACCAGACCACCATTACATTATGAAGCTGAAGAGCTTTTGAACTTACCCATCAAAATGTTCCCAAATCCACAGCAGGCTTCCCCATAGTTCATGAACTGACTTGCCTGGCACTGTTCCCACAACTTTCAGGAAGCCAGCCACCTTCACAAAAATAGCAATGAAAGGGAAAATTGAATTTACAGTAGGCATTTAAATAGCAAACCCAAAGTCACTTTAGGTGAGCATCAGGTTGCGACCTATCAGCTGTACCAAACTGCCAAAAAAATGGTAGGCGATGGGAATTGGAGGGGATGTCTAAAAATGCAGCCTCGCTCCCCTCCCATTTCGTCCTTCCGACACGGGCTTGCTCAGCGTCGAGAGACATAAAGGTAGCCCTGTGTGTTTAGGCATTGGGAGTGGGCCTTTAACTTGCAACCAACTGACCCAAATGCTCGGCATAGATTTAAAAGGGAAAGGTTCAGGCTGGCATGTCCATTTTGGAGGATGATGCAAGTAAGTTGGGAAATGTAACTCACTATGATAGATTGTTTGATCCTCAAGTAACTTTTCACATGAAAGATTTTTTGGTTAGATAAAGTTATATAGGATATACAGTGCGTAAACAGGCCATTCAACCTAACCAATCCATCCTTGAATTTATGTTCCACTGAAGCCGTCTCCCTCAATGTTTGTGCCATGAAGAAGCCATTTCAGTGCAGAACCAAAACAGGGATGACAATCTTAATTTTCCACTTTCTCTGTGCCTGCACAATTCAGGATACAACAGTTCCCACCTTTACGATTTCCTACAATATGGAAATGTCAATAAGCAAGGCATCCAATGGTGTTTGCCATTAGTTAAAGTTGCCCCAGCACCCTTCAGCTCGAAAATTAATTCCCACAAAATTTCTTAAAATACAAGCCGATAACAGTGGAATGAGGGAAACAAGGGAGGTGGGACCTAATACCCAAGGAGGGTATCTCCTTTACCAGTAAGGTTTAAAGATTGGGAAATCAACACAGGAAAAACTGAGGCGGGGGGGGGGGGGGGGGGGGGTGTTGGTGGGAGAAATTAAGGGGGGATGAATTCAGTGTCAAACCAGGTACAGAAAGTGCAATAGACAGGAAAACATTGAATTAAGGGAGGGAATAAAAAGAGTCAGAAAGGAAAAGTAAGATTTTATTTTAAACAGACATTTTTAAAATCTACCCCAAAATTCAAAACTTTAAGGAATGAGAGGCCACAGTTGCAATAGTTAATTTTCAGTGCCACAGAGATCGACAGGCAGCAATTAATACGTCTAATTATGTAATTATCCTCTTTTGGATGAGACATTAAACCAAGGCCCCCTCTGCCTTCTTATGTGGACTTAAACAATCCAGCACTGCTTTGAAGAAGAGTAGGAGAGGTATCCTGGTGGCTTGGCCAATATTTATCCCCAAAGCAGCATCGCAAAATCAGATCAAAAATAAACAGCGAATCTCAGGGGGGGACGCAGTTTTTGCAAAGCTAACAGAGCGGCGCAACTTGAGCTGCAACTTTTGTGTGTTAACATTTAATCGTGCACCCCTGCCCAGCATCTGAAGATGCTGTATCACTTGTCACAGCAATTTGCATTTATATAGCATCTTTGACCCAAAAACACATCCCAAGGCACTTTCCAGGGAGGGGATCATTAAATAAAACTTGACACAGGGGCCACGAAAGGAACCAGGTGGCCAGAGACATAGGTTTTAAGCAGCATCTTAAAGAGCAGAGTAAGGCGGAGAGGTTCAGGGAGGGAATTCCAGAGCCTGGCGAAGAGACAGCGTCAAAGGCAAGCGTCAGTTCCCATTATTTTGACAGCATTTTCTGGTGCAATAAAATTGCGCCCTTCTGTTGTGTTTTTTTTAAAAGACACAGACTTAATGCAATGAAAGGGTTAAAGCTGCCTGAGTTTCTGACTGCTGTCCAGTAGGATAGCGGAAGGAAAACACAGCAAGGGAACACTCCACACACACACACAAACACACTATGCCTGCTTGACAACCTGATTTACGACGCAACGAGTCCCTCTTTCTGACGTGTCTTTTGGCAGCTCTCAAGCGCGAGGATTTTCCCAGTCGGGGACCTTTCCGGCTGATTACATTTGCGTAATGGTCTCAAGCCAGGTATTCCCCCCACAACCAACACCCCCCCCCCCCCTCTTTTTTTGTCTTTTTCTTTCTCTTAATGAATGGGAATTCAATGGGCAGGAAGTGTTCAATGTTTTACCCTGCAGGACAAAACTTGCCAATTTTTCTCCCCGCCGCCACCCCCCCTCCTCACTCCCTCCCCCGCAGGGGACATGACCTCAACCCAGTTCAGGCAGGGACGAGAGCAATCCAGCCTTGTTTTCATGTCATGTGTAATTAAGCATGCAGCATGCATTCCTATCCCTTCCCCCAGCATACACTCTTAACAGCTTCGTCGCTGTCTATCCTTCAATGTCTGAGTGAAGTTAAGACATGGAAGATAAAAGCAAAGAACTGCGGATGCCGGAAATCCAAAACAAAAATAAAAATACCTGGAAAAACTCAGCAGGTCTGGCAGCATCTGCGGAGCGGAACACAGTTAACGTTTCGAGTCCGTATGACTCTTCAACAGAACTAAGTAAAAATAGAAGAGGTGAAATATAAGCTGGTTTGGGGGGGTGGGGGGGGGGGAGTGTACAGCTGGATAGAGGGCCAGTGATAGGTGGAGATAGCCAAAAGATGTCACAGACAAAAGGATTCTATTTTTACTTAGTTCTGTTGAAGAGTCATACGGACTCGAAACGTTAACTGTGTTCCTCTCTGCAGGTGCTGCCAGACCTGCTGAGTTTTTCCAGGTATTTTTATTTTTGTTTAAGACTTGGAAGAACTAGTTTAGTCATCAGATCTCCCAGTGTTAATGTCACACTAATGATTGTTTTACCTTGCCCCAATTTTCTCATATTTCACCTCTCTTCTATTTTTACTTAGTTCTGTTGAAGGGTCATTCGGACTCGAAACGTTAACTGTATTCCTCTCCGCAGGTGCTGCCAGACCTGCTGAGTTTTTACAGGTATTTTTGTTGTTGTTTCCAATTTTCTCCTCCCCTCTTCTGAAGACGCCAAGCTACAGTACGGATTATTGACAGCGGCTATCCAAGGTACTGCTATTCAAGTGTCTGCTCTTTACATGTATCAACAGAGTCTGGGGGGAGACAGGGTGCGAGTTTAAGCCTGTAGGTTATACATTAATATGCCCCAGGCTACTTACATACCCAGAAAGATGCTTGCATCCCACTGATTCTGATTTTAACAGACGCCTCTAGACAAGGGACTAAGCTGCCTGTGCAATGCTGGAGGGGGCAGGGGATGGGGTACACGATTTACATTGGTTAATTACGTTCTGATGATCAGACCCCACAGCAATTTGACCTTCAACCTGAACGGTGAAGCCCTTCCTCCAAACTTTCTTGAGTTTTGGTGACCAAGGGCTGCCACAATTTTCCCAGAAGTTGGGAATCGGGTCTCACCGGTGGGTTGCCAGCCTATCAATGAAGCTATAGCGATTAAGATTGCAGTGGCCTTTTATTGCCACAGATGGACAGACAACTAGTGGAAAACCTACTGTTGCCAACTCCCATTGGACGTATTCCTGGAGGTTTTATTACATGATCTCCAAATACCCCACTCGATAGAACAGGTTTTTTCTCCTTCCCAGCTCCAATATAAACAGAAGGGCACAATGGAAATGAAGGAAACATTTTTTTCCTCCAGGTTAATCTTGGATGTCCATTCCTTTACTGTCATTGAGTGAAAACGTCAGAACTAATGGCACTCTGGGCGTACCTACAGCACACAGGCTGCAGCAATTCAAGGTGGTGGCTCACCACTACCTTCTCCAGGGCAATTAGGGATGGGCAACAAATGCTGCCCTTGCCAGCAGCACTCACAACCCAAGAATGAGAGTAGCAATTTCCTGCCAGAATGTCACTGCTGGTTCGAATCTCTCCCTCCATATTGACCAGTTAGTCAATTACAAGAATCAAACAACAACTGAGCCTCACCTTACCCAATGTCTGTATTTGACCAGGAGACACTGGTGAGTGATTGATTGGAATAGGGACAAAAATCATATTGTATAATAACATAGCTCAATTAATAATTTTAAAATTAATATGGATAGATTGTTAGACAAGCTCATAAAAGGATATATATGGAGCCAAAGCAGATGGAATGGCGTTAAGACACTGATCTTGTTGAGCAGCAGAGCAGGCTCAAGGAGCTGAATGGCCTCCTCCTGCTCCTATGTTCTTATAACAATAGCTGTCTAAGCGTTAAGTCCATCATTGAAAACATAGTCATCAGAAAATTATTGGAGCCAGGGAGATAATAAACAACATTAATAAATTTAAGGTGAAGCTAAATAAGCCCATGAGGGGGAAAGGAATAGAATGATACCCTGATAAGAGTTAGAAGAACTCTGTACATTCTATGTAATACTCAAGTGTTTCAGACAGGAGAGATTGATGGCAAAACAGTAGAAGAATTAAAGCAGTTGACTGTGCAGACAGTTGAAAAGGGAAGTTCTGAGGAGGCATTTGCCCGGCACGGAGAGGAATAGTAAGGCCAAGGTGTTTAGGGAGAATAGATCGAGAAGATGGAAAGATCTGTGAGGTGTGTGCAATGGAGCCAAAAATCCCCAACATCAATGGCATAAGAAGATCTGGCTAATAAACTGTTGTATTGATATGTCAACTTCACCGATGTTGAAGGCTAGAGATTGATTGAGCTATTAGGAATATATGCATATGTTGGGGAAAGAGATGGAAATGCGTGCTACATGCTTAGTTGCACAAGACAGAAAAACAAGGGTGGACTACTCTCATCTTCAACTGAACTGCTTTGAGGTCATGTCCTGTTGGGGAAAACAGACATGTTTTGTCATTGAGTTCCCTTTCATTGAGAGCGAGAGAGAAACAAAAGGGGTGTTTCTGACTGAAAGACCATTTCACAGATGTAATCAGCACTGGGGCAAAGTCTATTTTGAGTAAGAGTAACCAGCATATCTCAAAAATAAATTAAATCCTTCCTTCACCCAGTTTTCTTCTGATGGGAGGCAATTTAAAGGAAAAACAGCCAAGCTTAACATTAAATCAGCACTTCAAACAATACAAGCAGCTCAACTCTATTAAAAGCTTTGTTCAAAACACAGGTAAATATTTAGTTGGGTCTAGGGCCACAGGCTAGTGTAAAAGATGAAAGCATTTGACTATCACATATCTCAAAAGCACCCTAAAACAATTCACACAGAATGAATTGCATTGTTTAATCATTATTGTGGCCATTTTCCAACAGCAATGAGTTGAATAAGCAATTAATCTGTTTTTGGTGGTTTTTGTGGGAGGACACCAGGAGGATTTCTTCAAATATCGCCATCAGATCTTAACCCGACCAGCAGACCATATAAGGGGAACCTCTTGCAAAGGAGGCCAGAATCCTTGACTCCAAAACAAAAACAGAATTACCTGGAAAAACTCAGCAGGTCTGGCAGCATCGGCGGAGAAGAAAAGAGTTGACATTTCGAGTCCTCATGACCCTTCGACAGAACTTGAGTTTGAGTCCGAGTTTGGGACTCGAACTTAAGTTCTGTCGAAGGGTCATGAGGACTCGAAACGTCAACTCTTTTCTTCTCCGCCGATGCTGCCAGACCTGCTGAGTTTTTCCAGGTAATTCTGTTTTTGTTTTGGATTTCCAGCATCCGCAGTTTTTTTGTTTTTATCTCCTTGACTCCAGGCCAGCCAAATCTTCAGAAGCCAGAACAAACAACTTGCCTCCAATAACTAACTGCGTGACACCCCACGTATTGTGCCTGGCCATGGCTGTGAACCTAATGTGTCAAGGCGTTGCACTCAAGGCAGGAGTGTGATCGAATTCTCATCACTTGTTTGCAACTGCAAAATCATTCAGGACAGAACAGCTTCCTTGACCAGCAACCCCCGCCACAAAACTCCTTTTCCACCCCAACCTCACCAGTACACTGTTGCAGCAACCAGAGGAAATATTCAGTAAAACTTGGAAATAACTGGTTCTGGTCCGAATTGCCTTGCCTTCTTGAAAATGGAATTCCAATCGTACTGGTGCCAGTGGTACAGGTTTTTGACAATTTTGACCTTTTTTTCTTTCTGGCACAGTGGCAACCAGCTGACTCCCAACAATATCAATAAGAGGGACAGAACAATGTCATGGAAATGTCTTTGCCTTCAAGATTTCTCCATTCTGACTTGCATATATTCCACTGGTTAATGCCCTGGAACTCCCGACCTAACAAAACCATGGAGAGCCATGACAATGAGGACTGCAGCAGTTCAAAGAGGCAGCTCTTTTCACAGCCTTCTCATGCCAACTGGCAATGAACAATAAATGCGGTGTTGTCCACACCTCGAGAACCACTTTTTGCAAAGCAACGATTAAAAATGTGCGACATTCCCAGAAAAATAAGCATACAAATTTTAAAAACTTTCAACTTAATTTTTTTTTATTCCTACTGCTTGTTATTATCACACGATTGTGGAAATCAATACAACTGTGCTTCTTAATATATCCAAAATATATTCCAGGTGGGCAGCATGGAAATATGTGCTGCAGTCAAAACTAGGAGTGATGATGTCACTTAATAACACGGAAACAAGAGGTTCATATTAATGTATACTTTGGTAGCAAGGAGTGTTTATCACTATAAGACTGAAATACTCAGTCTTTTGCTATGAACCCTGAATAGCAAGAAATCATCAGCACCTCATAAACCAAGCCTAGTATCTGTGGTATTTGTTTTTTTTTTAAAAAAAAACTAACAGGGTATTACAAAATAACAACAGCAGCTTACATTTATATAGCACCTTAACATTCACAGGATGTCAAACAAAATATGACACAGAAGCGCATATGGACACTGGTGAATAAAAATTTAAGCTAAGAATTAGGATTCAAAGAGCTTCAGAGGAGAGGGAGACAACAGAAGCAGGGAGGGCTGGGGAGGAAATTGCAGAGTCTTATGCCCTTGTGGCTGAAGGTACATCCACCCAATGGTGGAGCGATGGAAATCAGGGTTGTGCAAGAGGCCAGAAATGGAGGAGTGCAGAGAGCTCAGAGGGTTATAGAAATAGAGGAGGCTTCAGAGATAAGATGAGACAGTGTGATTCTTGAAAACAAGGATGAAAATATTAATGTTGGGGCATTGCCAAACCAGGAGCTAATGTAGGTCAGCAAGCACAGGGGTGATGGGTGAACAGGACGTGGAGTGAGTTGGGATATGGGCAGCAAGAGTTTTGAATGAGCTCAAGTCTATAGAGGGCGCAAAGTGGGAGGCTGACCAGGAGAGCATTGGAATAGTCGAGTCCAGGGGTGACAAAGTTGTGGATGAAGCAAATGCTGACTCCTCCTGTCTGTCCACTGAGAGACAGGCAATGAATTCTACACGCAGGGGTTTTAGGATAAGCTTCTGACACAAGGTTTCAAACTTCTTGTTTTGCATTTATTTAGTTGTGTGCAGATCACAGACAGCTTAGTTCCTGTGAAATGGCTTCAGAGGCCTCTTAAGAGCTGAGGGAAAGCCCCTGGGCTCTGACACTCAGTTACACCCATGAAGTCTGTACCTCAATAATACCATAACTGGCAGATTCTAACGAAGCCTGGGAAGGAATCAGATAACAAGGCGGCCCTACAGAAATGGAAACTTCTAATTCTGTCCTGGCTATCAGTTAGATGGGGAAGATGTGTATCTGTCATCCCCAAGTAGTTAATACTGATATCAGTAGAAAGCGAGGAAATTTGATAACAAATTCATTTTCGCTGACACTATCTTCAGGGGATTCCCCTTGAAGTAAGAACGCAGGAACAGGAGGCAACATTCAGACCCTCGGTCCTGTCATGCCATTCAGTTAGATCATGGCTGATCTGATCGTAACTACATCCATCCACCTGATTCCCTAACCTTAATTACATTTGCCTAAAAAAATAAACCATTGATCCCAGATTTAGAATTTTCAATTGACTCCTTCCCTCAGCAGCTTTTTGGGGGAGAGAATTCCGGGGCTAAAATTTTTAGCTTGGCTGATGGGTGCACCCCCGACCTGACCCTGCGTAAAATGACGCGCGATGACGTTTTTTTTTTAAATCACACTTCATCGCCCTGTGCCTCAGGAAGATTTGCAAATGGCACTTGTGCGCATGTGCCAAGGTCACGCTTGCCCCGCTCACACTCCTCCCCCAGCCCGCACAGGCAGCGTTGAATGCTGCCACTCGCGTTTCATGCTGAGCAGGCCGTAATTGGCCTGACAGTGTGAAATTGCCTTCCAGCCCCGATCACGAGCAGCGGTCAGCTTCCCAACCGCCCCCACTGACCCCGCCCGATATGGGTGAAATTCTACCCTAGGTTTCCGCTACTCTGTGTGAGGAAGTGCTTCCTCACATCACCCCTCAACAGCCTGGCTCTAATTTTAAGGTTTTACCTCTTGGTGTTGCACTCCCCTTACCAGAGGAAGTAGTTTTTCTCCTTGTACCCTGTCAAAGCCTTTAGTCAGCTTCAACACCTCAATTAGTTCACCCTTCGTCATCTATACAAGGGAATACAAGCCTGTCCTCTTAAATTAATTCTTTTGGTCCCAAGGTGTAACTCATTCAGGCTGACAGTCAGAAGGGAAAAGGTGGGAAGTATTAAACTCAGCTTTGAGAGCACTTTTGACTCTGAGTCACTGACCCACTGTTTGTCGCTTTAACTCATCTTCTCAACTTGGATGCTGCCTTGCTTTAACTGCAGGCCTCGATTTAGATTTCTCAGTGACCGAGAAAAAATTGCACAATTCAGGCAAATGATCTCAACTTCACGCACACGACTGCAACAGGTGCTTCAGATGGAACAATGTGGGTTGGGGTAGGAGTTAGAGAGGGGAGAATTATGCATGATTCTTTAACCATCAACCTGTACAGCAAATGCAATGCAACTGACTTACAGCTGAGCATTCAAGCCAGCATGCACACCCTAGTTCAAAACATTTCCACATCAATAATTTACATTTATATAATTCCTTTAACATAGTAAAATGTCTCAAGTTGCTTCACAGGAACTGTTATCAAACAGAATGTGAGACAGCCACATTAGGAAAGTTTAGGACAGGTAAACAAAAACTTGGTTGAAATGTACATTTTAAGGAGCATCTTAATGGAGAGAGAGAGGTGGAGATGCAGATGATGCAGAGGTTTAAGGAGAGAATTCCAGAGCTTAGGGACTCAGGGAATGCAGGCATTGCTGCCAATGGCAGAGCAAAAAAAGTTGGGATGCATTAGAGACCAGAGATGGAGAAACATCTTCAAGCCTTGTAGCATTGGAGAAAGTTAGAGGGTGCAGAGAGAGAAAATATTACTGCTTGCCATCAATCACATTTTTCTTCTTGTCGAATTATGTATTACTTAGATTACTTTCAGAAAGTTATTTTTAAATCTTTGCCGCAATTTAGTTTTTCACATTTCTGACCTTTAGTTTACTTTGCTTTTTTTAAAAACTCATCATGAGTTGTTTTGCACTTTCAGTACTTTGCTTGTAAAACCCTAACAATGGAATTTTCCTCCAGTACAATGAAAATGGGAGGGTGGGAAATTCCACCTGAGGCACCTCAAAGACACACAAATGAGCTACAGCATAGGTTTGACAGCAAACAATGAACCTTTCAGTGCTTTAGGTGGTCAGATTCTTCTGTTTAATGCCGAAGTTCTGTGATTATTGTTTGTGTTCAATGATTTACTTCAGTAACAAACTGGAATAAGCGGTTGAGAGTAAAACTCTTGATTAAACCCAAGCTCTTTATAGTATGGGACACAAACAAGCATATTTTCACAATTTCCTCCCCTCCCTCACTCCAGTAATGTGCGGACTCTTGCCAATGGATGGTTCCATGGACTACTGTTGCTCTCTATTACCTTAACCAACTGACCACCGTTAGTTTTGTGAGCCACAGCAGTGAGTACCTGTGTGCTGTTCCACCACGTGCATTAGCTGTAACTCAGTGGGTAGTACTCTCTCGCCTCTGAGTCAGAGGATCATGCATTCAAGCCCCACTTCAAATACTTTAGCAGGTAATCCAGGCCAATGCTTCAGTGAAGTACTGAAGGAGCACTGTCTTGTTGGTGCTGTCTTTCAGATGAGACATTAATCCGAGACCCCAACCATCTTCTCAAGTGCATGTATAACATCCCGTAGTACTATTTGGAAGAAGAGCAAGAGAGTTCTCCCGGGGTCCTGGTCAATATTTATCCCTCACCCAACTTTGCTCAAATCGAACGATCTGGTAAGTATCCTATTGTTGTTTGTGGGAGCTTGTTGCGTGCAAATGGGCCATCATGTTTCCTACATCACAACATTAGGGGAGGTGGTGGCCTAGTGTTATTGTCACCAGACTATGAATCCAAAGCTTTGGGGTCCTGGGTTTGAATCTCGCCATGGCAGATGGTGACATTTGAATTCAATAAAAAAAAATCTGCAGTTAAGAGTCATTAAAACCATTGTCGATTGTCGTAAAAACCCATCTGGTTCACTAATGCCCATTAGGGAAGAAAATCTGTCATCCTTACTTGGTCTGGTTTACATGTGACACAGACCCACAGCAATGTGGTTCACTCTGAAATGCCCTCTGAAAATTCCCACAGAAGGAGCTAGTACCCAGTGCGTTAACTGTAATCTGCAGAATAAACAGCAACTACAGCACAGTGACCACAACCAATCTAGGGAATGGCACTTACTTTAAATTGGCACTTTGTCCTTCTTAAGGATGGCACGATTTCATGGGGACTGAGTGATGCTGTGTGCTTGCATTCTGACCTTTCACTGCTGAACCTAAGTTCAAATCCAATTGAAACCACAAGAATGAAAGTTTGCAGTCACTGCTGACTGCAGGGATCAGGAGTGGAGTGTATTGAAGTGGAATGGCAATCCAGTTCACAATGGCCTGGCACCATGAGACGAGCTGCCTGCAACTTGATTTGCATTGGCAAACTCACCCAGACTTGCTAAAAGGATGTCTGGTAAAGTAGTATCAGGCAATGGGGCAACATTTGAGGTGCAATATAAATTAGGACAAACTGCTAGAATATTTTTGTTTCAATATCATTGTTGTTACTCAATAATTGAGACCAGCTGTGTTTGAGAGTGAGTGAGGAGACACCTAGAGTGAAAGTGAGTGAGGAATCACGAGAATGAGCGAGGAGTCACCGAGAATGAGAGAGAGTGAGGAATCACTGAGAGTGAGTGAGGCATCATGGGAATGAGGGGGGAGTTACCAAGAATAAGCGAGGAGTCACCGAGAGTGAGTGAGGGGTCACCAAGAATGAGCGAGGAGTCACCGAGAGTGAGTGAGGGGTCACTGAGAGTGAGTGAAGGGTCAGCATAAGTCAGTGAGGTGACCCAAGTATGAGAGTGAGTGAGGAGTCACCGAGAGTAAGTGAGGGGACCCAAATACAAGAGTGAGTGAGGAGACACTGCTAATATGAGAAGTCATCGAGGCTGAGAGTGTGAGTGAGGAATCGAGAGAGAAAAAAAAATGAAGCCCAAAAGGGATATTAACTTTAATCAGACTGTTTTTGATAACTCCTTGATTTTTCAGAGTGCTTCTTATGATGAAATTGCAGCTTCACAATTGAGTTGTCAGTTTCCCTGGAACTCGGAAAGTCTTTGTTCAAGTAAACAGTTTTCTGGCCTTTTCATAATCTAGTAATTACATCTTGGTTTTAAAATATATACATTATATACAAATGGAAAACAGATGTTGTGAAACCACCGTGGTTTTAGCTGGCATGGGTGTGTGCACATTAAGAAATCCCAGTATTGGCCAAAGTCTTTGAAATTTTAGCAATGATTTTCTGTCCGTGTTTTCTTTGAAACCAGACTAGAGTTAGTTCAAATGAACAGGATTAGATATGCACTTTCCCCACACTATGTTTCAATTCATCGTGACACTGCTCACAAATAAAATAGACTTCCTTCTTCCTTCCTAAAAAAAAAAAATCACTCATTATTTTACTCCAGGTTTTGCTCAGAGCAGTGTCCTGGAGATTAATCTGCAATTCGTGGAGACTCCAGGACAGTCCTCAAGGATTGGTAACTCTAGTGTGGGTAGAAGAGTAATGAGCAATGTAAATGAGGGGGAATTCACATCAGTGCCAACTCTTTCCGACTGTCACAGAATGCTTCCTTGTAGACTGTGTGTTGCAAATGCCTTTTCTGTCATTCTCTGCTACTGAAACCCTCATATATACATTCATTACCTTGAGACTCCACTCTTCCAATGTACTCTTGACTGGTCTCCCACTTCCTACCCTCCGAAAACTTGAGATCATCCAACACTCTGCTGCCTGTGTCGTAACTCACAGTGAGTCCCATTCCACCATCGTTCCTGTGTTCACTGACCTACATTGTACCCAAGCAAGCAATGTTTCAATTTTAAAATTCTCATTCTTGTTTCTGAATCCTTCTAGGGCCTTGTCCCTTCCTATCACCATAACCTCCTCTAGCACCACAACCTCAGACATCTGCACTGCTCTAATTCTGGCCTCTTCTGCATCCCCACTTTTATTAATCCACTATCGGTGGCTGTGCCACCAGTTGCCTAGGTCCAAGCTCTGGGATTCTTGCCTTTCATCTGTCTGTCTCTCCATTTCGCTTTTCTCCTTTGTGAGACTCCTTAAAACCTTTCACCAAGTTTTTGGTCATCTGACCTAATATCTCCTTATGTGGCTCAATATCATATTTGTTTTATAATGCTCCTGTGAAGCACCTGGAGAAGTTTCATTATGATAGAGGTGCTATATAAATGCAAACTTTTGATGTTGTCTGCCAGCTAAAGGTAATCAGAAGTCAGCATTTGTTGGGAGCCTCTATTCTCCTGATCGTGGCCTCCCAATTTACTGCCCTCCCCACATACCAGCTGGATGAGATGGCACAAAGACAAAAATTCATCAGTGTGAAAGAAACCACTCCCTGCCTGGGCACGACAATTAATAGTTAGACTGAAAAAGCGCAAAGGCAGGTGTGATCACATATTCTGATTAGGCCAAGGTGCGAATATAATTTTCAGGCTTTTTTAAGCATGGATTTCTCTTTATAATATGAAGCCTTGAGTGAAATGTGCAGTTTTTGCAAGTGTCACTTGCTTCCTTTAACACATGGCCTTTCAAATTATGGTGTCAGCACACCTACCATGAACAAGACCATTCGTGCCATACAAGTGCCAGGCAATGATCATCTCCAACAAGAGAGAATCCACCATCACCCCTTGACAGCCAATGGCATTATCATCACTGAATCCCCCACTATCAACTTTCTGGGGGTTACCATTGACCAGAAACCTGAGCTGGACTAGCCATATAAATATTGTGGCTACAAGGGCAAGTTAGAGGCTGGGAATTCTGCAGAGAGTAACCCACCTCCTGATTCCCTAAAGACTGTACACCATCTACAAGGCACCAGTCAGGAGTGTGATGGAATACTCTCCACTTGCCTGGATGAGTGCAGCTCCCACAACACTCAAGAAGCTCAACACCATCCAGGGCAAAGCAGCCCGCTTGATTGGCATCCTATCAACCACCTCCAACATCCATTCTCTCCACCAACGACGAACAATGGCAGCAGTATGTGCCATTACAAGTTGTACTGTAGCAACTAAACAAGGCTCCTTCGACAGCACCTTCCGAATCTGCGACCTCTATCACCTAGAAGGACAAGAGCAGCAGATGCATGGAAACACCACCACCCGCAAAGTTTTCCTCTAAGCCACTCAGCATCCTGACTTGGAATTATATCTCCGTTCCTTCACCGTCGCTGGGCCAAAATCCTGGAACTCCCTCCCAAGTAGCACTGTGGATGTACCTACACCACATGGACTGCAATGGTTCAAGAAGGTGGCTCACCACCACTTTCTCAAGGGCAGTTTGGGATGGCAATAAAAATGCTGGCCTAGGCAGCGGTGCCCACATCCCATGAAATAATAAAAAAATATCTCCATTTATGTTTCAATCTATATGTGCATGTATCTTATATCTATACAGCAGGGAGCAAGTGACTGCTTCTGAGGTCATGGCCAATATTTATTTCGCAACCAATCTAGTAATTATCATATTTGATGGCTGTGGGAGTTTGCTGTGCACAAATTGGCTCCCACTGGTAACAATTCCATTACACCAGTCACTACACTTCAAAGGTACTTTGGCTGTGAAGCACTTTGGAATTTCTCACAGTCATGAAAGAGACTATATAAAGGCAAGTTATTTCTTCGTGTGACCGTATACATGTTCGTGTCTTATGTTATTCATGTAAATTTTTCTGTCTAAGATGCATCCTCTGACGCTGCGTGTGAAAAACATAAAAAGTAAGACTGTCGAGCAACTAATCGGTATTAAAAGTTTTATCTTAGGTAATACTTAATTGCTACAGTTACTGCAGAGTCACATATGAGGTTAGGCACCTAATTTCCTGTCTTATTCCCACTGGCTCCAAAGTCCTTCATCACCAGCAGAGAGGGTTACCAACCATCCAGGCTTGTCCTGGAGAGTCCAGGAACAAATGACTCGTCTCCTGGCCAGAGCTGTGAGCAAACTGGAGAGAGAAATTGCTTGCATTGTTCTTAAATTTAATTTGAATGCTTTTGTTAGCTGTGAAAATATTGAAGATGGGGAAAGAAGCACTGTTTGACCGAGTGAAGAGGCTGAAGGCCTGGAGACCTCCAGGAATGAGTCCAACCAGACTTGGAAACCTGACCAGCAGGGCCTTGGAACATCAGGCTTTCTGTGAATGCTTAGCTCAATGGTCTCACTCTCGCTTCTGAGCAGACAATTGTGGAGCTCCAATCTAGATACTTGAGCACATAATCTAGGTTAACCATCCAAGGCAGTACTGAGGGGGGTCTGCAGAAGGAGAACTTGTTCAGACTGGTGTCAACAAGCCCCTTGCACTATTCAAGGCAGAGCAAGAGGAGTTCCCCTATTGGCCAACATTGAAGAGGCCAGAGAAAATGGGATTGGTGTCCTTAGAGTTTGGAAGGTTAATGGGAGAATTAACAGAAGAGTTCAAAATTATGAATGGTTTTGATAGGATAAATAAGGAGAAGCCATTTCCAGGTGGCAGAGGGGTCGGTAACTATAGGGCAAAGATTTAAGATAACTAGCAAATGAACCCAGAGATCAGATGAGGAGAATTTTTTTTTATATGCCATGAGTTGCTATGATCGGACTTAACCTGAAAGGGTGGTGGAACCAGATTGAATAGCAACTTTTAAAAAGCAATTAGATGTATACTTGAAAAGGAAAGACTTGCAGGGCTGAGGCGATCAAGCAGAGAAGGAGGACTAATTAAATAGCATTTTCAAAGAGCCAGCACAGGTAAGATGGGCTGACATGTCTCCTTCTGTATGACTGTATGAACATTTTCCACTCAAGCCACACACCAACAGAAAAAAAACCATAAGCGGTTTAGTTTCTGTTTATGGGATGCTGCAAGGTTAGAATAGCTGCCACTTTGGCTGACATAAGACTCAGCATATTTAAAAATATATAATTCACTGATATGAAGCATACCCAGGTGCTTCAATGAAATGGTGAGGTGCTACATTTGTGCAAGTCTGTCTTATCTTAGGGGCCCGAGCTATTCTTCAATTGGAGTTAAGTAAATGCTAGCACAAATTATAAAATGTATTAAGTATTTAATTGCACTGATCCATAGGAAAAAAGTAAGACTTGCATCTACATCTTGTCTTTCACAACCTCAGGGCGATACTGTTGATTGAAGGATAAATATTGACCAGGACGCCAAAATAATGCCATGGGATCTTTTATATCCACCTGAGCAGGAAGATGGGGCCTCGGTTTAACATCTCATTCAAAAGATGGAACCTCTTACAGTGTAGCACTCCCTCTGTACTGCACTGGAGTGTCAGTTTAGGTTCTATTGCATTCAAACCCTGGAGCGGAACTTGAAACTCAGATGCAAGAGTGTAACCAACTGAGCCACAGTGGACCCTTTTGAATGTAGTCACTTGTAATGTAGGAACAAACAGAATCCCGTCCGCTGTTTTCTGTGTCTTAAGAACATCTTCCATGCCTGGTTTCTTTAGAGGTAACCATTGGAAAAGATTCAAATAAGTGAAATCAGCATAAAACCAGCTAGTGAGAGAAAGGTATGATTTGAGGATGGTGGGAAGTTTGCAGAGAAACCTGGTTTGAGTTGAGTACAACCGGAGAAGCAGCAGCTGTAATTATGCGGCTGTGAAATTGGGACGATTCATTCTGGATCTGTGTGCTGCTGCCACAGCAGCACTAGGCTGTAGTTGGGCTGCCAACTCTCCAAGATTGCCCTGGAGTGTCTAGGAATTAATCTCAGGGCATGATATGCAACATTGAGTGCTTTTCTTAGTTTCTTTGCACACTTTTGCATGTTACTTGTTGTAACATTGGAGAAGGGAAGAAAAGACTGTTCAATCAAATATGTGGATTGGAGCGGTGAGGTCATGCAATAAAACCTCCAGAAGCATGTACAACCAAAGTTGATGAGAATTGTCATCCCTAGACTGAAGGCATAATGAAGAATGTAGCAATTATAAGCAAGTGTTTCTCCTGCCTCAGGCAACCTGTGGAAGCATTGTTTACCTTTGGCCACCTTACCACAGTTCTCCCAAAATTTTGTCAGAACACTGAGCTCCAGTGTTCTCCTGCTGTGCACTCTGAACAGGACAACCTGCCACCAAAGCAGAGCACGATACAACCATGCCGACAGACTGTGCTAGTCTAGCTTTATCAGAGACTTTCTGACCCATCCATTTCATGCCATGATGCACCTTTCTGATCCAGTCTCCAATGGTTGCACATGCATAGAATGTACAGCATAGAAACAGGCCATTCAGTCCAACAGATCTCTGCTGGTTTTTATGCTCCACATGCACCTCCTCCCCACCTTCCTACACTTACTCTATCAGCATACCCTTCTATTCGTTCTCTCTCATGAGTTTATCTATCTTCCACCTGTGCATCTATGCTATTTGCCTCAGACACCCCTTTGGTAGCATGTTCCACATCCTAATCACTCTCTGAAAAAAAAACTTTCTCCTGAATTCCCTATTAGAGTTATTAATGATTACCTCATATTCATAGCCCTCGTTTTAAACTCTGCCATATGTGGAAACGTCACCACCAATAATTAGAGGAGAAGAAACAATCATAGGTTTTGGAGAAAGAGCCAGGGAGTGAGATTAGACTTCAAAAGACCTGGCACAGATTAGATGGGCTGAATGCTGTTCCATACTATGGGGAGAATTTTCTCCCTGTTGGGCAGGCCGGTTGGAAGCGGGTGCGGGCGGGCGTGGAGCCAGCATTTTGCGTGGGAGGGCCAATTAAGGCCCACCCCATGTGACCCACGCCCAGAAGCGCTCAGCACGACCTGGGCGGGTGTTGGGAAGAGGGAGAGTCGGGGCCTGCGCTCTTTCACGCGCATGGAACCGCCTCAGGGAGATTAATTTCATAATATGAACTTTGAATAAAGAACCTATAAAATCATTTATGCATGTCCTCTCATGTGACAGCGTCACATGAGCCAGGACATATTTTTCAAATGTTCCAGAAATATTTATTAACGTTGTAAACCCTTCATGAAACCTCATCCCGTCCGTGGATGAGGTTCCATGAAAAACGCGACGGCCGCTTGGGCTCTTTGCCTGCCGCCAACCTTAAGGTTGGATAGGCAGCTTTCTCAATTGGCTTAATCATTTGATTAATGACCCTAACAGGCCTTTAATAGTCCGGCAGGCACGCAGCTGACTCCGGTGCGCGCCCGCTGAACGGAAGATCTGAACGATGTGCGGTGGCATTGGGACGCACGCCTGGCGTCACCGCGTATCATTTTACGCGTCAGCATGCAGGGCCCACCCCCACCTGCCTAACAGAAGATTCTGCCCTACGTTTCCCTATTGAACCTCTTATTAATTTTAAAGATCTCTATCAGGTCAACTCTTAGTCATCTGTTTCCGAAAGAAACCACAGTTTCAGCCCCGATCACCTTAGAGACCATATTAAACAGGGGCTGGTCTGCGGCTGCTTCCCCTGATATCGGATATTTGTACAGAATCAACCTTCCCTACACAGAGGCTGAAACAAAGCAGCAGCAATCATTGGGTGATGTGGAGGCTGGTTTGGAGGGGTAGTACAGGGTACGGGGGAACGGTCAGACTTGAATGACTATAAAAAGGAAATACGAAAGCATTTTGTGACAATGGGGAGAACTCTGATTTGAGATGAACACTGTCTGAGTGACATTGGGCTATGAATGGGAATATGAATGAGTGAGAATTTTACTACTGGAGCTGTAGCTAGCTATTTATAAATTTCAGCGTCTCTCCTCCCACGCACACTTAGTGCCAATAATGTTGCCCCCATATGTGCATTTTATTTTCTTGCATGGAATTGCTTTTTATACAATCCAGGCATGAGAGCACGGATGAGACATAGCATTCATGGCGCCTAGCAACAAAGTGGGAGAGATTTCTGAGGTCTGTGGGAAGGTTATTTCATTGTTACGGAGAGCCTACTACAGATGAGCATAAGTGGGTCAGTGATGATTCACCTACATGGAAATACAACTACATGCTCAGAGTAGAGGTTTGGGACTCTCAGATTGTTGTAGTTCTTGAGCCCACACTACTACAACCTGTGTGTAGGATGTACTTCAATTACTCCTGGCAGGCAAGTTTCATTGAACTGTTAGCAGTGGTTGCAGAAATTCGATTGTCATCTCTTTTCTATTTGAAGATGCGCAGGAAGTTCACCCCCCATCCTGGTCAATATATCTCCCCCCTCAGCCAATACCCCAGAAACAGGCCATTGACTTCATTGCTGTTTGTGCGTTCTTGCTGTATATTAAATGGCTAACACATTCAACTCCTTAAAGCAGTCAGTATATTGAAAAATTGTGAATTGTGCAAACATTTACAAACCTTTCAATGATTCAGGTGCTACTTGAACACAAACATTACTTTTTTTTTTAAAGCCTAGCTTAACTTAAACCCTTGAGTGGGCCTTGAACTCATAACCTCCTGATTCAGAAGTGAGCATGTTGCTTACTGACCGTTCCCTTTCATCCCATGAATTTTAAAATTGTCAGCCTGGTTTTCAAATCCCTCTATAGTCTCGCCCATCCCTATCTCTGTAGCCTACTCCGGCCTCGCAAACCATCCGAGATCTCTGCACTCCTCCAATTCTGGCCTTTTGAACATCCCTGATTTTAATCACTCCAGCATGTGACCATACCTTCAGCTGCCTGGGAGCTAGTCACTGGAATTCCCTCTCTAAACCTCTCCGTGTCTCTTCTTCTCTAATACCTGCCTAATACCTGCAGTGGTCCTTTGGATGGGCAGTGGATAACAACAACTTTACAATCATTCAAGGTGCAGTTAGATGTGATGATAGGAAACATAGGAACAGGAGTAGGCTGCTAAGCCTGCTCTGCCATTCATTTAGATCATGGCTGATCATCTACCTCAGGCCCACTGTCTGTCACTTGTTCCTTGATGTTATTAATCTCCAGAAATCTATCAATTTTTGTTTTGCACATGCTCAATGATTGAGCTTCCACAGCCCTCTGGGGTAGAGAACTCCAAAGATTCACCACCCTCTGAGTGAAGAAATTCCTCCTCGTCCCAGTCTTAAATGGCCTACCCTTTATCCTGAAATTATGTCTCCTGGTTTTAGATTCACCAGCCAGGGGAAGCATCTTTTATCTACACCTACCCTGTCAAGCCCTGTGAGAATTTTGTAAGTTTCAATGTGGTCACCTCTCATTCTTCGAAACTCTAGGGAATATAGACCCAGTCTCCCCAGTCTCTCCTCATACCCTTGTCTGATGAGATCCTGAATTAAGACTGCATCCGGGACTGCACTGGGTCTGCACCAGGTCTACACCCAGGACCACACCAGGTCTGAACGTGGGACTGCACTGGGTCTGCACCAGGTCTACACCCAGGACCACACCAGGTCTGAACGTGGGACTGCACTGGGTCTGCACCAGGTCTACACCCAGGACCACACCAGGTCTGAACGTGGGACTGCACCGGGTCTGCACCAGGTCTATACCCGGGACCATACCTGGGACCGCACCAGGTCTGAACCTGGGACTGCGCCGGGTCTGCACCCGGCACGGAACTTGAGACTGCACCTGGGACTGCATCCGAGGCTGCCTTCGAGACTGCACCCAGGACTGTACCCAGGACTACAGTCAGGAGTGCACTATGGACTGCACCGGGGCTGCACTCGGGGCCGCGCTCGGGACTGCACTATGGGCTGCACCCGGGACTGTGTCCAGGACTGCACTCGGGACTATACCTGAGACTGCACCCGGGACTGCGCTTAGGACTGCACTATGGGCTCTACCCGGGATTGCACTCAAGGCTGCGCTCGGGACTGCACCCAGGACTGCACTATGGGCTGCACCTGGGACTGTGCCCGGGACTGCGCTCGGGACTGCACCCAGGACTGCACTCGGGACTGCAACTGGGACGGGACTCGGGAATGCAACGGAGACTGCACTATGGATTGCACCTGGGACTGCATTCCGGACTGCAGCTGGGATGGGACTTGGGACTCCAATGGAGACCGCACTATAGACAGCACCCGGGACTTCACTTGGGACTGCACTCCAGACTGCACCCGGGACTTCACTCGGGACTGCACTCAGGACTGGACTTGAGACTGCACTCCAGACTGCCCTCGGGACTGGACTTGAGACAGCACTCCAGACTGCCCTCGGGACTGGACTTGAGACTGCACTCCAGACTGCCCTCGGGATTGGACTTGAGACTGCACTCCAGACTGCCCTCGGGATTGGACTTGAGACTGCACTCCAGACTGCCCTCGGGATTGGACTTGAGACAGCACTCCAGACTGCCCTCGGGATTGGACTTGAGACTGCACTCCAGACTGCCCTCGGGATTGGACTTGAGACAGCACTCCAGACTGCCCTCGGGATTGGACTTGAGACTGCACTCCAGACTGCCCTCGGGATTGGACTTGAGACAGCACTCCGGACTGCCCTCGGGATTGGACTTGAGACTGCACTCCAGACTGCCCTCGGGACTGGACTTGAGACAGCACTCCAGACTGCCCTCGGGATTGGACTTGAGACAGCACTCCAGACTGCCCTCGGGACTGGACTTGAGACAGCACTCCAGACTGCCCTCGGGATTGGACTTGAGACAGCACTCCAGACTGCCCTCGGGATTGGACTTGAGACTGCACTCCAGACTGCCCTCGGGACTGGACTTGAGACAGCACTCAGGACTGCATGTGAGTTTGCACTCGAGACTGGACCCGGGACTGCACCTGGGATTGGACCTGGGACTGCACCCAGGACTGTACTCGTGATGCACTTTTGCTCATTTCTTTGAGAGGTCTTCAAAAGCTTTTATTGGTATTGGGCACGATTATCTTGAGAGTGGCTGAATTATAACAGTCAGTATTTCTAAAAATGGCAACTATGATTATAGTTTTATCCACTTCCAGAAAACCTAGTATAATAGCCTGGCAATTAAGCAGTATGGCTATAGTCTACAGTGAGCACTTCTCACTTGAACGTGTAAAAGCCCAAATAACTACCACATGCAAATCTCAGAGATGAGAGAAAAGTGAAATGTATGTTAAGAGATACCCATATTCATCAAGTTGAAGAGTAACAATAAATGTATATGTAAAGTGGCATCAAAAAGCTTTGACAGATAACAGAGCCTCTATTATCCAGGCCTAATCAGGATTCCTCTCTGACCTCATGGAGTCACCCTCAACTTTATTTAGAGAATTTGAAACAGCCCTCATTAAAAAGGGCTTCAACAACAAATTCGACCACTCCAGCTGCCATGTATATATCTGGGTGTGTATATATCAAAGTAAAAGTAAAGAGGGATAATAACTACTGTGTGGTGGACAAGAACCAAATGGTAATGTTTGACTCTGCACCCAGCGATGGACTGAGTTCAGTTTAGAAACACTACAGCATACTTGAAGAGGTAACAGGATCAACATGCCAGAATGGCAGCTGTAACCAATAAGCATTCAACATCGAAATACCAAACCAGAACACATTTACCTTTTGGTTTTTTTGCTGATATTAATACAGACTCATCCCCTTATTTCACCCTGTGTAGATTTCTTGACGCCCCTAATTCAATTTCATTATTTGACCTGCAGAGACATGAAAAAAAGTACAATTAAACATTGGGCATTTGTCAATAACTTGCCTGATCCTGCTACCAATACTGAGCGATGGAAGGAGTGAAATTGCTTCCAGCAGGATCTGTGACAAATGACTTCCTCTGTCTTTGCCAAGTTCCTCACTGTGCTATTTTAACATGGTTATTACAAATATCACTGAGATTAATTTCACCCCATTACATAGGTTTATTATGGCACAAGTGCCTTCCCTCTAATTTCTCTGAATTTCTGCTGGTTTCCACACATTGTGCATTGACTGTATGACCAAAGACTGGGACCAGGGATGGTGAATTCTTGAGTCATCCCCAGTACTGTTTAGCACCAGTCACAGAACAGTTCTGTTAAGCTGGACCCCCTCACTTTTCCAACCTTCCTAAAGGCAAGTTCTTGGCAATAACAACAACTTGCATTTATATAAAGTAGCAAAATGTCCCAAGGCGCTTCACTGCAGTGCTATTAGACAATGTTTGACACTTAACGTGATGACTCAATACAGCAGACAAGAAACAGTTAAACTTTATTACAGAGAGATTTACAGGTGTTTTCATGTTTGACCAGGACTCTCATCAGGAAGCTCCCCCCCCCCACAACCTCCCCGGATTGCCCACGCTGAAAACTCACTGGTTGGAGCCCCCGCAGTACATCACGTGACCCCCGATTGACAGAAGGGAGGGACTATACCCCCAGTTACCACGCTAAGCCACATAAGGAAATCTGGAGCATTTTAAAGGGGGTAAGAGAGGGAGAGAAGTGAAGAAGTTTAGAGAGGGAATTCCAGAGCCTAGATAGCTGAAAGCATGGCCATCAATAGTAGAGTGATGAAAATTTGGCCAGTGCAAGAGGCCAGAATTTTACAAGCATCTCAGTGTTGCAGGATTCTGTGACATCCTGAGCAATGTACAATACACAGTTGAATAATAATCTATTAGAGCTCATATCCTTTAGATATCTTATTGTTAGATTCTCCCCAGGTGAAGGTAGAGACATAAGGGCTTATTTACTAGTGATTTCAGTTTCAGATTTCAGAGGAACAAGGCAGGGCGATGGGATTAGTTTTGAATTGCACCACCACAAAGCCAGTGCCACGTGGTGGGCCTCATGCTTCTTTCTGCAATATAAATGTCTATAGCTCAATAACCCTTACACCAATCATTCAACAGGCACCTTTTGGGGGGAGGTGGCAGGGTTTGGGGGACTGGGTTTCACTGGCACCTAGTCCCATGTGCACATGTTGTCGAAATGTATTCCCTATTATCCCATTCCAGCCAGGCACACAAACCAATCCAGGAGGTGACAAGCAAAGCTCAGCAATATGAACACTCAATGTGCGCACTACTGAGAGAAAAGAAAATATATGGGAGCATAGAAATGTGAAAATTCAGAGACAAGACAGCTGAAGGCATGACCACCTGTGGTGGAGGTGAAGGGTGGGCGTAATAAACTTGATGTAACAGACAGGTTTCTTACTTGAAAAAGATAACTTTATTACAGAGCTCTTTTAGAAGCTACATGCTTGAACCAGGTTCATGACATAAAGCTCCACCCCTAAGATTTCCTGCGCTTAGGGCTCATTCGTCAGTACAATCATGTGACCCCTACAATCACTACATTTCCTCCCCCTTTAGTTTTTTTTACATTTCCTATTTACAAAAAATAGCTTAAGCCACAACATATACATATATGCACAGGTCATGCAATTAAAAATTAAGTCTCTAAGATGGTTTTCTAATTCGGTTAGAACGATGTAGCTCTACCGCTTGAGATTCTCTCACAGGATCGACATGAACAGGAACTGCAGCATCAGGGACACCCTTAAACAATGGCAGTTCAGGATTAGGTAATTCAACAGAGACATCAGGTATGTCTATTCTAGGTCAATCTGTCACCTCAGGGGTTCAAGATTTGACATTTGGCTGTTGGAATATCTCTCTACTCCTTAGATGATCCACATGTTTTTGAACAATCCAGTCTTCCACTTCCACTCAGAATACTAAGGGTCCAGTTTCAGAGACAATTATACCAGGAACCCAACTAGGTCCATTTCCAAACTTCCGCACAAAAACTGTATCTCCCACAGTAAATCTTCGAGCTTTGCTATGAACATCGTGATTCAATTTCTAACTACTCTGATTCTTCTTTACCTTCCCCTCTAAGTTTGGAAACACCAGACCTAACCTTGTACGAAGCTGGTGTTTCATCAGTAATTCAGTCAGTATTGAACCCGTAGTTGCATGAGGAGTCGTACGATATTTGAGAAGAAAATGGGAAAGTCAAGTTTCTAAAGTACCTTCGGAGAACTTCTTCATTCCTGATTTGATAGTTTGCACAGCTCTTTCAGCTAACCCATTTGATGAGGGGTGATATGGTGCTGTTTTAATATGTTTAATTCCATTTAAACTCATGAATCTCTGAAATTATGTACTAGTGAAGACAGTACCATTATCCAAAATAATGGCTTCTGGTAGGCCATGCACATTAAAATATTGGCAAAGATTTCCAATAGTTACACACAATGTCAGCGATCTAACTTCATACACGTCCATCCACTTAGAATGCGCATCAATGATCAATAAAAACATGGTACCTAAAAATGGACCCGCATATTCTATATGTAGTCTAATCCAGGGTCGACCTGGCCACTCCCATGGACGCAGTGGAGCTGAAACGGGCAACTTCTGTTGTTGCTGACACCGGAGACAGTGCTTGACTGTGCTTTCAATGTCACTGTCTATGCCTGGCCACCAGACATAGCTTCACGCAAGCATCTTCATCTTCAATATGCCTTGATGCGCACTGTGAAACTCTGTCAAGAGTGGTTCCCTTCATAGCGAAGGACAATGACTCTTGATCCCCACAACAAGATTCCATCTTGTCAGCTTAACTCTGTTTTACAGGCATGGAATTGTCTTATCTCTTCAGACACTGGTGAATTTGACCACCCTTATAATACCTCATCTCAGACTTTTGACAAAATTGGATCCCTGTATGTCCAATTCCTTTGTTTTGCACAGACTGGCGTAGAGACCAAGAAATTCAACACAAGTACAACTTCTTGTGGCACTGGAGCATGTATAATGCTATCTGGTAATGGAAGAAGACTGAGCATGCCTGCATTTGCAATATGCACACCTGGACGGTGCATAAAGCTGTATTCATACGCTGATAAAATCAAAGCCCAATGTTGAATTCTTGCTAATGCTATTGGCGAATGGCTTTATCCTCTCTGAATAAACCCATTAGTGGTTTATGGTCTGACACTATGGTGAAATGTTGTTCATGCAGATACTGGTGGAATTTCTTCACTCCAAATATCAAATTGAACCTTCCTTTTCAAGTTGGAAATAACCCTTCTCGGCTGCAGAGGGGGTTCTGAAAACATAGCCTATTGGCCTATCTGATCGGATTTCCGTCTTTTCTCCTTCTGTTTGCCACAGGGTTTTGTCTCGTCCTTCATTCTGATTTCACAGTCAGCCAAATTTCTCTCTGGTGAAATCTTAACTTGGTTCAGTTCAGTGGTGGAGCTTGAATGGCTTCATTACCCACTCGCATCTTGGAAAGTTCCACAACTCTTTATTCTAATGCCTCTTTTGTTTTAATCAGCTGATTCTTCAGCTCTTCTGTCTCCTTGTATCTTTTGGCTTCCTCCTGGAACATTGTTCAGTCTTTTCCACCAACTATTTATTTGGTTTGTTCAGAGTGGCACTATCTTTATTTTGTTTCTTTTCATGATTTTCCTATGGAACCAACTCTGACCTGAGGGATCCTTGCAGCCTGTGAAGGTCCTTCGATTCTCCTAACTCATTCTGAAATACACTGTCATATTCCCTTATCAACTCAGAAACTCCTCCTGTTCTCACTTGAAATATTTCTGACCAGTTGAGCTTAATTTTTTGTAAGAAGTTGCGGCCCAGAAGACTAGGTCCTTCACCTGTTACAATGATCATTGGGAGCTGGGCTGTCTGTTGCCTGTAGGATACGGGTACTTGGTGATGCCTTTTAGCTGTATTGACTCTCCAGTGTAGGTCTTCAGTTGAGCCGTGGCCTACTCCTGATTCAGTGGCTGGATACCTTCATTTAGGTATTTAAATGTGTGTTCTCCCACCACTGCGGTTGAGGATCCTTATCTACCCCTATGATTAGAGGCTTCCCATTCACTTGAAGGGTGACGGTTATTGGTTCAATTTTTACTGTTTTGACATTGTATAGGGAATAAATATCAGTATCAGTAGCTTCTGGTTCTGTTATATTGTGCACTTCAATCATCTTGGTTTGCCGTCTGATTGGCTGTCCTGATTTCACCCTGCAATGCTTTATTAGATGCCCTTTTTTGTGGCAGTAATGGCATTCTGCCTCTTTAAATCTGCATATTTATCAGTACGTGAATACCCCCACATTGGCAACAGATGAATTTCTGAATTGCTGGTGAGATGCTTCCAGTATGCCTTTTTGTTTTTGAGCAGTAGAGACTGACACCCGCTTTGCAGTTGTCTCTCTGGTTTTCGCACCATGTCCGGGGGTAGGTTCCCGCCCCAACTAAAGAACGGTACCTTGTAAAGCCTGCGAGCCCCACTCAGCACTCTCCATGGCTAGTGCTATTTCCATGGTGCACTTCAAACCGATGTTAACTTCTGCAAGGAAACGGTGTTGAACAACGTCGTCTTGAATGCCACAAACTAACCGATCCCGCAACGTCATTGAGTACGTCTCCGAAGTCGCAGTGCTCAGTCAACTATTTCAACAGCTACATGAGTTGCAATGGACTTCCCCAAGGCCCTTACTCTGGATTTAAACTTAAATCTCTGCGTAATTACCGATGGCTTTGGCTGAAAATGCATCTTCACGAGGTCTACCAATTCGTTAAAAGATTTAGAATTAGGTGCGTTCAGAGTCATCAAACTGTGGATGAGACTGTATGTCTTGCTACCAAGGACACTTAAATGAATTGCTTTCTGCTTCTCCTCCGCTGTTAATTCATTCACCAAAAAATGAAAACCTAGGCACTCTTTGTATTGTCTCCAATCTTCCATGGACGAATCATAAGGGTCGATTCTGCCGAAAAGTGGCATGACTGGTGAGTATACTTTTCTTTCTTTCCTTAAGAATTAATGTATTCACATTCACAAGATGAGGTGCAGCATCAGAGCTATTTATCCTCGTTGCCAATGTAATAAACTTAATGTACCAGACAGGTTTCTTACTTGAAAAAGATAACTTTATTACAGAGTTGTTTTAGAAGCTACATGCTTGAAGCAGGTCCATGACATAAATCTCCACCCCTAAGGTTACGTGCGCTTAGGGCTTATTCATCAGTACAATCATGTGATCCCTAAAGGCAGTAGGAAAGGCTATATCTACAATCACTACAGTGGGGGTGCACAAGAGGCAAGAGTTGGAGGAACACAGACTTTACAGAAAGATGTAGGGCTGGAGGAAGTTACAGAGATCAGGAGGATTGTGAGGCCATGGAGGGATAGAGAGGGGGTAAAGCTTTGGAGAGATTTGAACAAGCAGATAAGAAAGTTAGTGAGATATCGATGGAATGAGAGTCAATGCTGCTGTCAAAGAAGAGCTGAGAGTTACCTGGAATTCTGGGCAAAATTCTTCAACCAACACTACTAAAAACACCTTAAACTTACTCATTTCATTTGCTTCGTTGCTGTTTGTTGAATATTGCTGTGTACAAAATGGTTGCTGTATTTGCTACATATCGACAGTCTTCCACAGCATTTCCAAAAGTCATTAATTGCATGAGGCATTTCTGAGATAAGGCCCTAAATACATGCAGGTCTTTCTCAGTTAATGGCCAAACATTTCAACTTACCTTGAAACAACTGATAACAATTTCAACACAATGGGATCCCAACATCGATGTTGCCACTTGACCAGCCGGCCTGCTTCACAGGCTTCATTTAATGGTGTCTTAAATGAAAAGATCAATAAAGGTGACTGGCTACCATCTACCACAAGACATTAGCTCAGAAATTTTCACTGAGGTAAGGAGATTTCTTGGCTGCTTTCCTCTCCCTTAAGAATTCATTGATCAAAAGCTCACAAGGGCAAATGATTTAGAGTATTGAAACTGCAATTGATATCCTCAGCCTTGTGTCCAATGATGTTTTATAGAGAACATGGTGCCTTTTCACATTGTATGTCTAACTTCGTGGGACAGAGTGTTGGGTTGGTGACCACCAATCTTGTTTTAAAAGCAGGACAGCCTGATTTTGATGGAAGATTTTGAAGTACTAAAGAAAACAAAAAGGCAAAGTGCTTTTTAAAATGGTACATTCAAAATTAAATTTTAGCCCCATAACAATGGACAGATGAGGATTCTGCCATCTTTACTGGATTATCTTTGTGCAGAAAATAATACGGTATCTTCCCTTAAGGCATTCATTGGGAAAAGTGAAAGACTTGCTTTTATCTAGCACCCTTCATGATCACCGCATATTTCAAAGTGCTTTACAACCATTCAAGTGCTTCTGAAGTGTTGGCCCTGTTGTAATGTAGAAAACACAAGAGGTAGACTTCACACCTCTTTGGTTGCGCGTAGAGTCCATAGCTCTCGGGTCAGCGAATCACAGAGCAGGAACCTAATGTATCACAAGCATTCACGTCCCTTCAGGCAGTGAGTCTTGGGGTGCTGTACACTCGTTGTTGGTTCTGAGACGCTGAGGCGCAAATGAGTTGACACGGAGCCAGCTTCATGATAGAGACACACTGAGTCTGCCAACCCAAAGGAGCTCAGCCTGCTTGTGGAAAATCGAGAGACCAAGGGAGAACCAGGCCTCACTATTGCTGAGTTGTTCGGCTGCGTGAGACTTGGCTGCACTCCAACATGTAAAAATGGCTCACAAGAGAGCAGGTTATTTTTGGTCATTCTCATGATATGTATTGACCATCCCTGGAAGTCCTTGAAAAATGGTGGTGGTCGTCCTCCGTGAACCACTTGCAGTCTGTTTGGTGAAGGTGCTCCCACAGTGCTGTTTGTCAGGAAGCTCCAGGACTTTGACCCATGCAGCAGTGATGAAGGAATGGTTATTTATGGTTGAAGTCAGGGTGCTGTGTGAGGTTTGGAGGGGAAAGTATTTCCCATGCACCTGCTGCCCTTGTCCTTCTAGGTGGCAAAATTTGCGGGTTTGGAAGGTGCTATCGAAGAAGCCTTAGTGAGTTACCACAGTGCATCTTGCAGATGGTTCACACTGCTGCCACTGTGCGCTGGTGGTGATGGAAGTGAGTGATTAAAATGGGGGATGGGCTGCTGATCAAGCCGGCAGCTTTGTCCGGGACGGTGTTGGGCTTCTTGAGTGTTGTTGCAGCTGCACCTATCAAGGCAAGTGCAGAGAATTCCATCACACTTCTCCACTTGTGCCTTGGAATTGATGGAGAGGCTTCAGTGAATCACTTGCTGCAGAATACCCAGATTCTGAGGTGCTGTGGGATCCACAGCACATGTATGACTGGTGTAGTAGAGATGCTGGTCAGTGTTGATGGTCTGCACAGGTTAGCTTTATCTTCAGTCACTGGAGGGGGAATCAATTCGAAACTGAACTGGGAAACAGAAGAGAACACAGCATGGGCAGTGATGCCTGTGGATACAAAGGTCATTTCATTCATGAGGCAGATCTCACTGTCGCTGCTGAGTGATGGGCTGTCATTCGTCAAATGAGCCATTGTAATCCGTCCATGGTACCACATGCTCGGCCATAACTCCCAATATTTCTTGACCGTCGCGCTGATCAACGGATGTTTATCTATTCCGCAACAATGATGGTCTTCGAAACATTGTCTGGTGGAGGGGGTGAATGAGGTTAAAAATAAGTGCAATGAGCTTTTTCTTTTCTTTCTGTCTCTTTCTCGGTTAGGAAACGCAACTGCTTCTGGGTTTCACAGAGTTGAGGGAAAGAAAAAGAAAACAGCTCAACTGCTTTATTGGCAATCTGTCTGGTGTGCCAAACAGTGGAAGTGGAAGTGAGAAACCAAAAATGACATTTCACGACGCCCATTCACCTCTCTACCCCTCCGGCCCACGCAAGTCAGAATCAGTGGGCAGGGATCTAAATTTAGCCTCTGGGTGCAATATTTAGCCTTTATCGCAATGACAAAGAAAACCCCAGGATGTGGTTGAGGGTAGGAAGTTGATGAGAGAAGTGCGCTCTCTCACTTTTGACGTCACTGCCCCCTGCAAGAACCAAGAGCATATTGTAACAGGTCATTTTTTTTTTTGTTAAGACTTAGTGTTCAACAAGAATAAATTGCAGTTATACAGGGTTGGATTTTCTAGCAGGCATTGCGGCTCCTACGGTAGGCCCACACTGGGGTCCTGAACCCGTCCATGTTGTGAATGCGCCCATCGGCACAACTTTCGGTGAGGCGGCCTTCTAATGGCTCGCTTCCATGCTTGCTATCTTACTAAGGGTGGTGGGTGGGCTCCCGAGTTTGCAGGCCTGGTCAGAGGGCGCGCAGTAATGTCAGGCCATCATGTCCCACCAGGAGAGGTGGGCATTGCTGAGGCCTCATCGTGGAGATGCCCTTGGCTTCCTGCGTAGAATTAATCAAATACAGAGGCCCAATGTTGGTAAGTCCCCAGGTTGGAAGGAAAACTCCTCCACAGGACTACTGACGAACAGCCTTTCAACGTCATGGCTCCATCAATGGGGTATGGAGCCTCCGGAAGGCCACAACAAATGAGCTGTCGGCCTCTATACACGGATGAAGGGGGTCACTCCAATGTCGGTAAAATGCCGACGCTGACACAAAATGGTCCCTATGTGGGGCCCTAATTAATTTATTGCCTACCTCTGTGGAGCGGGTAGCCAACCTGGTTCCCAGTCTGCGCCTGGGGAAGCTCCCTGAAGCTGGGAATGCATCAGGAAGCCGCCCCAATGCAGCTCCCTCTTATTTTCCTGGTTCCCCTCCCCACACTTCAGCGTCATCTCTACAGGGCTGGGAAACCTCAACCTACGGAATCCTTAACATCATAAAGCATCTCAAGGCATTGCACTAGAGCAGTATCTGGCACAATCTTGACATTGAGCCAGCTAATGAGATATTAGTACACGTGACCAAAAGCTTGGTCAGAGAGGTAAGTGTGACTTAAACAAGGACAGAGAGGTAAAGAGGCAGAGAGATTTAGGGAAGAAATTCCAGAGCTTAAGGTCTTGGCAGTTGAAGGCACTGCTACCAACACTGAAGCAATGAAAACTCGGATGCGGAAGAAGCTAGGACTTGAGGAAACCTTAGAGGCTTGCAGAGTTGGGGGAAATTCCAGAGATAGGGAGTGTGGGGGGAGGGGAGCGGCGATGCCATGGATGGATTTGAACAGAAACACGGGGATATTAAAATCAGGGAGCTATGTTCACTCAGTAAGCACAGCGAGCACAAGGTGATGGGCTACTTATGGATGAGGAAGACAATTCAGTCCACCTTAACTCCCCACTCAGAAATATTCCAGAGTAATTAAATTGCTGGCTCTCATTGCAGACAGTGTGCGCTATAAAACAATGGCCCAAATTTGCAGCTCCGTGGGTGGGCATGAAACAGACCACCATCTGCGATTGGCCCCTGACCGTGATTTCACGCTGGCTGGCCAATTAACTGCCAGCCAGAGGAAGCGCACGCTGATATGAGGAGCGCTGCCTAGGATGGGGGGGGCAGGAGGAGGGCGGGCGCTGACATAAGCGCGGACGTGGAGGAGCGCAGAATGAAAGCTCCCTGAAGGCAGAGAGCTGCCTCAGGGAGCTGAAGGATTTAAACGGAAAAAATAAAGGTTTTAAAAACTGGGGCAAAAAAATGTCCACGCATCAGAATCAGTCACTGGAAAGAACAGATAATGAAAATTCTGTGCAAACATTTTTTTTTAATTAATATCGGAAAGCTCACCCCGCCCTTGGATGAGGTTTCTTGAAAAATGCAAAGGCCGCCTGGCCGATTCGCCCGCTCGCCAGTCGTAACGTTGGTCGGGCAGCAAAAGAAATCCCACTTAATTGCGTCGTTAATGGGCTTAATAGCCCTCTTAATTGTTGGCGGGCGCGCTTCCAAGCTTAGCACGCGCCCGCTGACCGAAATTTCGCTCAATGATGTCGGGGCGCTCGCCCGATGTCACTGTGAGCTATTTTACGCTCGAGCATGTTGGGTGCCGCACGAAAAATTCTGCCCAATGGACACGTGGTCCCAATTTCCTTGACCTGTTGGACAGGCTCCCTGCCTATTTCTAGCACTTTCTGCATTTTTTCCTCAATTTCCAGTGCATTTTTTCACATTTTCAGCATATTATGGAATGGATTTTCTGCCATGCAGACTCAGTAGACAGAAAATCTAATTGATGATATATTACAATTAATTAACCTTTCTCATGCAAAGATAAAGATTACTTTCTGTGCGGCTCTGGGGCTGATTTTGTCTTTGGTAAACTTATTTTTGATGGAAAATTATAGTTGTGACGTCCTTGGAGTAACTGCCTACACTCCAATGAAACTGCCCTTATCAGGAACATCTTAACCACTACTGAAATCACCCTCTTTTACTACACTCACAAACTCTGCTACACCAATCAAAACACGAATGCCACATCAATAGAGAACAATTATTTTATGCATGTTATTGTAACGTTTCAAGAACTTTGAGAAGATTTATGACAGAATACAAGGTGCAGGGCCATTGCTTTACACTGTTCTGCCCTGCTTGCAGCATCCATTTCGGACAATATTTATGCCTCAACTAACATCACTGAAACAAATTCTCTGGTCATTATTTCATTACTGTTTGTGGGATTTTAATGTGTGCAAATTGGCTGCCATTTACACTTCAAAAGTGCTTCTTTATTAATTATGAGGACAGGTGGCTTAGACTAGGATTGTATTCCCTTGAGTATGAAAGGTTAAGGGTCATCTAATTGAGGTGTTTAAGAAGCTTAAAGGAATTGATAGGGTAGATAGAGAGAAACTATTCCTTTTGGTGTGGAGGCGCAGAGTTCATATCACAGGAAATATAACTTTAAAATTAGCTAGGCTATTTGGGGATCATGTCAGGAAACAGTTCTTGACACAAACAATAGAGGAAATCTGGAACTCTGTCCCCCAAGAACTGTTGAGGCTGAGGGTCAACTGAAAATTTCAAAGGTGAGATTGATAAATGCATTTTAGGCAAGGGTATTTCAGGTTACGGAACCAAGATTGATAAATGGAGTTAAATGGAGCCATGATCTAAGTGAATTGCAGGACAGGATCAGGGCTCAAGATATCTACTCCTCTTCCTATGTTCTTGCTGCAAGGGAAATCCCCTGAAGATAGTGTATCAGTGACAATGAATCTGTCATCAGATTTTCTCTGATTCTGCTGACATGGGTATTCACTACTTCGATACACCAGATGCACATTTTCCCCATCTTATGAATAACCAGGGCAGAATTAGAAGTTTCAGCTGCTCTGGGGCAACTGATAGGGACATCGGTCTGATGGCTCCCCAGGCCTCATTAGAACATTTCAGTTGTGCAGTTGTTGGGATGCAATCTTCACAGGGGTTTAACTGTAATTTTAAATCTGAGATGGATAGTTTTTGCTACACTTGGGGTACAAAATGGATTCAGAGCCAAGCCACATAGATGGTATTAAGATACAGATTAGCAATGATCTAATGGAATGATGGAAAAGGCTCAAGGGGCCAAATGGCCTCCTGCAACTTCTATTGTCCTGTATGCACTTTTGAAGAGTAGTCACTGTTGCAATGTAGGACATTCAACAGCCACTATGTGGACAGAAAGATCCCACAAACAGCAATGAGACAAATTTTTTATTGATGTTGATTGATGTCCATGTGTGGATGTTGAAAATGGAAAATGATTGTAGCTGCACCTCTGTCAAACAACCTGCAGCACTCACCACCTGGGCTCATAGGAAAATGGTCACTTGAGCAAGTTATAAGAGGCTGCTGGCACCCAAGGAACATTGCCAGGGCAAGAATAAACCTCTTCGGGAAATTGGAGAAAACATAAATAAAATCGAAGTCAAGGCAAAGGAAAAGACAATATTGGGGGAAGAAGTGCTCTGGTCTGTGGGTGAGTTAGATCTTCCAGTTGAATAGATTCACAGCATTGTTACACTCTGAACATCTATAAGCAATTCATTCCCCATTATGTTTACACTGACCTACCAGATAGGAAGATTACAGTCTCAGACAAGCTTGAATCAATTATTCCAAAATGTCGAACACATTTGACTGCAGTTGAATCACCTAAGATGGTGAAGTAAAGCTGGCAATGACAAGGTGCAAAACACAAGTAGCACACAGTGGGTAAAAGCCAGTTGTGTTAACTGTAGAGTATCTCAAGTGTCAGCTCTCACAACACAGGAAATGCACATATGGTATGAACTACAGTTGGCTGGGACTCTATAGGGCCTGCATCAAGTCCTCAAGACAGAAGATGCAAGATGCAGGGAGCATTGGCACATCAAGGCAGAGGAATTGGTACTTCGGGAGTCAAGACAAGATCAAGGAGACGATTGTTCTTTTTGTTTCATCGCACCCTTTGCTTGCAGAATAGTGTGATGGGACTTGAGCACAAAATCTAGACTGACACTCCAATGCAGTTCTGAGGGAGTGGTGCACTGTTGGAGGTGCCATCGTTTGGTTAACATGTTAATCCAAGGACCTGTCTGATCTCCTGGGTGGATATAAAAAATTCCCAGGCATTATTTCAAAGAGAGTACGGGAGTTCTCCCCAATATCTTGACCAAATCTATCCCTCAAATGACACCTAAGACAGCTGATCTGGCCACTGATTTCATTGCTGTTTGTTGGAGCTTGTTGTACACAAATTGGCCACCGCAGTTCCAACATTGCAACAGTGACCACACTTTAAAAAGCGCTTAGTTGGCTACAAAGCATTTTAGGATGTCCTGAGGTCGTGAAAGGCACTATTATAAATTTAAGCTGGTTTTCCTGAGAGGATGTTTAACAGGGTGTATAACAGTCTCAAGGCCACAAAGTAAATGTCTATGGCCATAGTCATCTTCATACCAGCTGATCAGGCTCTTAGTCCTTCACAGTGAGAAGGCTTTATAAACTCCAGTAACCCTTTGGATATGAGTATCCCATTGGTGTCAGTGCCACAGCTCCTGCCTCCACTGTGTCTGAAGTGAGGCTCAAACCTAATACTTACTGACTCAAAGATAAGATTGTTTCCCTCAAGTCAAAGGGCTTCTCTGGATGAGTTGAAACCAATTGTAAATGAATCTCATGTGGCTGCTTAAAAATAACAACGTTTTCAAACGTTGTTCTATGGGGGTCTCCTCTGCAAATACTGGTATGCTCCCAGAGAACTCATAAAATGCCAAAGACCCAGTGCAAATACTCGCATAATCTCAGGTATTCCCTGCAAATGTTCTCACAATTTCAGGAGCCCAATCCAATAAAACATATAATCCCAAACATCCCACCCAATACTATCACATTCCCAATGACCCCTTCCAATACTGACACTGAGTCAGTGACCACTGCAAATAATCACACATTTCTAGTGTAATTAACAGCAGTGGTGCTGCATCGCACAACAATAGCTTGTATTTATGTAGCACCTTTAATATAATAACACATCCCAAGGTGCTTCACAGGGGCATTATAAAACAAAGTATGACGCTGAGCCACATAAAATGATATTAGGACAGATGACTAAAAGTTTGGTCAAATAGGTAGGTTTAAGGAGTGTTTTAAAGGAGGAAAAAAAGATTGCGGGGTTAGGGAAGGAAATCAAGAAATTAGTGCCTAGACAGCTGAAGGCACGGTCACCAATGGTGGAATGATTACAGTCGGGGACACTTGAGGAACACAGGCATCTTGGAGTGTTGTGGGGTTGGAGAAGATTACAGAGATGGGGAGAGAGAGGCCATGGAGGGAATGGAAAACAAGAATGAAAATTTAAAAATCGAGATAAGCAGATCAGTGAACATAGGAGTGATAGGTTAACAGGGTTTGGTGCAACTTAGGGCACAGGCAGCAGAGTTTTGGATAACCTCAAGTTAATGGAGTGTAGAACAAGGATAATAAGCATGATAATTTCACATAGATGGTTTCCATTATCCGTGTGGACATAGGAAAAGTTGACAGGAAATGCAAGAGATGTAATATTTTACACATTCATGTGCTTATTTGTGGACACTGAGGAAGTGCATTAAGTACTTTCCATCCCCTTTAAGCTGTGCAAACTACACATGGCACCTACTTTTATCAGCTTGTCAGAGACTCTTTATTGGCTCTAACAACTGCACTGTACCATGTCCAAATCTAGAAACAAGGCACAGCTATAATGGGAAGGTAATCATCAAGCTACACATCACCTTATACTGACAATTGTCATCGCTCACAGATTAAGACTTCCTTTCTTCACTGTTTATGACAAAAACATGCACATATATTTTATAGCTAAATAAAAGGTGGGAACAATTAAAGAAAGTCTGCAATGTAGATCAGAGAGGTCAAAGTCTGCCGGGTTTTATTCATGGTACAAAATTGTCTAAAATACTTCTGATGTCTGAACGATGGTGTTTGCTTGTTTCTGCCAAATGTTGAAATAGTTTTCACAGGATTTTCATCCGAGTGCATCAATGTTATTAATATCTCACAGCGTGGCATTAACCTCAGGACAGCTGTGAGATAGGCCCTCCTCAAGGTATGTGAAATAATAAAACAGATGGGCAAGGTAAACATGGGATGTTACTGTAACACAAGTCAAAACAATAGGTGGAGAATCTAAGTTTAAGTTAGTGAAGGAATAAGAAGTTTAAAACCAATAGCTGATCATTGGCTTTACTTATGTAAGTCAGAAAATATACTAAAGTTTGAGAAGGAACATGTGACAGGAAGTGAATGCTTTAATCAAGGCTTTTATCATGAAGAGTCAATCGTCCACAATGATGCACCCACAAAATTAAAAGCATGTGTAGTCTTCAGGTTGAAGGGAGTTTAGAGGTTGGTGCATAATTCGCAGGTGTTATTTAGTTCTCACTCTGTATTCATACATTCAGTTCTCATTGTCACGTTTCCACTGTAAATTCCTATGCTGACTAGAAGTACATGCAAACATAAGGAGGTAGAAATTAAGCCTTGTTGCACCCATTTCCCGAATGGCCTCTGCCCCAAGGACACCTGAAAATATCCAAACAGAAATTGAACCAAGCCATTTTTACAGTCATCTGGGGCATTAGATCCTTTGCATTTTTCTAATATATACACACATCTGCAACATATACCCACACATATAGTATATAGATAAATGCGAAAGTATACGCATGTGCAGCTTACACACATATGCACATATAAGCACAAGTGCAGTAGGCACACATGCAACATAAAGCGTGCAGTAAAAACATATACTGTCATTGTCGGCTGTCCTTCAATTCGAGGATGACAATAAATGCAGTATATACGCATACATGCAGCATATATACATATGCAGTAAACATACACGTTTACAGTATTTATATATAAATATATATCTTTACACACACACACAAGGTACACATATTCCACAAACAGGGAGGTTGTCACAAGGCTAAATATTTTCCTGGCCGTCTCTGACGTCTGGCAAACATCTGCAACATTTAAATTTCTACAACAAAACGTCAGTCGGGGGAAAAAAGGGCCCTGAGAAAATTCACCGCAAGTAGACCTCGGCATTTCTTCACCCTCGCACAACTGACTTGGCTACAGACATGTTCTCATCCTTCCCCTTTGTTCCATAACATACGTGTAAACTGAAAGTAACCTGATTCTGATGATTTGTCCATTCACAAGAAAGCATCTCATCATAAATATAGCGAAGGTCATACCGTACCTGGAGCATTAGAGTATTTTTTTTAAGTTAACTCCTGGAAAATTATTCTCATGAAAATAAAAGTTATTCAAACACTTTCCTAAGTAAATGGGGTAACTAAACATTGGTCGGATTCACGGCACATCAGCAAACGATGTGGAAAGCCATGGTTTCATTTCCTGATTTCCTTCGGTCAGCTGTAAGAGAGGCAGCCAGCTGCAGAAATGTTAACAGCTGTACCCTCACACAGATCAGCACACTTTCTTACTGTGTTAGAGCTCACAGGATTAGCATCAGTTTTAACCCTTCCTTACCCTCAGTGAAAAGCAACAGCGGGTGCAAATTACAACCAGCGCACCAATTTACCACCTCTCTGAGCATCTTCTGATTCTGACGAAAGGTCATCGACCTGAAACGTTAACACTTATTTCTCACTCCACAGATGCTGCCTGACCTGCTGAGCGTTTTCCAGCACATCCTGTTTTGATCACACTTACCAATTATTTTCATCACTCTTTTTGGAAAGCATACAAATGCAGTCGCATTTGCATGGTCTCCCTGCCAGCCATTTCTCATGTACTAAGTCAAAGATCGGCATTAAGATATTCCACCGTGGAAAATATCACAGCTGAGGCTAGCCCTGCGGTCAACCAGCTGGTCTCAGGGTTAGCACACCCGGCCCGGGTCGGAAGACTGCAGGTTCCAGCCCCATTCCAAGATTTGAGCGGATAATCCCGGCTGCAAATGCTGAGGGAGGTACCATCTTTCAGCTGAGACACTGAGCCGTTTCAGGTCTGTTCAAAAAGTCTCCAAGGAAGAATAGGGGAGTACTCCTGGTGTCCTGGCCAATATCCTGTCCTCAGCCACCATTGCCAAAGCAGATAAATTAGTCACATATTGCAAACGTTGTGTGAAAATTGGAAGCAGTGTTTGCCTACATATCAACACAATGCAACTTCCGAAATAATGGGCAGGATTCTAATGTGAGCTTGGGACTCCAATGTCAGATTTAAATGGGGGTCCTGAGCCCACAATAGCTGGCATCAGGACCAGCTCAGCAACCTTACTAGAGGCAGCATTTTAAAAAATGTATTCATTCATTGGATGTAGGTGTTGCTGGCTAGGCCAGCATTTATTGCCCATCCCAAATTGCCCTTGAGGAGGTGGTGGTGAGCTGCCTTTTTGAACCGCAGCAGTTCACGTGCTGCAGGAAAACCCACAGTGCTGTTAGGATGGGAATTCTAGGATTTTGGCACAGCGATAGTGGAGGAACGGCAATATATTTCCAAGTCAGGATGGTGAGTGGCTTGGAGGGGAAATTCCAGGTGGTGGTGTTCCCATCTATCTGCCGTCCTTGTCCTTCTAGGTGGTAGAGGTTGTGGGTTTGGAAGGTGCTGTCAAAGGAATCTTGGTGAATTGCTGCAGTGCATCTTGTAGGTGATACACACTGCTGCTACTGTAGAGTGTGGTGCCAATCAAGCAGGCTGATTTGTCCTGGATGGTGTCAAGCTTCTTGAGTGTTATTGGAGCTGCACTCATCCAGGCAAGTGGGGAGTATTTCATCACACTGCTGGCAGGCTTTGAGGAGTCAGGAGATGAGTTACTTGCTGCAGGATTCCAAGCCTTTGACCTGGTCTTGTAGCCACAGTATTTATATGGCTAGACCAGTTCTGTTTCTGGTCAATGATAACCCCCCAGGATGTTGATAGTGGGGAATTCAACAATGGTAATACCATTGAATGTCATCGGGCGATGATTAGATTCTCTCTTGTTGGAGGTGGTCATTGCCTGGCACCTGTGTGGCGCAAAAGTTACTTGCCACTTGTCAGCCCAAGCCTGGATATTGTCCAGGTCTTGCTACATTTGAACATAGACTGCTTCAGCATCTGAGGAGTTGTGAATGGTGCTGAAAAATGGTGCTAATCAGTGAACATCCCCACTTCTAATCTTATGGTGGAAGGAAGGTCATTGATGAAGCAGTTGAAGATTATTGGGCCGAGAACACTATCCTCCTGCTGTGATGTCCTGGAGCTGAGATGACTGACCTCCAGCAACCACAGCCATCTTCCTTTGTGCTAGGTATGACTCCAACCCGTGGAGAGTTATCCCCCTCATTCCCATTGGCTCAATCTGAAGGCTGGCACCTCTAAAGCCTCAGCAGCTCCAACCAGAGAAGCAGGCACTGCTGAGGCAAGTTTTAAATTAACATTCTGGGAGGCCAAGCAGGCAGGCCCCTCTGGCGGCCCATTGAAGCCACATGTGCGGCCTTCCCTGCCTACAGAACTCTCTTTGGGTCATGTCGCCTCCAGCTTCGACGGTCCCCCCGCCCCCCGGGCTGTCGCGGAACGACCACCTCCATGAAGCTGGCGGCCTCTCCACGTGGCAGGCGGCAGTTCCAATGCCAGCAAAATATGTGCCCAAGAAACCAACCCGACGTAAGCTGCTAAATATTTAAATTGGCTGCCTGCCTCTGTCCTGTGGTCAGTCACTCTGCAGCCAGTCCCGCTGCAGGAAAGCTTCCCCAGCAGCAAGACTGCACCACGGCATTATCCCAAAGTGCCCTCCTGGCACCCCCCCCAACTACTTTCCCGCACACCCCAACCTTCCAGCCACTGCCTAGAAAATCCTGCCCAGTGTGTTAACTGTGAACCTCCTTGGGTGCCCTGAGGATGTGAAAGACAGCTTCTAAACTTGATGAGGGTGCGTGTGTATTTTATATACACTCTACGTATTAGATTGATAGACAGACAGAAAGACGGGTCAATCGATCTATCTGTGCATGCATCAACATCTGTCCATAAACATCTCCATGGGGTGGGATTTTGCGGTTTTCCCCACTGCCAAGATCATCTGGTTCTGCCAAAAGCCAATCTCCTGCAGCAGGCTCAGCCACAATGGGGCTGCAAAATCCCAGCCCATAACCTGCTGCACAGAGAAATAAAAACGATATGAAATGTGTACATAAACATATATACCTCTACCAATATCTATATGTAACATATATTCCAGTTACACTCCATCTCTCAGATTCTAGCTCAAATCCCATGCAGGTCAAACGTCAGCAACGAAAACTACTGGAACTACTTAACCATTCCCCTTTGCTGCCAGGCTGCTGGTTGCAAAAATCACAGCTATTTTGTTCTGATTTCTGATGTGTATTATGCATTTCAATTGCAGGTTCATTGTGGATAAGCCGCATATCAATCACTGATTCAATTCCAATCCTCTTCTCTGCTTTGCAAACTTGGACTAATCAGTATTACAGTAACAGGAAATTCACTGAACTGTCAGCGAAACAGATTTATTCATAAAATTACTAATATGTGAAACTTTTCTAAATTCAGGGTACTGGTGAGGGACAGAAAAAAACACGTCACATAAAGTGATTTCTGATTGTAATGTTCCACACTACAGGTGCAGCAGTCCCACTTTGCACAATTCTCATTCTCGCTCCTTGTTGTCAGAGGGGAGCGGATAACAAAAAGAGCAAAGCCAGAACTGTCCCTGGCACCAGATAAATGATCCTGAGTTAACATCCACCATCAACTGGGCCACGGGTCAGAGTGGTGTCATGTGGACACGGAGAACGAGGATTAAAAACAAATTAGCATTTAATCTTCAAGCACTGTACAGTCAAGGGAATCTTCACTCCTCAATTCTGGAAGCATCTTACTGTTTCATAAAGACTTCACCAGCTCACTGAGTTGGTTTTTAAATGGCTTTACAAGTAACACTACAATCGAGACTTGGCAAAGGTGACAAAATGTCTAGACATAACCTAAGCTCTCGAGAACAGAGAATGCTCTAAGTGGAATATTCATTTTCCTTCACCAATATTATCAGCAATGTTCTTGCTTGCAGACAATGCAACTTCATTTAGCAGGGTGATAATGGTAAGTGCAAGAAATAGAGATTTGTTCTACATTAAAACCTGTTCCTATTTCACCTGCAAGTATATAAGGTTGAGGAATTCAAATCCCACTCCAGGAGCTGAGCGCCTAATTTAGGCTAACATTGCAGTCTGGTAGTGAGGGAATATTAATACATTGTCAAAGGTGTCATCCTCCGGGTCAGACCATAAATCAAGGCCTGCCACTAGTTCTGGTAGTTCAGTTGACGATTTCATGGTCATTCACTTTTTCCTTTTGCAACTTCCTTTGCCTCTGAACATACTGCCACATGCAAACTTGGATCTATTAATCTATAGCCTTCATCCAAGTCATTGATACATAGTGAAAAGGTGAGGCCCCAGTACACATTCCTGAGGAAAACCACTTGTTGCATCGTGCCAATCAGGGTAGATTCCCTTTATTGCTACTCACTGTCTCCTACTTCCCAACCAATTACTGACCCATGTACAAGATTATCTCCAATTCCTTCTGCTCCTACTTTGCAATAATGTTTCAGCAAGCATCACTAAAACCAACAAATTACAGGTCAATCATCTCATTGGTGTTTGGAGGGCTTTGCTGAAAATGGCCACCACGTTCAGCTGCATAGAAATGGCATTGCACTTCAAAGCGATTCTCCGTGAAGTGCTTTGGGATGTTATTGAGAGTTTTTTAAATAAGGTATTATATTACCATTAGTCATTCTATCTTTGAACGTCATCAACTGTCCTTTGATGTTGGAATAGGCACTTCAATTGCTACACAGTAACTGACTGGAGTCCACATGGCCTAGTTTTAAAATGTTTCACTATGTCAGTCATCAGAAGGAAAGTCTGGTGTTCAATCACAGGTGAGATTTGAGTTGATATGTGAAAATCCAAGTGGTGCAGATTACATATTGGATGGGGATGGGGGGTGCAGGGTTAGGGCTGGGAGCAATTAGTCACAGCTTCAGTATGCTCAAAGCCAATGAGGTAGTGACATGTAGGCACTGTTATAATGTAGGGAACCTCGATAGCCATGTTTTACACAGCAAGATCCCATAAAATGAAATTGACCAGGCATTATGCTGTTTTAGTGGTGTCATCGAGGGGTAAATATTGGCCATGACACCAGGGAGAACTTCTCTGCTCTTCTCTAAAATGGTCCTGTGGGATCTTTTATGTCCATCTGAGAGGGTTGACAAGGCCTCGGTTTCAGGCCTCATCCGAAAGACTGGAGTGTCAACAATAATTATGTTTCCAAGTCTCTGGGGTGTGGCTTAAACCTATGACCTTCTGACTCAGAATTGTAGCTAAAATACTCCACTCCTGGCAACATCATAAACCTCCTTTGTACCCTCTACAACGTGACCACATCCTTCCTATAATGTAGTGACCAGACAGTACGCAGTACTCTAGCTGTGGCCTAACTCATATTTTACACAGTTCTAGCATAACCTCCCTTCCCTCATACCATATATCTCAACTAATAAAGGAAAGTATACCCTATACTTTCTGAATGACTTTATCTACCTGTCCTGCCATATTCAGGAATCAGTGGACATACACTCCAAGGCCCTCTGTTCCTCGATACTTTTCAGTTTCCTATGTTACGATCTCTACAGACACCAATAACTCTTAAAAAGAGATCTGAACTTCCAGTTACTAGCTGAAAGAATGACATGACAAGATTTGATGTTTTAAATCTTTTACTGTATCAAATAGCTAAAACTCTATTTTCTTTTTGTAGCCAACTTATATCTTAAACTACAGAAAATGGCATTCCCCTTTTATACTTATCACCCAGTGCACTGTCCACAGAATTACAGTCCCTTTAGCAAACAATTCACAGTTGCTCCCAGCTTCCAAAAGGTTCCCATATCCTTGTTTCGCCAAGTTGTAACTTAAGTAACCTTCTCCAGGTGCTTTCCTCAGTTTTCAGAGAGTTCCTTAAGTTCACCACCAGCAGTAAAACCTGCCCCGATGATTCTTCTTCCCTCTGGCCATGGCAGGACAAATCTCTCAAAATTCTTAGAAGGTTGCTGGACACTTATCTTCAACTGGATACCATCTCCCTCCTGCATCCATCTGTGGTAGTTCCCAAAGCCAAGCAGCCTCTTCTCTCTGCTGACCACATAGAAACTACTGTCGGTCTGAGGTATTCATTGATTTATAGGGAAGCCTGTAACCTGATCTCAAAAAAGGCTTCCTTTGCCCTCTTCCCCATGGCAATGTGAAACACCTTAATTTTGCATTCAGGTAGAAATGTGAATTAACTTTCCTTGACCCCAATTCTCTTTCGTCTTAGAAATAAATGGACAGTTTATAGCACAAATGCTTAAAACCTGGTACCTTCAACAGTTTTCTGAGACTTTGGGAGACCCAGAATCTACTCATTGTAAACTTAGAGACTATTCATGTAAACTTAGAGACTGCTGCTATTGTCTCCAAATGTAAATGCCTTGCACCTTCTTCTCAGTAAACAATCTAAGCCTTCCTTTGATCTCTAACAATCAAAGCACCCAGGCTTACTGTCCGGCACACTTCAGAACAGGCCCCATGATGCTTCATTTACCCTAATTTTAAAGCTACAGTCCCAAAATATTATAATTGTATAAACCTCATAATTGTAACACCTGCCATTTATTGTGTATTTCCCTGCCTTGTTTGCCCTCCCCAAATGCAATGCATAATACTGCTCTGGATTTAATTCCATTTGACATTTTTCTGCCACCTGACAAGTCCATTGATATCTTCCTGCAATCTACAGTTATTTTGCTCATGTAGCCAATTTTTGTATAAACTGCAAACTTCTTAATTATGCCAGCTACGTTTAAGTGTAAATCATTGATATGTGGCATGAAAAACAAGCGAATGAAACCTCTCGGGAAATAGCCTTCCAGAGGCAAGACTGTTATCTGCTGAGTCACAGCAGACATCAATTTTCCACAACAAAAACAGAAACAGAGATACCTGGAAAAACTCAGCAGGTCTGGCAGCATCGGCGGAGAAGAGTACAGTTGACGTTTCGAGTCCTCATGACCCTGGTTCTGCTGAAGGGTCATGAGGACTCGAAACGTCAACTGTGCTCTTCTCCGCCGATGCTGCCAGACCTGCTGAGTTTTTCCAGGTATTTCTGTTTCTGTTTTTGTTTTGGATTTCCAGCATCCACAGTTTTTTGTTTTTATCAGTTTTCCACTTCCTGGGACATTGCTGGCTGGGCTTTTGCTACTTCTCCCCTTCTTTCAGGATTGTTGGATGTCATCAGGGCCTGAAAGTCAGAGGCCTGAAGCAGATACAAATCCCTCAGATTAATTCTTTTCATTCAGACCTTGTGCTGGGATCCCTGATCTTCAAAGCTCCCCTGAAGAAAAAATGTGAACAAAAAAGGAAACATTGCAGGTGTTCAATACATTGTTACAATTTGCTCAACTCTCTAGAGCTAATCATGGAATTACAGAGCTCAGAAGGAGGTCATTCAGCCCACTGTGCCTGTGCCGGCTCTTTGAAAGAGAGATCCAATTTGTTCAATTCCCCTGCTCCTTCCCTATATCTCTGCAATTCTTTCTTCTCCAAGTATTTATCCAATACCTTTTTAAATGTCCCTGTTGAATCTGCTTCTACCACCCTTTCAGGCAGTGCATTCCACATCTGCTTTTTTTTTGGCAATTAACTTAAAACTGTGTTTTCTGGTTGCCAACCACTCTGCCAGTTTCTCTTTACCTTCTCCATCAAAACCCCTCCTAATATTGAATACCTCTATTAAATCTCCCCAAAACCTTCTTTGTTCTTAGGAGAACAATTCCAATTTCTTTTGTCTCTCCATGTAACTGAAGTTCCTCCTCCCTGGTATATTCTGGTAAATTCTGTCTGTGATGGAGGATGGAAAGTCTAAGGCAGAGCACATTTTCTTCAAAGTTATCCCTCAGTGTTAAAACATCAATGAGTAAATTCAGCGACCCATGGCCCAAAGATTAGGGCGTCGATTCTCCATACTATCGGCAGCGCTCGCTTTATCTGACTGAAGCTCTGGCCATCTCTAGAAAGAGCAAACCAACTCGGGGAAGCAGGCAGTTTGTTCCCAACCATGATATTGTTGTGGTAATCTGCAGGGGATGGGGAAATCTGGAGGAAAACCTCTGTTGAGCGTCAGGCTGCAGCCTTAGTGTCGCTCCAATTTCCTCTTTTCTCCTGACCCGTGCTCGGAGATCTCTGCACTTTCTCCAATTCTGGGTTCTCTCCCGCATCCCTGATTTTAATCACTCCACCGCTGGCAGCTGGGTCTACAGTTCCCTAGGTGCAAAGTTCTGGAATTCCCTCTTCAAACCTTTAAGACGCTCCTTATAACCTACCTCAATGACCAAGCTTAACCTGTCCCAATATCTTCTTGTGAGACTCAGTGTTAAATTTTAGTCCAGTAACACACCATGTTATTAGCCATGTTAAAGGTGCTATATAAATTCAAATTGTTATTGGTAACTTACCCAGTGCAAACAGCCATTGAGAATTTGGCGTAAGCAGAATCATAGCCAAATAACATGCACTTTTACCAGCACCTTCAATGATTTGGATTTTTTTTACAGCAAGGCGGCTTTTGTCATAATTTCCCATCATAACTGCAACACTTCTCCACCTTTGTGACTGACGGGTATGAGCGTGTGCGCACGTTTGTGTGTCCAGATGCATTTGCATGTGTGCTTGTGTGTGTGTGTGTGTATTTGTATATATGTGTGCGTGTGTGTATGTGCATGTGTGTATGTGTATATATGTGTGTGTGTGTGTGTGTGCGTGCGCTTGTGTGTCCAGATGCGTGTGCTTGTGTGTGTGTGTCTGTGAGCACACTTGTGTGTCCAGACGCCTGCGTATGTGTGTGTGTGTGTATATGTGTGTGTGTGTATGTGTGTGAGCGCGCTTGTGTTTGAGCGCTTGTCTGTTTTTGTGCGTGTACCTAAGTGCAATTGTGTGAGCTTTTAAATCTTCTTCACAGCTCATCTCAATTTTCTCTAGGTAACAGCACTAGCAGTGGTCTGTAACATCAGAGACTCCTCTGGGGACTTCAGCAGTTTTATATAGCAGCTGCTAAATTATTGACTTCCCTGACTGATTTTTCTTGTCGTCAGTTTATGGGATCCAGCAAAATTGGGACATGTTCAGGGGCTCGAGTCAATGCCTTTTATAATAATTATGAGCGGCTTGACCATTTGTCAACAATGCTTATTGCAAGGGGTGTTGAACAATCGGGTGGCAAAGGAATGGGTGGTAGTTAGGACCAACTCAGCCCCGCGTTAGAAGGGATAGATAACAAAAAAATAAAACAGTCATGGTTCCAGCTGCTCATCACACACTTTACGTGTTCAAAAGAGGAGTCATATGGACTCGCAACGTTAACCCTGTTTCTCTCTCCACAGATGCTGCCCGACCTGCTGAGCTTTTCCAGCACTTTCTGTTTTTATTTCAGATCTCAGCATTCGTAGTATTTTGCTTTTATTTACATGGTTGGATATCAGGTGCAAGTGTCATTGGGTTTGGTGGTGATGCCTTCTGCTGCCAAATAGCTCACTGACACTCATTGCATGGGTTGGTGGCTGCTCGCTTGCAGGGGCCAAAATGGTGCAGCCCACTTAGAAAGCCTTAAAGAAGCAATGCATTCAGGACGATGGAAGAGGGAGGAGGGAAAACAAAGGGGAAACAAAATTGGGGCATTTTCCCTCAGTTGTGCACCCCTTGGGCACAAGTATAAAAGAACGGGGAAACGCAGAGAAGCACCATCACAGGGAATGTTGGATTGATTGCTTTTTTCAGTTTGGTGCCAGATTGTGCTGGGAACCAGGGACTTGAACACTGCCAGAAGCACCATCAGACTTGCTGTCTTTCTGATGAGACAATAAACTGGAACTCTGCCTGCCCTCTCAGGTAGGTGAAAGAGGCTCTATTCCAAAAAAGAGCAGGTCAATTATCCCCAAATGCTGGGGCCAATATTTTTCCCTCAATTAACATCACTAAAAAATAAATCCCATGATTAGCAGATGGGAGCTTGCTGTGTGCAAATTGGCTGCTGTGTTTCCTACTTTGCAACAGTGTCTGCACTTCAAAAGTAATTCACTGGCAGTAAACTGCTTTGTGACTTCCCGAGGTTGTGAACGGCGTTATATAAATGCAAGTCTTTCTAAGTGGAGAGACAGACAAAGAGAGAATCATCACTGCCAAATTGTGAGGTGCTTTCTACTGGTGGCATCATGCTGTACTGGTCAGGGCTCACTTAACCCAAGAGCATCAATGCACTATGAGAAAAATTACCAATTAACCCATTGTGCTTCAGTGTTGTGTGATACACAACATGAACAATGGCTCATCCTTTTGTCAAACTGCTCCCGGCACTAACTCCAAACTAACTACTAGAACTGCCCCCAGCTCTTCACAACTCTCAATGCCCTTTTCTGACACAACAGAATACAAGGTCAGATGGCCAAAATCTGCACTGTGGCTGTGCTTTTCATATCTCAGTTATGAAAACCCTATTACAGGCAAGCGTGGCACTGTTGTCAATACCAGGGTAAACATTCCAAATTTGTACCCATGGTGCACATCCCCTGACAGCAATTCCTAATGCAGTAAAATTAATGGATTTTAAAATCAGGACCTGGGAACATACAGCATATGCTCCTGATGTGTACCAGAAGCATAGATTCAGGCTTTCTAACCCTTCTGGCATAAAAAGAACTTATACCTTTCATGTCCTCATGATGTCCCAAAGCCAATGAATTAAGAAAAAATAAAAGGTCTGCAGTTTTTGGACAGTTGGTCAGCCCAAAAAAGTCATGTAACTTTTAAAAGGGACATGAGCATCGGTGGCAAGGTCAGCATATATCGCCCATCACTAATTGGCTTTGAGAAGGTGGCGGTGAGCCACCTTCTTGTACCGCTGCAGCCCATGTGGTGTAGGTACACCCACAGTGCTGTTAGGGTAGGAGTTCCGGGATTGTGACCCAGCGACAGTGAAGGGACGGCGATATATTTTCAAAGGTGGTGTGTGGCTTGGAGTGGGACTTGCAGGTGGTGGTGTTGCCATGCATGTGCTGCCCTTGTCCTTCTAGGTGGTGGAGGATGAGGGTTTTGAAGGTGATGTCCAAAGAGTCTTGGCAAACTGCCACCTTGTAGATTGTACACACTGCTGCTACTGTGCACTGGTGTTGGAGGGAATAAATGGTTAAGTTAGTGGATGGGGTGCCAGTCAAGCGGGCTACTTGAAGATTTTGAATTTGAAACATCAATCACATTCTGCGAGTATCAAATTTCTGTGTGTTTTTTGTGTGGCAGTTTAAGAAGCATCATGCTGGAAGCCATACACGCCCATGAAAGTGGCCCATGTCCCAGGATTTATTAATCAGCATTGGGAGTTTCTGCTAATTATGCTCATTTGTAGGCTTTCAAGGAGCATCTAAAAATTAAGATGGTCCTTTGTGAGCACACGGACGATAGGCATATTTTAAAATCTATTGCATATAATTGTTTTTAATATTGGAGACTGCACCCCGCTCTAACTGGCAAATGGCTCTGTATGCTTCTTAAAATTCATTTTCGGTTATTTAAAATCAGGTTATTCTGGATTGACACTGATCAAAAATGCTTTTTTCTAATGTAAGCCCATTTTCAGTTGTATTAATCAAACGGCTCCAAGTTACCACTTTTAAATATATCAATGATTTTTAAAGCAAAAAATTCTGTTTTTTTTAAATTACATTTTAAAACACAGCCCGTTTGTGCTGGTTCACAGCAGGTTTTGTGTTTAGCAATATGCAAATGAATGTGAGCAGAAGTTCGAGAGAAAAAAACTTTTCAAATGGGTGCAATTTTTCAAGCAACTTGCACCTGCTTTACCAATGACACATAAAACTTTACCCAATAGTTACTCGGCAGTTAAATATGGCAGTGCAATGTGCACACAGCATGGTTCCACAATCAATGGTGAGGTAAGTGGCAAGATAATATGCTTAAGTGGTGTTAGTGGAGGGTGAAGTGTTAGCCAGGGTTCTTGCAGAATGATTGGCTCTTTGCGGCAAACCTGAACCAGGACCAGTGGCCTTGGCTTCTTCTTTTTAGGCAGTTGCTCAGGGTCTCGAGGATGACTTGCTTCTACTCAAGCTCGATGAGTTCTGGGATGGCTGATAAGCGATTTGCAGACTGCCACAAGCGGGGCTGGGTGCTTGAAAGGCCAGGTGGATGGGTTGTGCACTCTCTCCAACGCCTCGACTTCACCAAGTTGCCAACAAAATCTCTCGATGTGTTTGGTGCCTTCCTTGAGTCAGTGGGGGCTTTTGACCTCTTCAAGGAATGGTTTGAGGACATTGCTAAAGCGTTTCCACTATCCTCCTGGGAGTTTCCTGTTGCGAATGAATTTCAAGTGGAGCAGTTCCTTTGGGAGTCTTGTATCACATATGCGAAAGACATGTCCTGTCCAGCGGAGCTGGTTGTGATTGATTAGCTAATTAGTGCCTTGACGCTGGACATGTTGGTGTGGGACAGCACACCACTAGATTTGGAGGATCTTGCAAAGATACTGGGCAGAATTTTTCATGTGGCGAGTGGGCTCAGCAGGAGTGAGCAGGGGTGGGTGCGGAACCGATCGCTGCCCGTGATCGGCTCCACCCTGCCATTTTACATGGGCGGGCCAATTAAGGCATGAGACGCGACCAGTAGCGCTCAGCGCTACCTGTGTTACTGGGGGGTGGGGGAAAAGTCAGGGCCAGCACTCTTTCGCACACTGTGTCACATGAGATGAGACATGTCTTTATTCATACGAAAATTTTTAAATTTATTTAATAAAAGCTTTAGGAAACCTCATCCTGCTCGTGGATGATGTTTCCTAAAAAACGTGAAGGGCCCCTTGGCCTTTTCGCCTGCCCGCCAGCCCTAAGGTTGGACAGGCAGTGATGGCAATGACCTTAATGACTCTGGCGCGTGCCCGCCAAACGAAACATCGCAGCTCTGCGCGCTAACCTCGGGACGCACGCCCAATGTTGCTGCGCATCGGCATGTCGGGCCCACTCCCACACACCGATGAAAAGATCCTGCCCGCTGACTTAATTAGAAGGAGACCACCTGTAACAATGCAATAATCCCTCAGGACTGCATCCCAGTGTCAGGTCGGATTTTGCATTTGGGTCCTGGAGTGGGGCTTGAACCAGGATTCCTGACTCACAGTGCAAGGGTGCTACCCAGTGAGCCATAGCTGATGATCATGTTCAGGTAGCCAGCTGCGGAACACAGGTGAGACTGCAAGGGGACAGGAGGGGCAATGCAGAGAGTTGGCACTTCCACAAAAGCTCAAGGAGGAGAGCTTTTAAAGTGCTGAAAATTAAAAGCTGAAAACACGTACTCCTTCTTTTCATCATGTGCTGTCAAATAATAAAGACAAACAAATGTAATTCAACAAACAGAGATTAATAGCCAGCAGCAGGTTAGGCTCAGAATTACTGTACGTCCGGTCATAATTGTGGGTCATAACCAAGTCAACAGGAAGAACGACACCATGCAAAGCTGCTCAATTCTGTGGGGCTGCCGCTGATCAATTACAACATGCATTGCTCGCAGAAATTCCTAGTAACGGACTGTCGGTTATTTCTCCATTTAAGATTGCATCTTATGTGAACGTCATCAGGAGTCAAGGACCTGGGGCACAGCAAAGGCTGGTCTCTACATCAGCAGCCGTCAGCAACAAAAATTAATCCAGAAGAAGCAACCCCGCTCCCCTTGACAAAAGCTTAAAATTTAAGCAGGTATTATAAATAACTGTGAATAACAGGGAAGCTCCAAGTCTTCACTCTGCATGTTCATTCCTTTTCCACCAATCCCTCTTGAAAATAATGGTTTGGAGCTGGAAGCTGAGTAGATGGAGTGTCACAGTTTGGGCGCACACTCAGATTCACTCATGCTGCCAAACAGCCTCTTACAGCGCTCGCCCAGCTACAGATTTTACTGGGCGGATATAGAGGCAAAAATAATATAAAGAAACAAATTGCATTTAAGTAGCACCTTTGTTGCAGAAAAATGTCCCAAGATGCTTCATAAGAGTGCGATCAGACAAAATTTTATTGATGCAGATGACCAAAAGTTTCATCAAAGATGTAAGTCCGAAGGATTGTCTTAGGAAGGAGAGAGAGGTAAAGAAGAAGAGAGGTTCAGGAAGGGGAAGTCCAGAGCTTATGGCCTTGACAGCTGAAGACACGGCCGCCAATGGCGGAGCGATGGAAATCAGGAATGCGCGTGAGGCCAGGACTGGAGAAGCGCCGAGATCTTAGAGGGCTGTAGGGCTGGAAGGGGTTACAGAGATAGGGAGGGATGAGGGAATGGAAGGATTTACTTCAAGGATGAGAACTTTGAAATTGTGGTGTTGCAGGACCAGGAGGCAATATTGGTCAGTGAACACAGACACAATGGGTGAACAGGACTTGGTGCGAGTTAGAAAATGGGCAGCAGTTTTAAATGAGCACAAGTTTACCAAGGGTAGAAGATGGGAGGCCACCCAGGGGAACATTGGAATGGTCAAAAACTGAAGATTGTTCATTCTACTCATGAAAGCCCCTAATTTCCTATTAGAGTCCCCACCACCTATATGGTCCATGCTCATCACAGGACCACCGAAATCGGGCAAAAGTCGCTAACCATTCAGCATTAACATTGGAGTCAATTACAAAAGGTGCCATGGATAAAGTGTTAAGCGTGCTGGCTATTCAACAAATTCTTCATACCTTCATGGGAGTAATCAAACTACAACGCTTCACAAAAGTATACTTTGCCCAATTCTCTGAATATCAATTAGCTGTTCGCATGGTTAACAACTTCAGGAGTATCTTTATTGTTACAACTGAGCAGGGCCAGAGAGATCCCCTGAACTAGTTTCAATCCCCTTAGATGGGGTGGTGGTTCACTGTTAGCCCTAACTTTCTGCGGCAAGTTTAACTGGCAATTAATGCAGAAATGCAGCAATTTTTTGGAAACTCATGGGGCGATTGAGGGTGAGCTGCCATTTTCACGAGGCTAAATCTGACCCTATCCTGCTGTTTGCTATTAATCTTTGTGTCCAGCATCCCGTGCCAATTTGCAACTCTTTCTCTTCATTATAATAACACCGTTAATGGCAGGTGCCATGAAACTGGCCATTATTTCACCAGTAAGATCTGGGCCAGTATATTTCTGGTGGCAGTGACCTGGCATTTCAAAAGCACCCGAAACTGGCATTTGGTCAAGTCAATCACTAAAGATACGGCAGCTGCCAGCCAGCCCACACTGGCTACTCATGAGAGGTAGAGGAATTTCATCACCGACTCATTTCTTTTCTACAAATCTGATAAGCGCGTGTGATAATGTATTGCATTTCAGGAAGAGTTTAAAAATAGCTGGGAGGAAATGGTCTCTGACTGGGGATCAGCCACAGGTAAAACGAACGCCCACCAGTTATTGAGTATAAACAGGAAACTAGTTCACAGACAGTGAGTAAAAATAGAACGCACATAGTCAGCTTGAAAATGACGATGAAACACTGTGGCTTCGGCCTTCCGGCTGTGTAAGTTTTTTTTTCCATTATGAAAGCTCAAATGAGTGAAAAAGAGGTAAAATTGTAAAGCCACATATGACCCAGAATAGGAAATGCATCACATTAAAGAAAAGTACACTTCTGTTTTCACTCATTGCCAGCACGGCTAAGTATTGTTCTTCTAATCTATTAAAAGGGCGCATTAAAATTTGCATGAGGAGCAGTGTACGATGATGAGTCTTCAAGGCAAATTTGACTGTCTGGCAAAATACTTAAAGTTCACCCTGACCAGAATTATTGTTACTGAATGCAGGGGGTGGGTGTTTGTATTGAGAAACTTCAGCCCATTAAATCCTCAAACAGGTGCCACCTGACCCCAGGGCACCCATGAGATGATCTCAAGGCTGGCTGTGAAGTCAGGAGATGGAACTTCTGTTTTCAGCTGGGGTGTAAATCACAGGATCAGAGAATCACTGAATAATACAGCATGGAAGGAGGCTATTGAGACCATCATGCCTGTGCCAGTTCTTTGAGAGAGCTAGCCCTTTCCCCTGCTCTTTTCCCAAACAGTTTTGAAAATTATTATTGAATCTGCTTCCGTCATCCTTTCAGAGTGTGCATTCCAGATTATTACAACTCGCTGTGTAAAAATTTCTTTCCTCATCTCCCTCCTCGTCATTTTGTTAATTACTTCTCAAATCTATGTCCTCCAGTTAGGTACCCTTCTGCCACTGGAAACAGTTTCTCCTCATTTTCTCTTTCAGAAGCCTTCAAGATTTTGAGTACCTCCATCAAGTCTCCCATTCTCTGCTCTAAAGATAGCAATCCCAGGGTTTCCAGTCTCTCCACGTAACCAAAGTAACATGTGTGAAACATGTGAAACCCAGTCCAATGTGTAGCCAGCAGCAGGTCCACGACCCACCATTTCTGCTATTTTGTATGTTCATACACCTTGAAATAAAGCAGCTAATGGGTTGTACTTTACCAGCTGCTTTCACCATCTGAAGGTTGGGAGATAAGTAGCAGCTTGTGCAAAAGACACGACTACCCACTTTAGATCAAAAAGGAATAATATTGTTACACACCTGGGTTGCGCTATCATGTATAGATATTGGGTGGCTGGGGCCACCCCTAAACGTAAGACACACAAACCATTTACAGAAGTGATAAGTACCGTTATATCAAAGAAAATATCAAAGTCACATAACTTGTAACAGCAATCTACTGTGAATATCAATTGAACATTGTTGCAATACTGCAAAACCATTTAAGTCACGTTAAACTTTATGGATTTAATGTTTTAACCAATCCCAGTAGAATTTTCTTTATTCTTTTATGGAATGTGGGCCAGCATTTCTTACCCATCCCTAACTGCCCTTGAACTGAGCAGCTTGCTAGGTCATTTCAGAGGGCAGTTAAGAATCAACCACATTGCTGTGGGTCTGGAGTCACATCTAGGCCAGGACAGCAGATTGCCTTCTCTAAAGGAAGTGAACCAGATATGTTTTTACAGCAATCAACAATGGTTTCATGGTCACCATTACTGAGATTAGCTTTTCAATTGCAGATTTTTTTTTGAAATTCCATCAGATGCCATGGTGGGATTTGAACCCTTGTCCCCAGGACATTAGCCTGGGCCTCTGGGTTACTAATCCACTCCCCCCCCACCCCACACAAACCACCCCCCACCCTCCCTCCCCTGCAGTGGTTGGTTGGCTGGCAGAGAAAGCAACAGGGACTTATAAGCTCCTCAGGCTCCCTGGCAATTCAAAAAAAATGCAAGGACTGAACATACTCCCCCTGTCTACAGAGGGCAGGCCCCTGCACAAGAATGCGCTCCCGTATAGAATGTATGGCATAGAAACAGACCATTCAGCCCAACTGGCCCAATCTCCACATGAGCCCCCTCCCATTTTCCTTCATCGAGCCCTATCTGCATAAACATATGTTCCTTTCTCCCTCATGTGTTTATCTAGCTTCTCCCTAAATACATCTACGCTAATCACATAAAATACTCCTAACTTCTACATCTAACCACTCTCTGGGTAAAGCGATTTCTCCTGAATTCCCCATTTGATTTATGAGTGATTACCTCCTATTTACAAACCCCCAATTCTGATCTTCCCAACAAGTGGAAACATCTTCCCCATGTCTACCTTAGCAAATCCCTTCATTTTCTTAAAGGCTTTTAGCTATGAACCAGCAAAAGCTGTGACCCCCAATTTTAATCTAGTATGCCCAGTGGTTCAGGTCTGACATTTCATTTTACACCCTTCCCAGCTTTACACTCAGCTGAAGTCTTATGTTGTAGTTTTTCCACAATAATCACACAGTTTTCCATATGAGATGTTGAGGCACCACTCCTAGACTTTGCGTAACCATCAGAAAGATGACAGCTGGGCAATGAATAGATTTTCCAGATGGCCTGGTCAAGACTCAGACTCTTAAGGGCTGCCTGCAAGGCCAGAATATCCTTAACATTGGGGATCTATATACTGAAGCAGAGTCAAGAAACAGGGGCCGAAGTTATGGCTATTTGTTTTTAATGAATTACAGCTGATCAGGTCAATTCTTCTCCTGTAAAGATGATTTATTGCTCTGAAGTGGCAATAAGGTTTTCCCCAGCAGTACTTTAAATCTGTGCAGGCACAGGTTTTGCGGTGATAATGACTGTGTAACTGTTGGTGTTCCCTGTCATTACTCCACTGAAACTGACAGCAACATCTGGAGTCTGTGGTTACAAGGAAAACTGAGAGAAGAAACCTTTTAATTTAGAGCTTCCATCTCAGTGAGAAGGCTTCAGGCCAATCCATATCCAACAACCTGACCCGAAAACTCTGCTCATCTTTTGACAGCTGTGACAAATTTCACCTCAGCGGCTGAGACAATCAACAACATTTTAAATCAAACAACCATAACATTCTTAAAATAAAGTTGTTGCCCCACCTCCCAATGTTAATGTTAACTGATCCTTTAAAAAAATCCCAGAATCCGAACATGCACCCATACCAAAAACTAATCAGTTCTTCTTTCAGAAATATCCCGCCTATATTTTTTTTTCATTCAAGGGATTTGGGCTTCACTGGCTGGGCCAGCATTTATTGCCCATCCCTAATTGCTCTTGAGAAAGTGGTGGTGAGCTGCCTTCTTGAACTGCTGCAGTCCATGTGGTGTAGGTACATCCACCAGGCTTTTAGGAAGGAAGTTCCAAGGTTTTGACTCAGCAACAGTGAAGGAACAGTGATATCTTTCCAAGTCAGGATGGTGAGGGACTTGGAGGGGAACTTCCAGATGGTGGTGTTCCCAACTATTTGTTGCCCTTGTCCTTCTAGATGGTAGTGGTCATGGGTTTGGAAGGTGCTGTCGAAGGAGCCTTGGTGAATTCCTGCAGTGCATCTTGTAGATGGTACACATTGTTGCTACTGTGCGATGGTGGTGGAGGGAGTGAATGTTTGTGAATGTGGTGCCAATCAAGTGGGCTGCTCTATCCTGGATGACGTCAAGCTTCTTGAGTGTTGTGGGAGCTGCATTCATCCAGGCAATTGGGCAGTATTCCATCACATTCCTGACTTATGCCTTGTAGATGGTGGACAAAATCTGGGGAGTCAGGAGGTGGGTCACTCGTCGCACGATTCCTAACTTCTGACCTGCTCGTATAGCCACAGTATTTATATGGCTAGTCCAGTTCAGTTTCTGATCAATGGTAACTCCCAGGATGTTGAGAATGGGGGATTCAGTGATGGTAATGCCATTGAACATCAAGGGGCGATGGTTGGATTCTCTCTTGTTGGAGATGGTCATTGCCTGACACTTGTGTTGTGCGAATGTTACTTGCCACTTGTCAGCCCAAGCCTGGATATTGTCCAGGTCTTGCTGCATTTTGACATGGGCTGCTTCAGTATCTGAGGAGTCTTAAAGGTGCTGAACATCGTGCAATCATCAGCGAACATTCCCACTTCTGACCTTATGATGGAAGGAAGGTCACTGGTGAAGCAGCTGAAGTTGGCTGGGCCAAGGACACTAGCTGAGGAACACCTGTGTTGATGTCCTGGAGCTGAGATGACTGACCTCCAACAACCACAACCATCTTCCTTTGTGCTAGGTGTGACTCTAATCAGTGGAGAGTTTTCCCCCTGATTTTCATTGACTCCAGTTTTGCTCGGGCTCTTTGATGCCACACTCGGTCAAATGCCACCTTGATGTCAAAGGCAGTCACTCTCACCTCACGTTGGGAGTTCAGCTCTTTTGTTTGAAACAAGGCTGCAATGATGTCAGGAGCTGAATGCTCTTGGTGGAATCCAAACTGGGCAAAGTGAGCAGGTTATTGCTAAGCAAGTGCCACTTGATAGCACTGTATACCACGTTTCGTTGAAATTCAGCCATTAGTTTTTGAGACATATCACTTACAAACAAACAGACTAATAAGGGCAAAATCATTAACCTCTGCAGAATTTTTTTTCACCGTGAGTTGTTGTGATCTGGAATGCACTGCCTGAATGGATGGCGGAAGCAGATTCAATAATAACTTTGTAAAAGGAACTGACAAATGCCTGAAAAGGAAAAAGAAATGCAGAATTTTAGGGAAAAAGCAGGGCTGTGAGAATAATTGAATAGCTGTTCAAGGAGCTGCCACAAGCACAAAAGGCCGAATGGCCTCCAACTGTGCTGCAAGATTCTAGGATTCAATGCCACTTATTCTCCAGATTCACAACTTGATGAATAAGCACTTGAGCTGAAGTATAAGAGGATGGATGGTGACCATATCATTCCAGCACTGTAGAAGTTCACAGCACAGATGGAGACCATTCAGTCCATCACTTCCACTTTGGCTCTTTGCTCAAGCCTTTTAAGAGGTAATTCCACCACCTTGTTCTCTTCCATAGCCCTGCTTCAAATATTCATCCAAATTTTTCCTAAGGTGAAATGGTCTCTGCCTCAACCACTCCCTTTGTGGCAAAGCAGTGCTCCAACCGCCCTCTGTATAAAAATATTTCTCCAGCCTACTCTCTGTGCTCTTAGTGACAATTTATATAAAGCTCTGATTAAACCCCGCTCTCAGCTCTGGGCAATGTACCTCAGGAAGGATGTATCGGCCTTGAAGCGGTGCAGCGCAGATTCACCAGAATAATATGGGAGTTAAAAGAGTTAAACTGAGGACAGGTTGCATCGATGAGGCAGTGCAGAATATTAAGGAGTGATCTAGTTTAGATGCTTAAGATGATTAATGGAGTTAACAGGGTAGATAGAGAGAAACTATTTCCTTGGGAAGTTCGGAACGAGAAGGCATAATCTTCAAATTAGAGCTAGGCCGTTTAGGAGTGATGCTCAGAAGTGCTTCATCTCACAATGGGTCCTTTATTCTTTGATGGAATGTGGGCATCGCTGACAAGGCCAGCGTTTGTTGTCGATCTCTAATTGCCCTTGAACTAAAAGGCTTGCTCGGCCACTTCAGAGGGCAGTTAAGAGTCAACCACATTGCCAAGGTCTGGAGTCAAAACTAGCTAGATGGTGTAAGGATGGCTGATTTTCTTCCCTAAAGGACATTAGTGAACCAGTTATATTCTTACAATTGTTGATACTGTCATAGTCGCCATTACTGAGGCTAGCTTTAAATTCCATATGCATTAACTGAATTCAAATTCAAATTTGAACCTATGTCCACAGAGGATTAGTCTGGGCATCTGGATTACTAGTACTGTAACACTACCTCTATACCAAACTCTCCAACGGGTTGTGGAAAGCTGGAGGTCAATAAGTTTTTTGTTAGGCAAGGGTATAAAGGGTAACAGAACCAAGATGGGTGGACAGAGGGGCTGAATGGCCTATTCATGTTCCAATGTTGCAATGACGCTTCATCATTGGCTGTCCAAAATCATTGATCAGCAAATGGAGGGGCGTGAAGGAGGGAAACTTGGAAACTTTTTGGTTGCTAATGTTTTATCCCCTCTAGTGTGAAGCTTGTGTGAAGCTTGTGCAAAGATGCAATAATTCAAGAGCAAATAATAACTTATAAATCTGAAGTTAGTCGTCCTGACAGAACTCTGACATCTAATGCAGACATTTTTTTTGAAACCACTGTTGTTCCCATTCAACCTGAAAAGAATCTCTATTCAGGCTCCAAATACATTGGCGATGGGAGAAGGCTGCAGAGCTGGGCCCTTTGAAAATGTGACAGAAAACGGAAGGAAAGATGGATAGTGAGGAAATCGTAAAGTGCAACGCAAATGCTTCTAATTAAGCGGGTTCTTTATTTTTCCAAAAGATTTCGAACACTGCACTTGAAAAGGTTGGCATGACCTGACACATCAACGTGGAATACTCACAGGCCAAGCATTACCGCAAAAAAAAAAAATTCATTTTAATGGAAAATTAGGCCAAAGGTGGTGGTGATATATTATAACAAAAACAAATGAAGCTATCCATTTCCGTTACTGTGCAAAGGAGGTTTGAGCTCAGAAGCACAAGCATTCCATTTGGATGCCATCTTTTTAAGCCGTTTTCAGACTAGGACTGGGCTGTACCCAGAACCTTGGCGATATAGATGAAAACTCTGCCTCACATCACAATATTCATGATTTTCACCAACTTTTAAAGATTTTCACCTCCTGGATTTATTGCAAGATGGCTAAAGAAAACCGCCTCTTTAAACAAAAAGATATATTGTTGCTAGGATTTTGACAGACATGCCTCATTGCAACTCGGCATTGCTGACCTTTATTCTTTGACCTTGAGTTCCATCAAACTGAAGGTGAAGACCTTACAACGAAGATCAAAGGTCAGCCAAGTCACAACCATCGAGCCACATAACAGTAACCAATTTTTTTTCTTTTTTAAACACGTAGGAAGGTGGCGTGAGATTTCTTCAGCAAATTGTAAACTTGCTTAGCAAAACTAGTTTACAATTTCATTGCAGTTTGCTGAGAAAATATTACTCCACTGAGCAGATTTGGAACACATTGTGCGACAAAATAATAATTCAGTATCAGTTATCTTCACTTACATAGTTACAGAACAATACCAGTGCCAACTGCCACTCTTCATTATTGTGTGCTTCATAAATAACACTAATAAAAAGTCAGGAAGCAGTCATAAACCAAATTGGTACCACCTGAGAAAAGAACTCAGCACATATTCAGAATATGATTACAATCTGCTGTGGGAGATTCACTAGCCTGTGACCAGCCCATTAACTAGCGACCTTTTTTTAATTTATTCAGTCACGGGAGGTAGGTGTCGCTGGCTAGACCAGCGTTCATAGCCTAATTGTCCTTGAGAAGGTGGTAGTGAGCTGCCATCTTGAGCTGCTGCGGTCCATGTGTTGTGCATACACCCACAGTACTGTTAGGAAGGAAGTTCCAGGATTTTGACTCAGCGACAGTGAAGGCACGGTGATATATTTCCAAGTCAGGATCATATATGGGTTGGAGGGGAACTTGCAGGTGGTGGTGTTGCCATGCATCTGCTGCCCTTGTTCTTCTAGCTGGTAGAGATCAGGGTTTGGAAGGGGCTGCCAAAGGAACCTTGGTGAGTTGCTGCAGTGCATCGTGTAGATGGTACAGACTGCTGCTATATGCGTTGGTGGCAGAAGGAATTAACATTGAAGGTGGTAGATGGGGTGACAATCAAGCAGGCTGCTCTGTCCTGGATGGTGTCAAGCTTCTTGAGTGTTATTAGAGCTGCACTTATCCAGGCAATTGGGGAGTATTCCATCATGCTCCTGACTTATGCCTTTTAGATGATGGACAGGCTTTGGGGAATCAAGAGATGAGTTAGTCATTGTAAAATTCCCAGTTTCTGACCTGCCCTTGTAGCCGCAGTACTTGTATAGCTGGTCCAGGTCAGCTTCTGGTCAATATTGATAGGATGTTGATAGTAGGGGATTCAGCAATGGTAATGCCATTGAATGTCAAAGGGAGATGGTTAGATTCTCTCTTGTTGGAGATGGCCATTGCCTGGCACTTCTGTGGTGTGACCATTACTTTCCACTTATCAACCCAAGTCTGAATGTTGTCCATGTCTTGCTGCATATGGACATGGACTGCTTCAATATCTGAGGAGTCACAAATGGTATTGAACATTGTGCAATAAATCAGCGAACATCCCTACTTCTGACCTTATGATGGGGGGAAGGTCATTGATTAAGCAGCCGTGTTTCACTGGGTATCACTCTTGCCTCTGAATCAAAAGGTTCTAGGCCCACTCCCAAGACTTATGGACAAAATCTCTCTGGCACTTCAGTGCTCTATTTCAGACGTGACTTTAAAACAATGCACAGTCTGCTCTCTTAGGTGGTTATAAAGGACCTCGTGATATTTCAGTCGGCAGGCACGCACAGGAGTTGGCAGCGCGCCTGCCGACAATTAATAGGCCTTTTAAGGCCACTAAAGTTATAATTGAATTAAATTTTCGCTGCCAGGCGAAAAGGCCAAGCGGCCTTTGGATTTTTTAGGAAATCCCATCCATGGACAACATGAGGTTTCCAACAGCTATTAAAAATTAAATAACATTTTAATATTTCATTAATAACGTCCCTGCTCATGTGACAGAGCCACATGAGGGGACATTTTTTTTTTAACATTTTAAAATTCTTGGGCAAAATCCTGGCCTATGAAACCAATGTTGATTGTTGTAAAGACCTATCTGGTTCACTAATATCCTTTAGGGAAGGAAATCTGCTGTCCTTACCTGGTCTGGCCTACATGTGACTCCAGTAAAGTGGATGACTCTTAAACACTCTCTGAAATGGCCAAGCAAGCCACTCGGTTGTGTCAAACTGTTAAAAAAATGTCAAAAGGATGAAACCAGATGAACCACCTGGCATTGACGTAAGAACTGGAAACCACAACAGCAAACTCAGCTCTGTTGACCCTGCAAAGTCTTCCTCACTAACATATCCCAAAATTGGGAGAGCCGTCTCACTGTCTCACAGATTAGTCAAGCAACAGCCTGACATGGGAATCATTCCTTAAAGACAATGTCCCAGACATACCATCACCAGCCCTGGGTATGTCCTGTCCCACCAACAGGACAGACCCAGCAGAGGTGGCAGTGCAGGGGTATGCTGTATGGAGGGAGTTGCCTGACATCAACTCCCAATCCCATGAAGTATCATGGCATCAGGTCAAATATGGGCTGGGAAACCTCCTGCTGGTTACCAAGTACTGCCCCCCACAACTGATGAATCAGTATCCTCCATGTTGAACACCAATTGGAGGAAGCAATGAGGGAGGCAAGGGTGCTGAATGTACTCTGGGTGGGGGGGGCTTCAAACTCCATCACCAAGAGTGGCTTGGTAGCACTACTACTGACTAAGCTGGTTGAGTCCTAAATGACATAGCTGCTAGTCTGGGTCTGCGGCAGGTGGTGAGGAAACCAGCAAGAGGAAGAAACATACTTGACGTCATCCTCACCAACCTGCCTGCCACAGATGCATCTGTCCACTGCACAGTCCTTGAGGAGAAAAAATCTCATCTTCACATTGAGGATACCCTCCATCGTGTTATGTGGCACTACCATCATGCTAAAAGGGACAGATTTCAAACAGATCTAGCAACTCAAGACTGGGCAACCAGGAGGCACTGTGGGCAATCAGTAGCACCAGAACTGTACTCAACCACAATCTGTAATCTCATGGCCTAACATATCACCCACTCTACCATTACCATCAAGCCAGGAGATCAACGCTGGTTCAATGAAGAGTGCAGGAGGGCATGCCAGGAACAGCACCAGGCATACCTAAAAATGAGGTGCCAACCTGGTGAAGCTATAACACAGGGCTACTTGCATACCAAACAGCAAAAGCAGCAAGTGATAGACAGAGATAAGCGATCCCACAACCAACCAATCAGATTTAAGCTCTGCAGTCTTGCCACATTCAGCCTTGAATGGCGGTGGACAATTAAACAACTCACTGGAGGAGGAGACTCCACAAATATCCCCATCCTCCAACATGTCAGTGCAAAAGATAAGGCTGAAGCATTTGCTGCGATCTTCAGCCAGAAGTGCCAAGTGGACGATCCATCCCGGCCTCCTCCAGGGGTCCTCAGCATCACAGATCCCAGTCTTCAGCCAATTTGATTCACTCCACGTGATGTCAAGAAACGGCCAAAGGCACTGGACACTGCAAAGGCTATGGGCCCTGACACTATCCTGGCAATAGTACTGAAGACTTGTGCTTCAGAACTTGCCGTGCTCCTAGCCAAGCTGTTCCAGTACAGCTACAACACTGGCATCTATCTGGCAATGTGGAAAATTGCCCAGGTATGTCCTGTACACAAGAAGTAGGACAAATCTAACCCAGCCAATTACCGCCCCATCAGTCTACTCTTGACCATCAGTAAATTGATGGAAGGGGGTCATCAACAGTGCTATCAAGCAACACTTACACAGCAATAACCTACTCACTGACGCTTAGTTTGGGTTCCGCCAGGGCTACTCAGCTCTTGACCTCATTAGAGCCTTCGTTCAAAAATGGAAAAAAGTGCTGAACTTCAGAAGTGAGGTGAGAGTGACTGCCCTTGACATCAAGGCCTCAAATGACCAAGTGTGGCATCTAGGAGCCCTAGCAAAACTGGAGTCAATGAGAATCAGGGGGAAAACTCTCCACTGGTTGGAGTCACACCTAGCACAAAGGAAGATGGTTGTGGCTATTGGAGGTCAGTCATCTCAGCTCCAGGACATCACCGCAGGAGTTCCTCAGGGTTGAGTCCTTGGCCCAACCATCTTCTGCTGCTTCATCAATGACCTTCCTTCATAAGATCTGAAGTGGGGATGTGCTCTGATGATTGCACAACATTCAGCACCATTCGCAACTCCTCAGATACTGAAGCAGTCCATGTCCAAATGCAGCAAGACCTGGACAATATCCAGACTTGGGCTGACAAGTGGCAAGTAACATTGTGCCATACAATTGCCAGGCAATGGCCATCTCCAACTAGAGAGAATCTAACCATCGTCCCCTTGACATTTAATGGCATTACCATCACTGAATCCCCACTATCAACATCTCGGAGTTACTACTGACCAAAAACTGAACTGGACTAGCCATATAAATACTATGGCTACACGAGCAGGTCAGAGGCTAGGAATCTTGTGGCAATTAACTCACCTGTTGACTCCTCAAAGCCTGCCCACCATCTATAAGCACAAGTTAGGAATGTGATGGAATACTCTCCACTTGCCGAGATGAGTGCAGCTCCAACAACACTCAGAAAACTGACATTATCCAGGACAAAGCAGCCCATTTGATTGGCACCCCATCCACAAACATTCACTCTCTCCACCACCGATGCACAGTAGCAGCAGCGTGTACCATCTACAAGATGCACCACAGGAATTCACCAAGACTCCTTTGACAGCATCTTCCAAACCCATGACCACTACCATCTAGAAGGGCAAGGGCAGCAAATAGTTGGGAACACCACCACCTGGAAGTTCCCCTCCAAGTCACTCACCATCCTGACTTGGAAATACATCCCCATTCCTTCACCTTCACTGGGTCAAAATCCTGGAACTCCCTCCTTAACAGCACTGCGGGTGTACCTACACCACATGGACTGCAGCAGTTCAAGAAGGCAGCTCACCACCACTTTCTCAAGGGCTATTAGGGATGGGCATTAAATGCTGGTCAAGCCAGCGAAGCCCACATCCCCTAATGAATAAAAAAAAAGTGCCATTTTACATTGTCATGTGAAAGTTGTATTTTTGAAATGGAAGGGAGTGGAGCATTTTGCAAAATCTGAACATTTTGTTATGTTGCCCTCTCTGCTGCCCTCTCTGCTGGGGAGGTGTAAATAAAGTTAGTTCAATAATGGCTGGCTGTTGTGAGTCTGCATGGTAGTCTTACTCAGTGCAATATACAAACTGCCCAGCATTCTGATTGAAGTTCACATCCTTCCCCCCAACCAATATCACCAAAAAAGATTAACAGGTCATTAACTAACTTTCTGTATGCGGGCAAGTAGTTGCCTTTGTTGTCTGTATTACAACAGTGAGTAAATGGGACATCTGAAGGGCATGATACGTTGCAAATCCTTCCTTTCTTTCTAGTCTATTGCTTCTATTGTTTGTACGATCAACATTGGCAATATCACATTTAAAATATATGTGTGCTCTGGATTTTTTGTAGAAATAAACTGCAAGATTTTCTTCCCAATTGCCAGTGAGGTTTTAATTTTATCTCATCCTCTTCCCCACATCTTACCTGTCATTGGAACGTTCCAATTGTTCAAAAATTCTCTGGATTTATATTTTCAGAAATAATAGCTGAATAAAGATGGAGCACCTCAATCAATGGTCAGCAAAAATACATTCATCTTCAATCACAAAGGAGGTAATTCGCTAAAGTTTATTAATACAGATCTTTATACAGTCAATTTATCTATCTCGATTCTAGCAGACCTACATCAAACAGCAGAACCTGGGTTGTCTACGCTACTTAATCTGGCTCCCCTAATCAGGGAGGGGATGTCTAGATCTGGTTTATTACGGGTCTGTGATTTTCATAGTGGGGTAAGGGGCCTCTGTATTTAGCCATGTGAACACAAGAGCCATCTCACAATTGCTAATCTCCAAAAACCCACCTGAGCAAACATCTGGTGCAAAAGCAGCTTATTCCCCAACGTAAAGTAATCGTAAAATGCTTTCAAAGAGCCCTTCAATCCAGAATTTTTCCCCTCTACTGGGAGTTGATGGTTGCCTCGATGCCGACTAACTATTGTCCCTTGTGTTTAAAAATATTAAGAACAATTCACTATGGTCCTTTGCCTTTCTATGTTGGCATGATTTTAAAGATTTATACATATACACTGTCTTTAAGTTTCTCATGTTAATCATTGAGATCGTATTTTTAAACATTTGTTTCACCTCCTGTGGCTCCACTTAACTTACTGAAAAACTTAAGTTATGTTCTGGCCTTCCAAATAATTTAATGTTTGAATTTTTAACATCCTTTTGCTGCACTGCAACCATGTTGTATAAGAAATAGAATTGATCAACTGGGGATTGCTCAGACTGAGGGATAGCTTTATGCTGATTCAAGAGGTAAATATAAGCCCAACACTTGTTTCTTTACAACAGGAGATTACATTCCAAAGATGCCAAAATCAGCATCTTTATTTTTATGATTCTCCGTTATATCAAGCAAGCTAGTACCAATCCCACACTTTGTAACATAATCCATCTCAGGCACGATTATCACTGGCTTTCCACAATGTGGACTGAGTTCCTCAGCTTGTTCACACACTGTTCTTTCACCTCTTGAACCTGGATTTTTAATGCAGGTCAGACAGAAAGGGATGAAAAATATCCTCTCAGCACATTCCTGGAGTTTGAGCAATTCTTCATGCACATGGGGCGCATGGCATAAAACTAGCCACAAATTAGCACACATCAGCAATCTGGTTCAGAGATCAGACTGACAACCTCAGGAAGTGGAAAGATCGCAGTGGAAAGCCCACATTGAAACAAAATGGTTCGCCCCTCCAGTCTATTCCACAATTCAATTAAATCCTGGCTAATCTGCACCTGTCTCCTCCCCATATCCTTTGATACCTTTTCTTAATAAAGATATCTATTGATCTCACTCTTGAAAGCTCCAACTGACCCCCCAGCTTCCACAACCATTTAGGGGGAGGAGTGAAAAAGTGCTTCTGACATACTTCCTAAAGGGCTGGAGCTAGGACACACTGTTGAAGTAAAACAGGTTGAGCTTTCCTCTTTACCTAACCTGGAGTAGCCCTGGCTAACAGCAGTGGCAAAACTGTGGGTCTGACTTTTCCCATTAATCGTAAAACTATACATAAATTGAAATGATCAATTTACTTACAGTAACTGCGTACGCTTCAGGGAGATGGATGCGGCTCACTGCCAAAGCAATTCATTTATTTGAAAAAGTGTAGCTTTAGCCCATACCCGTGTTATGTATAATTCAACCATCAATCAAACACCATTAAAGCAGGTTATCTAGTCATTATCAAATTGCTGCTTGTAGGAGTTTGCTGTGCAAAAAATAATGGGTAGGGAACACCAGCTCATCCAAAACGCCTGCCCCACAACATAAAAGCAAAATACTGCAGATGCTGGAAATCTGAAACAACAACAGAAAATGGTGGAAAAACTCAGCAGGTCTAACAGCATCTGTGGAGAGAGAAACAGAGTTAACATTTTGAGTCCATATGACTCTTCAGAGTTCCTTTCCCTGGGTCTGAGCTTTCCCACTAATTGTAAAACTATACATAAATTCAAATGATCAATTTATGCACTCGCCCTTTACTTACAATAAAGTCATACGGACTCGAAACATTAACTCTGTTTCTCTCTCCACAGGTGCTGTTAGACCTGCTGAGTTTTTCCACCATTTTCTGTTTATGTTTCTGCCCCACAACATGATGGTCGAGACTAATCATTTCACCCTTCCCTGCCCCCTCCCCCATACACCCCTCCTCCCACCATGTAATCTCTTGTGAAAGGTTAAAAAATGGTGTAAATACCCAATAGAGGGGGAATGATACCCTGGAAAATCTCTCTTTGACCTCCTCAGGCAATCAAAACCAATCCAGGAGAACACATGAGCGGGGTATTGTCTATAAAGCCACTAGCCTTCAAGCAGGTTCCAATAGAAAGTGAGTTTATATCTGGGAAATTGGGAGTGTCGACCTAAACATTTGTCAAAGGTAGGTTTTCAGGATAAGTTTTCAAGGAAGAGTTGGAAAAGTTGATGGATGTATGTAAAGAATTCCAGAGCTTGGAAACATTTTTGTGTTGTTCCTAACTTTAGTCGCTCCAGCTTTCAGCTGCCTGGGCCCTAAGTTCTGGAGTTCTCTCCCTAATCCTCACTGTCTCCCTCCCCTCCTTTAAAATGCTCCTCAAGACCCTACCTCTTTGGCCAAGCTTTTTTGTCCTAATATGGCGCTCATTGTCAAATTTTGTCTGATCATACACCAGTGTATCATCTTGGGATGTTTTACCACTTTAAAGGCACTAAATAAATGCAAGTTGGTGTTGGTTTCAATGCAACCACACCTTCTTTTGGGTTTGGTGCATCACCTTCATTGAATTAATCATTGTGCCGGCAAAAGTAAAAAGGTTGCAACATACCGCAACAGCACAAAGGAAGAGGAGGCCTTAAAGGTCATATCCCCATTCACTGGCCCTCACACTCTGTAAAAACTGTGTAGAAAGGGTGATACATAGGGACACTTTTGCAATCATCAGATTTCATATTTGCTGAGGCACGGCTTGAAATTCCAACAAAAATTGATCTTATCAAAGGAAGGGCTTTGCTTTGAATGGAGTGAGTTTCTAAACACTAAAGAAGAGCCTACCATTTACTCAGTATGACTGTCACTGAAGTAACCCTAAAGGCTCATCCAATTTAAGGGTTCAAGCTGTGAGAGAGAAGGGTCGATGTTTGATGTGCCCAGTTTGTGGCTGTCTCTTATTTAAAATGACACTTGTGACTCATTTAAACCCGATATGTGTGGATTTCCTTTGCACCCAACCACCGGATGGTAGCATGTTATTATGATTTGTTTTTCCAGGGCAATAACAACCTGTGTTTTTTTCTAACTTTTTTGAACTGTCGCCAGGGGAAATTTGAACTCTGCATTATTCTCTGGCCTAGCTCGCAAGATGGAACACATCTTAAGATCTTCTCATTTAAAATTACATGTTGATGACTGAAGGCACCATCAAATTCACAAATCGCCTTCACAGGAACATGGCGGACAAAAATTTTCCACTGAGCCACTTAATCAGATATTAGGCAGGTGACCAAGGGATGTCTTCAAGGAAGAGAAAGTGGTACTGACACAGAGGGATTTAGGGAGGGAATTCGAGAGCTTATGGCCAAGGCACCTGAAGGCACAGGGAAATGAGGATGTACAAGTGGCTGGAATTGGAAAAGCACAGAGATTTCAGAGGATTGCACACAGCTGGAGCAGGTTAGAGATTGGGAGGGCTGGGCCATAGAGGAATTTGAACTCAGAAGTGAGAATTTTAAATTTGAGACATTGGTGGAGCAAGAACCAATGTAGGTCAGTGAGCGCAAGGATGATGGGCGAATGGGAATTGGTGCAAGTTAAGATAAGGATGGCAGAATTATTAGTAAGTTAACATGGAAGTGTAAATGTCACATGGGACTTTTTATTCAAAAGATGGTAATGGTTACACGCAGAGGAAAATTACAAGGATAGTTTTCATAAATGATCACATAAACAAGGCTACACACTTTCTCACCCTATGGTGCATTTCTTTGTAAAGTAGCTGGATGGCACATTGTGTTAGACACTTCCCTCCTTTTATCTCTGGAACTTGAGTTCAATCCAGCCTACACTTGTATTTTCTAGTTGTCAGGTCTGGGTCTTTGGACAATTTCAAACACACCTCCAGCGACAAGGGACAACAGCACAGGAAGATTATTAATTTAGTGCTAATTGGCAATCTCACTTAATAAGATACAGGATGGCCAGTATGGAAAATGGGAGGCTGGTCATACTGGTGCAATGGGCTGTGCTATTGAAGGGAATTCTATTCTGCATTTGGCTTTGTTGTACCTGATCTTGGGGTGTTTGATGTTGAACAGTTCCATTTCCAGTTCTAACATCCCTCACCTTGAGGAGCACAAAAATCATTTTCAAAAAATTGCACCCTCCTGTTATTTGGAGGGACTAGAGAAGCTGGGATTTTTCTTCTTAAATTACGGTAGAGAAAGTTAGGGGAGATTTAATAGAGGGTTCCAAATGATGAGGTGTTTTTGTAAAATAGATAGGGTGAACTTGTTTCCAGTGGTAATGAGGGGACACAAATTTTATGTTATCTGGCAAAAGTACCAGAGGGGAGAACGGAAGAATTTCTTTTTACATAGTGAGTTGTTACAATTTGGAATCTAAAGGGTAGTGGAAGCAGATTCAGTAGTTACTTGAAGAAAGGGAATTGGATAAATACTTGAAAAGAAATAATTTGCAGGGTTATTGGGTAAGAGCAGGGAAGTAGGGTTAATTGGATAGCTCTTTCAAGGAGCTGACACAGACACAATGAATTGAATGGCCTTAATCTGTGCTGTATGATAGCACATTTAAACATACTACTATTATAGGTATTGAAATGTTTTGTATATTGACATTGTTCAATGATCACAAAATAGGTTCGGGTGAAAGAAGCCATTCAGTCAATCCAATAGGAAAAACAAGCAAGAAATCCCATCACCAAGCTGGAGCTGCACTCGAGCAATCATGGGAATTGGTGAACCCAGGATATAATGTTGTAAGCTTTCCTCCAACATGTTGCATTCCCTTTGAACCGTCCCTTACAATGCCGGATAGGCAGAGGGAGCAAGGCTGGAGGTTTAGTGGAGATGTTGGATGGGCTAGGGGGAGGAGTTGGGGAACCTAGGGGGAACTGCCTCTGCTGGAGTTCCTATTTCCAAGACCCATGTAATATGAATGCATCCAATTTTGTGCTGATTAAACGTTACAAAGAATTTCATTTCACTGAAGGAAGTCTATCAATTAATGGGTTTGAATGTTAGATGTGTAAAATAAGGATATATGTGGTAGCACACTTCAAAATGTCTTCGGTTTGTAAAAAATGCAGAACAATATTAAGCAGATAATTGTAAAATCTTGAAATTGAATATTTTTGTCTTGTACTTCCAGGTGTTACACAAGGGGCAACAGTGGTGTAGTGGTAATGTTGCTGGACAAGTAATCCAGAGACCCAGACTAATGCTCTGGGGACAAGGGTTCAAATCCCATCACAGCAGCTAGTGAAATTTGAATTCAATTAATAAATTTGGAATTGAAAGCTAGCCATTAACAATGATAACCATGAAACTATTATCGATTTTGTTCACTAATGCCCTTTAGGGAAGGAAATCTTCTGTCCTTACCTGGTCTGGTCCACATGTGACTCTAGATCCACAGAAATGTGGTTGACTCTTAACTGATCCCTGAAATGGCCTAGCAGACACTCAGTTCAAGGGTGTTATGAGACAGCCTTTCGGTAAAGCTGAGTTATTTAAAAATCTGAGAGGGAAACTTTAACCAACTGTCATAATCTATATTTTTAAGTGGGATGTTTGAGATGCAACTCTAAATTCAGGAATCAAGCCACCCGCTCTTGAGGGGTTTTATATTAAATTAATTGAAACATTTTATTAATTTACACAAGTTATCTATATCCACATGGGAAAAAATTACTACTATCATAACTTTTAACGAATTCCCAAATTAATCTACACTAGGGCAACAGCAACCTATAGACTTAACCAGTCACCAGGCAAAGCATTTTCACCTTACAAATTCAAAATGAGGTTCCTTTCACCTTGGTTCCTGTGGAGACAGTTATAAGCTTACAGCTACTTTGATCTTACATTGCCTCTGCCCTGCACACACAAAATTGCTGAAGTTATACCTAGCACAGCTCAGTGAATGTAAATTCTCATGGCATCACCAGCCTCTTCTAACAATATAACCCCTTTTATAGTACCAATTTTATTAGCAATATAAATGGATTGCTTGGTCTCTGCTGACTAGGTACCAGATTTCACTCACCTTCTTGAATGCTCTATTAAAAAAATGCAAATCCACTCTTCATCTTAAAACTAGTACACATCAAAACACTGAGACTAGTTGGCTTTAATCCAATTAAGACACACCCACAGACTAATCCCCTGTTTTAAAAGAAAAATATTTTCCAATAATATTATATTCATTATGTCATGAAACTATGACGCCCCCATCAAAAAATGAACCGTCATAATTCTAAAAGACGGCTTCATTTTAATAACCCAACTCATATTATCTCCTATATTTATTACATTACCAGATGCATATATTAACTATATATATATATAATATATATATATATATATACATACATACACACACAAGTCCTTGCTATCAACAAAAAGCACTCCAGTTCAGTGTCTAGGTTTTTTTTAAAATGTCCCATTTTCGTTTAAGCTTCAAACTCTTGATAACACATCTGCAAACAGATTTTCTCTTCCAGCAATATGTATAATCCGTAGATTAAATAGTTGTAATAACAGACTCCATCTGAAAAGCTTTGCAGTTTTGTCTCGAAATTTGTCCAAAAACTTCAAAGGATTATAGCCTGTACGAACAATTGTTTCGGATGAATTGTTTGCAACATAAATTTCAAAATGCTGCAATATTAATACCAAACTCAAAGTCTCTTTCTCGATCGTTGAATATCTTCTCTGTTGTACATTCAGCTTCCGTGAAAAATACCCTATTGGTTTTTCAATTCCAGTGTCATCTTCTTGTAACAGTAGTCCCAATGCCTATATCGCTTGCGTCAATGGCCAATTTGAATTGTTCGGCATAATTAGGTACTGCCTACACTGGCGTCGTGGTTAATACAGTTTTCAAGCTATTGAATGACTTCTGACATGCCAGTATCCATTGAAGCTTCTTGTTCTTTTTTAATAGTTCAGTCAGTGGAGCAACCACTTGGCTAAAATTTGGCACAAATTTTCGGTAAAACCCACAGTGCTCAGAAATGTCAAAACTTCTCATTTTGTTGTGGGCACTGGAAAATCCATGACAGCCTTGACTTTTGCATCTCCCTAAGTCACCTTACCATGTCCAACGGTATGTCCTAGATACATTACTAAAAGTAAATTTGCAAAAGTGCAAGTTAAGTTCATCAACAAATTAGCTTCTTGTAGTCGAGTGAATAATTCTCCCAGATGCTGTAAATGCTCCTCCCATGTCTAACTGAAAATGATTAGATCATCAATATAAACCACACAATTGCTTGGTCCTGAAATTATTTTGTTTATCACTCATTGAAATGTGCATTCTTCATACCAAATGGCATGACTTTAAACTGATATAATCCACTTGGCATTACAAAATCTGATATCTCCTTTGCTCTCTCCGACAATGGTACCTGCCAATGTCCTTTTACCTTCCCACTTTTCATCCTTTTCCAACATGAAAGGGTGACGAGAAAAAGGTTTAGCTCTATGAACTAACTCATAATCACTAGCTATCTCTGCTGCTTGTACTACAGAATCAACCCTCTCTTCCTCCACATGAGTTCTCATTAGTGAAAGGCTTGAATATTTAAATTCTTCCAAAAGAATTACTTCCCTAAGAGCTGCATAGGTTGTTTCTATTTTTAATGCCCGTATCCACTGGTCAAAATTACTTTGTTTTACTCTTTCAAACTTAATATAAGTTTGCCTAGGCTGTCTTCTCATATTTCTAAATTTCTGCCTGTATGCTTCAGGAACCAACCCAATGTACTCAAAATAGCCTTTTTCACCACATCGTAAATCATCGACATTTCTTCTGATAGAGAAGCGTATACCTCCTGCGTCCTATCTAACAACTTAGACTGTAATAATAATGTCCAGTTTTCCTGTGGCCATTTCATCTGTTTAGCTAGTTTTTCAGATTAAATAAAGAATGATTCAATGTCTTTTTCCTCAAACCTTGGAAGAGTTTGTACAAATTTAAACATTTCCTCACTGGGTTCTACTCTAGAGATGGATCCTTCCCCACCTACTGGCATCTCTTTTATAGCTGCCAACATTTTCAGTTGGAATTCTATCCCTCTTTCTTTTTCTCTTTCTTCCTTCTCTATCTTCACAATTTCTGATTATCTTTTAAAAGCCATTTCTCTGTCCTTTGCTTCTAATTCAAGCTTTTTCATTTGCAGCTGAAGTCTCACTACCTCCAGCTGTGACTCACTAGTGTCAGGTTTCACTTCCAACTGTAGATGCTGTGCTATACTTTAAATTATATCTGGTTTCCTAGTACCACCCAGGACAAAGGTGAGTGAGGGTGGGGCTCAATCTAATTCCACCCAATATGTTTCAGAACCAACAAGGGAACAGGCCAGGCTGGATGTCATGATAAGAAGAAAACCAGAATTAGTTAACAATCTGACGGTAATTCAGTATCTTCCAAATAGCGATCATGATATCATTGAATTTGATATAAGCTTTGAGAAGGAAAAGATAGGATCACAACTCAAGGTTTTGGATTTAATTAAGGCAAATTTTGAATGGACGAGGAATGAATTACCCACAGTAAACTGGGCTAAACAGTTCCTGGGTAATCCTATTAACAGCGGGAAGCACTCAAAGTATTTGGTATGATACGTGAACAGTCCATTGTCCCTAACAGGCAATGGCACCGTGGAATTAAGAAACCATAGTCAACAAAATAAGGCAACAGACAATATAAAGCTAAATAAAAGCTGAGGCAAATACAGGGATAAACAGACTGGGAAAGCTATAAAAAGCTTGAATGAGACACAAATAAAGTAGTAAGAGGTGCAAAAAAGGGCCATGAAACAAAAAACTTACAACAGCTTTGAAAGCTTGCAGCAAAAGTCTTTATAAATATGTCAAGAGAAAGGCGTAGTAAAGGGGAGTGCGGGTCCATTAAAGAACGGTGTGGGCTAAATTATAATGGAAAATAAAGAAACGGCAGACTTATTAAATGATACTTTCACAGTGGGGGAAGAGGATAAAATCTTAATGGTACAAAAAAACCTAAAAATAAGTCAGTGGGAGGATTTTAGTGGATTTAATATAAGTTAAAATAAAGCTAATGGAGGAAATAATAGGAATCAAGATAGACAAGTCATTCAGGCCTGATGGTTTCTACCCCAAGAGTATTAAAAGTAGGTGAGGAAATTGCAGGTGCATTAGTCATAATTTCTCAAAGTTCTCTGAATTCAGGAATTATACTTACGATTGAAAAATTGCAAATGTCTCTCCATTGTTTGAGAAGGAAGGGAGAAACCAGGTAAATAAAGATCTGTTATTGTAACATCAAATGTAAGGAAGTTAGTGGCGTCTACTATCAAAGACCGATGGGATTAGCACTTGGACAAGTAGAATCTGATCAGAAGAGGGTCAGCATGGGTTTGTCAAGGGCAAGTCATGTCTGAAGAATCTTCTTTAACTTATGGAGGAGATCGTTAGCAAGGTGCATAGGAGAGTGTCTATGGATCTAAATGGACTTCTAGAATGTGCCACACAAGAGATGAGACTGCGCCCAATTGGAGGAGCCTTGTGGTGTAATCATTTGGGAACTCAGAATCAGAATAGGGACAAGCAGCTTGTTTTCTGACAGGTGGGATGTCATAAATGGAGGGAGAAGTTCATCCACTTCTAGTGCCACTATACAGATTTAACATTGAATGTTGGGGACAGGCAGCACTGTGAGCTGCGCGTGGTGATCTACACATATCACTGAAAAACACTTCAGGCCATGCAGATAGCAGAAGCAGTGCTACGCAAACAAATTTCTCCCCTGTGGAGTTCCCCAGCAATCTGTACTGGGGTCTCAGCTTTTCACCATGTAGATCAATCTCTTGGATGAAGGAGTAGGGAAGTTGTATCTCCAAGTTTGCCAATGATAATAAATATAGAGTGAGTTGTGTATATGGGTGCAGGAAATTGCAAAGGGTGAAGACATTAAATGGGTGGGCAAGACTATGGCTGATGGAGTTCAATGTGGGGAAGTGTGAAGGCATCCACTTTGGCTCTAAGAAAAATCAAAAGATTTTCTTAATGGTGAGAGATCTGTGAAAGAGCTAAGTGATTTGGATATCCATGGACACGTGTTACTAAAAGCTAGTTCACAGGTATAAAAAGTCATTAAAAAAAGCTAATGGAATATTGGCCTTTATTTCAACACAGTTGGAATACAAAGTGGTGGGAGTCATGTTACAATTTTATAAAGCTCTAATCAGACCACATGTGGTGTATTATATTCAGTTTTGGGCACCGCACCTCAGGTAGAATATACTGGAGGCAGTTTAGCAACATTCACCAAAATGATACCAGGGCTCAAAGGGTTAAACTATAAAGACAGGTTGCATAAACTTGGTTTGTATTCTCCAAGTTTAGTAGGCTCAAGGACGATCTAACTGAGGTGGTTAAAATGGTAAACAGATTCAAAAACAGAGATATAGAGAAACAATTCCTAATACAACTTGGGATTTTTTTGAAAATTGCACTGCAGATTATACAGAAGGGGGATCTTGCATTCTTCACATCTTGGAATATCCCAAAGCACTACATAGCCAAAGAATTACTCTCAAAGTAAAGTCACTTGTTCTGGAGGCAAGCACAGCAGTCAATATGGGAGCAGCCAGACACAACAAGCAGCAAATGAATAAAATACAAAGACCATTCATTTTAGATAGCATTGCTTTAGGTAGAAATGTTGGCTAGGAGACAGAGAAATCCATGCTCTTCTTCAAGCAATTTATAGGGAACTTTATTATTCATCTGAATAGGAAGGCACAATTAAAGTCTTAGCCAAAAGACAGATGTTACACAGGCTGTTACAATGGACCAAATCACTTTGGCTCACAGAGATATTAACAGCATGGATTTATCTTTCTTTTAGGGAAGTAGGTTGTGTCAACAGTAACAACTTGTCATAGCAAGTAGTAAATGTCCCAAGGTGTTTCACAGGAGCATCATTAGCAAAATTAGACAGTGAGCCGCATAATAAAGTGCCACAGCAAAGGTTATTGCGGAAAATGAAAGCTCATGGTCTAGGAGGTAACATATTGGCATGGATAGAAGATTGGCTAGCTAACAGGAAACAGAGAGTAGGCATAAATGGGTATGTTTCTGGTTCCCTGAATGTAATGAGTGGTGTGCCACAGGGATCAGTGCTGGGGCCTCAACTTTTTACAATGCATATAAATTACTTGGATGAAGGGACCAAAGGTATGGTTGCTAAATTTGCTGATGACACAAATATATGTAGGAAAGTAAGTTGTGAAAAGGACATAAGGAGGCTACAAAGGGACACAGATACGTTAAGTGAATCAGCAAAGATCTGGCGAATGGAATATATTGCAAGCAAGTGTGAAATTGTCCAATTTGGCAGGAAGGATAAAATAGAAGCATATTATCTAAACGGTGAGAGATTGCAGAGATCTGAGATGCAGAGAGATAAGACCATAAGACATAGGAGCAGAAATTAGGCCATTCGGTCCATCGAGTCTGCTCCACCATTCAATCATGGCTGATAAGTTTTTCAACCCCATTCTCCCACCTTCTCCCCGTAGCTTTTGATCCTCTTACCAATCAAGAACCTATCTATCTCAGTCTTAAATACACTCAATGACCTGGCCTCCACTGCCTTCTGTGGCAATGAATTCCATAGATTCAACACTCCCTGGCTAAAAAAGTTTCTCCTCATCTCTGTTCTAAGAGGTCTTCCCTTTACTCTGAGGCTGTGCTCTCGGGTCCTAGTCTCTCCTACTAATGGAAACATCTTCCCCACCTCCACTCTATCCAGGCCTTTCAGTATTCTGTAAGGTTCAATCAGATCCCCCCTCATCCTTCTAAACTCCATCGAGTATTGACCCAGAGTCCTCAAACGTTCCTCATATGTTAAGCCTTTCATTCCTGGGATCGTTCTCGTGAACCTCCTCTGGACCCTCTTCAGGGGCAGAACATCCTTCCTGAGATACGGGGCCCAAAATTGCTCACAATATTCTAAATGTGATCTGACCAAAGCCTTATAAAGCCTTAGCAGCACATCCTTGCTTTTATATTCTAGTCCTCTCAAAATAAATGCCAACGTTGCATTTGCCTTCCTAACTACCGATTCAACCTGCAAGTTAACCTTAAGAGAATCCTGGACTAGGACTCCCAAGTCCCTTTGCACTCCAGATTTCTGAATTCTTTCCCCATTTAGAAAATAGTCCATGCCTCTATTCTTCCTACCAAAGTGCATGACCTCACACTTTCCCACGTTATATTCCATCTGCCACTTCTTTGCCCATTCCCCTAACCTGTCCAAATTCTTCTGCAGCCTCCCCACCTCCTCAATACTACCTGTCCCTTCACCTATCATTGTATCAACTGCAAACTTAGCCAGGATGTCCTCAGTTCCTTCATCGAGATCATTAATGTATAAAGTAAAAAGTTGTGGTCCCAACACTGACCCCTGCGGAACTCCACTAGTCACCAGCCGCCATCCTGAGAAGGACCCCCTTATCCCCACTCTCTGCCAGACAGCCAATCTTCTATCCATGCTAGTACTTGCCTCTAACACCATGGGCTCTTATCTTACTGAGCAGCCTCCTGTGCGGCACCTTGTCAAAGGCCTTCTGGAAGTCCAAGTGGATAACATCCATTGGCTCTCCTTTGTCTAACCTACTCGTTACCGCCTCAAAGAATTCTAACAGATTTGTCAGGCATGAACTCCCCTTGATGATCTGACTATCCCAGTGCATGAATCACAAAAGGCTACTATAAAAGTACAGCAAGTAATTAGGAAATCTAATAGAATGTTATCGTTTATTGTGAGGGGAATTGATTACAAAAGTGGGGAGATTATGCTTGTTATAAAGGGCACTGGTGAGACGGCATCTGGAGGACTGTGCACAATATTGGTCTCCTTATTTAAGGAAAAATGTAAATGTGTCAGAAGCAGTTCAGAGAGGTTTACTAGATTAATAGCAAGAGTGGGCGGATTGTCTTATGAGGAAAGGTGGACAGGTTAGGCTTATAACTGAAATTGAGAAAAGTAAGATGCAACTTGATTGAAATTTTTAAGATCCTGAGGGGTCTTGGCAGAGTGGAGGTTGAGAGGATGTTTCCTCTTGTGGAAGAATATAGAACTACAAGTGATGGTTTCAAACCAAAGGGTTGCTCATTTAAGACAGAGGAGAAGAAATGTTTTCTTTCAGAACATCCTTCCTGAGATACTCAGAAAGCCATGAGTCTTTGGAACTCTCTTCCTCAGGAGATGGTGGAAGCAAAGTTTTTGAATACTTTTAAGGCAGAGCTAAATAGATTCTTGATTAACAAAGGGGTGAAAGGTTTTCAGGGGTAGAAAGGAATGCAGAGTGGAGGTTACAATCAGATCATCCATGATCTTACTAAATGGCGGACCAGGCTCGAGGGGCCGAGTAGCCTACTCCTGCTCATGTTCAACTGCTTGTTTAAGGAGATATTTGACAGATTGCACAAAGCTTTGATCAAAATGGTTGGTTTTAAGGAGCATCTTAAAGTGGGAGAGAGCACTGCAGGAATTCACCAAGGCTCCTTTGATAGCGCCTTCCAAATCCACAACCACTAACATCTAGCAGGACAAGGGCAGCAGTAGATGGGAACACCACCACCTGGAAGTTTCCCTCCAAGTCACTCACCATCCCGATTTGGAATTATATCACCGTTCCTGGGTCAAAATCCTGGAGCTCCCTTCCCAACAGCACTGTAGGTGTACTTACACCACATGGATTGCAGCAGTTCAAGAAGGCAACTCATCACCACCTTCTCAAGGGCAACTAGGGATGGGCAATAAATGCTGGCCCAGCCAATGAAGCCCACATCCCATGAATGAATAAAAAAAGAACGGTAGAGAAGTTTAGTGAGGCAATTCCAGAGCTAAGGGCCTAGACAGCTGAAAGCAAGACCACCAGTGAAGCAGCAAATGGGGCTGCGTGAGAGGCCACATTGAAGGAGCACAGTCCAAGCAGAAGACATGCAGAAAGGGAATGACCGTTCATGGGTCAAGATTTTTGCTGTGGGGTTCAAACCACCAGTATCATGGTCAAATGGGGGGTCAGAAGCTCGCACTGTGTGGGAAACAGGCACCCAGCTGTGATTTTCCCTAAATTGGCCAATTAGTGGCCAGAGGGTAGGCCCACTGTCCATTTAAGGATGATGGGCGGTCTCTCGAAGGAGGAGGGCTAATAGGAGGCTAAGAACAGCAGGTTGCCTTTTTAGATAAGTAAGGGAGAGAGAGCCCCAAAATGGAGATGCCCCCTCTCCCACTTTCTGGACTTTAAAAAATGGCCTCAGCAGCTGGGCCATCATTGAGGAAGGAGTCCCTCCACAGGGCAGCTTGCAGCTGCAACTGAAGCTAAGCCATCTGGGAGGACTTCTAAGCCTGCCTGCAATGCTGACCCCTCGATCTGCTGTCAGGGGGCTGCTTCCAGCCAGCTACACTGTTCTCTGACATCTCTGGGGACCCAGAAGCCAACTGGAAAATTCCAGTGAGCCTCCGACAATAGGGGGCAATGTCCGTTAAACAAGGTCAACTGGCTACTTGCTGTTTGCAGGTGGGTAGCCCTGATAGGCACCTCCTGCACCCATGCATATCCCACCTCTGGGAGTGCAGGCACGATGGAGCCAGGGATTGGCGTGCCAGTGTGAATTTATGCACCTGCCCATCTCCATGCCCCACCCCCATCAGCACCCAAAATCTGAGCCCATGGTCTCTGAATGAATGCATTTTCAATGGTTTGATTGATCTTCTTCGCCCTCAACTTCCTTACATGCTTAATGACAACAAGATCATTGTTTGAAAAAAAATTATGTATACTGGTAATGTTTTAAAAAATTTGTTCCCTTTCCTATTTCTGAGAATATCAGTGACTACACTTCAAAAGTACTACGGTGATTGGGAAGTACTTTGGGAGATCCTTAGGTCATGAAAGGTGCTCTCCTTTCTCTATATATTGTAAGTTTTGGGAACGTGTTCCTTCCACAGTGCCTCATAATCACCACACGGTCACAAGAGCATCCCATACAGTGGTGAAGTGACATTTCCATTTCTCACAACACCCGCCCTTAAGCTCCCTTGGAGTGAGATGCCACAGTTAGTGTTAAATTATAGGCCATTTCCACGACATGCACCAGTAGCTCCTGGGAACATTAAGCTGCTGAATCTTATTTCACTTAGAACCCTGAACGATGGTCACAGTGACTTTCTGCCCCATCTGCATGGACAGCATTGCAACGCCAGTCCCATGTGATGATTACCTGACCCAACACAGCATTTCTGTTCAAAGCTGAACCCATTTGAAATTACACAGAATTTCATAGAATGTACGGCACAAAAATATGACATTTGGCCCAATTGATCCATCCTGGTGTTTACACTCCACGTAAACCTCCTCCCTTCGTTCTTCATTGAACCATAACTATACTCAAGATTAAGAAACATATTCAAGACTGAGATTGATGGACTTTGGGACACTAAAGGAATCAAGGGATTTGGGGATTAGGAAAGTTGAGTTGGGGTAAAAGATCAGCTGTGACCTTATTGAATAGCAGAGCAGGCCTGAGGGGCCATATGGTTGACTCCTGCCTCTATTTATTACATTCTTACGCTAACCCTGTCAACATAACTTTCTATTCCTTTCAATCTGACGTGTTTTATCTACCTTCCATTTCAATGAATCTATGCCATGCCTCAACTACCTACATGGTACTGGGTTCCACATTCTAAGCACGCTCTTAGTAAAGAATTTTCTCCTGAATTCCTTTTTGGATTTATTAGTTCTTGTCTCCTTCACTAATAATGGAAACATCTTCCCTAATTCTACTCTTTCAAACCCCTTCATAACCTTAAAGACCTCGAACATGTCACCCCTCAGCCTTCTCTTTTTGGGAGCAAGGAGCCCGAGCCTGCGCAACCTTTCCTGATCATTTTGATCTGTTACATCCAAGTTTTAAAAAAAAGTCCTGAGTGAGAGAATTTTTTTAAAATAACTGCACTGACTAAGAGCATATTGACATATAAGATCCACTGGAACAAGGAGTTGGTTTGATTAACTCCACCGATCAATATCTTCTTAAGCTGCTGTTTGACCCATAACAGGACAAGTAATGAGTAGCATATTTATAAAGATGCATACTTTGCAGAACCAATCAATAGAAAGCTTTGCAGGCAAGTCTGAGGGTAAGAAATACTGGAGCCTGTAGAAATTTAGAGCAGGTGAAAGTTTCATCTCCATTTTCTCCCCTTTCCCCCTGGAATCTTCACACAATCCATCCCAACACGGGACACATATTGACCATTCCTTTATCATTACTGGGTCAAAACTCTTTAGCTCCCTATCTAAAATGCTGTGGGAGCACCTTCAACATACAGGCTGCGGTGATTGAAGGAGGTAGTTCATCAGCACCTTTTCAAGGGCAACTAGAGATGGACAATAAACGCTGGCTTTTCCACATCCTGAGATTTGTTTTATTTTCCCCCAGTACATCCCAAGTAGCCATTCTTCTGTCTTACGTTTATGCACTAAACTTGAGCAGGCTATGGCGCAGGCTGGGGTGGTGATTTTGGTGGTATTGTAATTATGGTTCGCTTCATTCAATGTGCAGGCAAACAAACATTGTAACAGGTATTGTTGGATGGCAATCAGGAATATGAATGTGGAGTGATTTTTGTTTCCCTGCGCAGAGGCTGATATGTTAATGGCACACCAACTGAATTAAACAGCGCTCTTGAGAAAATTTCAAGTGAACAAGTCTATTTTTTAAGAAATAATTATTATAGCTACTGTTTCAGTCTAATATCACAGTAACCAAACTGGTAGAAATGCATTACAGATTTGCCAGATTTTGAAATTCAATTTGTTTGACACATTACAAACCTTTTAGGGAAAATTCTACATACCTTTCTTGGAACATGCACACTTTTAGAAAATAATGTGCCATATTCAGAAATGTCAATTGTCACATAAGAAATTAATATTTCAAACCAACAGTAATATTAAATAAAGGTCACATTCTGGAGACAGAACCTGCACACATAGCAACCAGGAACTTTCTCAGGTTAACATAACTTGTTTCAAACTCACTTAAAGATAGAATACACTCCCCACATGTGCGACATGTGCTGCACCTGAGACGGGGTGAGGCGGTGGAAAAGGGAAAGAGACAGAATAACTACCGCCAGAGTCCACACTTCCATACAGTTAGAAATTGACAGGGGAGAGAACGGAGCAGAGCTCTCAATTGTCCCGTTTTTAAGAGTGACATTCTGACATTAAACAGCACTGCTGAGAAAAATCACATCATTGTGGAAAGCTCACGATCCAGCTATGTTAGCTGATCTGCTCAAAAAATCAGCCTTCTCTCAGAGGAGACATCAATTCGTTCCTAAACGTTACAAAAGAAAGAATGCAGCATAATCAAGATGAGTTCAAGCTCCACTCCTTAATCTTAGGGCATTGTCTAGGCTAACACTTCAATGGGAGATGGAGGGGAAAGCTGCACTGTCTGAGATGCTGTCCTTTAGATAAGATGTTAAACCCCATCTATCTGTTCCTATGGTCCAGGTGAACATTAAAGATTCTATGGTTGTATAGAGCTTTGGGACATCCTGAGGTGGTGAAAGAGGCTGCATAAATGGAAGCTCTTTCTTTCTTTCCTTTTTGAGTTGCATAATGTAATCAAACAACAGCCCCAATGGCAAGTTTTGCATCCTTTCCACATTCTCCACTGATTAACAGTGTGTCTTTGCAAGAAGAGGTATGCTCTATGCTCCTTTCCTCTGCTGTTCCCGCCACCACCCTACAAAACCATTATCTAGCAGACCAACTAAGAATCCTTCACTGAACCAGCTGTGAGACTGAAGTTTCTACACTTCTGATTCTCTTTACAGGTACAGCCCAAATAAGAACATAAGAAAGAGGAGCAGCACCAAGAAATATGACCCCTTGAGCATGTCCTGCCATTCAATAAAATTATTGCTGATCTTCTACTTCAACTCCGCTTTTCCATCCTAACCCCATATCCCTTGATTGTTTTAGTGTCAAAAAGCTACTATCTATCCAGCTTAGACTTGAATATACTAAATGACTGAGCAGCCACAGCCCTCTGGGGTAGAGAATTCCAGAGATTCACCACCCTCCAAGTGAAGAAATTCCTCCTCATCTCAGACCCAAACAGCTGACCCTTGTCCAAAGATTATGAACCCAAGTTCCACATTCTCCAGCCAGGGAAAAAAGTGCATCAGCATCTAGTAATGCTGAACTACTCTTGTTGTGAAACTGCCAATATCAGCTAATTAATGATTATCTAGTGTCCAGTGGCATATCGTCCATTTTCATTATGCAAAGCCCAATACAAGTCATTCGACTGCTATTCAGCATGCTTCAACACTTGTGTAGAAGGAAACAGTAGTTAACACTGAACTACTTTTCCCAAACTATTGATTATGTCACAAGTAACTATACCCAGTTACATCCATTACTTTACGCAAAGGGTTTAATACAATAAGACCTTCTCACTAACATAAAATGGTCATTTTATAAAAGGAACTATCTGTGTACCTACCTGTGCTTTGTTATCTCCACTTGTTCTAATCTCGTACTTTTAAACTTCAAGGCACTCTGAGGAAAGACAGGCTTTACAGAATTCCCTCATCAACAACATCAGGAAGAGGGATAAATGCAATTTATAAGGTCATCAGAGAAAGAGATTTTGTACAAAACATCTGGCTCCCAGGCTCTGCTCTAACCCAAAGGAGTGGTTTATACTTTTTCACTTGCGCTTTTCCATTGTGCTGACGATGATGATCTTTATATAACATCAGGCAATTTCACACTTCCTTCAAGGTTTAAGAAAAGAACATTCAGCCATTTTGAACTCTATAACAGCTCCTTACTAACAGGAATGCATGACTTTTATTTGTTGTTCCTCCTTCTTGTCTTTATTGTGTTCAGTCCTATAAAGGAGCCTACATATTCTAATTCTGATGAAAGGCTATTAATCTGAAACGTTACAGTATCTCTCCTCATAGATGCTGCCTGAGCTGCTGAATGTTTCTAGCATTTTGTTTTTATTACATATTTCCAGGCAGCATAGCATTTTGCTGTTTTTTTTAAGCTTATCCATTCTGAGGGAAGGATTTACCCTTGAAACATTATCCCATCTTTTCCCTTTCAGACACTGACAAGCCTGCTGTGCATGTTCAAGGCTTTCTTCTGTGTTGCCCTTTCGTGTTCTGCTTGAACCAACTGCTTTAAAGCAAATAACGCAGAAACAGAAGGAGCACTTTGAGTCAGTCTGCAGATATCTGGCTTGATAGCATTTAGAAGTGTACAGAAAATCAGATGGCTGCAGTTATAAAGCACTTAGAATTTCCCAATGTTCGATGCTTATAAGGCACTAATACTTTCACATGAAATTTCCATTCACTACTTGAATGAGCTCATTAGCCCAACTACAATAAAGTAGATGATCATTAAAACATTGAACAGAGGAAAAAGGAAGAACTGGCAGTTATTTAGCAGCTTTCATAGCCTCAGGATGCCTCGAAGCCCTTTCCAGCCAATAAATAACCTTTTGAAGTGTAATCACTGTTGGAATGTAAGGGCGGAATTTTACGGCCCTGTTGTGGTGGGGTTGGGGCCGTAAAATCCGATGAGCCAACAAACGTCCATGGACTTCAGCTGGACCATAAAATCCCACCGCCGTAATATTCCGCCCTATGGAAACTTGCAGCCAATTTGCACACAGCAAGCTCCCACAAACAGAAATGTGGTAGTGGCTAGATAATCTGTTTTAGTGATGTTGGTCAGGACACCAGGGAAACCTCCCACACTCTTCTTCGAAACAGTGCAATGGGTTCTTCTATATCCATCTGAGGAGGAATTAAAATATGAGGAATTTCAGATCAACAAGTGAAAGTTGCACAGTGTATAGTTTGAGCGCTCTCTGGTAAGGAGGAAATAGAAGCAATGGAAAAGGTGCAGTGTATATCCACTCAGGTGTTACTTGAGATGAGGAGCTATAGTTCTGAAAAGAGACTTGAGAAGTGAAGGTCTTTTTACCTGGTGGAGGTCTTCAAAATGATTAAGGGCAATGGCCGGGTAATGTGTTGTTCGCATTGATCTGCGCAATGGTCATGAAAGGGCGCAAATGCAATTAAGGAGGAAGGGAAAAAGAGTTTTAAACAGAGGGTGGTTAGAATGTTTGAAGTCTCTGCCCCAAACATGTGTGGATGTAGGAGCCATAAGCTATTTAAGGGAATTAGATAGTTTCTTGAAAAAATGGTGGGTGCTAAAGGGTTTGGGGAGTGAGCAGGAGATGTGGATAAGGCTAGGTGACTCATGTGGAGAATAACACCAGCTTTGAGTTGTTGGGCTAGATGGCTTATTGCTACAAAAATTGAACAGTAGAATTTTAAGCCCTATTTGATTGAAGTTGTCAGTAAAACTGTAAACCAGTCACCAAGGAAGATGTTTGAAGCAGTCATTAGAGAAAAGATAGAAGGATGTGGTGAATAGATGATTCTAAAGATCTCTATAGAAAGGGATGGCTTTGTTTGAGACCTTTATTCTCTTCCTTGCTGATCTGCAGTACATCAGTCACACAGCACCTGACTTACTCACAACTGCGCACACTTGGAACTCAGCGTGACACAACAGGATTTCGCACAAGTTAGTTGTTAAAAAAAGAGCGGCTTAGAGCATAACAAGAAGTAGCTATTTATATTTTCCTTCACATAATGTAGTGTACTCCCAGGAAACATTGCACCACTAATATATATAACCCTTCTGATTCCACTCTTACATTTCCACTCCTTCCAACTCCAACCCACTTTGTATTCCCACTTCTTCTGCCTTGGTGATGGAAACTTCAGCCAACTGTACCCTTTGGTCTGGAATTCTCCTCCCAAATTCCTGCTCCATGCTGCATTCCACTCCATGGTGAAAAGCTTCTTTAAAACCGACCTTTCTGACCACTTCCTCAACTCCTTCCTTATCCATGCTCAGGTCTATAGAAGTAGCATGTTCCCCTATGAGAAGGTGTTATGTAAATGCAACATGTGGTTGAGTTAATTGTTTACTCCCCATCCCTCCCCCCACAGGTATTTCCTGCATTTATGGCAGAGCATCCAAGGAACTAGCCTGCACCTAGATCCTTGTCCATTTGAATCCAAGCACTATTAACAGAGTCCTACAACACAGGAGGCTATTTGGCCCATCATACTAGTGCCAGCTCTTTGAAAGAACACTCTAAGTAATCTTACTGCCCCTGCTTTCTCCCCAGAGTCCTGCAACTTTTTTTCCTTTCAAAGTATGCAACCAATTCCTTTTCTGAAAATGGCTATTGAATCTCTTCCACCACCTTTTCAGGTTGAGCATTTCAAATTCAGAGGCACACAAGCTAACATTTCAGGGATGGCTGGACATCCTACTCAAGCCATGTTGTATAGCTCAAATGAGAATTTTTATTTTACACAGCATGATCTGGAATGTATTGCCTGAAAGGGTGGTGGAGGTAGATTCAATAATAACTTCCAATGAGAAATTAGTTATATGTAATTTGCATTTATATAGCACCCATAAACGTAGTAAAATATCCAAAGTTGCTTCACAGGAGCATTACCAAACAATATTCGATGCTGAGCCCCATAAGGAGATATTAGGACAGGTGGCAAAAATTTAGGTCAAAGGTACAATTTTAAAAATCACCTTAAAGGAGGAGAGAGTGTTAGAAAGGCGGAGAGGATTGGGAAAGGAATTCCAGAGCTGAGGCCTGAGGTAGCACAGGCCCCAATAACACAGCAACTGAAATCAAAGAGACATAAGAAGCTAGAATTGGAAGAGCGCAGAGATCTTTCAAGGTTATGGGCTGGAGCAGATTACAAAGTTAGGTAAGGGCAGGGCCACAGGGGGATTTGAAAACAAAGACGAGAATTTTAAAATTGTGGCATTGCCGGATCAGGAGCTAATGAAGGTTCTGCGAGCGCAGAGGTGATGAGTCAATTGGGCCTGATACGAGTTAGGAGACGGGCAGCAGAGTTTTGGATGAGTTCAAGTTCATCCTTGTAAATCAATTCGATCATGGCTGATCTGTATCTTAACTCCATCTACGGACCTGGTTCCATTACCCTTAACACTCTTGCCTAACAAAATCCTATCAATCTCAGTTTTGAAATTTTCAATTGTACCCTTGCTTTTTGAGGGACTGAGTTCCAGATATCCGCTACTCTTTGAAGTAATATTTCCTGGCATCATCCCTGAACAGCCTAGCTTTAATTCTAAAGTTATGCCCCCTTCTTCCAGATTTCCCCCACCAGAGGAAATAGTTTCTCTCTATCTTGCCGATCAGCTTTAATTAACTTAAATCAGCCTGAAAACTCCCAGGATGGAGGAAAAACCCTTTGGCAATAATTACTGGGACTTTTCTAAAGCCCAGTTCCGTGTATTGTCAGTAGTCTCCCATCAGATCTTGACAGATGTTTTGCATTCATTAAAACACTTCGTTGCTTGTTGAATTGGCAATGATTGCACCTTAAACCAGGCTTTTGGCTTTAACTGCTGTTCCTGTCTCTCATGGGAGTGCTCAATGAAAACGTTACTTTTACACTCCTGAAGTAATTCTTTCCTGTCTGCTTTCACTATTAACAACTGGATTCTTTAGTGGAGACGTGTTCAGTAGTGTTACCGTAGTAACTGATCTTTAGAGTTGAAGCACTGTAATCCGTATCCAGCCAGGAGAGAGAAACACCAATTTGCACAGGGCGTATATCCCCCAGCACATTCAGTTTCCCATTTAATTGACATTCCGCACAAAAAAAATGTTGAATATTAAAGCAAAATAAAAGCCTTGCAATCATATATCATCTAATCACATCCCTCAGAGCCACTGCCAAGTGCTGCAAGTGTAATTAATTATTATGAATTGTTCTGGAGTACAGTAACAGCTGCTAAACAGACGAAATGCAGGCACTAATTCGCCCGCACAGCAAGATCCCACAAGCAACAACGAGATGAGCAAATTTCTGCGGATGCCGGAAATCTGAAATAAAAGCAGCAAAGGCTGGAAACACACAGTGGGGTCAGGCAGCATTTGTGCAGCAGGAAACAGAATTAACGGCCTCAAATTTCCAGTCCCACCTGCCACGGGAATCATCGTGGGCAGGACGGATAATTTGACGGACCAGAAAAAAAGTCCATTGACTTTGGGCGGGAACTTTTGGTCCCACGGCGGGCGGGAGCAGAAAATCCTGCCACACATTTCAGGCCCTGAATCAGAGCTGCAAAAAATGAGAGGTTTAATCATTTGTGAGCGGGGACAGAGCCAGGGTTAATGCGGGGTAAGGGAGAATCCAGTATGGGAGGAAGAATCAAAGGGGAGTGAGAAGCGGAGTGACTCAATGACAAAATGGAGGATCCAAAACAAAAGCAAAGTGGCTGGTGATAGGACAATAAACAAGTAAAAGGTTGGTTGTGAGATTTAAGTGATTGTAGCCCGCAACTGCTGAAAGAGAAAATGATCTATGAAGATCCGAACTTGATGGGGTTGTCAAGACAAGGCATTATTACTCCCTCCGCTGGCTTATATTGTATTATTTTGGTTGGTTGTCCACACTGGTTTTCCCTTCTGTTGTTTTGCTACTTCCACATCTTCCCATTGGGCAGGATTTTGAGTTCAGCATGCGGGCCCGGTCGGTGGGCCCTGGAGCAGCCAGGAAACAGGCCGCGATCAGCCCCCGACCGCGATTTCATGCTGGCTGGCCAATTAACGGTGGGCCAGAGTGAAAGGCGCGCTGAAATGCTCAGCGCTGCCGGGGTGGGGCCAGAAGGAGGGCGAGTGCTGAAGCGAGCACGGAGCGCACACAGAAAGCTCCCTGAAGACAGAGAGTTGCCTCACGTTAATGGGCCTTGACTGGCCTCTTAATCGTTGGCGGGCACGCTGCCAACTCTTGCAAATGCCCGCCGACCAAAATATCGCGCGATGACGTTGGGACGCTGGCACTATTTCACGCTCGATGGAGTCGAGCACATGCCTGCACACTGAGTGAAAATTTCTGCCCACTGCGTAACTTCTAAACCTCAAATCCCACTGCTCCTTATGGTTTAATTTCATTTGCAAATTTGACCTGGCCACTTCCCCAAGGACAGCAGCTGGGAGTTTACAAGCAGCTGCCGATCTATAGGAATTTCCCTTGGCAATTAGTCTCTAATAGACCTTAGAATGATCTGGCAATATTTGAATAGTAACATTAACGAGGTAGGGCAGGTCCATCTTTGCAGATAAACATAACCATGCTTCCAGACCTCAGACTACATGTGAGTAATGTCAGAGGAGATCATCTAGTCTTCCAGGTTCAAGGGAGTGCCTAGATCACATGTAAACAAAGAGATGCATTTGTACAGCACTTTCTACATCCACAGAATGTCCCAGAGCTTTATGATCATTGAGCCACTTTGAAGTGCAGTCATAGTTGTTATGTGGGTAAGTATGGCAGGCAATTTGTGCACAGCAAGATCCCACAAACAGCAGTAACTAGTTAATATGCATTGGCTATTGGATAAAGCTGTTTAGGATAACAGGAAAACCCTCGAGTAGCCTAACATTTTGCACTTGCCTGAGCAGGCAGCCAGAGCCTTGACTTAACGTCTCATCCAAAAGATGCTACCTCCTGACACCCTCAGTGCTGGAGTCCAATGGGAGCCTAAATTATGTGCTGAGGTGGGATTTGAACCCACAGCCTTCTGCCTGAGTGTGCTACCACTGAGTCAAAGTGACACATCGGTAGCTGCGGTCTTTCTTTAGTCGACAAACCTTGACTCCCGTGTAATTTGTTTTCTGCAGAAATGATAAGATGGTGACTTAAAGACTTTAAAACGCAGCACAAACTGCAGAGGGATGAGTAGGTGCTATCTTCAAAAAAACTCAGGCACCATTGGCATTAAGACTTTGCAAAGCAGTTGCACTTCAAGTTTTTTCAGTCTTAAAATGAATATGAGGTTAAATCTGGACTGAGTTTCAAGGCTTAGAAAAAGTTTTTTTTAAAAACAAAGAAGAACAGGAGTTACAGAGAATTGCAAATGCACAAAGCTAGTCAGTGAGAGCAAAATTCAGAGAACAGCTTATCCAATGGACGTATGACTAGGCGTGACTCATTCTGACGGTTAGGACATCTGTATCTCTGACCTGACGTTATGTACCAAAGAAATGGGCTTATCCAGTACCGTTTTAGTCAATGCAGGTGCAATGGTGTTGTGTGTTGATGTACTATCACATGCTTCACAGAATATGCAGCATAGATGAAGTCATTCAGCCTATTATGTCTATGCTGGCTCTTTGAAAGAGCTATTCAATATATCCCACTCCCCCGCACTTCCCTCATACCCATAACAGAACTAAATGGTTACACTTATCAGAAAAGGCTGAACAGGCCTGCAGCCCTTTTCTCTTGAAGAGAGATAACTGAGGGGTGACCGAATAAAGTTATTAAGATTATAAAGGTTTTTGATAGGGTAAATACAGAGATGTTTTCACTCATGAGGGAGACCAAAACTCGCGGCCATAAACATAAGATAATCACTCATAAATCCTATGAAGAATTCAGGAAAACTTCTTTATCCAGAGATGGTTAGAAAATAGAACTTGCTACTACAAGGAGTAGTTAAGGCAAATACCAGATGCATTTAAAAGGAAGATAGATAAGCATGAGAGAAACGGGAATTGAATGATATGCTGATCGGGTTAAATGAAGAGTGGTGGGAGGATGTTGTAGAGAGGTACAGCATAAATGCCAGTATGGAGCCACTGGGCTGAAGAGCCTGTCTATGGTGTAATTCTGTGTAAATCTATGTAACTTGAGGGGCTGAATGGTCCACTCCCCTAACCATGTTCAGCTTTTGGAACCAGTGCAGAGCCTCCTAGAGATATAGCTCAAACAGCACTACACTGGCATTAGGGGAAAGTTTGCGCTACAGCTGCACTAACTCTCACAACACACAGATAAGGAGGGGAGTAAAACCGCAAGTACCGCAAAGCTTAAAAGGAAAACAGAAACTGCCAGAAATACACAATAAGTCCATCAGCACCTGAACAGAGAGAAGGACAGCTTAATACTGTATAATACTTAATACTAGTGGAGCTTCTGATCAGAAACTTCTGCAGACTGAATCATGCTGGAGTACAAGGCCACAGGCACCCAGAGCTCACCCCAGTGCCCATCTCTACAGGTAAACTGGGATTGTGAGCATTGGCTGACTTTTCAACAGTAGAGGCAAACCCAATGCCACTGTCACCCAACATCTGCATTCACCAGTGGGAGCTATTCAGTCGCCACCTTACCAATATAGATCTTGTAATGGTGATAAGAAATGAAGACCTAGGTGTTATGATCCCCGTGGAGGCCAATAAACCAAACAAACCAAATTTAATAAACAACCAAGCCTAATTTGTCCAGGTCTTGCTGAATTTGGACATGGACTGCTTCAGTATCTGAGGAGTCGCGAAAGGTGCTGAACATTGTGCAATCATCAGCAAACATCCCCATTTCTGACCTTATGATGGAAGGAAGGTCTTGTGCACTGTATGGCCAGTTCTGGCCAATTTGTTCTTTTAAATAATAACTGAAGCAATAGCGATAACTTTATTTTTCCTTATCTATGCTCCCAGATCCAGCCTTGGCACTCACCTTTAATTAAACTGTGCCACAACCTCTTCTTCACAAGTCTGGTCAAGTGAGTCAGTTTTTGCTCCGAACAGGATCACATGGGTCCATTTCACACCCTTTCAGAGGCTAGACTAATGTCTTATCGGCTGTAAAATCCAGCAATAGCTGGTTCCCACCACCTCCCCACCCCACCCCACACACACACACCGCCAAACCTCAGACTAAAACATTGGGTGGTACAGGATGGTGAAGTCAGGGCAGGGTGAGAGGTAGGATTTCCATTGAGAGTCACTGCTTGTGATCTCAAACATCATGGAAAGCAGCAGCAGTGTCCAGCCCTGACTGAGCGCACCAGTCCAGGATCCGAGCCAGTCCCTTCCTGATCTCCTGCTTTAGACCTTTGATCTCCTGCTCTAGACCTTTGGGCATCTTTGAAGGTTCCAACCTCAGCCGCCAGCCCAGGAAGACATCCTGCATCAGAACAATGGCACCAGCCCGCACCCCCAGTCAGACTCCACGAACTGTGGATTCCTTCGTATCAGACCACTTTCCTTCTCCCAGCCTTTGGTGCTAAGGCCAATAATGGCCGTTGTTTCCTGGTTCAACCAAGATCTATTTCTGCCCACCATCTCTCCACCCACTCTCCTTCCGCTTGTATAACACAGCAGCCACTATTACATTTGATTGTCTCCAAAAGAAGTAGTTTATTTACTCGGGAATTATTACCTTGCTGGGTGCCCATTAATACTTTTTCATTTCTCAGTTTGTGGTAACCTTTTTTTCCAAAGCAAACAGTTTCAGGCAACTTTTGTTAGCTGCCAATATTTCACTAACACCATGCGTCCCCTCATATAAGCGCTCGTAGACATGTGGGGCTTGATTTTCAATTCGGGGTCTGGAAGCTGACACCTGGATAATTTCCCAGACCTATGTCACTCGCGTGGCCCATTCTTCAAATGTAAATGCTCTGAATGGGCCGGAGGCGAGCTTGGCACCCAATTAAGGGTGCCGAGCATTACCAGGACGTGAGAACTGCCTGCAGAGCACAAAGGGTAAAGGCAGGTGGCAGCCATGATGGGGAATGCCACTGCCTTACAGAAAAGAGGAGGCAGTACCATGGAGGCCCAGCAGACTCTCAACCACGCACAGAAGTGACCAAGTGGCCAAATAAGAGGTAACATGTACAATCCAGCTTAAGGCCCCAGGTGAAAAAAAATTTTCAGCTTACAAAAAGACCTTACACTTTTGCCCACAGTTAAACTGACAGCTGTGCACTAACATGCATAAGACTGTTCAGGTTCACGGATTTCCAAATTGCCCCAGCTCAAGGAGATTAACATCCATTAATTGGAGGTAAGCGGGTTCCAATTCCTCTTCCCAACCTCACCAGCAATTGAAAATCAATCTGTGGTTTTTCTCCTTAGATGTTTGCTACTGACTACCAGGAATTGAACACATGGAGAAGTTTCATTTAAAAATGAAAAGTGCTTCCCTTCAGGCTCAAGGACTAGAAGGACCTAGGTTCAATTCCCAGTGCATGCCTAGAAATTTGGCATTGTGAGGGCTGACATGTGGTGGTGTCAGGCTTGAGGAAGACAAGACAGGAACAAAATATAGATACAGCGCTAGGCCATTCAGCCGTTTGAGCCTGCTCTGTCATTCAGTGAGATCATGACTGAATGGTATCTTAACTCCATCCACTCTTCAATTCTCTTGGCTAGCAAAAATCTATCAATAACAGACAGTTAATTAATTAATTGTTATTAAATTAGCTAGCATCTATTGGTTTTTGTGGGACAGAGTTCCATACCATACTTTGCATGAATTAGAATTAAGTGGAATATACAGCACAGAAACAACCAGGCCAAGCCAGCATTTATGCTCCACTTGAGCCTCATCCCATCCTTCCTTATCTAACTCTATCAGTATTATACTCTAATCCCTTCTCCCTCATGTGCCTATTTAGCCTCCCTTTAAATGCATCTGTACTACTTGTCTCAACTATTCCTTATGGTGGCGAATTCCACATTCTGACCACTCTCTGGGTAAAGATGTTCCTTCTGAATTCCCTATTTGATTTCTTTGTGATTATCTTATATTGATGGCCTCTAGTTTTGCCCTTCCCCACAAGTGGAAACACTGTCTCTATCTACTTTATCAAAATATTTTCTATGTTTGAAAATCTCAATTAGGTCATCCCTTAGCCTTCTCTTTGAGAGAAAAGGGACCCAGGCTGTTTACCCTTTTGTGATAGATATGACCTATCAATGTTGGTATCATGCCTGAAGATCTTTTCTTTGCACCTTCTCCAGTGTCTCTGTACCTTTATTTATAATACAGCGATTAGAAACGTACACAGTATTCCAAATGTGGTCTAACCAAGGCTCGATTGAAGTTTAGTATAACTTCGGTACTTTTAAATTTTGCCCCTCTAGGAATAAAATCCAATGCTTGGTTTTTTTTTTTAAATGCCCTTATTAACCTGTGGTACCTTCTTGTAATTTGTTTCAGTCCTCCTCAGTATTGACTCGACCCACCCACCCAATTTTGGAGTCATCCACAAATTTGGAATTTGCATTTTGATTCCACAGTCTATTGTAACATAAACAGTCGTCCCAAAACTGACCTTTGTCGGATCCCACTTAATACCTTCTGCCATCTGCCAATCTGAATAGCGACCCTTTACCCTGACTCTTTGCTTTCTGTATTCAGCCAGCTAGCTCTCCATTCTGCTACTGGTTCCCTGGATTTCACATGTTGTGATCTTATTCATTAGTTTATTATATGACACCTTATCGAAGGCCTTTTGGAACTCGAGATATCTTACATCCACTACATTAGTCTTATCAGCTGTCTTTGTTGCCTCTTTCTAGAAATTCAGTGAGATTGGTAAACAAAACTTTCCCTTTTAAAATCCATGCTGACTATTAATTATATATTTGATTTCTAGATTTTTTTCTGTTCCCTCCTTTTTTGGGGATTCCCTATCTTTCCTAACACCAGTGTTAAGCTCTCTGGTCTATTGTTCCTGGATATGTTCTATTGCCTTTCTTAAGTATAAATGCTCAATCAAATCACCCCCTTAACCTTCTATATTCCAGGATATAAATCTAGTTTATGTAATCTTTCCTCATTATCTAAATATTGGAGCCTTGTAAAATTCTAGTGAGTCTGCATCGCACTTCTTCTAAGGCCACTATATCATTTCTAAAGATGCAGCTATACATTATACTCTAGATGTGATCTAACTAGAGCTTTGTGTCATTGTAGCAAAACTTCATCCCCTATTTGTTCAGGAGCTTGTCCCTCTTCAATGCAACAGTCTCAAATTAGCTCACAGTTCAACAGTTAGCTTGATATGAACATGTATACAATCTGTAAAAAAAAACCCTGTAACAGTGCCTTACTTGTCACAGCTGTTATCCTTTGGGCTGATGTCACAGTAACCACCAATCACTTGAGTCACAGGTCATACCTCTTGAACCTCACAACTTGTGCTGAGTTAGCCCAAATGAGAACTGCAAGAAAGGAAGAGATTTTTAACATAAATAAATGGCTTTTCTATCATATAAAAAAGCAAGTCAGCAACAAGGCAGCATTATGATGCAGCTAGCTGGAACATCCATCTTACACAACAATGTTGGCTTTGCGCCTACAATTTTTGTTTTACACAGAACTATAGAATTTGAAGCATGAGAGTCCATAATTTGACCCCCTTTACCACTGTCCCAATTTTTTTTGTTCCAGTTGCTAGAAACAATGTCCAGGAGGCTAATCATTAATCCCAGGTGACCCCAAGGCAACACCAGAAGATTGACAACCATACTCCCATTTTAAGGTACCAAAGGATTTGTGGAGGGAAGAACAATTTTGAGTTGCTGGGTGGCCCTATGTTTGAAGTTCTTTTTCTTATCAACCTACTCAACCTACACAGGTGTCAACCATAGCTCACTGACAGCAAGCTCACCTCTGAACCAGAAGATCATAGGTCAAGTCCCACTTCAGAGATTGGAACACAAAAAAGTCACTGACACTCCCACTTCCAGCACTGAGAGAGTGCTACATTGTCAAGGTGCTTTTCTGAGATGTTAAACCAAGACCCTTTCATCCCTCTTGGGTGAATGTGAAAGATTCTATGTAACTTTTCAATGGGAATTCTGCTGGTGTCCTGGGCATTATTTATTGCTCAACCAACAGCACTAAAGACATATAATCACACTGCTGTTTGTGGCCCTTGTTGAATGCAAATTAGCTGCTGCATTTCCTACATTGCAACAATACCTACACCTCAAAAGTATTGCATTCAATGTAGAAGATTTTGGGACATCCTGAGGTCATCTATGAAGTTATATAAATGCAAGTATTTCTTTCTTTTACCCACTCCCTCAGCCTCCAGCAGCTCCTGACTATAGATCGAGTACAAAATTCAGAAATGGAACTTTTCTCAGGGGTTAAATGCTTCGAACACCCAGAGGGCATCTTCTTAATACAGAAATTTAGCATGTGTTCAAGTTATTGAGAAGGCATGGCCTAAAACAGCAATCTAACTGTTCACATCACCAAATATTAGCTTGCGCAACGCACTTGTGTACTTTGGCATAATTCCCTGCTTCCTGTCCTTTGATTCCTCAATTCTGCTTCAACCCTTTTCCCTGCGCCTATTGAAGATTAAATTGAAATGACAGAACAAGTGCAGTAAACCCTCTCTACGGTGCAATCTGTGGAGCCACACAAACAGCAGGTTCCACTGTCACACATTGTGCAATGCAGAGTTTATAGGCAGAGCTATAATAAATACCGAGTAATGGAATAACAAGCAAAACTGAAAATACACTGCATTGGAAAAGAGTAAAGATAACATTTCTGACAAATATTCTCTCCTGAAACTATTCAGCTGTTTTTGCATTTTACAGGTTCTAACACTCCTGCTGGCAATCTTCGGCATGTGCCATTTTCTAAGATACTGCTGCATATTGGGACTGCTGCAGGGTGCATTTGCACTCTCACTTTCGCAACAGTCCAACCTTTTCATTGATTCTACTATACCATGACTCAGTTGATAGCATGTTTGCCTGAGCCAGAAGGTTGTGGGCTTGAGTCCCATTATAGAGACTACTCACAAAGTCTAGGTTGCCAATGCCAGTACAGTACCACAGGAGTGCTGCACTATCACCAGTTTTGTCTTTTAAATGGGACATTAAACAGAGGCCACTGCTGTCCTCTCTGGTGGATGTAAAAGATCCTCTGGCACTACAGTTCTTCAGGTTTCCTGGACAATATTAATTCCTCAATCAGCATCACTAAAAACAAATGATCTGGCCATTATCACATTGTTGTTTGTGGGACCTTGTTGCGCAGAAATTGGCTGCCGTGATTCCTACACTGAGGTGACTACACTTCAGAAGTATAGCTGCAAATCACTTTGACACATCCTGAGGTTGTGAAAGACACTAAATAAGCTCAAGCGCTTTCATTCTTTCTTCCTCCAGCCAATGCTCTCCTGAATGTCCTTGCTTCTTCTAATCTACGAGTGCCACATCCTACATATCCCTTCCTCCTCCCTGCAACCTTATGGAATCGAAATTCTTAACAGTCCAACTCCTCAGTCTTCCACTCCTCCATCATTCTACAGCCATTCACACCCCAAACCCTTACATCAGATGTAGATTTCTTTCACCTTCTCTCTGACTCATTCCAATCTTGCTGGTAACTATTAGACCTTCATCTACGATTTGCAATTAAAAGATGATAAGCGGGTCAAGCTATTATAATTAATAGCTAAGGATTAATTCTAAAAAACATCTATTTTCAGGGAATAGTCAAGTTTTGTCACTGTCAATGAGGAAATAACTTGCATAGAACCAACAGCTTCAATCCATGAAACCCATCACCAAAACACTTAAGATATAGAATGACTACAGAATGCCCAGCATTCAGTCTAACTGGTCCATACAAGCCTCCGTCCACCCTATTTCATCTCACCCTATCAACATACCCTGTTCCTTTCTCCCTCGTGTACTTATTTAATTTTCCCTTAATTAAACGCATCTATGCTATTTACCTCAACAAGATCTTATAGCAGTCCACATTCTCACCACTCTCTCTGGGTAAAGGAGTTTCTCCTGAATTCTCTATTGGATTGAATGTTTTAGACTCCCCCACAAGTGGGAACATCATCTCTGCGTCCACCCTAACAAAACCCTTCACAATTTTAAAGACTTCAATTTGATCACCCCTTCGCCTTCTCTTCTCTAGAAAAAAGTTGGGAGTTTTGATTTTGGCGTGTCTCACTGATATCTGCGGGGACAGGTAAAGGCAGCAGGATAGAGAGATGGCCTTAATGCAGTAACCTCGTAAATAAGTTCCTTTGCTAAAATATAAACGTTCTCCCCAAGCAACGCTGCCGCTCTGTTCAAAAACTTCCTTCTGCATTAATTGTTCACCTGGACCCATATGGAACATCATCCCAAAGCGTTCAATAGTTTGGTTGTTTTTTTTAAAATTTGTTTGAAATTTATGGCTCTGGGATTAGCAAGTCCACGCTGTCAATTTAAATAAATACAAAAGTGGTTCAGAGGGGTTCAATTAGTCCATGTTCTGACCTGAATGTCCTTGATTTTCAAACTGGTCGGGCCTTAAGGGAATCTGTGATCTCTGGGGAACGCAAAGTCACAGATTGCTGTCTGTTCATTACATTTCTATATTTGCTGACTGTTATTTCTGTCACATTTTACTAATAGAAGTTTTCTGCAATGAAACCACTATCTTCCTTTGAGTAGCTCAAATTGTGTTTTTTGGAAATTGGGGCAGGGGGAATTCTCAAGAATGTGTCAATATTTACATGAGGGACTCTAGAAGCGTGCAAAAACTTGGGAGGATCCCAGGGAATGTGCCAATATTTACAGAGGACCCGAAGAGAAAAGTTTGAAAAACACTCCTTCACAGAGCAGGCAATAGGAATGTGACTAAATGTCGAATAGCAGGGGCATACTTCGAGAAGGTCTTTGGAAGAAGGGAAGTGAGATGGCATGACAAAGAGATATGGCAAGAGTTCCAGAGTGGGAAACACTAGTGGCTGGATATTATCGCTAACAGTGAAGTGGAGAGTAGGGAGGGGGAGGCATGAATAATTGAACAGAGCCAGAGAAACAAGTGGTGCTGGAGCTTAAGGTTGAAGGAGAAGTATTGAGGCAGAGTTGAAGGAATTTAAAGACAGGTGCAAGTATTTTCTATTGACACTCTATGAGACAAGGAGCCAGTGGAGGTGAATGAGGGTCAAAGCTTGGATCCTTTGGATAAATTGAAGTCCCTGCTAGAAGCTTTCACAGCCTGAGGAGGCGAAGGTGATACTGGAGTAGAATTTACTTGAGGCCCAGATTCAACAACTTAGCTAGATTTCTTTCAGTAAATAACATTTTGTGATGAGTAAATCGAGATGAGGCAGTAAGTTTTGCAAGCTTGGGAGAAACAGGTGACTTTAGACCTATGAGACAGCATTTAATGGAGGCGATGGGGTCTCACACACTGGCTGGAGAGCCAGCAAGAGCTCCGCATCATCTCTTTTCGGGAAGACCTGGCAATCAGGCCTTCCCTGCAATCAAGGACCCTGTCAAGAGCTACCTGCCAATCAGAGGTAGGCAGCTCTTCATTGATAGGCAGCATCACTGGGGAGGCGGTGGCTGCTGCCAGTTATGCACCCACCCAAGGCCTCAGATTGTCATGGACCCAGGCACAGGTCGTTAAGTGGAGATCATGGGGCAGGGGTCTTGGCAGCAAGGACAAGGGGTGGCTCTCAGCAAGCGCCCCCCTTTCTGGTGCCCAGGTCCCTCAATCAGGCACTGAGTGCCTTTGGGAGCCCACAAGCAACACAAGAATCCTGTTTCAGACACCATGAAGTAGTCTTGAGTGTATTAACAGCAAATCTTTATTAACAGTTCATAACTATATACATATATACAGTAGAGAGTTCAGGTATGGAGCTGATTCCATCCTAGGTCTTTCACATCTCTGTCCATCTCTAGACTGACCTTGACTCTGGGTCAAGTGCCTTCTTACATCACTGTGTGGGTGATACTGTACTCAATCCCACATTAACCCTGTATGTACCAAACCTTCATACTACACCTCCCCCAAATCTTTAACCCATGGATATAGAGTTACTTTGGTCTACTTCAAGTCTTACATTGTTATAAATCTTGTGCATTTACCTTATTGTTACAACCTTAAAGCTATTCCAACATTATTGCTATTACAGTAATAACATCAACAACATTCTCACTACCCCAACTCTCCCCTTCAAGTCATTGAAATTAAGGATTCAGAAGGTTGGAAGCTTTATAACCCTTCCACATCTCATTCACCGTCCTGTCGGGAGGGTGGTAGGCTCTGGTTCTTGTTGCTGACTTGGAGGTTGGACTGGCATTTGGGTATGCTTTCAACCATTTCTTCCATTGCTTGATGTTAAATCATACCTGGTTGGTCTGGCGGGTTTGGCAGTACGTTGTTGTTACTCTTGATCGTTTCTCGAGGGGTTGATGAAAATGGTATTCATCTGCTTGGCAGCGCCTTTCCTTGTTTTTCCGTTTGGGCCATCGGGAAGGTCCCTGAAGCTGAGGTAGGGCGTTCCTGTGGCAAGAAGGAAATTGAGTAGCATGCTCATCTCTGTTTTTTGTTGTTGATGATGCGAGACTGCTACAAGGTTCCAGCATCCCTTGTGGTTCTGGCACGCTGGCTGAAGATGCCGTGTGTGCACAGTGATTGGTATGTCTAGCAACTGTACCACCATTGTGGTTGGAAGTAGAGGCTCCTCAGACTGTTGATCCTTCTCTGGTACCACTTCCACCGGAGGTGCTATGGTAATTTTATGTGCAGTAGTTTGGACTTGCCATTGGGAACTTTCCAGGATCTGGAATGATAATGATAATGGACAAAACTGCTCTGCAAAAAGAGAAGAGATCACAGGTGAAATCAGAGACTGAATACACTTTAGTCTTTTGAGGACTCAGGATCATGCTGTTCTGGCTGGATAACGACAAAGGTAGTCTTGACATCTTCTGCCGTCTGGAGGAAATCTCGGGCTACGCAGGCATCCCTGCTCAGAAGAGAGAAAGGCTGACTCCAGACAAAATACATCACTCAAAGATCCGTTTGTTGCCATTTCTCAGTGGTTCAAGGATCATGCCGACGACTGGGAGTCAGACACCCCCTTCTCCATAAAGTGGAGTGTCTGTAATTCGAATCCAAAGGCCTTGGAGCCATGGTTCATCATCTGACATGGCTGTCACACTGGCACCTTAATCTAATTTAAAATTGGTTAGATGACCATTTACCAGGATGTCAGAATTCCAAAATGATGAGCCGCATTCACTGATGTCACCCAAGGACCATAGATGTGTGTCTTCAGGGTTTTTGGTCTCAACCACGTGGATTACCTTTGCAATGTCTGTGTGGTCCTGGGGTTTTGCACAGTTTACCAAAGTCTCCCTGCCTGTTGCAGTGGAAACATTGGGCCGGACTCACAGGGCACTGATCTCTCCTGTGAGGTGCTTCACACTGCAGCGCTGGCAAGGTCGCTCTGCTGGGCAGTTCATAAGTAGTTTTCCTTGACTTAGAGAGTCCCTGCATTTCTGTGACCTGACATGGTGGACTGAGAGTCGGTTTCTCTCCCCTTATGATTGTCTTGTGTTGTTCACATAGACAGCCTAACTAGCTATTGCCTTGTCCAGGGTAAGAACTTCTTTAGCTTGTAGGAGGTCAGAGAGTGAATCATCTGCAACAACCGCCATGATTCTGCCTGGGAGGAGCTCAGGCTTTAAAGTGCCATATTCGCATCCATCTGCCAGCCAGTAGAGGTAAGTTATGAAGGAATCGACAGGTTGCCCAGGCAGTTGGACTCTCTTATTAAATTTGGCTCCCTCCAATATTTTATTGGATCTCAGGCGGAAATGAACTGCAAAGGATTTTTAAACATTATTAAATTTGGCAAATGACTCATTCATAGCTTGTTGTGCAATGACGGTGGCATATTGGTAATGTCACTGGACTAGTAATCCAGAGATCCAGGTTAATGGTCTGGGGACATGGGTTCAAATCCCTACATAGCAGCTGGTGGAATTTGAATTCAGTTAATAAACCTGGAATATAAAGCTAGTCTCAGTAATGGTAACCATTAAACTATCATCAACTGTTGCAAAAACCTCACCTGGTTCACTAACGTCCTTCAGGACTCCAGACCCACAGCAGTGTGGTTGACTCTCAACTGCCCTTTTAAATGACCTAGCAAGGGCAATTAGGAATGGGCAACAAATGTTGGCCTTGCCAGTGGCACCCACATTCCATGAAAGAATAAAGGGAAAAAAATCAACCCAATCGAGTAAAGAAGTGTATTCACTTGATCTTCTTTTGATTTTTTCATTTAGACAGAATTGTGATCAATTTGAAGATCTTCAAAAGTGTGAGTGCAGCTTTGAGAGATTACAATCTTCTAAGATGGTGTCGCTATTCACCACCGAACGATGAATCCTCCTGTGCTTGTCAGTTTTCAGCGGGCTTTCCAAAATGGCGGCAGCCCAATGAAGACTCCACAATGGCCATGTGGATCAGCTGGCTGCCAAGTTAATTTAATCAGCAGTATGGTGTTGCATGTCAGGACACATGGCAAAGAACTGCAGAAAATCAGATGGTCATGAGGTACCCAAAGCAGACAAAATTAATTATTAATTTAATTTATTTTTCTTTGCCAAACATGGGAGCCATGCATTTGAACTTAGAGTCAGAGATCGGGATTAGTGACAAGTTTGTTTTAAATGGCGCTTCTGACTGAATTAATGAAAAGGGGTTTCTCAGGACTGGCAGGCCTGGAATTTTTAAAAAATTATCTCACCCTTGCTGAAGCTGGACTTCCAAGTGAGATTCAATGGAGTCTTATGCTGGAGTAAAACTTCTACCTTTTGCTTCCAGGCTCTTGTCTCTCTGGAGCTTTTTATTTCTGGGTGAATTTTCTCTACATCTGTAGCTTCAGTTGGGAGTTTGCTTCAGTTCAGGATCCACTGAAGGTGTCTTTTTTTTGCATTCTTGTGAGCATAAGGGTTTTTGATCCCACCGTTGCCACCATGAAAAATCCTGGTTTGGACACCATGAAATAGGTTTCATAATCTTGAGTATATTAACAACAAGTCTTTGTTAACAACTCATAACTATATACATATATACAGTAGAGGGTACAGATATGGAGCTGACTCCATCCTAGGTCTTTTCACATCTCTGTCCCTCTCTAGATTGATCCTAGTTCTGGGTCACGTGCCTTCTTACATCGCTGTATGCGTGGCCCTGTACTTAGTCGCATGTTTCCCTGTATGTACCAGACCCTATTCCTCCAACCCTGACAGAGTTTACATTTTGAACTTCCGTTGTGGGCTGATTGATAGAGGTTGACTGCTCTACTATCGTTGTAACACGCAGCACCAGGATGACGAAGGCAAACCATATGGATCTTGGACCTTTTGTAGCCAGTAAATTCAATGTTCCTCATAGAGACAGACAAATGTCAGTCCCATCTCCTGGCATATAGCTTCCCAAATGGTGTATTAGAGGCAATATATTGAATGCGATGCAAGAGGCAGGGCAGTCAACATGTCCTTTTTGGGGAAGTAAAGATACAGCTCCCTTGACAAATTCAATCCCCAAATCCCCAAAGGCCCCTGAGTTGCGCAACAGGGCTTAGATAGCCCTAGAAACATGTGTCACACAGTGTATTGAAACAGAATTTTAATCATATATCAAAGAGAAATAGAATCTGTAACAAATAGCATGGATGCATTTAAGGAGAAGCTATGTAAACACGTTAGGGAGAAAAGAATAGAAGTATACGCTAACATGGTTAGACAACGTAGGGATGGAGGTTCGTGTAGAGCATAACACCAGCATGGGTCAATTGGGTGTCTTTCTGTGCCTGAGTGGTGTAACTGAGAACTCATTGTAATGCTTCTTTTCTGCAACAAAGAAAACTAGATGATTGTACGAATATTTTCTTAGTAACATTTATCATGAGATTCACAAATAAAGAGGTTGAAACATATTCTGCAGTGCTGTTGCCAATAACAAGACTTACATTAAAACCTTCAGCCTGACGGGAGAACTAGCAACTTTCAACAGCAAAGTGGTGGAGTGATTGATGAGAGCTTAATAACGCAACTTTTTGTAAGGGCAATAAAAGCAGTGCTGTCTCTTTAAATTATTTATTTGCTTAATCTTCCACAGTGTTTCTTGATGTGTTGCATTCTTACAGAGTGAATTTTGTCTCTCTCCCTCCCTCTCCCTTTCCAAAAAGGGAGACTGACAAATCTTGTGATGACACAGGTGACCGGATCCCTGTTATGTCTTTCAGTCTCTGTCTCCACCCATCCCTCACTCCCAGTCTCCGCCCATCCCTCATTCCCTATCTCCGCCCATCCCTCACACCCTGTCTCTGCCCATTCCTCACTCCCTGTCTCCGCCCATCCCTCACTCCCTGTCTCCGCCCATCCCTCACTCCCTGTCTCCGCCCGTCCCTCGCTCCCTGTCTCCGCCCGTCCCTCGCTCCCTGTCTCCGCCCGTCCCTCGCTCCCTGTCTCCGCCCGTCCCTCGCTCCCTGTCTCCGCCCGTCCCTCGCTCCCTGTCTCCGCCCGTCCCTCGCTCCCCGTCTCCGCCCGACCCTCGCTCTCCGTCTCCGCCCGACCCTCGCTCTCCGTCTCCGCCCGACCCTCGCTCTCCGTCTCCGCCCGACCCTCGCTCTCCGTCTCCGCCCGTCCCTCGCTCTCCGTCTCCGCCCGTCCCTCGCTCTCCGTCTCCGCCCGACCCTCGCTCTCCGTCTCCGCCCGACCCTCGCTCTCCGTCTCCGCCCGACCCTCGCTCTCCGTCTCCGCCCGTCCCTCGCTCTCCGTCTCCGCCCGCCCCTCACTCTCTGTCTCTGCCTGTCCCTCGCTCTCCGTCTCCGCCCGTCCCTCGCTCTCCGTCTCCGCCCGACCCTCGCTCTCCGTCTCCGCCCGCCCCTCACTCTCCGTCTCCGCCCGCCCCTCACTCTCCGTCTCCGCCCGCCCCTCACTCTCTGTCTCTGCCTGTCCCTCGCCACTCAGGTCCTTTGAAAAGGGTGACTGGTGAAGCTTGGAGCTAACACCCGTGAGAGGTGGTGACTGAGCTGTGACTTTATAATGAGATTGTAAATTGTATGGAAAAGGTAAATGAAGAAACTCTTCACACAAGCGGAGCAATTTTAACTTATATCACCGGGTGGAGGTGATAGCAGATATTTTTTATTACCATTCCATCACAGCCCCAACCTCACCCCACCACCTTCGTTTAAGGTGTAAAATGGAGTACATTACTATTTTATTTCACTGTGATTAAGATTAAAATTATCTCCAAGGAGTGATTGTCAGCTGGAAGAGAATGGAGGCAAATACTCTGGAAACATTTACAAAACAGTTAAGAGATGGATAAGTTAGTGGGAGCTTGCTGTGTGCAAATTTCCTACATTACAACAGTGGCTAAAAAGTGCTTCATTGTCTGTGAAACACTTTGGGACATCTTGTGGTCATAAAGGTCAATATGTAAATGCAAGTCCTTCTTTCCAAAGGTGGTCACCTGCTGTTCTCACAACCATTTCCCCAAAGGTCTGCCCAGCCTGTCCACATTCTGATGCGCATTCTAGTCTCCCTGTTTCAGTTGCTGACTGAGCTGCTGCACGTTTACAGTATCCCCTGTTCCATTTCAGTGGAGAAAATGGCCTCATTTGACTTTTTCTAAGCCTACCACGTTGAAGAATGGTAACAGCAACATGCATTTATACAGTGCCATACACATGGTTAATCGCAAAGTTTCTACAAACTCTTCTGAATTTCAGCCATAATCAGTTCATCAGCAGAGGGCCACTCCAATCTCTCACAATCACCTCTGTCCATGTATGCCATACCAAACTACCAGCCTGCCACATCCTCTGCACTCTTTCTGAGACATTAAGGTCAGAATTTTGCCCTCGTCAGATGGACTCGGTGGGAACGGGCAGTCAGGAGAACGACCTCCACCCGCGATCAGCTCCACACTGCGATTTCATGAGGGTGGGCCAATTAAGGCTCACCCTGCGTGGGTCATGAGTGGCAGCGCTGAGCACTACCTGTGCGAGTGGGGGGAAGTGGGAGAGTGGGCCTGGCGCGCAGTTTCGCACATGGACGCAAAAGAGCGCACGGAGCTGCCTCAGGGAGATTGAAGCGCTTTTTAAACAAATTAATAAAGGCTACAAAAATTGAGACCGTGTCGCATAAGATGGGACATGTTTTTAACTTCAAAATAATGTTTTTATTTAATTTAGCTTTAATAGCTTTAGGGAGCCTCACCCCACTGGTGGATGAGGTTTCCTAAAAAATGTAAAGGCCGGACGGGCAGTGTAAATTTGAATTGAACTGGATTGTTAATGGCCTTAATTGGCCTTTCAATTATCGGCGGGCACGCAGCCGACTCTGACACGTGCCTGCCGAACAAAATATCGCTCGCGTGCACAATGACGTCGGGAAGCACACCCGACGCAACCGTGTGTCGTATTACGTTCGTGTGTGTCGGGTGCACCGAACATAAAATTCTGGCCTAAGTGACCATCAATTAAAAACATAGCTCTATAATGATATAGTGAGCCTTGCAGACAATACTAAGCTTGTGTCAATAAGCACAAGGTCTTTATCTTTCTTCTCCATCATTCCCTTCTTTGAAAGAAAGCATGGTGAATAATGCTGCACTATTTTACACTGGCAACTTCGACATGAAAAAGCTATGTGCTCACATTTGGAGATTTACAGCTTGAGGGGCTGCACACAGAACAGATTTACCATCAATTGCAACACAAAAATCTGAACTACAGCTCTTCGTGCCTCAGTAGTGCTTCACAGATCAGAGCAGGGGTTTTCAAACTGTCGGCCTTCAGCCGTCTCTAACCCAATGAGGCCTTAAATCCAGTCCGTGGAGGCCAGGCCATTTATTTCTATTCATGCCAGCGTTTCTTCTTTTGGCACCTGGAGGTTTAAAACTGGCTGCTCTCCGCGCTATTGCCTGATTGGTGGGGAACACCGAGATCTGTTAGTACTGGAAAAACTGGATTCTTTTTTAAAATGGGGATGTTAGGCTGCCAAGGCTGGCATTTATTGCCCATCCCTAGTTTCCCCAAGGAAGTCTTCTTATTTGATGCAATTGGCTTGTAGGCCAATTCAGAGAGCAATTAAGATTTAGCCATGTTGGTGTGGAGCTGAAGCCACATATAGGCCAAACCAGGTAAGAATGGCAGGTTTCCATCCCTAAAAGGTATTATTGAACCAGCTGATTTTTATGTCAATCTGCGAGCTTCATGGTCACTTTTACAGATACATTTTACTTCCAATTTTTTTTTTAAAGTGAATTCAAATTCTTAAAACACCATGGTGAGATTTGAAGTTCAATCTCTGGACTAATAGTCAATTAATATAACCACTGGACGACTGTTACATTTTCTAAGTGGCCAGCAAAGTTCTGTAGAAGGCAACTGACAGCCAAGAACTTGCATTTATATAGTGCCTTTAATGTAGTAAAACCTCCTAAAGTTGCTTCACAGGATAGTTATCAAGCAAAATATGACACCATATTGGGACAGGTGAGAGATATTGACAGGTGATCAAAAGCCTGGTCAAAGAGATTGGTCTTAAGGACTATCATGAAAGAGAGAAGTGTAGCGTTGGAGAGGTGTAGAGAATTTCAGAGTTTGGGGGGGTGGGGGGGTAAGAGGAGGTTACATAGGAGGGACAAGGATGCAAACAGGTTGAAAAGTGCAAAAAAAATTACATGCGTTCTCAGGTTGGAGTTCTGAAGTTCAACATGAAACGTTAACTCTGTTTCTCTCTCCCCAGGTGCTGCCTGGCCTGCTGAGTACTTCCAGCATTTTGTACATTCAGTTCAGACTTCCAGCACCTGCAGTATTCTGCTTTTTGAATATTTTTAGTGATACAGGTTGAAGGGTAAATATTGGCCAGGAGAGGAAAACTTTCTTGTTCTTCTCTGCAAAACGCCATGGGGTCTTTTACAGGGACACACAAACATAAGAACAAGAGTGGGCCAGTCAATCCCATCCAATCTGTTCCACCATTTAATTAGATCACAGCTATTCTGTATCTTAACTCCATTTACTTGCCTTTGTTCCAAACGCCGTACCTAACAAAAACCTATCATAAAAACATAAGAAATAGGAGCAGGAGTAGGCCATTTTGCCCCTCAAGCCTGCCGTGCCATTCAATAAGACCGTGGCTGATCTGCCCCAGGCCTCAAATCCTCTTTCATGCCAGCTCCTGATAGCCCTCAACTCCCGATATTTCAAAAATCTATCTACTTCCTCTTTAAAGACTTTGTGTATCAATCTCAGTTTTGAAATTTTCAGTTCGTCCAGCCTCAAAAGTGTTTTGGTGAGTGAGTTCCAGATTTCCAACACCTTTGGAAATGCAATCTGTTAAATAACACAAAGTTGTCGGCTTTCAATCAATGCAGACAGATGATGATTTTATCTACCACTCCGAACTGAGGAATCTGTCTCAGACATCAGGAAACTTGTTCTTAAACTGTTGTAGATTACAAACATAGAAACATAGAAAAATACAAATAAGAGTAGGTCATTCAGCCCTTCGAGCCTGCTCCACTATTCAATACGATCATGGCTGATCCTCTATCTCAATGCCATACTCCCGCTCTCTCCCCATGCAACTTGATGCCTTTAGAGTCTAGAAATCTATCTGTTTTCTTCTTAAATATATTCAGTGATTTGGCCTCCACAACCCTCTGTGGTAGGGAATTCCACAGGCTCACCACTCTCTGAATGAAGAAGTTTCTCCTCATCTCAGTCCTAAATGGTCCACCCCATTTCCTGAGATTGTGACCCCTTGCTCCAGAATGCCCCCCGCAAGCATCCCTGCATCCAGTCTGTCCATCCCTGTCAGAATTTTATATGTTTCAATGAGATCCCCTCTCATGCATCTAAACTCCAGTGAATATAAACCCAATCGGTCCAATCTCTCCTCATACGACAATCATGCCATCCCAGGAATCAGTCAGGTTACACATGGCATTTGATACTAAAGCACCACCATAAAGCCCCTGTGCTCACAGATTCTAGTTATTAGTAATGAGTGACACATTAACTAATACAGCTGCTAATCATTGGCAGGATGAATAAGGCTGAGGAGTCCAAACTATGGAATACTCGTGTATCATATCCAGCCTGTGAGTCCTTGGCATGTCTTGACAATTAAGCACAGACAACCCAGTTCTATTTACAATTACTCGCTGGTTTGTACTGTTTGGATTTTGTGGGCTTGGAGGTTTGGAAAGGGCTGTTGTTAGCACAGTTGATTCATTGATGGCTGGACTCTAAATCAGAACATCAAGATCTGTCAGTACCAGAACCTTGAGATTTATGAACATTTTAGGAGAACACAGCTTTAACCTTTTTTTTAAAACGTGTGGTCCCAGTAGCTCTGGAGCTCATCACTAAGAGCCCATGAGGACAAAAGGCCATGGACATCACTTGAATCTGGGCACCATCCTTTCCTGTGTCATCTGTGCTTAAGACCCAGCCTGAAAGGAGATGGGAGGAGGAAATAAATTCTCCTGCTGTTGACAGTCCAAGAAAAATGAGTTGAGGCTAACTCCACAGAGTTGCCAGTGGTCACCAGACCGTGATGGGTTAGAGAAGGAGACAGAGCAATGAGACTTGGTGTCAACACAGGAAAGAGGAAGCTTGATGTACCTGCGGTTTAGGAGGGACACGAGAGGACCGGCTTGTTTGAGTGAACCCCCAGCTAAGGTACATTGGCCCAGAACTTGCCCATATGACACCACTGAAAGCTATCTAGAGCAGATAGTCAACAACCTCAAAGGAATTCCCTCCTATCTGTGCAGCTCCCCAGAGCTGCCATATACTAGGAGCAACAAAGGCCTTGGATTTCCCAAATGGAAGGCAAACCTCACTCCGAATCAAGTTCCGAGTTAAACTCATGTGGAGTATAAACAAGCACAGACTCATTGAATGGCCTGTTTCTGAAGTATATAGTTTATATACAGAATGGAGTTAGCTTTCTACGGAAGGGCGATCAAGACAGCTTAAATGGCTTTCCCCATCCTCTCCTGAAGGCACAGGCCACCACTAGGGCATAGGGCTCCACAGTTTCATATCTCATCCAAAACCAAGTATCCCTGAAGGTGTCGTGCTCCCTCACAGCTACACTGGAGGATCAGCTTAGGTTCTTATGCTCAAATCTCTGGAACAGGATTTGAACACACAACCTTCTGACTCAGAATCAAGAGTGCTACCAACTAAGCCACAACTGACACTGAGTATAGCTTGTATGCGGAATCAGGGACTGGCCTGGCCTGACCTGACCTTGAAACAATGTAAAGTGAGACTTTCTGAAGAAGGTGTTTCTACTCCACTATGTTCCAGATTCAGCTCAGGGGTCAGACTTCACAAGTTTAGCATCAGGTGCAAAGCCAAAGCAACTTTGCCCCATAGTTAAACTTGCCATGTAAATATATCCTGAACAGGTTTCAATTAAGTCTAATCTTTATTCTTCTGAAGAGAAGTATAGCAATAAAGACACGGAGTATAAAAGCAAGGAAGTTATGCAAAATCTTTATATGTCATTAGTTACAGCATTGTGTGTAATTCTGGGCACCACTTTTTAGGAAGGATGTCAAAGCGATTTGGGGAGCACAAAGGCGATTTTCTGGAATGATTCAAAAAATGAGAGACTTCAGTTATCTGCCGAGACCAGAGAAGCTAAGTTTGTTCATTTTGGAGCAGTGAAGGTTAAAGTGAGATTTAATAGGGTAATTCAAAATCATGAGGGGTTTTGATACAGTACATATGGAGAAATTGCTCAAATCTCTGGAACAGGATTTGAACCCACAACCTTCTGACTCAGAATCAAGAGTGCTACCAACTAAGCCACAACTGACACTGAGTATAGCTTGTATGCGGAATCAGGGACTGGCCTGGCCTGACCTGACCTTGAAACAATGTTACTGAGGGGCAGTAACATGGAGACAGAGATTTCAAACAGTTGACAAAAGAACCAGGAGGAGAAGAGGAGAAACTTATTTTAACACAAAGTTGTTAGGGCCTGGGATACACAGCCTGAAAGAGTGGTGGAATCAGTCTCAATTTTTAATTTCAAAAGGGAATTGGATCTTTTCTTAATAATAAAAAATTTGCAGGGCTACGGGGAACCAGCAGAGGAACGAGAAGAACTGGTAGCTCTTTCAGAGAGTTGGTACAGGCTAGATGGGGTGAATGGCCTGTTTCTGCACTGTATGTATCTAGTCTCAGGAGAGAAACATTAATGCAACATTGAAACAAGCGACCAGCAAGCTGCACTGTAAGAGTGTGTAAATATCTGTGGGGTGCTACTAGGCGCCAACAATATTCAGTACAGAAGCGGTTTTCAAGGTGTTCTATGAAGCCGATCACTGAATATTGATAGACTTGTCTATACCTGGTTGGAAGGATACCCTCTTTGTGTGAATTTTGCATCGGCTTTACCTTCCAAGACTTGAAGATTATTCCCCAAGGCAGTGCCGGGAGCAACCCTGGAGAAAATCATAGGGATGTTAAAAATCTTCGGTCAACTCTTGAACCATCTAATTGGATAATGGAAAGATTGTTCTCTTTCCGATTGGTGCAGTAAGTGTTGTACTATGAGGATGGACATGTTGGGCAACCAATGAGTTGTGGGTGGGTGGCAGGGCATTTAGAAAGAAAGTCAGGTGATTAAAACTTCCCAGATTGAATGCAACCAGAGTTGGCAGCCCTTATAGGCATTTGGAGGGATGGTTAGCTCAATTGCCTAGAAAGCTAGTGTGTGGATCAAATCAACAGCATAGGGTTCGATCCCTGTTCCAGCAGCAATATGCTCAGGGCCTGCCTACTTGCAGTGGTTTGGTGAATAATTGCCAAGCACCTGCCTTCATGGGATTGTTACAGTGCAAAAAGAAGCCTTTTGGCCCATTGTGTCTGCACCAGCTCTCCTAATGAGCAACTCACCTTGTGGCATTCCCCTGCCTTCTCCCTGTAACCCTGCACATCCTTCTTTTCAGATAACAGTCTAATAGCTCAAGAAGAAGAAGAATAGGCGTTTGGGCAAGAACCACTCTAGTCCATCTGCACCACCATGATATATAATGATCATTCCTGGGGGCAGCCCCACATTCTAATTTCTGAGGGATTGTTTCAGCTAGCTAAAGGAAACCAGTACCATCTTTGCAGAAAACATTTTTATCAGTATACCAACGGTGAGGGATAAATATTGTCCAGGACACTGGAAAGAATGCCCCTGATCTTCTTTGGATAGAGCCATTGGAATAATTTACTTACACCTGAGAGGGTACAGTTCCACCTGTCATCTGAAAGATGGTACCTCCAACAGTGCAGCACTCCATCAGTAATGCACTAAAATATCAGCCCAGTTTTGTGCTCAAAATGAATCCATAGCTTTCTTATTCAGGGAAGGGAACACTGCACACTGAGCTACATGTACAAGATAAAACAACAAGCCATTATAAAATTTCCACTATCACACAAGATGTTGGCACAACTTTGAAGCATATTAGCTTAAATGCAGTTTTTACTACATTGTGTCATGCCAACAGTCTAATTCCGACTGTGCAGTTTTACAGCTTATAGGGTGAGTTAGTAGACTGTTTCATTCAATATTAATAAGTGGTTACTTTTAGCATTTTAGTTCTGGTCAGTAATTATTCTCAGCGAGCTGAACACTGCAGACTGAGTTCACGTGTGATACTGATTCTGTCACAGGCAGTTCGACAGAGCTATTAAACGAGCAAGGGTTTCTATGGTTACAGTTCTATCCGTGGTGGTGCTGACAACAAGCAGACGGCACTGTTGGATTCTATATTTTTTTTTCCCAAATCTAACTGCGATTTGTGGGAAATGAATCTTGTTACCAGCACATAATCCAGGCTGGCACTCCCAGTGCAGTACTGAGGGAATGCCATCTTTCTGATGCAACGCAAAACCACTTAGGTGGGCGTAAATGATCCCAAGGCACTATTTTGAAGAACTGCAGGGCAGTTCTCCCAGGTGCCAATATTTAACCTTCAGCCAACATCTACAAAAAAGATGATCGTGTCATTATCGCTGTTTGTGAGACCTAGCTGTGTGCAAAGTGGCTGCCACGTTTCTCAACATTACGACAGTTCCTTTAAAACTACTTCAATGGCTATAAAGAAGCTATAAATTTCCTGAGATTATGAGAGGTGGCATAACATACCAAACAAAGGGAGGATGGTTGATGCAGCACAGACCAAGAATCGAACCTCAGCTCTATAGGGTTCAGTAGTACACAGAAGCTGCCTTTATTCCTGGGCCATGAGGGGAATTTTCTCCTCTCTGTTCTCCCCTGCTTAATTATTTTTCTCTTCTCTTTATATGTTCGAGCTCTTGCAGACTAGGTGCTTCAGTTTAATTGGCCACGTAACAACAGCTCCAATTCTACCAGCTGAAAGGTTTGGGAAATATGTTGGTGAGCTGCAAAGCTGTGAATAGTCTGCTCTGTGACACTCCACCTTGAGAGCAGGAAACACGTGCAAAGCTGCCAGAGCCTGTCAGTACATCTCTAGAACATACTGCTCAGGAAACTGGCACGCTAATGGTCAAAGCCACAGGCATTTTGTCAAAATAGTATAGAACGCCATTGAAAGAAGAATTGTGTGCGATTCGACACCTTGCAATGTTTGGACACGAGGACATGCGATTACATAATGGGGGTCACTACATTACCAAACACACCTGCTAATGTGATTCTTTTTCTCTCAAAAACTTGTCACTGCAGCAGATTAAAACAGCTGCAGCAGCACAAACCTAACCACCGATCGCTGGCACAGGAATGCCTCCCTGTCAAGAAAAAAATCCTGGATGTGGCGACGCAACCCGAAACCTTGCACCTTTGCCAAATTCAAATCTAGTCAAGCCCAGGATCAGGGGCGAGCTCGCACCTCGAGTTCCATTGTGGCAGAAAATCTCATGGGGAAACTTTACTCACTTGACCTGTCCACATCAGAAGTAAATGGAGAGAATGCACACCCAGTTTTAAAAGTCGAATTTTGGGTGACTTGCTTACAATTGATGAGATTTTTAGACAATCTCATCCAAGAACTGGACCGTACACTGCCAAACCAAACCCATCCAACTCTGCCCCACATGTCCAAACGTCGGGCGCTCTGAAAATATACAGTTCAATAAGGGGGTGACAGAAACTGAGCTGTCAGGGAAAAATCACTGGAGACCCACCATCATGCTTCAGTCTCAGTAAATGTCCCATCTCTTCGTGGCTCAGCAACCCAGTAAAGGGTGCTTAAAGAATGTTAAGGAAATGCACCATAACTACTAAATTGGCCGCGAAGTGCTTTGGGATGTCTTGAGGTCGTGAAAGGCGCTGTAGAAAAAGTCATTTCTTTTCTCTGTCAGGGATTGAAAACCTGGACTCCTGTTCTCATGGAATCTTAAGACTGTGGAAGGCCTCCCATTCCTATTCAATATTATGCTATTTAGGCCAAACAGGGGCATAATATGATAGTAATCCGATGAGCATGAAATCTAGACTGACATTTCAGAGCAGCACTGAGCCCTTGAAGGTATCATCTCTTGAATGAGACATGAAACTGTGACCAGACTCACTTCCCACCGCCCTATCTGCTCCCCCCCCACCCCAACTCCGCCATCCTCACTAATTGCAGTGGTTCACATGGGTATAAATGATCCCACAGTGCCAGTAAATAAGTAGATTTTTTTTCCTACACTGTGTCCAAAATTCCATCAACCACAACCACCAGAAACACATTAACTGGTCATTCATCGCATTGCTGTGAGATTTTATGGTGCACAATAAAATGCTGCTACCTTTGCCTACATGACTAATGTTATTGAAAGCAATTAATTGGGTGTGAAATACTTTAGAATGAACCGAGTGCGTGAACCTCTTTCTTTTATTCCTTTCTTGATCTGTGGATCATGGCTGTGGGCGATTTGGTTGCCATGTTCCTTACATTACTTAAGTGTCTAAACTTCAAAAGTACCTCATTGGCTGTAAATCATTTTGGGACATCCTGAGGTTGTGAAAGGTGATATATAAATGCAAATTCATTCATTCTTTCTTTTTAGGTACTGCCTTTCATGAGTTCGAATTGGTTGAAGAAAGACCTTTCAAGAAGCCTTTTTTAGGGACTCTGTGGATACTCGATTGTTGCTGGCAAATGTGACTCTTGTCTTTCACGGAAACCAATTTTTTAATGTGATTCAGTGGTCGTACAGTACATCAGGAATAGTGCTAAATGAGTAAATGGTGTTGCTTCTCTGTCCTTGCCTAATTGGTACATGCAGTGAGCTGTACTTTTGACATTAATTTTAGATATGATTCTGCAATTGGGTTCAATGGGTTTATATTGGTTTAGGTCAACCATTCTGAAGACTGGAACTTAATCCAGTAAATTTCTACTTGCTAGCTAATGATCAATTGTCAATATTTTCCCAACGTGTTTTTAATAAGGTAAGGAAGATTTGTTGTGGTTCTTGTGTGTTAGTGACATCGTAAATGTGATGGCAAGTTTATTCTGATTGCTATGTCTATTCAAATTGCTCAAATTTGATTTTGCTGAAAATGAGAGTTAGGGGGAACTTCACTTCTGGTTATAATATTGTCAACAGTGTTTCGAGGAAATCTGTTCCATTGCTATCAGACTTGCCTGTAGACTCTATAACTGATAATTTAAAAGAATGAAAGGCACATAACAGAGTCTGTGCCTTGCACAAAATGTACCCCCAGCCTTTCTATGTGAATATTGCCACTTAAATATTGAAATGCACAGGCTTTAGATTTTGGAATTGATGTTGTTAAGAATTAAAAGTTCAAAATTACCTTTTAAAGCATGGTTGCAGCTAATAGCTGTCAAATCTTACAAGTCCAAAAGCAGCAGCTGCAACTTTGTCAAGAGCTTTAAACATCGCTCTGGATTAAATAGCAAGTGGTATTGTGAAAAATTGTCTCCACTGCATTCAGGTAATGCAAAAAAAAATGATTCCATTGTCACAAATTGATTGAATATGTTTCCGGGATGGAGAAGAATGAGATATGATTGCATTGAAATATGTAAAATTCCTAAGGGGCTTGACAGGGAAGATGCTGGGAGGATGTTTTCTCTGGCTGGGGAATCTAGAACTAGGGATCACAGTCTCAGAATTAGAGGTCAGCTATCTAGGACTGAGATGAGGAACAATTTCTTCGATCAATGGGTTGTGGATCTTTGAGATTCTCTACCCCAGAGAGCTGTGGAAGCTCACTTGCTGAGCATGTTCAAGACATTGATAAATTTTTGGGTAGCAAAGGAATTAAGGGCTATGGGAATAGTGTGAGAAGGTAGAATTGAGGTAGAAGATTAGCCATGATCATATTAAATGTTGGAGAACGTTCAAGGGCCTGCATGGTCTACTCCTGCTCCTATTTCTTATGCTATGTTTTTATGAATACTATTCTCCCTTTACACTGTCCAGCTCTGTCTCAAAATGAATACAATGTCCTTGACTCTCCCACCCCAGGTCTTGCAGCCAAACTATCACCAAACAATAAAATCTGAATCTGTAAAAGAGTGCCCATTTAAAATTGATTTTTGCTCATCACTTCATAGAATGATACAGCACAGAAGGAGGCCAATCGGCCCATCATGCCTGTGCCAGCTCTTTGGTACAGTTACTCAATTAATCCCACAACAACAATAAAAAGTTTTATATGCACCTTTAACATGTAATTCATCCCAGCACTTTACAGGAGCATTATCATTTGATGCTGAGCCACATGAGGACATAATAGGATAGCTGGTCAAATAATTGGTCAAACAAGCTGGTTTTAGGGTAAGGTAGAGAGGCAGCGAGCTTTAGTGAAGGAATTCCAGAGTTTAGATCCAATGCAATGGAAAGTACAGCTCCCAATGGTGGACCAATTAAATAAGCAGAGATGGACTCTCCTGCTCTTTCCTCATAGCCCTGCAATATTTTTTCCTTCAAGTATATATATAATCTCTTTTGAATATTGCTGTAGTATCGCAGACGAATGGTGAAAAATAATGAAACTATTTTGGTGGAAAATAAAACTTTAGATGCCTGTATTAAAATTTGACAACAGTCTCTTGTGTGCCTAACTTCACTTTTCAAAAAAATGTCAGTACCATAACAATGGGCAGAATCTTGCTGTCGGTGAGCAGGAAGTGTGGCCCGCTCGCCGACATGTAAAGTGACGCGGGATGGTGTCGGGCAGAACTCCCGACGTCACCCCGGCCCATTTAAATTTTCAGGAAGGCGGGCCCGCAGTGAAATCAGCTGCAGGCCCGTCGACCTGTCAATGGCCAGCTGAGGTCATTGACAGGCTCATTTATACAATTAAAGGACCTGCCCATCCACCCTTAAGGTTGGCGGGTCGGCCAGGTGCCCCAGCGGCCAATAGAAAAAACATGAAACTTTATCCACCAGCGGGATGAGGTTTCATGTAGGCTTCTAAAAAGTTTAATAAACTTGTTACGTAAATTATGAACTCATCTCATGTGGGGGATACCTTAAGGAATTTTTTTTTTCTATTTTCCATATTTTTAAAAGTGTAAGCGATCTCCCTGAGGCTGCACTTAGCCTCAGGGAGATGTGCGCTCTTTCATGTGCACGCGCAAAAAAGCGCACTCTCGTTTTTGGGGAGTTCCCCCCCCCGCCCGCACAGGGAGTGCATAACGCTTCCCACTGGACGTCATGCTGGGCGGGCCTTAATTGGCCCGCCCACTTAAAATGGCGGCGGGACCTGCTTCTCCGGCGGGGATCGGCTCCCTCCCCGCCGGAGGTTGCATCGGGCCCGCCCGCCCGACAGGCAGAAAATTCTGCCCAATGCTTAATATCGAATCCCACGCCGCTTTAGAAGATGCACATTATTGACTACAAATTTGCGTATCACCCCTCAAAATCGATTAGTAAATGACAGCCCAAATTTACAAGTGTCTGTAAATTTGAGTAAAATCTCTTTCAATGATTTAGCCATAACTCCCCACCCACAGAAAATTGTTGCAGACTATGTTTTCATCTCTTCAAACTTCACTCCTTCTTGGCAGCTATGTCAAAACCGTCGTGAAAAGAAACAAGGAAAAGCACACACAAATAAATTTCTTAATTCTTGCATTTAAGTCACGACAAGTGAGAAGGCAGTGAGTCATTTTTACCAAAGCGGTTCGTTAAGCTTCACTGAAAATGAATTCTTTTTAGAAAGAACTGTTAACAGAAGATGTTTGTGGTTTCTGTAGTCTATTCAACGACCCATCTACTTCTGACCATTTTCATCAGTCTGACAATGAATGCACTTCACAGCAGGAAAATGAGGGCCACAGGGGTTGGGTTGGTCTTGTGTCATTTTGTTTAACTTTACAAAGGTCACCTTTTGGAGCATTGGAAACTAACTTTCATTTGAAGGACCAAAAGAACAAGAGACAATGGAAACTTTTCAGTAAGGATAAAGAGAGGGTTCAAAAGACACAGAACATTTTTTCTTATCTAACACTTCAGTAAGAATGGTGCAATTTTAAAATGGTACAAGAACAAAGCAACTCGACGGTGCAGGGCGCACATCTTTGAGGGCGGCAGGATAAGTTGAGAAAGCTGCTCAAAAAATATCTAAGGGATCATTGGCTTAATTAATAGAGGCATGAAGTACAAAAACGAGCAAGTCATGTTAAATCTTTATTAAATACTGGTTCAGCCTCAGCTGGAGAATTCAATTTTGGGCACCACATTTTAGGAAGGATGTCCACCCCTTGGAGAGGGTACAGAAGAGATTTACAAGAATAGTACTAGTGATAAAGGACTTCAGCTATTTAAAGGGGCCAGAGAAGCTGGCGTCATTCCCCTCGAGTTAAGGTTAAGGGGAGATTCAACGGAGGCCCAAAATTATATGGGATTTTGATAGGGTAGATAAGAAGAAACTGCTTCCACTGGCAAGAGGGTCAATAACCAGAGGATACAGATTTAAGATAATTGGCAAAAAACCAGAGGAGGGATGAGGAGAAATTTTTAAACTTAGTAAGTTGTTATGATCCAGAATTCACTGCTTGAAAGGATTGTGGAAGCAGATTCAATAGTAACTTTCAAAATGGAAGTAAATATGTACTTGAAAAGGAAAATTTTGCAGGGCTATGGGGAAAGAGCAAGGGAAGTGGGACTAATTGGACAATTCCAAGTAATGGTACAGGTATGATGCATCCAACGGCCTCCTTCTGTGCTACAGGATTGTATAATTCTATCAAATTTGTATAAAGCACAATGCTAATTTTGCTTGAGATGGAGCTAAATTGGGCTACTGCAATGAGTTACTCATAAAGAGAGTTAGGGTTGGGGTCGGTGGGAGGTTAAATAATATTAACCAGAACTCTTACATGTGGTTTCTCAATACACTTTTGCCGGCTTTCTCCCCTCCTACCTTGAAGGCTCGAGTGTGGAGTACAACTCCAGAGGTTCCCCCATGGACACAATCTTCATCAGTGACCCTATGCTTTGAGGACTGCTGCAGCCTTCAAGGGACATTATAATCAAGCTTGATCCTCAGCAGGATCCTTGCAGGAATGGCAACTTCAGGAGAGAATTAGACTCTTCAGAGAGAAACTCTAACGCAGGATGGTCACAGGCCCTTTGTCTTGGCAGGTTCAGCATTGCGTTTGGTTATGATTTCTTGGCCTTTCGTTGAATGTTAATCTTAAGCAAGGGCATTTTAAAACATGGCAGTCACAAGTATATCTTAACCACAAATCTTCTGCTTCAAATAAAGGAAGCTTTTAAAAGTAAGTACCTGAACCTGCAACCTTACAGCTCACATTGTGCTCCAAGGCCATGTGGTCTAGACTTTTAATACGCTAGCACTTCTTTCAGTTTTCAGCTAAGGTACATTTTGGTATAAGTTATGAAGCTGCACATTCACGTCTGACAGTTTAACTTTTGTTTTATTTCGTGACCACAACGGCCATTTCAATCTTTCCACCGAGTTGGATTCAGGTTTTCTATAAAGTGACATGTGCAGAAGCATGTGAGCATTTGGTATAGTCTACTTCAAAAGGAAGGCTCATTGTACATTAAACATGCCATAGACGGAATATGGCCTACAGTTTTGAGCTTCCCATTAAATAGGCAAATATAAAAGCAATAAATAGATTGCAACGTAAATTCACTCGATATTACCAGAAAACATAGTCACAGTAATGAAGGAGCCCTTGAGAAGTTTGGGGATCTTTCTCGATGGAGCTGAGAAAGCTGAATGGTAGCCAAATTGAGGTCTTCAGTATTATGGAGGGCTACGATAAGGTAATAAGGAACAGATCATTCCCAATGGGGAGTCCACCAGATGTCTTCACCAAAGGAAGTCTGCATGAAGCACTACTCAGCTGAGGCAATTAAACTTTAAGCCAAACCAGATCAGAATCAAAAGTTCAGTCAAAATATCAGGAACTATTCCCAACACTCAAAGTTGGAATCTAACTTTAAGACTCTAATAAAATAGTCCAGAACACTGCAAGTCACTAAAGAATTAAAGAGAGGTGCATCTTATTAAAGATGGTCTGAAAGAGGTCTATAAAATTATTAAAGGGTTTAACGGGATAGATGTAGAGGAGATGCTTTCTCTTGGGAAGGACAAAACTAGGGGTCATGAATTTACAAAAGCCATGAATAAACCCAATAGGGAGTTCAGGAGAAACTTCTTTACCCAGAGTGGTGAGAACGTGGAACTCACTACTTTAAGGAGTAGTTGAGGCGAATACAACTGATGTTTTTAAAGGGGAGCCGAGTGAGAACATAATGGAGAAAGGAATAAAAGGCTCTTGTGGAGGATAAACACCAGCATAGATCATTTGGACTGAATGGCTTGTTCATGTGGTGTAAGTTCTATGTAAAATCAGGACATTCAACAAAAAAAATCAAAGACAGACAAGAGCTTGAAGTGACAAACTTAAAATATGATGTGGTTTTGCTATGCTGGTTCGAATCCTGCTCAAACCACTGCTGCTTAGAGTTCTGTTCAATATTCAGTTAAATAATCGTTAGAGCGGCCTAAGAGAGTTCACCTCTCTCAGAGTCTTCCAGACACTCCAGCAAGGTAGACACTGGGAGATCAAAGTCCATCTGTGAGATTTCAAGGCACGAGAAGCAATTTCCCTCAAGCTGCACCTTAAATATGAGTGCCCACCACCATTCAGTCATACAACATGACTTTTATACTCTTTCTGGAGAAGAAACAGGTGACTTTGGGTATAAGGTTTGCTCCCAAAGCTCTACAGCATTGGCAGTTTTCCTCACCTTGTGGCTGGGTCTGTTGTAGATTAATTGATAGGGATTGATTGTTATGATTAATCAATAATTCTATTTTAATAATTTTCAGTGATGAGATGGCAGAAGGTGCAGAAGATGGGGCTTGGCCTGTTCTCGTCTGGTAATTCCTATTGCTCCAAGTGTTGGAGGCAGTGCAGAAAAGAGCCACAAAGCTGATCTCTCCTTTCAAAATTGAGTTATGGGACTGGAGAAACTGAGCCTTGAAAGGAGATTTCTGCATCTCCATGGTTCAGGGGTAGTAATTATGGTACTCCACTCATGTACTCAACAAAGATCACTCACCAGACAGAAAGATTTACATTTGCAAAGTGCCTTTCACAACTTTGGGGTATCCAGAAGCACCTTACAGCTAATGAGTTGCTTCTCAGGTGTAGCTGCATTTGTAATGTAGGAAAAGGTACAGCCTAGCTATGCACAGCAAGTTCCCACAAACAGTCATGAGATAAAGAACTAGGTAAAATGGGATTTTCTTAGGGATGTTGACTGAGAGACAAATATTAGTCAAGACATTAAGGTAGATGTATATAAGATGGTAAACATTTTGGAAAAGATACCAGAAAATTAATTGCCACAGCCACAGGCTCTCAACTAGTAAAATGTAAACTGCTATCAGGAAGTTTATCTTCACACAAAGAATGATGGACTCATAAGATGGATTCCTGGATACAGTAGTGCAAGGTAAAACTCTGGAAAAATCCCAAGAACTAATCAGATGCGGCTCACTTTGAGGTCATTCTGCATGGATGAGCCAAATGGCTTCCTCATCTGGAAACACATCTTAAGGTTTTGTACCCCCTCCCATTGTGTCCATGGTACAGTACCGAGACGCACAGAGCTGGGGGAGGTCATGGGGAGAATTTTCTACCCGTTGGGGGGAGCTGAGCTGCCCACCATCGGCTGCGCGCCACCATTTTACATGGGTGGCCCAATTAAGGCCCACCCAGCATGACGCGCACCCGGAAGCACTGAGCATTCCCTGTGCGGGTGGGGGGGGGGGGGTGGTGAGTAGGCTGAGTCGGGGCCTGTGCTCTTTCGCGCATGCGTGTGAAAGAGCGCAAGGATCTCCCTGAGGCACGGAGCTACCTCAGGGAGTTTAATTTCATTATGCAAAATTGAAATAAAGAAGAAAAAAGTTCAGGCATGCCCCCTCATGTGACAGTGTCACATGAGCTGAGTCATGTTAATGAATTTTAATTAAAAAATGTATTTGCTTTTTAAATTCTTCATGAAACCTCATCCTGCCCGTGGACGAGGTTTCGTGGTAAATCTGAAGGCCGCCTGGGCTCTTCGCCTGCCCGCCAACATTAAGGTTGGACGGTTAGCTCCGTTAAGTCTCTTCATTAGCTTTTAAATGGCCTTAACAGGCCTTTGACAGTTCAGTGGGTGCGCAGCCGAGCGCACGCCCGATGTCATTATACGCGTCGACGAGCTGTGCCCGCCCCCACACGCCAACTCAAAGATTCAGGCCCATAGTTTTGATCCCCGATATGTGTCAAGTTCAGTTCAGGTTAGGTGGGAAGAGGTGGGGCTACTACTTGTACTCAATGTCCCTGAAATAGGAGGGAGGTAAGAAAGAAAAAATCAGCCAGATTTCCAGATATTGATTTCTCTCAAGTAACTTCTGCTGGACTGCGTGGGTATGTGGACACTGCAGGGTTTCCAGTATGCAGATACTCAATACATCACACCACGCAGTCATTGGGCACTGGTTTGTGAGGAATAGGGATGAAACCAAATTCCTGATAGCAGTTGTGAAGTGCTGAGTAGAGGCCAAGTACCTCCCGCAGGAAAGGAAGAGAAAAAATGTCAGAGCTCAGGTTACTCCAACTCAAGCTACCAAGCTCAAGGCATCTCCGAATGGCTTGTTACATTACAGCCCTCGCAGAGGTCAGAGAGCAGATCAATGTGACCGGCTCAATCAAGGATGGTTGCATAAAGAACATAGAAAATAAAGCCAAAGGAAATGACTCTAAAAGCAAATATTAAAAAAACTTGCAGATATGCCGCATCTCTCATGACATCTTGAAACGCTCACAGTTAACAAATACTTTTGAAGTGCCGTCCCTGTTGTAAAGTAGGAAGCACCACAGCTAATTTACACACAGCAAGATCCCACAAACAGCAATGAGACCAATGACCAGATAATCTATTCTTGGTGGTGGTGGTGGCGGCTCAGGGATAAATGTTGGCAGGGAGATGGCCTTTGCTTTTCTTTAAATAGTGCCCCATGGGACGTTTTACATTCACCTCAGCAGGCACCTGGGTTTAACATCTCTTCTGGCAGACAGCACCTCTGACAATGCAGCACTCACTTGGTGCTGCACTGATATGTTGACTCAGATTGGATTTGGGTTAATGTTGCCCTTGCCAGAAATGGATACAAAACCTCATTCTGCTAAATTACAAGAGTTTGAGGTCAATAAGTGAAAATGCTGGAAAGGTTCACCAGATTGGACAATATTTATGGAGAGAAAAACATAGAATTTCCAGCATTTTCTGTTTTTATTTCAGATTTCCAGCATTTACAGTATTTCACTTTTTGAAGTAGGTCATTAAGAGCTCAAATAGCTATTTGGTAAAGGAAGTTTGTGGATTGGAAGCTTCTTGCAAATTTCTGGCTGCAGGTCAGAGAAAAACAGCCTGAAATGATTCATTTTCTTTCTGAAATGAAACTCTGGACCTTCTAAGTCTAATGTCTGAAAAGTATTGGACAGATATGAATGAATAGACAGATGGTAGGGACACTGAAATGCTTTTCCTTCTATTTTGAAGGAACAGCATATTGGGGACAGAGAGTCGTGTTACTTAAAGAATTGTCCAGAAGCAACAGGAAAAGCAGCCACATTTTTTCTGCACACTCGCCACATAAGGTTTAAATGACAAAATGTCAAGTTGAAGCTACCAAACTCCACTGGCCCACCTGTAACAAGGAGAATCGTTGTTTCCCGTAAATCGGCAACCAGCTCCAACATGACCACCGCTCACCACTCAATGGTTAAAATAGAGCATGATTATTTAATGCAGGCTCACCGCAAATTAAGGAAAGAACTTGCATCTAAATAGCACCTTTCACAACCTCAGGATGCCCCAGGGCACTTCACAGTGAAGTATTTTTAAAGTGTAGTTACTGTTGCAATGTAGGAGATTCAGTTGCCAGATTGCACACAAGATCCCCCAAACCACCATGAAATAAATTAACGGACAATCTGTTTTAGTGACCAAGAGACAGGGGAAAATTCCCTTGCTCTTCAAAATACTGCCACAGGATCCTTTAGGCCAACTAGAGCAGGAGGCTTAGTCTAACATCCCATCCGAAAGATAATATTTCTGACAGTGCAGCACTCCCTGAGCACCACACTGAGTGTGTCCACCATTACAACAGTGTCTATACTTTAAAAGTACTTCATTGGTTGTACAGGGCTTTGGGACCTCCTGAGATTGTAAAAGGTACCACACAAACACAAGTTCTTTACTTCAGTCATTTGCAGCGAACCCACATTATTATAGACATTCCCAGTTTTATCACAAATTAATCTCTCTATTTCAGCACTATCAATTAAATAGAGGTAGGTTGATGAGTAGTAGAAATACCAGAAGATCCAAGGCATCAGGAAGTAGTCAATGAGAAGGTTAATGTTGAAGGAAAGAATAGGTAATCTGGGTGAGTCGGCTGGTTGTGGAGCTCTGAGTAGCAAAATGAAATTCCCTCCACTCAGCAAAGTGGTAAAACTGGTTCTCTAACTTCCTCTCACTCCTGCTGACACAGAAACAATCGGAAAGAATCAGAACGCACACCACATTTTGATGTGGCTAAACAGACATGCATTATCAACTACAAAAATCAACAGGTTCAGTGATGCTGAATGTTATCTGGAAACCATCACCGGATTTATTTGCAGGTTTTTGGAGAGCAATTTTATGCCTTCAGGAAATACAACAAAGGTCTCAATGTTGCCCTGAACTGAAACTGTATACAAAGCATAGCATTTTAAAGCAATCGGTGGATTACCTGAAAGTGGGCTGCATGTGCTTGCTTATGTTTAGGGCTGTAAAGATATTACGTTGTGAGCCTCACTTTATCTAGTTTATGTGATTTGAAATAAAGTCATTTGATCAGGGTTTTATTGACCTGATAATGAGGGAGAAGGCAAATCACCCAGAGTTCATGTCCCTAATTGTTATCTATTGACTTCTGTTGGAAAGCACAAGCTTGAGTGTCGAGTGCAAGTGTCAAGTGCAAATGTTGATTGCGTGTGCGAGGGTCAAGTGCGAGTGTCGATTACCAGTGTCAAGTGCCAGTGTCGATTGCCAGTGTCGAATGCCAGTGTTGAGTGCCAGTGTCGAGTGTGTGTGCAAATATTAGTGCATGTGTGAGTATCAAGTGCATGTGCAAGAGCGTGTGAATGCGTGTGTGCATGCAAGTGCACAAGTGCATGCATATGAGCAAATGTGAGAGTGAGTACATGCATGTGTACCTGTGTGAATGTGTGTGAGAGAGAGAAGTGTGGGGGAATGTTTGTGTGTATGTGTATGAGAGAGAGAGACAGAAAGTGAAAGAAAAAGGTGTCAGGCAGGATTTGGCTGTCATGCCTCTACAAGCGATTTTCTGCAATTTAACATGCATGGATCAAAACTGAGTGCTGGTAACATAACTGTGTCAACTTCCAGCCACTATCTCAATGATTTCAATTCGATGAAGAGACATACGGACTCGAAACGTTAACTCTGTCTTCCTCTCCACAGATGCTGTCAGGCCTGCTGAGTTTTTCCAGTAATCTTTGTTTTTGTTTCAGATTTCCAGCATCCGCGGTATTTTGCTTTTATCTCAATGATTGAAACTGGTGCCTTCAGCCCTTCGACTACACACAAGACCTCACCTCTCACCATGGCCTGAATTTTCAGCTCACCGGGCGGGCGTGATTGGCAGACCAAGGAACAGTCGGGAAACAGACTGCCGACCATGATTGGCCCCCCCCAAGTGTGACTTCACGCTGGCTGTGGCCAATTAATAGCCAGCCAATGTGAAGCATGCGCTGATACGACCAGCGCTGCCTGGTTTGGGGGCAGGAGGAGGGCGAGCAATGAAGTCAGCGCTGGCGCGGGGGGAGCGCGGAATGAGAGCACTCCTGAAGGCAGAGAGCTGCCTCGGGGAGCTGAAGAATTTAAATACAAAAAAAATAAAGATTTTAAAAACCAGGAAAAAAATGTCCATGCATCAGAAACAGTCACCTCAACATATACAACATGGATGAGGTTTCCTGAAAAATGCAAAGGCCGCCTGGCCGATTTGCCTGCCTGCCAACCTAAAGGTTGGACGGGCAATGAAAAGTCCCAGTTAATTGCACCGTTAATGGGATTAATAGCCCTCTTCATTGTTAGCGGGCGCGCTTCCAACTTTAGCACACACCTGACGACCGAAATATCGTGCGAGTGTGCAATGATGTCGGGACGCTTGCCTATCATCATGGCACACTATTTTACGCTCGAGCGTGTTGGGCACGTGCCCACACACTGAGTGAAAAATTCTGCCCCATGAGTAACTGGACTAAGACATCTTTGGTTCAGAGTCATCTGTGCTTTGCGTTGTCACTAGCATTAAACCTTCTAAAAGATCCAAAACCTATCACACAATACAGACAAATGCTGCCATCAGAGAAACACAGTGACCACAAATGGGTTCTTGACTTGAGGACTGCAAGCTACTATCACTGGGAGAGCACACTAACTAGCTAGGCAGGGAAGAGTTATTTGGACATCAGGAGCATTACCTGTACGGTCAACAACTCACCACCTACTTGGCCTGTGCTCCGAAATGCTGCCTCTGTTGCTCATGGAATAAGATTCCTTGCTTATCTCCTGATATCTTGGGAAAACTGAAAATCACATGCATTCGTTGCCAGTTGAAATAGTCGTTAGGCTCTGCCTTCTTTATTGTAGATGGGCAGGAGATGACAGAGCTGAAACAAGAGTGGGTGGAGTGCATGCATCAGATGTTGTAGCTCGGAACTTGCAAACCAATTCCATTTTGTTTCAGTTGCTTTCCATTGGGAAATGAGTCCATGCCTGCTTTGCAAACAGCCGTGTTATGCTCCACTATGTTATGAACTTTCAGACAATACTTTTAAAATTTTGGACACAAACAAGCAGTCTGTTAAAATGGCCACTGCAAATCATTGGGCATTTCGAACCAGACAGTCCTCAGTCTCAAGCAAATGCCTAATTAAGTATGGATATTCACAGCCAGCTGGGGAATTCACACATCACTTTGTTTAAGGATGGATTGTCAACAACATAACTATATCATTCCAGCCAACTTATCTTTCTGTTTCACCATGGCCCAAAGGAACATTGAAACTCTATGTGTATTAGATGAATGTGAAAGGGATTCCATCGACCTTCCATTGTATTATGATGGGCTCTCATCCAAACTAGGCAGGGTGAATTTCAAAGCATCAAACAACACAGTATATGCAATCAATACACCATCTTGCTTTTGACAATGGATTTTGAACTTGTACAAGTCACACAATGAGCACAGCCATGTTTTTTGGCTGTTTTTAAAACAGCAAAAGCTGCTTACAGAGAAAGAGTTTGCATCAGAGTTCATCAGTGAAGCCATTGAACCAGCTGCAATTAAGCAACGAAGGCTATAAACAGCAATAACTTGAAAGTAGGAGGAGGACTCTCCCCAACATGCTCCAACTTCAAGTTCACCTGATGGAAATCCAACTACAAGAAATCTCACATCTTTCCCTTCAACCAAAAACTACATGCCTGCTCTGCCACAAAGAGAGACCGAGACAATTATACATTGTAATCATATTTTTTTCCTTCATCACTATCTAATCTTTGTGTGAGCGATATTGTGTTTGAGTTGAGTGAGCGAGATGTCACATTTTTATACCTCCAGGACAAGTATGGGATAACAAATAACCTTCTTCATTTCTAAATTCTCAAAAAACCTGCTATTGGAATTGTTTAAGTCAGAAAAATCACTCTGAGGGTAAGAAAATACACACATCTCACATACAAAATACATTGATCACGGGCAGTAAGAAAGCACATAAATTCTGTCCGTGCCGGCAACATGAAGAACAAGCTTTTTTTTGTTACTTGCCACTTGTCATTACTACCACGAATAGCATTCATTGGCCATCCCTAATTGCTCTTGAGAAGGTGGTGGTGAGCCACCTTCTTGAACCGCTGCAGTCCATTTGGTATAGGTACAGCCACAGTCCTGTTATGAAGGGAGTTCCAGGTTTTTAACCCAGTGACCATGAAGCAATGGCGATATTGTTCCAATTCATGATGGTGTGTGACTTAGAGGGGAACTTGCATCTGCTACTCTTGTCCTTCTAGGTGGTACAGGTTACGGGCTTGGAAGGTGCTGTCGAAGGAGGCTTGGAGAATTGCTGTACTGAATCTTGTAGATGGTACACACTGCTGCCACTGGGCATTGGTGGTGGAGGGGGTGAATGTTTAAGATGGCAGATGGGGTACCAATCGAGCAGGCTGCTTTGCCCTGGATCCTGTCGACCTTCTTGTGTGTTGTTGGAAGTGTGCTCATCCAGGCAAGTGGAGTGTATTCCATCACACTCTTGACTTGTGTAACAGGCTTTGGGGAGTCAGGAGATGAGACACTCACCACAGAAATTCCAGCCTCTAACTTGCTCTTGTAGCCACAGTATTTACATGGCTGGCTCGGGTCAGTTTCTGGTCAATAGTAACCCTCAGGGTGTCGATTGTGGGGGATTCGGTGATGGTAATGCCATTGAATGTCAAGGGGCGATGATTAGATTCTCTCTTGTTGGAGATGATCATTGCCTGGCACTTGTGAGGCATGAGTGTTACTTGCCTTTTGTCAGCCCAAGTCTGGATATTGTCTTGATCTTGCTGCATGCAGACATGGACTGCTTCAGTACCTGAGCAGTTGGGAATAGGACTGAGCACTCTGTAATCATCAGTGAACATTCCCACTTTTGACCTTATGCTGGAGGGAAGGTCACTGATGAAACAGCTGAAGATGGTTGGGCCTAGAATATTATTCTGAGGAACTCCTGTAGTGATTGCAACTCTTTCAAGTACAAACACGTTTCCATCTGTTCCTATTCAGATGAAATTACATTGTTTCATAATTTGCCATGGTGAGATTTGAACTCTTGATCTTGGGGTTACAAGCCCAGTACCATAACCACTTGGCTATCATACCAGAACTCCTGTAGTGATTGTACTGGGACTGAGATAATTGACCTCAAATGATCATAACCATCTTTCTTTGTGCTAGGTATGACTCCAGTCAGAGGAGATATTTCCCCCCGATTCCCATTGATTTCAATCTATCATGGCTCCTTGAAGCCACACTCAGTCAAATACTGCCTTCGTGTCAAGGGCAATTATTCTCATCTGACCTCTTGAATTCAGCTCTTTTGTCCATGTTTGGACTAAGGCTGTAATGAGGTCATGAGCTGAGTGGCCCTGGCAGAATGCAAACTGAACAATGATGAGCAGGTTGTTGCTGAGAAGTTCTGCTTGATAGTACTGTCAATAACACATTCCATTATTTTGCTGACGTTTGAGTACAGGCTGATGGGGCAATAATTGACTGGATTGGATTTGTCCTGGGCAATCTTCCACAGTGAATTGCATGAAGTATCACTGCTTTTGCCTACAACCACACCACCCCCCTCCACTTCTCTCCCCCAACCCAACCGCAACCCCCCACCCCCCCACCACCACCACCTTAAACCAGCTTATATTTCAACCCTCCCTGGGATTCACCTAGTTCTGTCGAAGGGTCATGAGGACTCGAAACGTCAACTCTTTTCTTCTCCACCGATGCTGCCAGACCTGCTGAGTTTTTGCAGGTAATTCTGTTTTTGTTTCAATCTTCCACAGTGTCGGATAGGTGCACACCAACTTGCATGCACACAGTGCCTAAGGAGTACCTTCCATTCTAGCCCAGCAAGTAGCATCTCAGTCCCAAGTTGAAAGAGGCAGAGAAGGCAGTCAAAACTCCAATGCAAGAACAAACAGCTGAAAGATTATGTCAGACTAACAGATGGGGTATGGAACTACATTGAACAACTCTTTCAAATAGCTGGCACAGGCACGATGGGCCAAATGGCCTCCCGTGCTTTAAAGCTTCTATGATTCAGTAGATAATTCAACAAGGCTGTAACCTTGAGTGATATCAGGAACATCCAGGTATGGCTGTAAGCTCATGCTTACTGGATGTCTGCTCTATGTCCTATCCCAGAATGTAAATTAGAAAACAGGGAGATATGTGTTGAGCTTAATGGAGAGCATATCATCGTTACTACAGCACTGATAATGTTCATCGATGGCAACTACAAGTTCAACCAGTGTGGCGATCTCCTCTATCAAGTCATGTGCAAGGTAGCTTTGGCATGATTGGTACTCTCTTCCTTTATAAAGGACAAGACAGCAGAGATACTGGATGCTGATGTGAAAGTGTTTGCTGAGCTGATGGGAGCCTGTGACAATCATGTAAAGACCATTATTGTGGGTAAGTATATTAACAGGGTTAGGATCCACCTGCCAACTGTCAAAGGGTCTGCATGGCCACTTGCATGTTTCAATGAAACTATAGATCAGTAGCTACCTTACTCACATGGCCAGCAAACAGGTGTTTGATATCTGCGGAAGAAATGGTGCACACGATGTTCGAGGAGAAACTGCAGAGCTGGACACTCTACAAACCTGTTAATACGAGGCTGCAGAGATGAACATAAAGGCAAACCTACTCCTTTCCATGCTGCAACCCTCCCATTTCACTCTGTCTGTTCTAAGAATTAGCCAGCTAGGTTCTGCAGAACTAGGTGCAGGCAGGATCTCCTCGTTAGGGCACGCTGACCTTTGATAACAATAGAAATTGCCGCACTGAGATGGTGAACGTAAAGATCAAACAACAGCTCCACTTCTTCTCCTCCTCCATGAAGGAGTGTATCGAGGTCTTGATGTTTCACAATGATATCCTGAATGGGGAGTACACCATCCCTTTTCTGCAGAAGATTCTCTTTCAAGCAACAAGCAGAATTTCCAGTGGATGTGCATCCTCCAGCTGTTAGTTTACTTGAGTATATAAAAAGCATAGGAACCACAGAAGTAGGAATTCAGCCCCTTTAAACCTGTTCAATTATGTCATTATGACCTGTATCTTAATGCCATCTACTCACCATGGTTCCAAAACCCTTAATAACCTGGTCTAAGAAAACAGCTACCAATCTCAGTTTTGAGATTTTCAGGCTCCGCAGCTTTTGGAGAGAGCTCCAGATTTCCACTACTCTTGCATATTAAAGATCTACTTAAGTCAGCATGCTGTAAGGCAGACACGGGAGGAACAACCCACACATGGATCAAATGAACATCAAAGCAACAGAAGGCTGACGTGTTCGCTTGTGACCCCTGCCACACACACCCTGGCATCACTGCCTCTTCATTGTGACTGGGTCAAAAAACTCCCTTCCTAGCAGCACTGTGCGTGTACCTACACCATGTGGCCTGCAGCAGTTCAAGAAGGCAGCTCACCACCACCTTCTCAAGGGCAATTAGGTATGGGAAATAAATGCTGGCCTAGACAGCGATGCCCACATCCCATGAACAAATAATGAAAAAAAAGTCAAAAACATTAACCTATCTTTCCTCTGACTGATGTACGGTGTGCTTTAAGTGTTTTTGTTTTTATTTGTCTTAAAAGCTGTCTGCTCTGCAGTTTGAGGGGCAGGCTTGTGATAGTGAAAGGGTTAATGACGACAGAGCTGACTGCATCAGGCGCCAGTGACAGACCATTTACATTTTGCTGATGGGCGACAGATTGCATTTTCTTTTCCTGGTGCTTTAAATAAAGTATCTGCTGCCCCAAATATTCCATTTGGAAAAATCACTCAAATTAAAAAAGTCGATTACAGCCCTACAATTAGAGTGTTATCAGGTTTCAGGTCATGGAACAGCACCGCTGAATCCTCAATTGGGAAGTTAAGAGTATTTAAACTAGGAACTGCACCGGGTTGGCGACACTTCAGTCGGTTAAATGCTGGGGCCTGGGTTTGTATCAAACCCACACCAGCTGTGAGCTAGCTGTAAAGGAGTCAGGGATTTGGAAGCTCACCAAGTGGAAGGGACTCCACAAGTCTACTCCTGGTTCAACGACTTACATTTATACACTTCCTTTAACATAACCTAAATCAGTGATGGGCAACCTAGGCTAGTGAGTGGGCCACATGAGTGGTCCTTCTTCATTTCAGTGGGCCGCAAGATTGAAATCAGGCATTTGCACTAACCATGACCCCGTGAATAAGCATTTGTGGGGCATGCCAATTGAACCGCAGCAGCACTTTGGTTGGACGCAGAGGGAGCACACAGCTCTCCCAGTCAATGTGTGTGCCATCAACGCGCACCTCACTTCACGGGCCCTTGCTTTGCGTGCGAATCACTTTAGTAATACCCGTAGGAAAAAAGCTACCCGGACGGAAACCAGCGGAAGCTGGCAACCCTGTGCATGGGCAACAGTAAACAAATTGGCTTGCACGCCGCATTTAGGACCCCGATAGGCCGCATGTAGCCTGCAGGCTGCAGGTTGTCCACCACTGGCCTAAGCAGTCCCTAGGTGCTTCACAGAGCATTATCTGAATTAAATTTGACACCGAGCCACATTTTTAAAAACTCGTTCATGGGCATGGGTGTCGGTGGTTAGGCTCTGTGGTTAGGCCAGAATTTATTGCCCATCTCTAATTGCCCTTGAGAAAGTGGGGGTGAGCGGCCTTCTTGAACCGCTGCTGTCCATGTGGTGCAGGTACACCCACGGTGCTGTCAGGGAGGGAGTTCCAGAATTTTGACCCAGCAACAGTGAAGGAACAATTATATATTTCCAAGTCAGGATGGTGAGTGGCTTGGAGGGGAACTTCCAGGTGGTGTAGTATCCCATGTATCTGCTGCCCTTGTCCTTCTAGATGGTAGTGGTCGTGAGTTTGGAAGGTGGTAACTTGGTGAGTTCACATATTAGATGTTAGGAGAGGTGAGCAAAAGCTTGGTCAAGGAAGGAGGTTTTAAGGACCAAGTTAAAGGAGGAGTGAGAGGCTGAGAGGTTTAGGGAGGGCATTCCAGTGCTTAAGGCAAGTCAGCTGAAGGCACAGCAACAAATGGTGGAGTGATGGAAATGAGGAATGCACAAAAGGTCAGAAATGGAGGCACACTAATTGACAATCGCATTTGGACAGGCCACAGGATGGCTCATATGGGGAATGGGAACAGTATCAAACTGGTACAACAAGAGTGCTCTTCTGAGGCTAGGGATGATAGCACCCAGGAAATGGGTACGAGAATTATACAAAGAAGAAGAGGGTGTAGCCATGAAAAAAGGCTTCAAAATTGGGTCTTTTCCTCCTGAGAACTGAGATAGCTGAAGGGAGATTTAAAGAGGCTTTCCAAATTAAGACAGAATATTGAGAGTAAATTGTTAAAGATGCAAGTTGCTTGCAAATTAATTCCACGCAATTTTCCCACTTAAAAACATCTCCTGCACCAATTATACTCGAAAAATGAAAATTGAGTTCCACCCATGAACTTATAGCAGGTATTTTTTGTAAACATTTAGAATATAACCTATGTAACTACCAGTTACCTTTAAGAAAGAAAGGACTTGCATTCATATAAGACCTTTCACAACCGCAGCACATACCTTTCACAGTCAATGAAGTACTTCTGAAGTGTCATCACTGAGGTAAAGCAGGCAAACGCATCAGCCAACCGGTGAGCAGCAAGCTCCCACAAACAGCAATGAGTTAAACAGCCCTATAATCTGTTAGCCAGGGCTCTGACCTACACTCTAGAAAGCAGGTAAGCTCTGACCTCACTCAGTATTTACTTAACAACAGTAATAATTTGTGACCTTAAAGAAGCACTGCCTTTACCTTAGTGCCAGTCATGGTTGGTAGCACTCTTGCCTCCGAGTCACAAGGTTCTGAATCTCCCTCCAGGGTTGAGCATAAAAATCAAGGCTGATACTCCAATGCAGCAATGAGGGATCCAGTACTATCGGATGAGATGTTAAGCCAAGATCCCATCGGTCTGCATGGGTGTGTGTAAAAGGCCGTATGACGCTATTTTGAAGAAGAGCACCTGGCCGATATTTATCCCTCAATCAACATTACAAAAACAGTTTATCTGATAATTATCACATTTCTGCTTGTGGAAGCTTGCTGTGTTCAAATTGGCTGCCGTGTTCCCTATCTTACAACAGGGACTACACTCCAAAAAGTACTTCATTGACTGTAAAGCACATTGAGACATCCAGTAGTCATGAAAAGCACTGTATAAATGCGAGTCTTTCTTTCTTCATTTCAGAATAAAAGTGTATTACGTGTTATAACAATTCTTTCCGTGTGATGTAGCTTGTCGTCTGACTGACCATAATCTATGTCATGGGACAGCTGTTAGTAGCATAATTTAGCTGGCATTAAGAAGTAGAATAATTTTAGTTTATTAAATGTGTTTATGGAAGTTCCAGGGTTAGGATGCATTTTTATCATTAGGTACGGAGTTGGTGATATTGTGTGATTTGATAACTGCAGAAAGTTCACAAACAAAATGTCCAAATGCAGATGAAAAAACAACTCAAAGAAAAGCAATGTGACCTGTCATACATTTTAAAATGTGTCAGTCAAACTGTCTTTTGCATGGTGAGCAAAACCCTTAGGTCTGTTGGAAAGTCACAGAGACCATTCTTTGTGGGTCTCCCTATGAGGGTGGAGTTGAAAATTGGCTTTATATTAAAAATGACTGTTGCAATAAAATGCTGTGGGATTACTTGGTGAAAACATTTCCCTCTTAACATGCAGGTTGGACACCCACTTGTTGGATAATCTTCTCCGCTCCCTGTGTTTTTGGTGCAATGAACACTACTGCAGTTTGTGAAGGTTCTCCTGGTTAGCACCAGGAACTTCTGTTGTACTGCTTTCGAACAGCCATATACACCCAAGTCAGGTAGCTCTATTCAAAGCATTGCCATCGTCAATGCTGGAAAGTTACTTGACGCTGCAGCTGTGGAACAATCCCTCGTTCATTTAGTTAATCGCACAATCATAGAAATTGCAGCACACGAGGAGCAGTGGGTCACAATGCCTGGGCCAGTGCTAACTTGAGATTCTCTCTTCAAATCCCATTTTCTGTCCTTTTAGTATCTGTTTATACTTTTCATATACCTGTACAGTTCCCTCTTGCATGACAGACAGTCACAATGAGCTGAATAGCCTCCTTCCTATTGTATCGTTTTATCATGTTACTGGCACTGTTCAATAGCGATCTGTGATAAAGTTTTCCATATTCCAATAACTCTCTGCATTGAAAAATAAATTGACACCTCTCTCCCCCACCCACATACCTTGTCCCTTCTAGTAATTTATGAGCCTATAATGCCCCGTTACCAAACCAACGCCTTTATAACCTTGTTCTGACTTTAAACGGTACGAGCTGCCTGTTGCTTAGTTACGGGACTCTTGCTGTGTTTAAGTAGCCTGTTCGGGTAATTACGTAATGTTTCACAGCAATGCCGGATGTCTGACGGCTTTGGAGATGTGTGCTGATCGTTTCACATAAAGATCTGTAATAAAGTTCCAAATTGACACAGCTCACACTTCTTTCTACACATCAGCACAGCTCCGATTAAGCCAGAACACCGATTCCATGTAATGCGCTAAAATGCTCCATGCGCAAGATATTTAACACTGAGACTCATTTGACAGCTCTCTCGTGTCTGAATCAGAAGCACACAAGTTTGATTTCAACTCGAGATTTCAGCACAAAATCTCGACTGCCCTTCCTAGTGAGGGTGCGCTGCACTGTGAAGAGGTGTTGCCTTCTAGGTGAGAGGTGGATGTCCCTCATCACTAAAACTGTTGGTTATTATCAGTGTTTGTTGGGACTTGCTGTCCACAAATTGGTTGTTTTATTTCCTACATTAGGACTATGATTATACTTCAAAGCACTTAAGCAAAATACCGTAGATGCTGGAAATCTGAAATAAAAATAGAAAATCCTGGAAATATTCAGGAGGCTAAGCAGCATTTGGGAAGTTGGCATTTCAGCCACCCACCTGAATGTTAACTCTTTCTCTATCCACAGATGCTGCCAGACCGGCTGAGCATTTCCAATATTCTCTGTGTTTACTTCAAAAGTGCTTCATTGGCTGTAAAGTGCTTTGGGAGGACCAGAGATTGTGAAAGGTGCTATATAAATACAGGTTTTTTCTTTCCTCTTTGGAGGTGCTAAGTAATTGTTTCATATACACTAACATCTAGCAATTTTTCAACAGATAAGTCTAATAGCAAATGTCTGCAAGGCTATTTTTGCTTCTTTATTCTTTCATGGGATGTGGGCATCACTGGCAAGGCCAGCATTTGTTGCCCATCAACTGAGTGGCTTACTGCATCTCAGAGGTCAGTTAAAGTCAACCATATTTCTGCTGGACTGGAATAAAGGTAGGGCAGGTAAAAAAACATCAGTGAACTTGAAGAGTTTTTACAACAATCATTGATAGTTTCCATTACTGAGACTAGCTTTATATTACAGATTATTAAGTGAATTTAAATCCCACCAACTACAATGTGTCACCAGGGTATTAGGCTAGGCCTCTAGATTACTAACCCGGTGACATTATCACTATGCCACCATCTCCCTCTATTCATCGCTGGTGTCCTATCCTGGCCTTCCCTCATGTTCACACATGTCTAAAGAGGGCAGCAGAATGGAAATCCTGCCACATTATGCTCACCATAGCCTGAGGTCAAGCAAGAGCCTTACTGTGATAAAAACAAAAGATGCTGGAAACACTCAGCACGTCAGAGCGCATCTGTGGAGAGAAACAGAGTTCACATTTCAGGTCGTGATGACCCTTCATCAGAGCCTTATTGTAGCCTGTCTGAGGTCAACACAACTCACCACAAACTACAGTTAAAATATAGGACCTTTGTGGTTGACACACCTTACATGCGCCCAATGAGTCAGCAAGGACTACCAGACTGAACTGAACTTATACAAAAGAAAGATTTTCATCTCTGTGGCACCTTTCACAACCTTAAGATATCCTAAAGTGTTCTATAGCCAATGAAGTACTTTTGAAGTGTTGGCATTGATATTATGTAGGAAACGCAGCAGCCAATTTGTGCAAAGCAAGGTTCCACAAACAGCAATGTGATAATGAATAGATCATTTGCTTTTGGGTCAATTGATTGACAGATAAATATTGGCCAGTGCACTAGGGAGAACTCAACCGTTCATCTTTCAAACAGTAGCATGGGATCTTTTACCACCACCTGAGAGAGCAGGTAGGGCCTCAGTTCACTGTCTCATCTGTATTTATAGCACTGTAGCATTATTAGCATGATAAAATGTTCTAAGGTACTTCACAGAGGTGTAAGAAATGAAATGGGGGTGAGCCAAAAGTGGAGTCGAGGAATGACCAAAAACTTAGTCAAAGATGTGGGTTTTAAGGAGGGTCTTAAAGAAGGAGAGGGAGATGGAGACATACAGGAATTTATGGAGGAGATTCCATAGGGTGGGGCCTAGACCACTGCCCAGCCTTCAAATTAATGGGTACGCCTTTCCCCATTGTAATCACAGCCACACCTCTCTAAACCTGCATTTTTCCATTGACAGCACACGGCTGGCTAGGGATGGGGATGACTGTTAGACAAGGTAAGCCAACAAACTTATACCTGCAAGTAGCCAGCCACTGCATGTTTTCTGAAGGCAGGCCCCTGATGTGGGGGTAGCCACCTCATGATGAGTATTGGAAGATGTTACACCAGAAAATCCTTGGTGAAAAATCCAATCCCTCATTTCTCCCCCATTTAGTCTTCATTAGCTCTTTCTTAACACAAAAAGACTTAGGTTTTGTTATTTTATACAACAATCAATTAGAATACTCATTTTAGCAAAATGTTCGGTATTTATATTCCATTACACACGTGGTCATTTCAACTTGAATAACCAAAATCAGTTTAAACCTCAGTTATGAATGACTTTGAACTGTCCTCAAATGTCATCTACTTATCAGTCTTGTGAGGTAGCAGCTAAATCACAAGGGGCTTCTTGCACTTCAGTGCCTAGCTGAACAAATCAAACACACAACAGGCCTTTACTCCATGTGTCCACTTCCCCTCTTTCCCATCATGGAAATTTCCTAATCGATGCTGCTTTGTCATGAATGCTTAATGATTGGCACCAAATTCCAGCCTCTCCCATTGTAACACAGTTTTCAATGCACTCAAGAATGGGTTGAAACAGCATGGGCAAGAGTTTGATACAAATACATTAACATAGGAACAGGGGCAGGTCATTCAGCCCCATGAGCCTGGACCGCCATTCAATGCTGTTCATTGTTGATCTGCATCCAATTGCTTTGGTTCCAATTAATCATTTGTGCCGAAACAGAACCGATTGGAAAATATCTCCTATTGTTTGACAAAGAGTGACATGTAGAAGGGACAAAAGGGAACAATTGACATGTAACATGATCTTATTAAACTCAATCAACAGATTATAAAAATGGCAATTACTGAAATTAACTCTTACTGTTTTGCAAAAGTGGAAGCCAATCATCTCAGTCACAAGGCATTGCTACAGGAGTTTCTCAAGACATTGTCCTAGACCCATCTTCATCAGCTGCTTCCTGAATGACTTTCCCTCTATCATAAGGTCAGAGGCAGGATGTTTGCCGAGGATTGCAATGTCTAGTTCCATTGGCAATTCCTCAGAAAATGAAGCAGTCCATGTAGGCATGCAGCAAGATCTGGACAACATTTGGCAAGTAATATCTGACCCACACAAATGCCAGGCAATGACCATCTCCAACAAGTGAAAGGCACAAATCTAAAGCACAGAACATTGAGGAGAAGAAGATAATCAATGGCGTTCCCATTGCTACATTCACCATCATCAACATCCTAGGGGTCATCATTGACCAGAAACTTAACTGGATCAGCCACATAAATACTGTGGTGGAAAGAGCAGCTCAGAGGCTAGGAATTCTGCGACAAGTGAATAATCTCCTGACTCCCCAAAACGTTTGCACTATCTACAAGGCACAAGTCAGGAGTACGATGGAATACACTCCATTTGCCTGGGTGAGTGCAGCTCCAACAACACTCAAGAAGTTCAACGCGATCCAGGATAAAACAGCCCACTTGATCAGCACCCCTCCACCAGCTTAAATATTTGCCCCTTCCACATCTACAAGATGCATTGCAGCAACTCACCAATGCTTCTTTCAAAGCCCCTACCAAACCTGCAACCTCCAACATGCAAAAGGACAAGAGTAGCAGCACAGGGAACACTAACAACTCCAACTTTTCCTTCAAGACACACATCATCCTGGTCTGGAATTATATCACTGTTCCTTCATTGTCACTGGGTCAAAGTCTTGAAACTCCCTACCTAACAGTACCTCCAACACACAGACTGCAGCTGTTCTGAAAGCAGCTCACCATCACCTTCACAAGGGCAATTAGGAATGGGCAATAAATGTCAGCTCTGCCAGCGATCCTTGAATCCTGTGAATGAATAAAGGAAGTTTATATTTTTTATTTACAACATTATCTGACAAAAAGGCTTTTAAGGTATAGCGTGATTCAACCCATCGTCCGTGTAACATCTATGCACTTCCACAGTCTTAATATCTCATCTAAAAGTTGACAGTTCCGGCAATGCAGCGCTGTCACAAAACTACATCGAAATGTCAGCATAGATTATGTGCTCACATCCCAGAATGAGGTGATGTATTCAGTATTAGTTCATGACAAGGCAAGGAATTCTGTTTTATCCTGCACATCCGCACCCTAAATGTTCTCCTTTCACACTTCTGTTCTCCCTTGGAAGGTGAATACAATCTCTTTCAGCTGGATGTTCATACCCAACAACCAAGGAATCTATTGCTTGGTTTTAAATTGCCATCACCCAGGTAACGTTTTCATCAAGGTTTTCGCTCGGTTAGCTGACTTCAAAAGTTTTGGCACCATGGTTACTTCCTTGCTGATCGACATTCAGGTCGAAAACACGAAGCTGCCTTTTTAATGTAGCTTAACAATTATTTGAAGAGTATCTTTACAGACCTGAAAATCTAGAGATCTATTGACTGCAGGCTTAGCAATAAAGGGGATTGGAAATCAGTGGTCAAAATTATGGAATGGTGGAAGAGAATAAATAATCAAAGATTATTCCCACCAGTTGATTAATCACTAACAGAATGGACATCAATCCAGGTTGGAGAATGTTGGTAGGCATTTTTTTTCACAAAAACGATTGTTAGAATATGTCACACATATTGAAAGAGTCATTTATGGCATTTAAGGAGTTTGATAAAAATTTGAAGAAGAAAATTAAAGGCTATGAGGAAAGAGCAGGTGAATGGGATTTTATCAGATAGTGCCAATGATCCAACACCAGCAAAGTACAACGGGCATGGAATGTATGAAATGTATCTAACACTGACTCTTGTATCTATGATGTCTTAAGAAGCCTTGGAATGAAGATACCAAGGCCTTGGTGAGGGAGCAGAGGAAATTTACTAGAATGGTACCAGTGATAAAACTCTTCAGCTGTGTGGGGAGACAAGAGGAACTGGAATTGTCTTTCTTAGAGCAGAAATGTTTAGGAGGAGATTTAACAGAGCTATTCTATAGGGCATATTATATAGGGTTTTGACATGACTAGATAAAGAGAAACTGTTTCCACTGGCAGGAAAGTAACCAGATGATGCAGATCTGAGATAACTGGCTAAAGAAACAGAGATGGCATGAGGATAAATTATTTTTTAATGAGTTATGATCTGGAATGCATTGGATGGAACGGTGTTGGAAACATAGTCAAAAGCAACTTTCCAAAGGGAATTGGATAAATACTTGAAAAGGACAAAATTGTAGGGCTATGGGGAAAGAATTGAAGAGCTGGAATAATTGGATAGCTCTTTCAATGGTTGGAACATGCATGATGGACTTCTGTGCTTTACAAATTTAAAATTGCAGAAGGCAAGGGTCCTTCTTCTGATCTCCAGCAGGAAAGTGCTTATGTAGACATATCGAAGCTGCAGCTATCCAGTGTTCGATGTAAACCAGTTCCCAATCAGTGGTAAAGAATGGCTTCAAGGCAAACTGCATATTCAGGAAGATCATCTTTGCAAGCTGGTCTCCTGTGAAGAAACTGGTTGCATTGAAACTGCTGGCTCCTCTCCTTGCATGAACTTAAAAGCCCACAGCTTAGCATAAATAGCTAAGAAGCAGCTCGTGGATGCAGGATTTACCTAATGCTGGAGTCAATGTAGATAGAATGACAACTTCTAAACACTTTCAGACTGGAATTAACTCAAACAATTGGGACTCATTGTCTCACCTCTGACTTTAATTCAGGCCACTGAAAGCTAAACATACTGAAACCAAAGCACTACTTCATGGTTAACCTCATCTTCTCCTTAATGTTCTGCACTTTAGACTCAAGTCTTCCAAATATAAAGAAACCCTTTAGGCTTGCGAGGGACAATACTTTAAAACCTGAGTTTTATAGCAGACTGGATTCTGAGGATCCAACTTGATATGGTTATCAATGAACCAGTACTATGAGAATATAAGCAGAAGGTTTGCACAGTGAGACACCAAATGCTTAACAATTAAACTGTTTCAGGGTTTAAGTGGTACAGGGCACTTTTATTTTTCTTAAAGTCAGAACAGTTAAAGAACTGATCTATTTAGCTCCTTATCACATCCTCCAGGAACATCCCAAAGTGCTTTGCATGTAATGAACTTGCTCCAAATGAGGAGATGGTTTTCATGTTGGGAAGCATGCAGCTATTTTGCACAGAGCAACATCCGACAAACAGTAATAAGACAAATGACCAGTTAAGCTGGGCGCAATGGTTCAGGCAGGAACTTCCCATTTGTACAAAAAGAGCAACAGATTATTTTATATTGAGCTAAATCATCAGAACAAGCAGACGGCACTTCAATTTAATGCTCCATCTGAAAGACAGCATCCTCGCTTCCCAGTCAGAATGTTCATATCACAATCCAAGACTTGACCACACAATGCAGCTCACAGGTGTATCAACTGTGCTCAAAAACTGGAGTGGCGCTTCAGCCCATGACTATTGCCATATAGGCAAAAGTGTTACCTAGTGTTTTTACCATAATAATAATTCTGGATTGCCCCTAAAAATACCTTTGCAAACTATTCTTAACTGGAGATTTTGCACTACTGCACATGGTGGTATAACAGGGAGAGGGTACATGGCAGATGTGTAACTGCAAATCCCCATAAAGGGGGTAAGTGAAATTGGGCACTTTGTCACCCCAAATCCCTGTGCATTTATGTGAGAAGACAAGGTAGGGGCTAGTTCAGAGCTCCCTTTTGTCTAATCAGGGGCAGGGGTTCATTGGGAGAAGGAAGAAGACTGAATTTGTAAAAGGGAGGTCAAGGAATAAATTGGTACATGCAGCATTTCGGTGGGCACCTTGAGTCCAACAGAAAGAGATGCCAGTTTAGCCAAGCTGGCTCATTTCATAACCATTCGCAATAAGAACAAATCTGTATCAGCACACTACGTTAACATGGTTTACTCTTGAGTGCAACATTTGTCAGCACACTACTTTAATATGGTTGACTCCTGTGTACAAAGTTTGAAACACTTTTGGCAAAATAAAAATTGAAACAGAGGGTTCTCTCTGCCCATCAAAACTTTGAATTTTAAAACTATCTTTGAACTGGAAGCAGGAGCTAAAGAGAAATGTGGAACCATCAAGAAAAGGAGACGTGCAAGTAAAGTTACAAACTTAAAGGCACCAGATTCTTTTCCCCAGATGCAGTGCAAATGAGATTTAGAAACAAGTGTGCTGGATGCTAGCTTGCTGGCAGTATTTATTTTCTGTTTACATTTTTCCCTTTCTCCCCCGAAGGGTTTAACTTCAGTTAGAAAGTGCCTTCCACAACACCCTCTTGTCTCCAGCTCAAATAACATTATTTCTATGTGACAATGAGTGAGATGGGGCATGTGATCATCCCTCCATTGCATTCACCCCTCCCTATCCCTGCAACCCCTTCCAGTACTATGACCCTGAGAGACTGTTGTTCCTCCAATTTTCGCCTCATGTACATCCCCAACTCCCTTTACCCCAAATCTGACAGCTATGCATTCAGTTAACTGAGCCTGGAGCCCTGGAATTCCCTCTGTAAACCTCTTCACCTCTCTCCCCTCCTTTAAGACACTCCTTAAAACCTAACTCTTTTTAAAATTGCTTTTGCTCACCGATGCTGATGTCTCTTTATATGGATTATTGTCAAATTTGGTCCTGGACCAGGATAAGGCACATTGTCCAGATTTTGCCTTCCAAACTCAATGGTGCTGAAGATGTGCACAGCACCCTTACTACAGCCCCTGAAATCACCTAAACTCAACACAGGCCAAGGATCAAATATGGAACATTCCTCATGTATTTGGCTCAATGAATCAGTGGATATACTTGCTGAGCCATTACAGGAGGCATACGTGAATTCAAATGTACATCTATGAGTGGTATTAAGTGCTTGGCAGCTTCATCATCATGGACACTTAAGTGAATTATCTTGAGCAAACAAGCACAAAGTTCCCATCTTTCTGGTTCTGCATGAGGTAAGACCCCATTGTAAGTTGGGAGTGAAATCTGTGAGCTGCACTTAAGGTTCAGGGGGTAATGTCTGGTAATGAGCAACAGAGGTCACAGGAGTGCCAGGCTCAGTTCCTGTTCCAAGTCAGCTGCTCTCAACTATGTGTTACATAAAATTCCAGCACAGAAACAGTATATTTGGCCCAACTGGTCTATGGAATTTTTCATGCTCCAAACAAGCCTCTTCCCAACCTACTTCAACTAGCCCCATCAGCATAACCTTCGAATCCTTTCTCCTGCATGCGTTTACCTAGTTCCTCTTAAATGCAACTATGCTATTCACTTCAACGACTCCATCTGGCAGCAAGTTCCACATGCTAACCACTCTATGGGCAACGAAGTGGAGCTGTATAACTGGCCTGAATTTCCTTGCCATTAAATACGGGCAAAGAAGTCAGCCTGGATGTTATATTTGACAAAGGATTTCTACCCGACCCTCCCCCTTCACAGATACTGACAGGTCTATTGTGCATTTCTCTCCCTTTCTGTTCTTAGTTCCAGGGTTTCAGTTGCTGAAGTATTTTCTTGTCTTCAGAAACCAGACATATGTTTTAAATTGATCTCTGCACTTGTGGAGATTATAAAATGCGCACAAAGACTTATAACTCATACCTTGTAGGTTTTATGAGTGATTTTGTTTATTTGTCAATGGGATGTGGGCATCGTTGGCAAGGCCAGTGTTTGTTAACCATCCTTAATTGCCCTTGAGAGCAGTTAAGAGTCACCCACATTGCTGTAAGTCTGAAGTCACATGTAGGTCAGACCAAAAAAGGATGGCAGATTTCCTTCCCTAAAGGACATTAGTGAACACGATGGGTTTTTACAACAATTGATGACAATTTTGTGGTCACTATTAGTGAAACTAGCTTTCAATTCTAGCCGTTGCCGTGCTAGGATTTAAACCCGTTGTCCCCAGAGCATTAGCCTGGATCTCTGGATTACCAGTCTAGTGACATTACTCATTCATCCCCCCAACTTGGTGTATCATTTGGACTTCCTGACAAATATTAATAGCAAACAGGACTGCGCTTACAGAAAATCCTTAATCAAACTTGATTAAAAACTCAATAATAAAAATTGGAAGCCTTGGAAAAATACAGCAGGTCTGGCAGCAACAGCAGAGAGAGAAACAGAGTCAACATTTCAAGTGCAATGTGGCTTCTTTGGAACTGAGTTTTTCCAGCATTTTGTGTTTTTATTTCGGCTCTCCAGCATCCACAGTATTTTGCTTTTATTTTACTGGTAAAAACCCAAAGTGGCTTAACAGATACATACATAACCCCTAGCAACTTATTGGTCATTGCTGCTGATAGTGAGTAGGAACCTTATGCAGGCAAGGGAGAGAGAAGAATTCGGGAGTCAACAGCCAGCAACTGTGATAAGATATTCAGGCTAGAAATTGGGACGCAAGATGTTCACTTTTCAGGCACTGTGCAGCCAAGTCTCCAAAATGGCAAGCAGAAAGCACATAAGTATGTCAGCATGTAGACTGGACAAGGACAAGCAAGATGTGTTCTTTCTCCACACCTGAAGCAAGTGTAAAGCCCTTTGCATGTGTAAGTCAGGGACTCAACACTTACTTGAGACCCCTAACTACTCCATCATTGATTTGCTCTATTACAGCAAGCACCATCACCGGCTCTATGTGACAATGAGGTTCAAGATCATCTATCTCGGCAGCCTCAGGCCTCACCATCCTGCTGCAGCGGGTTAACCCTTCAGCCTTCAAAGCCCCTAAAATCCACTTCCAACCTCACCAACCGAGTGTCCAAAAATGACCATTCATGTGTTTCTAGGCCAATGATCAGAAATTTCATGAAGTACCAAGGGAGGGGATAGGCAAAAATCTGCCCCAACAAGTAACAGAGGCTTTGTGGTTTTTCAGAACTTCTGTCGACCTCCTGCCAGAGTTACAGGGTCAGCCATAGCTCAGTGTGCAGCACCCTCAACTTTGAGTAAGGAGATCATGAGATTAAGTCCCATTCCAGAGACTTACAAACAAAATCATGGCTGATACTCCAATGGAGTACTGAGGAAGAGGTTCTGTCTTTTGGGTGGAATGTTAAACAGAGGCTCAGTCTGCAATTTCAGGTGGACAAAAAAGAACCCACATGGCAGTATTTCAAAGAACTTAGGGGAATTCTCCTTGGTGTTCTGGTCAATATTTATCACCCTATAAGTAAAACAAAAACAGATTTTCCAGTCATCCTCACTCTGCTGTCCAGGAGAGTTTGCCGCCTGCTAAAGTGGCTACCACATTTCCTACTTTGCAATGTTGACTACACTTCAAAGAGCTTCATTGGCTGTAAAGCACTTTGAGACATCCTGAAGTTATGAAAGGCATGTGATAAATGCAATAAATTATTGCCCTGAATTTCACACTTTGGTGTATGTGCCAAGTCAGCGAGAGCGGAAGCGGATGTGGAATCCACTCCCGGCCGCGGCTGCTTTGAGAATGCGATTTCACACTGGATGGCCAATTAAGGTCTGCCCGGCATGAACCGTGTCCTCTCAGTGGTCAAGAAGAGCTAGGTGGGGGCAGGAGCTTGTCGGGCGCCAGGTCCAATGGCGATCTGGCAGGTGCTTTAAAACTGCTAGGGGCAGCTTCCCAAAAGGCTGCCAGGGGAGAATCTTTGGAGTCTGTGCAGGGGACCATTTCACTTGAACAATGGCCTCACCAGTGGCTGGAAACATCAGGTGGGAGGGCAAGTTGAGCGGGAACTCAGCTCCCCATTTCTCAGACGAGTCCTTTTGGAGGAGGCCTCACAAACCTTTGGAGGAGACCGGTGTCAATCGGGACACTCTAGTACCCAGGGATGGCAGGAAGAGGCCTGGGAGGTCAGCGGCCGTGACATCATGCAGTACACATGGGCACAGTGTTGCAAATGGTTCAGTGATCTGCTGCACTCGGCAAGGGTGAGTACTGCGTTGGCATGGATCAGCGTGGAGAAGTGTTAAGGGCTGGCTGTCCACTCATGGAACTCAGCTGTGTTAAGAGTTTGAGTGCTAACTGTCACTGACACCGGAACTGACCAAGGGGGTGAACCCTGGCTGCTTGGTTTGAGTGTCTTGCGTGTTGAGGGCCGCGACTCGGATGTGCCCTGCAAGGTGTCCCAGAGGAGGAGGGGGAGCTGGGGGGGTAGGGGGGATGTTTGCCAGGCTGCAATGGCACTGCAGTGAGTGTGATGACTTAACTAATGACATGTCATTGCTCTCCTTAGAATTGCCAGCTCACCCTCAAACGCTGGACGACAAAGAGCCTCCCTTGACACCAGAGGACCACTGGGCTTTAGATGCACCTGTGTCAAACCCTTTCTCTGAACCAGGCACCAGCGCGGATACTAGCACCCAGTGGGCATTAGATCATTGTCTAGAATGTGGGTGCATAATGGTGAGGGTACTTCTCATTTGCTAGAGGTGCAGGTGGAGGTAGAGAGCGCCCAGAGCCTCGGCAATTGGGGGACTGCTGGGAACCAGGATGATGCTCAGCCTCTAGAGTTGTCCACTAGGCAGCAGATGCTGGATGTCCAGCGAGATGTGCGGGAGGATCTGGCAGAGATTCATGAGGGTTTGCGTGCCATGATCTCTGTTGCGGAGCAGTCCATGTGGAGCGTAAGCACTGCGTTGACCCTCATGGCCGAGTCCACTGCCTCCTTCATCGAGAGAGTGGTGACTCTCATGGCGAGGCAGCTCCAGGGACAGAGTCAGGGATTCCTGGGATTGCACTCGGACCTGCAAGTCCTCACACAGGCACTGACCTCAGGTGGTCAGGGCCAGTGTGGGAGATGGATGAGACACCCAGTGTCGCAGCTAGGTGCCCATCCATCAATGGTGAGGAGGGAGATCCAGAGCGACCTTATGTTGGCGCACGAGCTGCCTGTCATCTCTTCGGGCTCCTCTCAGGGTGCTCTGGATGACGGCAGCAACTCCTCCGTCCCTCTGCCAGTGACTGCTGCATCTGATGAGGCTGCGGTGACTGGGGAGATGCCAGCCGTGGAACTGGCCGCTCCCTCCCAGTTGGAGCCAGCACAGGCTCCACTGGCCAGAGGATGAACGTCAGGGTCATCAAGGCCAACAAGACAGCAAAGTCAGCAGGCTGTCTCCAATGCTGCGGCCAGTGAGGGGGGAGGAAGGGGGAGGGTGGGGGGGAGTGGGTGGCTGCGGGAGGGTGGGAGGGAGGGGGGGCATCAAGATGTAGCTCTTGCAAATGTAAGTTTAAGGCACCATGAGCACAAGAGGGATTGGTCACGGGTGATCTTCTGTTCTGCCATGTTTTGTTAATATTGTAATATTGTTAACACCATAAATTGTTATGTTTTTTGATGTGAGTGTTTTGATTTTGCTTTTGTCTTGATGCCTGAGTATGCTTCACTTGTTTTGTAGGTACAGGGCACACGAGTATCTCATGCTGGACGTGAGCACTCTAAACTTTATTGCACAGGCACTGAGTGAACCTTGGGTTCAAAGGAGAGGGTAATTTCAGACATCTGGGATGGAGGCGGCAGCCCTGGCATGAGATGGAAGCAGAATTTTGGAGCCTAGCTGAAGGAGCATTGGATCAAGGCATCCCTGGTGTTCCACCATCCTGAAGGGTCCAGAGGTCTGCCTCCACATCCTCACCATTCTCCTCATCATGCTCCTCTTTTGACTCACCACTGGATTCATCCTCTGTTGCCTGTGGAGCTGCCTCAAGATCCTTCTCCTCCACTGCATCCCCCTTTGCCAGTGCCAGATTGTGGATCGCGCAACATGCAACCACTATCAGTGCCACCCGCTCTAGAGGGAATTGTAGTGCTCCCCCTGAACGATCCAGGCATTGGAAACACATCTTCAAAAGACCTATGATCGTCTCTATCACCGCCCTTGTGAAAGCGTGGCTTCTATTAATATACTGCTCTGCCTCTGTTCTTGGGTGGCGGAGACGCGTCATAAGCCACTTTTTCAATGGATAGCCCTTGTCACCCAGCAGCTGATACTGTTGAGCTGGAGCACTGATCAGCCACGGCACCTGGGAGTGACTCAGGGTATAAGTGTCGTGGGAGCTACCAGGGTACCTTGTACAGACTTGCAGAATCTGTCTTGTGGTCACGCACTATCTGGATGTTCGAGTGGCATCACTTCCTGTTGACAACGGCACCCGGCTGACCCAATGATGCCTTGATGGCCACATGTGTGCAGTCGATAGCACCCTGGATGCGAGCGAACCCAGCACTCGCTGCAAACCCTCTGGCTCACTCAGCCTGGCTGGCCTCATCCATACGATAATGAATAAATGTCCTTACCCGCCTGAACAGAGTGTCTGTCACCAGCTTGACACAACTGTGGACAGCTGATTGGGACACTCCACAAAGATCCTCCACTGACCCCGGAAAGAGCTGGAGGCATAGAATTTGAGGCCCACTGTGACCTTCAGAGTCACTGGCATGGGGTTTCCACCCACACAGTTGGAAGTGATCTCAGGCCCAATCATATGACAAATGGAGGCCACTGTCTCCCTGGAGAGGCGGAGCCTCTCTCAGCATTGCACCTCAGACATATTGAGGTAGCTGCTTCACTCCCTGTAAACCCTGGCAGCAGGATAGTGGCATCTTCTGCGGCCTCTTCCACCTTGGACTACCTGCTGGCCCTGCACCTCTTGTACCTGCGCCTCTCCTCCCAACAGGTCGCTCTCCTGGAAGCTGCATTGCGACATGTGGCCTCCTCTCCCTTCTGCCCCTCTCTTCCTCCTCAGAGGAGGTGCCACCAGCAGAGAGCACAATCCCCATTACCAGGGTTACAGGAGGCTGTCTAGTGCCTGGAAGGGCCTCTACGGTCAAAATCCTCCGAGGGCCTTGGAGACACCAATGAGTCCTGAAATAAGGCTGGAAATGCTAAGACTGAAGCGCAGAACAGAGATGAAGCTGTGAAGTTCAAATAAGCAGCCAGCAGCAAACTATCTCCTAAACTCCCCACTACTCACAATGGTAATGCTGCTGACCCTTTTTATCCCACCCTTGGTATCTTGGGACCTATCTCCCTACCTTCAAAAAATCTCTGAGAACCTGTTCCCTTAGACCATGCATTTATATTCTCTACGTTAAGTTCCTTCCCCTTCTCCTCAGCATGCATTCTCCTGTAGGGACTCCAAAAGCAGAATGGAAGCTTAACACTAGCTTTTATTTACCAAGCGGTGCAAGTTCTTGCGCATTGGCAACACGCAATTTTTCAGCTCATTAGCTTCAAGAAGTCATGCTTCAATTTCCAACAAATTAATGACTCTGAAATTGAGGTTTTGTTAAAAGTGAGCTGCCCGCCTGCCTGTTTTGCCCATGCAACAAGTGCGAAATCGCTTGGCAATGTAAAATCGGAATCAGTTACCTTTTTAATGACCTTAAGTAGCCCTTAAATTGTTGGGGGGGGCGCAGCTCTGACACCCGCATGCACCCACTGACCTGAAGGTTGCTTGCGTACGGGATGACATCAGGACGCTTGCCCGGCATCATCTTGCACTATTTCATGTCCATTCGTTAGGTGTAAAATTCTGGCCATTACTTTTATTTTTACAATGGGAGACCATGTTGTACTTTGTTGAATTTCAGAGTCATTAATTTGTTGGAAATTGAAGCATGACTTCTTGAAGCTAATGAGCTGAAAAATCACGTGTTGCCAATGTGCAAGAACTTGTACCGCTTGGTAAATAAAAGCTAGTGTTAGGCTTCCATTCTGCTCTTGGAGTCCCTACAGGAGAATGCATGCTGAGGAGAAGGGGAAGGAACTTAATGTAGAGAATATAAATGCATGGTCTAAGGGAACAGGTTCTAGGAGATTCTTTGAAGGTAAAATAGTTTCAGAAGAACATTCATCCTCCAGTAACAAGTGCAGGGGCAATAGGATCATCTCAAAATCAAGGTTGTGTTCAAGAGAGAGAGAAACTGAAATGAATCATATTTAAGGTGTTATCATTCTGTCTTTTTTTCCTAAGCATTTCACTGTCATGACATCAGTTTCTGTAAACAAGTCAAAATAGTGTTCTCCCACCTTGCTTGACCTGTGACATGCTGGGTTGCAATCAGGACTCATCGCATTGCTTCTAATTAATTGTTTTCCAAAAACCTCAAGATTTTGGAACTCCTCACTTCACTCAATCGTCCAATCTTAAAACAAGCTACAGGTTTCCATACAAGCATAAAGACCACTTAGAGCAGCAAATAACAGTACATTGTACAGAATCTCCACAAACAGCTGTGTGTTGCATAAGTTGTGTTTAATAATAAATATTATCCGAGATACAAGTTACAAAACACCGATCTTTTTCTTTCTTCTTTCTGGGTCTTGCTTCATAAACCCAAACTGCCCCCCAAACACCCTAACTCCCACCTTCCCTCTACCCAGACCCCGACAAACCTTACACTACACATCACCTGACTACTACTACCTGGTTTACATCACCTTTTCTTGAACTCTCTTCAACCAAAGGCCCAGCATTGGCTTCTTGCTTAAGTTTTATAACAACTGCTTTCAACAACGCATGATGCCACACACAAGCAACATTTACTCTTTATGTTCTATGAAGCCGTGGCTTGAGTCAAACAGATAAACCCTTGAGGGTGCCTGGATTGTGTGGCCTATGATGAACGACAAGACAAGTGGGATGAAATGGATAGCTCTTCCAGAGAGCTGGCACAAGCATGAATGAGCGAAAAAACCTTCTTCTGTGCCCTATCATACTATGAAAAGGGCGAGCAGAGGTCCGCTAATTTAAAACGGGTGATTTGTCATGACACGAGCGGCCTTTTTGCAGTCTGGAGATTTTCCTCCTGTTTTTTGAAGATTAGTCATCTCCAGGCAATTTTAAAGTCACATTGTCTGATCACATACTGCAGCACATTTGTTCCTGGCTTCTGGCCTACTCCAAAATTAGATTTTATTCTCCTTACTTAGTAACTTTTCATTCTTACAATATATATATATATATATATAACACAAATGTGACTATAAAAAGGATGTGCTTTTCTTCCTCCCCTCCATTCATGACTCTTAATGGGTAGCCAGCAGCCATCTCAAAACATGCCTAAGTGGTCACTAAGTGGCTGGAGCTTAGACGCTGATTGTTGGCCGAGTGTATAAGTAGGAGGACCATAGCAGCTCAGCCTAGTCCGGTCCTCACTACATCTAGACTGACAACCCATTCACTCCCTCCACTGCCGACGCAGTGGCAGTACCATGTGCCAGCTACAACAATTGCTCAAGATTATTAGAACTACATCGTCCAAACCCAGGACCTCTACAACCAAAGAACAAGGACAGTGGATGCATGGGAACACCACCACCACCTGCAAGACCCCACCCATGTCACACACAATCACTGTTGCTTCACTGTCACGGGATCAAGATCCTGGAACCCCTTCCCTAATAGCACTGTGGGTGTACCTACACGACATGGAGTGCAGCAGTTCAAGAAGGCAGCTCACCAAGCCCTTTGCGATTAGGAAAGAGCAATAAATGGTGGCCTTGCTAATGACATCCCATGTCCTGTGTTGTTAATATAAAAAAAAAACGTCCATACTTGAAGACTTCCAGTTGGAATCACTGAATAGTTATCAAGACCAAGAACAATAACCCCTATTGCACAGAATAGTCCTGAAATATTCAGTTGTAGCAGCCCCTATCTTAACCAGGGCAGAGCCCAGATAACTCAGCCCTACCCGAAAGCTCAGGCATTCATGCTGCACATTGGGCAGTGTATTTGCCAAATGAGCCATAGGGACAGTCCAAATAAAACAGCTAAAAACTTCTGTGGCACAGTATTGATGCATTATGCTTTCTGATAACAAATCACATGATCTTTAATAGTGTGTATTGGTCAAGTTACACCTGACTGGTTTCATAGAAAACCAGACATGTTCGCCTCTGTGTCCTGGTCAACGTTTATCCTTCATCCAACAGCACTAAATAAAACCGATTATCTGATCATGATCACATTGTTGTTCGTGGGAGCTTGATTTACACAAATTGGCTGCTGCCTTTCCTATATTACAACAGTGACTACACTCCAAATGTACTTCATTGGCTGTAAAGTGCTTTGGGCCACCATGAAATCACAAAAGGTGCTATATAAATGCAAGTATTTCCTTTTTGTCACAACCAGCAGCATGATATTGACAAGGCAGTCTGCTTTTAGTGATGTTGGTTGAAGAATAAATATTGACCAGGGCAAAGGGGAGGAACCACCTGTTGTTCTTTAAAATTGTGTCATGGGATAATTTACATGCACCTGAGAAGGCCTCAGTTTAACATCTCACCTGAAAGACAGCATAGCACACCCTCAGTACAGCACTGAAACACCAGCCTAGCTTACATACTCAAGTTTCTGGAGTAGGGCTTGAACCTACGACCTTCTAACTCAAAGGCGGGAGCGCTACCACTAAGCCAAGGCTGACACCATCAGGTACAAATGAGCGTAGCTTGCTCTGTGCGTGCTCCACTTAGCTAATCAAGGCCTTGAACTTTTGTGACTGTGATTTTGAAATCGTTTGGCATGTTCTTCCAGTTATTTTATGAATAAAGTATATTTTTCAAAAAAAAATCAAGGCCTTGAACTGCTTCACCAAAGGTCAGCTCAAAAAGACTTAAGGAGTGCTGCCTTGTCAGAAGTGTTGTATTTTGGATGAGAGGTTAAACCAAAGCCCTAACAAAGCCAACCAAGCCCCATAATTTTAACCCTTTTAACCCCAGCATCATTCTACCATTATGTTTTTATTAGTGCCTGGTGAAACCCAGGTGAATGACATTTCAAAGTCTAAAGTACTGAGTGCAACTGTAACAGGGGCACTTAGAAGAACCCTTAGCAAGAGCTTCTGCTTATTATCATTCTGCTCTTAATTGAAACGATAAGGGCAACCACAAAACAATCCAAGTGTCCCCTTTATATAACGGGCACAACTAATGAAACACAAATCATAAAAAAGGAAGGAACTTAAATTAAATAACTTAATTTTCGGGCTAATGGACTCTCTTCAACAAGCAGCGAAGGTGTACAATATGATTATAGAATGATATCAGAGCTAACAAGGTTAAATTATGAGAATAGGCTTGCGTTCCCATGAATATAGAAGATTAAGAGGTGATCTCACTGAAGTGTTTAGGATGATTAAAAAAATTGATGAACCAAAACTATTTCCTCTGGTGGTGGAGTCCAAAAGGTGAGGGCATAACTATAAAAATCAGAGCTAGGCTATTCAGGGGTGATGACCGGAAGCATTTCTTCACAGAAAGGGTAATGGAAATCTGGAATGCTCGCCCCCAAAAAGACTGTCAGTCAATTGAAAATTTCAAACTGAAGGTTGATAAATTTTTGTTTAGCAAACATATGATGGGTTTTGAAATAACGCAGGTAGCTGGAGTTAAGATAAGATCGGTCATGAGTAGTGGAATAGGCTTGAAGAGCTGAATGGCCATCTCCTGTTCCTGTGTTCCTATAAATATATCCCCAATCAAGCCAGTAGCAAGCCACTGAGTAAGATTCAATATAATATATTGAGTTGCTACAATGACTAGCATCTGGTTTAGTTTTTATTAAGCTTTCAGTATGTTTGTCTGTAAAATCTTCTGAGGCCCCACAGATATGAAATGGGGATTATGTAACAGCAGTGAAGTAAGAATGTGAGAAAGAAAACCATTCGCAACAGTGTCACACTCTTAACCGAATCATTCCACTGATGGTAAGCAATTTAAATATCATGATTAAAGCAGGTAGAACTTATGAAATGATTCACCATGGAACTGGCTCTAATACTCAAATCGAAACTCTCTGCTGGTTGACATTCTGCATGAAATTATGATACAATTAGTGATTTTAACAAGGCCACAATTCATCTTGGGCCTTTTAACCATTACGATCCTTTCATTTCCAGAGAAACCAGATAGTCATCTTGTACTTTCTTGACCTTGAACTATCTGTTAAGATTGAGAGAAAGTGACCACACACATCCACACTCTTTTTTATGTCATTTTTGTAGTTAGTTAAGCTTGCAGGTTTTTATAGAGGCTGATGCTGGTGAAATAGGTTAGTGAGAGAAGCAGAAGGCAGTGATTTCTGATTTCTGAGAGTGGGTAAGAGACAGAGTTGACTGAGCCCTGTGCAGCAAAATGACTAGCTTGGTTCACCTCAAATGGTTCAATGGGCTAACATCATAGAATTGTACAACACAGATGGCAGCCATTTGGCCCATTGTGTCTCTGCTGGTTCACTGGCAGAGCTATCACAATTAGACACACTCCCCTAATCTTTCTCCACAGCCTTGCAAATTTCTGCCCTTCAAGTATTTATCCAATTTCCTTTTTCAAAGTAATGATCGAATCTTTCACTATCCTTTCAGGCAACCCGTTCCAGATCACAGCAACTCTCTGCATAAAATAATATCTTCTCATCTCCTCCTCTGTTTGTTTTGTCAATTACCTTAAATCCATGTCCTCTGATTACTGATGGATAAAGATTTGTTCTGGGCAGTGGCATTAAGCAGGTAGTATTGTATCAACCGCCAGCTCTACGCAGCTCCTGATATTTAACTCGATTAGCTGCAATAGAATTAAATCAGATGCCGGGTATAATGCACAGCCAATCCAGTACTTCCCGCTTAATGCCAATGCCCAGAACAAATGTCTATTCCTGACAATGGGAACAGTTTCTCATCATTTCCTCTATCAGAACCCCTCACAAGGACAAAAAGGATCAGGAGCTGGCGTTGGCATTTCAAACCTGTTCCACCATTCAACAAGATTATGGCTGACCTTCTACCTGAATTTCACCTCCCTGCACTATCCCCATATCTCTTAATTCCTATACTACCCAAACATTTATTGACCTCAAATCTGTATATCGTTAAATATAATCAATGACTCAGCATCCACAGCTCTCTGAGGTACAGAATCCCAAAGATTCACAGCCCTTTGAGGGAAGGAATTTTTCCTCATCTCAGTCCTAAAAGCCCAACCTCCTATGACCCCATGTTCTAGTTTCTCCAGATAGGGGAAACTTCCTCCCAGCACCTACCCTGTCAAGCCTCTTAGGATTTTTGTATGTTTACATTCGATCACCTCTCATTCATCTAAACTCCAGGGAATATAGGACTCGTCTACTCAATCTCTCCTCATGATTTTGAATATCTCTATTAAGTATGCCCTTAACCTTTTCCCTCTCGTAGAACAATGCCAACTTCTCCAGTCTCTCCACATCACCGCTCTTGGCTTTTTTGGTCTAATTTCCCCTTCTAAAATATGTGTGTCTACGACAATACTGAGGGACCAGGGAACTTGACTTGAAGTGGTGCCATCCACTATTAAATAGGTTGTCAGTATTTACTGTGTGTGATCCACAAGCACTGTTCACTCTTTCAATGTTGATCTATTCTGCATACCTCCTCTCCACATACTGTGGCAGAACCTTGAACAATTTCAGTACTCTGAAACACCCTTCCCAAATCCCACTGCATTCACTAGCTGTCCTCATCTCCAAAGGCCTCCTCAAAACCTACCTCTCCAACCAGACCTTCACTCAGCTACCCTAGATTTCCCCCTTCCCCCAACGCCACATCAAACTTGATGCTAATGCTCTTCAATTCCCTGAAAAGTGCATATTGTTGCATGAAACTAGGAGCCAGTTGAAGACTGCCACTTGGATAGGTTACCAGAATCTTGTCACACACCTGTAAAACTAACACAGAGACAACAGGGTCATAGAAGTATAGCACAGGAGGAGGCCATGTGGCCCATTGTGCATGTGTTGCTTCTTTGAAAGAGCTATCTAAATAATCCCACTCCCCTGCTCCTTCCCCTTAGACCTGCCTTTTCTTTTCAAGTATTTACCCACTTTCCTTTTGAAAGTTACTGCTGAAACAGCTTCCACCATCCTTTCAGGCAGAGAGTTAATTTGCCAATTATCTTTAATCTGGGTCCTCTGTTTAGCAACCACATCGCCACTGGTTATTGACTTCATAATATTGAACACCTCTCTCAAGCCTTTCCTTAAGCTTCTCTGTTCTAAGGAGACCGATTCTCCAGTGTCTCCAGATAACTAAAGTCCCTCACTCCTGGTATCGTCTGGAAGAGCTCCAGAGAGGGAGCTGGGGGAGAACATGCAACAAGTAAAAAATTATATTACAATTGCTCAAGCCTGCCATAATTTATGTTGGTGTTCTTACTATGCTATTTGTTGGGAGGTGGGTTTCCATTTTGCTTCTCTTTATCAAACAAAAACAGAAAATGCTGGAAAAACTCAGCAGGTCTGGCAGCATCTGTGGAGAGAGAAACAGAGTTAACATTTCGAGTCCGCATGACCCTTCTTCAGAGCATACGGATTCGAAATGTTAACTCTGTTTCTTTCTCCACAGATGCTAAGATTTTCCAGTATTTTCTGTTTTTGTTTCAGATTTCCAGCATCCGCAGTATTTTGCTTTTATCTTCTTGCTTCTCTTTATTATGGTTTTAGAATATATATTTGCACTGAGTGAATGAAACACAGAGCCCAAAGCAAAAAGCCAAACTCACATTCACAGGTAAAAGTGTTCAAACGAAAAAACATATATTTTGTAAATATCAAAAATATATACTGCTCAATAAACGTGTTGTGTTTGAACATGCCAGAGTTGTACTGGCACCGTTCTCTACAGTACTACATAGCTGCTGACTGCTGCTTCCTTCACCAATACAATATGTATTTGGTACAAGGCACAGCCCAGGCAATCAGGGATCCTATCAACATCATACTGGCCCCGACTACCATGCAGCAGGGCTGTTCAGCATTGTTGTCACAATGGCCAGGCTAGTCAAGGGGCTGCCAGTTCAGTATGAGTTCATAAGCCACATGCCATCTAGCACTATTCACAATTCAACGATCCACTGCAATTCCATGATTCCAGCTGGAATGTTTAACTTAGCTAAAATCAGTGGGGCTGGCCTGGAGTCAGAGTCCCTTTCAAGGCAATACCTGTGTGTACATCAACCCAGATCAGTGTCTGGTACAACTGTGATTCCTCCCACAGTCGAAAAGCTAGCTGACACATGCCATCCGGAATCCCACATGAAGAATAGGTATCAGAAGGGATCTAGTGCCCAAGGAAAACGTACCCCATCAGGAATCAAAGCTTTCTAAAAAGCAGTACAGCAAGGAATATTCAGAGACGTCTCCTCAGCCATAACCGATTACTGAAAGACTGGGATATGGATGTATTATGGTAGACTGAACAGGCATGTATACTGTACCCAGGTCACAGGGTACAACTTATAGTACCTATATATCATACAGTATCAACACATGCTGCAAAAACGTATCATAGTGTGCCATACTGATATTTACTACACTAGCGTCACAGCACTAACTTATTGCAGACTATTATCTGCATATATTCAGCACTCGTATCACAGGGCATTATCCTGGCATGCACTGCTTCGATATACAGAGAGTTTCAATGTGACATATATAGACAAACATAGAGAGACACATAATGCAGCATCATGTTACCATGTGGACATAAACTGCACTGAAATATCACGGTGTACCACATGGACATACATTGCAGTCACATATTATAGGGTTATGTGCCATATCCAGGTACCACAGAATGCTGTACTCTCACATGTTGCACAAATATTGTTGCATGCACATTTGCTCAACATGTACTTCACTAATACATCACAAAGTATTACATCAACATATAATATACAGCATACAGTAATGACACATCACATCCCACTGACCCAACACAATGATCTGATATCAGCATTTGGACTGCCCTCAAAATATATAACACACAATTAAGACAACAACCTGTGTGATACACGCAGTTTAAGATAATTACAGTGAGTACAGAATAAAGTGGGTGAGACAAAGCAAACAAGACCTTCATAACCAAGCAAGAAAGAAACCGTTTCCCATAAACCAGCAGATCTGCCTATACTGCACAATACAGAGTATATAAAACACACAGACAAAACACATTGAATTATTGTAACAATGAAAGAAGAGTTGTCATTCAGACATATGTACTGTGTGAGAAAAAGCCAAGTTCCCAAAAACTGAAAGCTATTCAGTCACAAATACCCAGTCACCTTGTGTGTCATGATTAGATCAGAAAAGAAGTGAAAGATTAATGATGATTCTAAATGGAGTTCAAATTACAACGAAAAATTTCTGGGAATCAAAACATAAATCATCTATGCAATAGTTTGCTTCATCATTTGTTTTTTTTTCCAAAGCCTGAGCTCGATGAAACAGTATCCTTGCCAGGTACAACAGCTGGATCTGTACCTCATGTGGGATGGCAGGTGGGGGGGAAGAGCAGTGAGAGGGAAAGCCTGATCATGCAAAGAGCTTCGAGATATATAGCACTGGTTGATTGGAGTTAATCAGAGTCTTTTGTTCCCCTCAGTTTCTCCCTCTCCCTCTAATACAAATGCTGGCTCTTGCCAGGGTACAGCTCCAAGAAGAATAACAGCTCATGGGTTCCTCATCCAAGTGCACCATAATGCTACATGTATGAATCCAGACAGTGTGTGTTGGAAGGCTGTTCAGTCACGAGCAGCCATACAGCCTGGCCTGATCCTGTACTCAGTCTAAAGTTGCCAACCCTCTAGAATTGGCCTGGAGTCACCGGGATATGAAGGTTAATCCCCAGGATACTGCTGAAAGCAAGGGTAACTGGGGAATTTAAATTCAGTTAACTAAAATAAATCTGGAATGAAAAGCTAGCATCAATAATGATGATCATGTAAAATACTAGATTGTCGTAAAAACCCAGCAGGTTAACTCCTATCCTTTAAAGAAGGAATTCTGCCAGCCTTACCTGGTCTGAACTATACGCAACCCCAAAACCCACAGCAATGTGGTTGTCCCTTAACTGCCCTCTGAAATGGCCAAGCTAACCACGCAGTTGACAAGACAGTTGCTCACCACCACCTCCTCAAGGGCAATGAGGGACACAGAATATATGCTGCCCTTGCTAATGGCACCAACATCCCATGAATGAATTAAAAAAAAGCACAGGGGCCTTTAAAAATTATTTATTTTCCATCATCTTTGAACACTTCTGTTTAGAAGTTCTAAAAATACTGAAGACTGGGCAAAAAGGTTATTTTGATGGACAGTCAACTTTCAAACTGGTATGGGAAGGGCAGGAATGGAATTGTTGGTCAACCAGTGGTGGGAGTTTCAGGGTGGGGCAGTTGTAGCCAAGAAGTCAATGACAAAATCTCCATGGACATGCAGAACTAAGGTTGGCGCTCCTAACCTCACTGATGCCCGTAAACATTCAGTTTTAGGTGACAGGGGCTGGAATACTGGTCAATTTCCACCTAAACAATATTAATAGGATCCAAGCCAATTGATGAAGCTGAAACCAAGATACAATGCTTATCTTTATTGAGAGAGTTTATTGACTTTTTCAGTCTCACAACTCTCCTCCTCTACAACCTAGTGTCCCAGCTATCCCCTATTTATATTCTCTTTTAATAAAGCAAATGGCCAAAAGAAAATATACTAACAGATGGGGGTGACAGCATCTGTTGGGGCACTGTAACTAAAACAAAAACATCAAAGGAAACTTAACTAACTAAACCAAAATATCATTCCCAGGGATGACAATGCACCCCAGATCCCCTATTTATGTGTGCGTAAAGACAATTAATGCACAACACCTGTTTCTCTTAACATTAACAATGTAATTGACAAGACAACAACAACCAACTCCACAGGCTCAGCCCTGGGGTTCTAAGACCTATTTTGGGAAAACCCCATATATTACGCTGGCTTTAATTAATTAACCAAGCACAAGCACAGGGAATCCACCTGGGACCTAGCTGATCTTTCAAGTCTGTTTTGTTTGCCTATTTCCCGTGCTATTGCTGATTTGCAGGAGTGACAGGGAGACACGGATAGGGTTGATGAATGTTAATATTTTTCACGTGCGTACTGTGTGTATAGGCTTCTGGTAAGGTGTACCCTTCCTTCAAAGATGTTCTGTCTAACATTGCACAGAAATGCTAAAAGAAAGCTATGTTTTAAAACAGTGTTACTGGACAGTCATCCATGTCAGAACATAAAATCAAGCTGTGAGAAAAAATGTGCTGTTTTTATTACTGAACGTTGGCTGTGCTGAATCGCCCCTTTTTACAGAGCTCCCAATTTGAAGAAAGCCTTAAGAAGGTGAAGACCTCAGTGGAGCAGCAACATACTGGCCAAGAGTTCACGGTCACTCTAGCCTCCCAGAGGCTTGGGACTGTCACAGGCCCTTCATTAATCTGGCCTAGCATAAATTATTCAAGCAAGGTAATAAGCATTACAAATACCAGCAAATGTTCAGAAGATTAGTGCATCACGCTCAAAACTGAGGGCGAGATGAAAGTCTCCCTTTCTTACAAAGTACCTTGTTAAGGCCTAAGTACAGCTTTGAGAGAACTAAAGGGTTAAACAACTCTGGAACAGCCTTAACAAGCCTCTCAGACAGCGGCTTACTGTCCCTCTTAAAAACCTCTCGCCAAAGGTGAAGCCACAAGGGCCAATCTTCCTGATCCTGCCACCGGGCCAGGTGTTGGATGGAATGTGGTGGAGGACATATTACTGAATGGAAGCTGTTCAATTTTCTGTTCATTAATTGAAGCAGAAGATCAATCGAATTCTCTTAAGAAGTAGCTCATCCAATTTTCCTACATACATTTTGTACTGGCAATCAAATATCCCAGGCGCAGAAACATAGGAACAGGAATCAGCTATTCAGCCCTTCAAACCTGTTCCGCCATTCAGTCGGATCCTGGCTGATCTGTACGGTAACTCCATTTACCAGGCTTGGTCCCACAACTCCCAATACCATGCCTAACAAAAATCAATCAATCTTAGTTTTGAACCAGAAAATGTGTCTCATCATACCCCATACACCTATAAGATTCAACCCCTGTTCATACCTCTGTTGAGTCAGCTGATCTTAGGTGGGACTTGGGCAGGGTAGCTACGATTGTTCTCAGCCAGATTAGCAAGGGGCAGGGGAAGGATGTGTTAAGAAATCAGATAGGTACCTGATTGCTACCCAGTGATACCCAACCCTGCTTGGAATGTGTCCATCGGGACAATCTGGTGAGAGAAGAACTGGTTTTGGTTTTTATGTCCCCCATTCTGAGGATGAAATGTCCGCCAACACTTCAAAGTCAAAACTCGTACTTCAACAGCAAAAGTATCAGAAGTTAGCTGGAGGGTTTCCTCTGGAATGGGATCCAGCAAGGAGTCAATGCTTTGAGGAGATGTGGGCAGAAAGTAAAAATTGAAGGAAGACTTGACATTTTTTAAAAAATAACAGGAGACAAGAACTGAAGAAAGACTTTGGTTCATTATCACTCTCAACAGTGCAGAACTGTTATTAAATCTCAGTTGAAACCCTGGAGAAATCCAGCTGTAATTCACTTTAACAGTGCCAGCCCTAATACCCGGCCTCTGTCATAATATGATTCCAGCTATACAGACTCACCACTCAAGGGAATAGCCAAGCACCAGGTGATGGGTCTGAATTGCAGAGTGATTCAAGAAATGCCACTATGCTTTGTCTTCACCTTCATATGATGAAGCCTACCCAGAAAAATTAAAACATGGAGATGACCCGTGATTGATCAGCAGGTAAAGCTGAGCCAAGATAATCTCTTGAATTAGTTCCCATCACCTAAGGGGCTCAGAGAGAAATTTCCCAGGATTTGTTTTATCCTGAAAATAGTCTGAGTTTTTGACCTGGATTTTCAACTCTCCCAGAAGGACATATGGTTTTGGGTGAAGTGGGTGGGGTGGAGAGGGGAGGATATACATTTTGATACATGAGGGTATCAAAGTAGTGCGGGAAAAGCTGGATGGATGAGTGAGTCTTTTCCTGTCTGTCATTGTTCACTTGTTTGTAACTAAGCCAGGCAGACCAGAACCTCCCAGGTCTGATTCGTTAGATGAGATGGCAATTAGAGCAACAACTGATCCCAGTGTCCTTGCCAGGGAGGAAGACAGAAAAGCAAACTCAGCCAGTGTCTCCCTCTCCTGTTGGCAGGCCTGCCAGGTATGCATGGACATCAGGTGAGGCCACAAACAGGCTGAGCTGTTAGTTCCCACCCTCCCACTGACACTGACCAAATAGGCTCACACAGGACGATTTAAATTAGCGTAGGCTATGCCCTCTGTGCAACTGTATAACATCAAATATGTGAGGGCAGGAGGGGAGGGGCATGAAATCCAAACCCCTCTCTTGTCATTTCTAACATTACCAGACCTATGTATAATCCAAGTTCAAATCACTCATTTTATGCTGACATAGAATTACAGATTTTAAAGCTCAGAGACAGGCCTTTCAGCCCATCTGGGCCATGCTAGTGTTCATGTTCCACATAAGCTTCCTCCCACCCCTCTTCATCTCACCCTATCAGCATAACCCATTTTTTCTGCCTCGTGTGTTTACCTAGCTTCCCCTCACATTTGTCACTATTTGTCACAAATACTCCTTGTGGTAGTGAGTTCCAGACTCTAATCACTCTAGGGATAAAGAAGCTCCTCCTAAATTCCCTATTGGATTTATCAGTTTTGGTCTCCCCATCAGTGGGAACAGTTTCTCTATGTCAACCCTATCAAAGCCCATTATATTTGTAAAGACCTCTTATCAGTCTCCCCTCAGCCTTCTGACGACCTGTCTGCACACAGACTCTATTTTTATCAGGTTTGTAACCTAAGTGTTTGCTTGCCAAGCACCACTTTCTGCAAAAGAAAATAACTAATAGTGTTCTTGTATAAATACAAACATTATAGATGCAATTTCATTTCTGACTATTAAAAATTGAGTATTTTGTTCTATGCAGAAATGCACTTGTATAAAATTTCCAAAAATCATACATCTATCTTTAAAAAAAAATGTTACTATTATTTTCATTCTTAAAATAAGGCTGCAGACCTATGCAATGATGTCACCATCCTCCTATTAAATTAATGATTAATGGCCAACACTGTGTAACGAGTGATGTGTTGCTATGGCACCGACACTACAGCTTGGTACCTAAAGGGTTACAATAAAGCAGCTTTTATTCATTTCTTTCCCCGCACCCCTGCCTTCAGTCACTGCTCCTAGGTTCACTCAAGGCCTCTGAAAGCGTCTTTAAGGTACTCGAGTGAGCTCAGCGCTCCCAACATAGCGGCAGCTTAGTGGCCGGTCTCAAGCCCAGAAGGGACCAAACTGACAAGCAAAAAAAAAAAACCAGGCGTCTCTTTCCATTTCTCCCCCCCCCCGACTAAATGCTGGTTGCAATCCACCCTGACTCTGGCTTACAGTTCCATCCCCCTCCATGTCCCCTCCCCTCCTCTCTCGCACTATCTCTGCTGCAATTTCTTGCCAGCTGCACAATATCGTAATATCTCCCAGCACCTCCCGCAGGCACCTGCTTTGAGAGAGAAGCAGCAGCGTACTGTAAATGATATTTGATTTCATTTTTTTCCTTGGGACCAGAAGGGAAGTGGGGGGGTGGGGGGGGAGAGGAGAATAATTCACTATCAGCTAAAGCGAGTAGCATTGGGGGAGTGGGCAATGATTTAACTGTTATTCTGAAATGAGAGAAAAGCAACATTCAGCTTTCCACCATAGAATATAAATGAATTGAGAGGAGAAAAAATATAAATGAAAAAGCTGGCAAGTCATCGGGAGCATACAGCATCATTAGGCACAGAAATTTTCACCTACTCATTGCAAACACATGCACAAACACAAATACGCGCACACACACACAGACAGACAGACAGACAGACACTCACAGTGCATGTGTCCCTCCTGCTCACCTGGATAACGGTGTCCTCTGTTCTAACTGAGTGATGGACTCTCCCAGAGGTACTGTTATTTAGCAGCCCTGCATCCTGGCATCTACTGAAAAGAAGCCCCATCTGCATGGCCTGTCAGGGAAACCATCGCAATAGACCAGTGCTTCTCTCTATGGCTATCAAGCAGCAAATTATCATATTTCATGTGTCGTCGCTCCGGCGTTGCTACGAGCTTATTGGCTGGCGCCTGGAGCAGGAAATGTCAATGGCAATACAACATCGGTCCTGGATGCTTCACAATGCAGCCGCGACAGACTGGGTTTAAGACTAGGCTCGCTGCAGGAGGAGTTCAGCTCCTGACCCCGTCTCTCTCTCTCTCACACACACACACACACACACACACACACAGCTGGAACAGAGGCTTGTATTGGAGCAGGCGTGTTTCCTGTTTCTTTTTCGCAGTAGCTTAAGAAAGAAAAAGGGGAGGACGTCACTTGGTTTGCACCCCTTAAGGGTGTCAGGAGATATGTGTCAAAGTTCAGCTCCCTCTTTTTTCAATAAGATGTGTATGTGTGTGAGAAAAGAGGAGGAGTCGCCGTGAGGAGAGAATGGGGCATTACCACCAGTCATTTATCAACAATTCGAAGCTTATCTAACACAGGGAAATCGGCCAGAGTCCAGAGAGACAGGTACACAACACACTGCATGCAACATGGAAACGGGCACAAACATTCCGTCTTGTTTATTCTCTTAACGGCGGCACGGAGAGAAAATGACAGTATTTCTTTGGATGCCAGGCAACAATCCTGTAGTGCCAAAAAAAAGTTATTTTAACTGCTGCATTTAACCCTTCTGCTTAAAGTTAAAGTATTTTTTCCCTCTCCTTTTTCACGTTCCTGTAAATTTGGGTGAAATAAACGAGCCCTCGCTGGCCCGAGACGGCTGCGCTTTGCAATTTCCTGCCAATTTCTTTGGATAACAATGTTTTACTGGGCTGTTCTGGAAGACACCACCTTCTGCGCAGGACCAGAGTCAAGTGTAGGTTACTGCCAGCATTCCAGAATTGTCCCAGAGTCTCCCGGGACTATCAAACATTAATCCCCAGCACCCTGCTGCTTGTGACACCAGGAGAAGGCACCACTTATATACTGTAACAAGCAGAAGCAGTAAGTTCCTCCTTACTGGGAAAGTTCTGATTGGATCAAAATGGGTCAGACTAAAAGTGGCTGTTGGGTTAGGAGGTGTTCTGTGAATAACTGCTTATAAAAGTACTTGCTAAGGTTTCCTCCATAGCCTTGCACCAGGGAATTTTCACAGAATCTTCTCGGTAAAAGGAATTGGGAGAAAAATATTGAAGGGCCATTCAAAAGTAATTTTTTTCATTTCCTTTGTGCTCAGAAAGAAAGATGCCAGTGCGTGAAGTCAGCCAGCGGGGAGAAATGGTTGCGCACCAGCTTCCTCGTGTGTCCTGACAGAACAAAACCTTCATCGAATGGCGGGGAAACCAAGATGACTGGAGGTTTCGTTCTGCTGCAGCCATCGCCCGCCAGAACAGCCGTTCCGATATTCCACATGGCACATCTTCCTCAGTCTGTTCTGTCGTTGAGGACTTGTTTGCCAGAGCCCAGTCAGGCTGAGTATTTCTAGGGTTCCAAAACAGGCCTTCCTAGCAACCAAAGCAGCCCAGCCAATAAGGGGCCGTGGCTTCTGTGGGGTGACAATCCGAGTCGCATTTCCACTCCGCTCCTAGTTACTTACCTTGAAATACAGCCGCACCACCTTTCTCGCCCGACCTTCCAACTCGGGCCAGGTGAGAAAGGTGCAGTGCAGCGGGTTCCCATAGCCTTGTGTCAAGGGCTGCTGAGTTGGAGGTAAGGAAGACACATCCTTCTTTTACAGCACTAGCTGCTGTAAAACAGGTCCAGTCACTTTGAGAAGCCAGGGACACGGTTAAATGTATAAGGTAAGCGGGTAGGATGGAGGGGTGGGATTGGTCGGGGGGATGGAGTTTGGTAGTCAGGGGTATGGGCTGGTGGTAGGCAGGGGGGTATGGTGGTCGGGGGTGGTCAGTGGGGAGGGTGGTTAGTGAGCGGGGCGGGGGCTAGTCAAATGTTCAGTGGGGAGGGCCAGATAGTTGATGAGGCTAGAGGGGGTGGGGAGGGCAGTCTGGGGGGAGGCTCAGGCGGGTAGAGCAGGCAGTCCGGGGGTGGAGGTTGGAATGTCGAGGTATTGTCGCATGGGGCGGGGAGGTAGTCAGGGTTCCTGTGGGGAGTGGGGGTGCCATGTGAGGCATCGGTGGGGGCGGGTGGAGATTAGTTGTGGGCAAGGGGTGTGGAGGGTGGGGGTTTGGGGTGGTCAGTACTATAGTTGCCCAGGGGTTTTAATTCTTCTAACTTTTTCAAGGTAACTATTCCTGTAAGACAGTTGGAATCTTGCAGTTTAAATCTGGGTTTTGGATGGTTCCCTGTTCAGGGAAATTGCCATGCAATCTTCGCATGAGCACTTCCATGTAAAAGCGCATCTTTGGGGCACCCCTCTGGGTACAATGCCCCGGAGATCATAGGTTATGGACCAAGGAACCCCACCATACTTCATCCTGTTTTGATCAAGCTTTTTTTATTCGTTGCCTAGGTTCCATGGCGAGGATGAGAGGGGTAGACTTTGGAACTTCTTTGTACACTTTCATTATTAGTTACAAAAGTATTTATTTATGGTGGGTGGGAGGGGGAGGTTGTTTGTCTGATGCAAATCTCCAAGAATATGATCAGCCAGAGTTGGCAACCCAAGTGAAATCCAGACTGGGTAAAAGTGGCAGAGTCCCCTGAAGGAAATTAGTGAACTAGCTGGGTCATTCCCATTGCCATTTTTATTTCCCTTGGCACCAGATTAGTTGAAGCTAATTGCGAGCTTAAATCCCACAATTTGCAGGGGTGGGACTTGAACTCGCAGCATCTGGGATACTGGTTCAGCAGCAAACTGCTGTGTTCTGCTGCAAGTGAGAATTTAGAATTTTGTACCAGCATTTACTCCATTTCCTGTCAGAAAGTGGAGTATTATCAAGGCGGCCCCGAATTAAGTGCTTGCGTATATGGCAATATCCTTGCCGTGGGAATGAAGACAAGTCCAATATGACAAATAAAAGAAATGTTATGTAGTTTTGCAAAAAAAAACACCTGGAAGTATCTGAAGGCATAAAGTTGCATTATAGCTTTGGGTGCCATCAGAAATGAACAAAAAACTGTCCTCTCCCAGATGTGTGTCTTTAACATTTCCTGTTCATATTTCAAATTTACAGTATTTTCAAAAATCTCTTTATGTAAGTTTATTCACCATGTGAATGAAGTGATGTCTGAAACAAGGCTTTAATAAGTGACTGTTAATTAATCACAATTAGAGTGTCAATAATGCAGCTTCCACTGAATTGGATGAATTTAGTCTTTTACAAAAAAGCAAAGTAAGTTAAAATGCATGCATTGCAATGAGTGTGGGAAATAAACCGGGCAATCTGGAAGCAATTATGCACTTGAAAAGGAAATATTTACAGATCAATGGGAAAGAGCAGGGGCGTGGGACTAATTGAATAACTTTTTCAATCATCTGATACAATGGGCTGAATGGTCTCCTTCTGTGCTGTTTGATTCTATGATTTTAGGGAAATTATAGACTTAGAATGAACAGGAACCTGGGTGCAATCTGGACAAGAATGGGAAATACATATCTTCAACTGTCTTCAGCTACCTTGATCCTAAACTCTGGAATACCCTCGCTAAACCTCTCGGCCTCTTTCCCCCTCTCCCCTTCTTTAAGGTGCTCTTTAAAATCTTTCTTTTGACTAAATTTTTGGTTACCTGTTCTAAAGTCTCCCCATGTGGCACAGGGTCAAATTTTGTTTGCTACCATTCCTGTGAAGTGCTGTGAGACATTTTTGGCTGGATTTTCGCCACCAAAGTGGATAGCTCGAGGCTGGAAATTTCCCAACTCAGCAGACCTGCCTCGATTTAAAGGGCCCTTGGAATCTCTCAATTTTCATTCTGGGAGACGGATGCAGGATGGATTCAGACCCGTGGACCTCGTAAGTAGATCCTATGCGGTCACAGGGCAGGAGAGTGCTGAGGCAGGTGCCAAGGCAGGCTGGTCAGAAGGTCCACCATAATTTTCTGGAATAGTTATAATAAAAACAGTTAGGCCCTCTAGTCCTCACTCCTCAGACCCCCTTACCACCCCCCCTCCCCCACTCCTCATGGTCCCTCATATACTCCATGCCAATTAATGCCCTCCATCCACTCTGTATGCCTCTTTGTACCCTACATGACAACTCAATGCCAGTTCATGCCCATTCACCCAGTGTGCACTATGTACATAACCAATGAGCCATATAATGACAATGGCAAGTGTAGGACTGCTGAGAATAAAACACCTATTCTGAAAAGCTCTTTGAAAAAAACTGTTGTTCCTACAACTTGATAAAAAGTCAATCAGATAGGCCATTAAAGTGTCAATAGCAGAGGCTTCAAACACTTCACACTTCTTAATCTTGTCCAAATTATCACTGAGACATTGACAAATAGATCAGGGAAAGAACAGCTTATAATAAACACTTAGAGATGTCAATCAAGCAAAGTCAACAATTCATTTATCAAAACAAAATCCCTGCTGAGCTTTTATTGGTTTGGGCTCTCAGCCAAGCATGCATAATGAGGACAGGTGGAAACTCAGCTGGCCCTGTGAATGGACACCGAAAGGACATGAATTGGCATTGAATTGGCCTGGAAGGTATGATGGACAATGGGAAGTGGCTGGGAAGAAAAAGTTGTCATTGAGTTGGCATGGAAGATATGAAGGACCCTGGGGAGCAGCTGGGGGCATGAGTTAGCATTGAGCTAACATGGAGAGTATGAGAGAGTATGGGAGTGGTTGGGGGGTATGACTTTGATTTGAGTTAGCGTGGAGAGTATGAGGGCCATGGTGGGTAGCTGAGGGGCATGGGTAAGACCTATTGTAAAGAGCAAAAATGGAGCAAATATAAGAAAAGAGATCATTCAGTATTCACCAAATTAATATTTGTGCAGTGGCAAGTGGACACATTTTGTCCATGTGTACAGTGTTTTTTATGCAACACACTGTATGACCATGTCTCATTTCTCCCTGCCCTGCCAAAATTTGTACTAGGCTACAACAGGTGACACTAAGTCTGACTGATGGTGCAGTGTCCTGCATACAACCACTTTGCAGCCCTTTGGTCCTTAAGGGTCGATAACCAGAAGTCATGGATTTAAAATAATTGGCAAAAGAATAGAGGGAAGATGAGGAGAAACTGTTTCAAACAGAGTTGTTAAGATCTGAAACATTCGATCTGGAAGGGAGGTGGAAACTGATTCCATAGGAACTTTCAAATTGGACATATATTTAAAGAGCACCAAATTTGCAGGGTTACTGGAGAAAGCTGGACTCTGGCACTAAATTGAATTTTCTTTCAAAGAGCCAGCACAAGCACAGGGCTGAATAGCCTCCTTCTGTGTTGTAAGATTCGATGATTCTATTTTGACTTTACCTTTCAAAAGGTTCCCGAATCCAGGTTATGGTTCACCACTCCTCTGAGGGGCCATGAACCATGAGTCATACAAACATGTGAATTAGGAGCAGGAGGAGGCTATTTGGCCTCTTGAGCTTGCTCTGCCATTCAGTATGATCATGGCTGATCGATTGTGGCCTCAACTCCACATTCCCACCGACCCCTGATAACCCTTGGCTCCCTTGTTAGTCTACCTCTGCCTTAAAAATATTCAAAGACGTTGCCTCCACCGGTCTCTGGGGAAGACAGTTCTAAAGACTCACGGCCCTTTGAGAGAAAAATTTTCTCCTCGCCTCTGTCTTAAATGGAAGACCCCTTATTGTTAAACTGCGTTCACTTGTTCTAATCTCTCCCACAGGAGGAAACATCCTTTCAGCACCCACTCTGTCAAGTCTCCTCGGGATCTTATATGTTTCGGTAAGGTCACCTCTCATTCTTCTAAACTCCAATGGATACAGGCTCATCCTGTTTAACCTTTCCTCATGGAATAACCCCCTCATGCCAGGTATCAGTCGAGCGAACCTTCCCGGAACTGCTTCTAATGCATGGGGAAGCTGGCCCAACTCCATAAAAATTGCGAGGGTGGGGGGAACGAGGAGATACCTACCACTGCAAGGAGCTAGCCAGGTCGGGAATGAGGGGTGCAGGCTCCCCACCCACACACTTATCCTGTGTCAGCGAAAATTGCTAGCATAGGAGATAGGGGTGGGAATATCCTGGATTGGAGTGCCAACTGCCATTTTTTAAATGGCTGTGGAATTGTCTGGACCCCGTGAAAATCCAGCCCTTTGCATTGTTAATGCCTTATATAAGTGTAAGTTGTGATATAGTTATGCAGATTAGAAAACTTAAATATCATTGCTCTTGTATCCTTATATCCAAATATATTTTTAAAATGCACGTATGCAACAACTGGGAATGTGCTGCACACAAGCAGCATTCCGTTTAAGCTGGATGCATGTGTGGCTGTGCAGCAACCTTAAAGTGACCGCACAGTGCAACAAACAGGTCACACACAGTGAAGAGAAAGTAGAGGGAACATTAGTCACAGCAAAGATCCCTGGACCTGCATTCCACCAATCCACCAACACCTCTTTTTCCTTGCTGCCTACATTTACCCATACTTTCTGTCTCTCGTCATTTCCCTATCCATACGGCTACAATCTCTTCAGTAGTTCATGTCTCTTTTTTTAACTACGTCTGTTATCTGGCAAGTTAATCAAACAACATATAGACAAACTCTGCCACATTCTCTTTATCAATGTTTTCTGCAAATTCTCAACATTCAATTAAGCTGGTTAAGTACAACCCATGCTGATTGTCCCCAGTCAGCCCATGGCCAGAGTCATTGAATAACTTTTGTACTTCAGCAAGGTCTCGGCTCTTAACCAGGCTATCAAGATTCAGATGATCTGGTCATTCATCTCATTGCTGCTTGTGTGATCTTGCTGTGTGCAAATTGTCTGTCCTGTTTCTTATCTTACATCAGTGACTATTCCTTCAGCGACAGACCTGTAATAACCAATATTTTACCTGGGTATCACACAGAATGCTCAGAACACTTTCTCTGCACACAAGCCACATTCAGAAGATTCAAATCTTTGAATATTACACACTGGGTGGTTTCCACATACCAAGGTTCAGAATCTCATTGGCCCATTTTGGTCTTTGACAAAATCTCTGCGACCACAATGGCACAAAAACTTAGGAAAGTTAAGCCGTTTGAGTCTCCAGGGTCAATATTTTTGACACCAAAACAAAAGGACTATTTGAAAATACATTTATGTTAAGAAAACTACGAATGAGGAACTAATCCATATTAATCCATTCTCCTCATTATGAAACCTAGTCATAGAAAGAATCATGAATGTTACACTGTTCGCTTTCCACAAACAGCAAAACTTGCTCATTTTGAAAGCTACGCATGCAATCGCTGACTCAGTGCCCGGAGGGTTAAAAGTGTGGGTTTCAGTTCACCGCACGGTTACCCAGAACATAGAAAACTCAACAACAGCACCAACTGAAGGAGATGAATTGCACATTTCACTTCAAAATGCTGCACAATCTAAAATTTGGTTGCATGTGGGATTACCCTAATGGTTAAACATTATAATCTTTCCAGAGTCACAAATTCCCCACACGCTCTCACCAGCACAAGGTTATCTGATCATCTTAATATTAAACACAAACTGCAAACTTTCATTTTTCAGTGTTATGCGATTCCAAAGTTAGCCACTGAAGTAAAATGTGCAGAGAGGGGAAAAAGTCTGAGGCTGTTTTTTTTTAGCTTTGCAACTACGCTGCTGCATTATGCAGTGGGTCTGATTCTGAAATATCCTCATGCAATGACAGACTCCTCTCTCCTGCAGCTCTGAGGGTTTGTGATGGTAAGTTTGCAGCAGTCTTAACCCAGCTCCTATTAAACATGGGCTAGGGTTATCAACTCCAATTGGACAAATTCCTGGAGATTTCAGCACATGATTTCTCCTCTCCAAACCCCCATTCCATTATCATTTGTTGCCTGACAGCTCCAAGCTTGCACTTCCCGTATCAAGTGTAAAGTGAAAAGACTTTGATATTTGATTGGAAGATTCTCGGTTGTCAATCAGTCAATTTTCCCCATCTCCAATGCTTTTATGACCAATAAACGGAAGTGTTCAAAAGAAATGGAAACAAAACACAATTTTATTGCATGCCCTATGATTTCCTCCCAGGTGTTAATCTCTGGAGTGCTGAGGACTTTAACCTCGAATTCCTGGAGACTCCAGGGCAATTCTGGAGAGTTGGCCAACCCTAGCAGGGGCCCACGAGATAAAGCTGCCATGAGTTGACATTCATTCAGAAGCCATTGGACATTGGATAGTGGATGTGAGAAGTTGTGAATGTCACACTGATACATAGTGAAGGGATGTGCTTCTGAGAGTAGGGTTAAGGCACATTGCAATCTCAGCAAGGAGTTGGCAGGGCATAACCTTTTTTTTTTGCTGTCAATCAAGGCTGACTTTTAAACCATTTAAGGAATCCCTAAACAATTTAGTCACCTGGTCATTGTTCTACTCCAGCCACAACAAAGCTACAGTAATGTGAGGCTGTTCCTGGAGAGGCCTTGTACTGCTCATCAGAAATCAAATCGACTAACTTGATCTCAAGCTGCAACATAGAGTTTTCATCATTGCAAAGCCAGAGGGGAGGCAATGACATAGTGGTATTGTCACTGGACTAATATTCCAGAGACCAAGGGTATTGCACTGGGGACCTGGGTTCAAATCCCACCATGGCAGATGGTGAAATTTGAATTCAATACAAATCTGGAATTAATGGTCTGATGATGACCGTGAAAACCGTTGCCAATTGTTGTAAAAACCCATCTGGTTCATTAATGCCCCTCTGGGGAAGGAAATCTGCTGTCCTTACCTGGTCTACCTGCATGTGACTCCAGACCCACAGTAATGCGGTCGACCCTTAGTGCCCTCTGATGGGCAATAAATGCCTGCATCCAATGAATAAAAAAAAATTCAACAATTTGCTTTAATGTAGGAACATGGTCCAAGGCATTTCACAGCAGTGTAATCAGACAAAAATTTACACTTGTTTAAAAGAGGAACCATTAGGACAAGTGACCAAAAGTTTGGTCAAAGAGGTCAGTTTGAAGCAATACAAGCGAAGAGAGAAGCAAAGAGGTTTGGGGAGGGAATTCCAGATCTTGGAGCCCAGAATGTTGAAGGCACAGCTGCCAACGGTGGGCAAAGAATGTGCAAAAGGCCAGAGTTGGAAGAGCCCATTGATCCTGGAGACTTCACATAAGCCTTATTCATGTTTAAGTTTTTGCAATACAGATGGAGATCAGCAAGCTTTATTGTTAGAGCACACTTGCTGGCGAAGGCACCTCCCAAGCTGTAAGAACACAAGAGTGAAAACTGAATACACAAATCATATGTTACATAAATTTTCCATTGGGCTCCCTAATAGTTCAGCTAGTAAATCCATCATCCAATGGCAGCGAACCCTACAGACAAAGAAGGTGCCAGATTTGATCCCAGTCTATACCAAGTGAGCTGAGGGCAAGAGCATCAGAGCAACAATTGTCTTCAGTGATGGAAAGCCACAAGAATTGGTGCTACCATGACATGGCAATACAAGGTCGCATCCTGGCACAAGCCAATTCCTTCGGGAAAGGAGTAAAAAAACTTGAATATCTTCAGGATGAAAAGGAAGAAATCATTTCATCGCACTAACAAAATGCTTCAAGATCTAATTCAGATTATTACTGAACCTTCTTTTTGTTGATTGTTGTCTATACAGCTTGAGCAGCAAGTGTGTCTACAACTGTTGAATTATCATCCTGTGTTCATTTCCTGTAGACCCAGACTATTACTGACAGGGCCTGATGAGAAGTCCGATACGTTATGGCAATGGTATGCTGCGAAGGCACTAACAGTTCCAAATCACATACATGTGGTATTGGTACAATGCAATGCTAGACCTGAGCAGCTCTTAAGTCACACATACTGTTGCTGCAGCATATTGCAAGGCCCCAGCCAGCTCAGCTTCTTGTACTAAATAGCTGCTATTCACCGGGTCCTTGGTCATTTTCATGAGACAATTGTGTCTCTCTTTCTGAGCAGGATTTCTTTGCACATTTAAAGCTGACAGTACTAAATTCAGAAAGCATTTATAGGTGGGAGAAACTTTTATGGTATTGTCCATTCATTAAGTACAATTTTGAGGCCACAAGCAGTGGCTTCTTGATGAATGATTGCACACGGTTCAAATCAATTATGATCACAAAATTAGAGCCAGGCCGTTCAGCAGCAAAATCAAGAGGCACTTTTTCACACAAAGGGTAGTGGATATTGGAACTATCTACCTAAAAGGCTGTGGATTCTGGGGGTCAATTTCAAGACTGAGATTGATATTTTTCTGGGTAAGGGTATCAAGAAATATGGAGCACAGGCAGGTCAAATAAAATTGAGTTGCTGCAGATCATGCAGCCATTATCTGACTGAATGGTGGAGCAGGCCTGAGGGCTGAATGGCCTGGTACTCTTCTTAACTGTTGTGCAACAAGGCACAACTTGAAAGGCAAGCTGTGGATCAGATATGTGATGTTAAAAACTTCCATGAATATTAAACTGAATAGAAAAAACCATAAAAGTTCAATGCTGAAATATGCAACAACTCTCAACACCCTCCTCCTTCTATCCCACAATTAAGAAATAATTGTAGGGGAAACATTTTATCAACATCTACTAACAGATATATTAAAGGCCTAAAAGTACCACCACACCTGTCTAAGAACAGTAAAAGTGACTGCTTATTCCATGGACATTCTAAAAGATTTTGTAGCACCATTAAGCTTTTGTGACAACCACTAAACTTAACAGTTGACAGGACTGTAAAGCTCTAGGGGTAGGAATTCAATTCAGTGCAATACTCTCTATTCCATGAAAAATACACCAAACGTTTGGCCAGTTAGTCCCCAGGTTCCCACTCACCTGACTACCCCCAAAAAAGGGTCAAAAAGTCTCAGCTGTACAGAGTCTACCTGCCACTTCCTGATCAATTCTACCCTGCAATGAGCAGGTAGCATGTGCAATCTATTGTGGGTGTTGGGCATAACTTGCAGAACACATAAGGAAACATTAGAGCTCTTTGTTCACCAAACAGTTTCACTTGTGCAAATTTCTTTAAGAGCTCCAAAATTCAAAGAACTGCATGGAACATGATTACAGAGATTTAAAAGGGATTAAAAATAGTGGAGATACAATGAAAGGTGTACCACACTCATGTGATACTGATCCCACTTCTTTCTCCCTTTATATTCATCAGTTTACTTCTTCCCATTTGCCCCTTGTTGCTTGAACTCTTGATACTCTTTTTGAGTAAACCTGTTTCCATCTGTTTCGGATGAAGTTACATTGTTTCATAGTTTTGCCATTGTGAGATTTGAACTCTTGATCTTTGGGTTATAAACCCAGTACCATAACCACTTGGCTATTTAGGCCAAGCTATAGTTTTGCCATTGTGAGATTTGAACTCTTGATCTTGGGGTTACAAACCCAGTACCATAACCACTTGGCTATTTAGGCCAAGCCCGTTAAGAAGATGTAACTCTTTCGAGTACAAAACCCGTTTCCATCTGTTTCGGATGAAGTTACATTGTTTCATAGTTTGCCATTGTGAGATTTGAACTCTTGATAATCTTTTAAATGAAAACCAAATCAACAAAATTGGGATAAATCAGGCACAGCCCTTGTTGCTTGAAGGATTGGAACTCCTACTGGGGCACAGCTTAATTCATATCAGCATGGGACATCATTCCAAGGATAGGAGCTATTACTAGGCCAAGCATTATGAGGGACATGGGTCCCTGTAATTCAACATTATCCACAACAAGCATTTGTATAGTGCCTTTAACATAAAGGAAAGACTTGCATTTATGACATTTGGACTTTTACCTGAAACCAGACAACAAGAGGTAACAGAATACGCATTTTTCCCTTTAAAACAATCAACACGAAAATAAAGCCCATCAAAATCTTGCATAAATAATCACTAATAACTATAGGGGCAGAAAGATCACATCAATGCAATTATGCGAACCCATCAATAGTCCACACATACAATGACTTTCATTTCAAGACTAGTTACCGGGGCAGGAAACAATGCGAGCCCATTAAAAACAACGAGACAACAATCACCTGGGGAAGCCCACCAAAATCAAACAAAGAACTAACCTTGATTCAGATTGAGATAAGAAATTTGAAAAAAAAGAACAGTATAACTGGGCCAGGAGATCTGAAGTGGGCAGTTTTGGCCAGGGACCCGGAAGGGTGAGCAGTTTTGAAACCAGGTTTTGGGCAGTAAGCAGTTTTGAAAGTGGAACAGGAGGCTGAAGCCGAGTTTAAGCAGGGAGCTGAGCCAAGCAGGGAGGAGATCTGGAGGTTTGCAGGCCTGCAGGCAACATCACGGCGAGTGGGAAAAGGGTGCAGGCTCAACCGAAGACAATGAGGCTGCAACCGCAGCCCTCCACGAAGATCAACCACCCACAACCGCACCCTCCAACCAACTGAAGAACCTTCGCAGATTCCACAGACCAGGACCACGTGGGGACGGCAGGCCCCAGAGGACACAAAGAGCATACCCCAAAACTGCAACCGGCTTACCTGGCTGGATTTCAAACTGTCAAGGAACCCTGGTTGGTGAGCATGAACCCTGACCTCTTCTAGTTCAATTTGGTTAGGTTTTGGGGGTGAGACAAGGGTAAGGGAATTAGTAGCTTGATTTTTCCCTCATTATGCCCCGTGTTCCCCATTCTTAACTAAGTGTACTTTGTAGGTCTGTATAATCTCAGTGTAATCCTAATGTTATAAATTCATTTGTGACTTCAATAAACTCAGTTTTTTTTCTTGCACCAAAACCAGTTGTCTGCTACACTTTGTCACAACCCCCAAATAAGTCCAAGGTCTAGAACCCAGGGAGTGGCAGCGATTCGAACCACTCAGAAGTCAGAGGTGAAAACACACCACCACCCCCTACACTTGCAAAAGTGAATTGGATAAATACTTTGAAAAGGAAAATCTTGCAGGGCTATTGGAAAGAGAAGAGGAAATGGCAATAATTCGATAGCTCTATCAAATAGCAGCATAGAAACGACAGGTCAAATGGCTTCCATCTATGGTGTATGATTTTAGCCACTGGTGCAAGCTCATAAACCATTCATCCACTCTCCACACAGATTATCCCTTGGGAGATGCAAAAAAAGCAAAAGAAAACAGTAGTCAATTCAGGAAAAACTCCGTGAAATTCCTCTAGCAAAACCAATGAAGCAGGGATGCCCACGATCATTACTATCAAAACTATCAACTTACTCTGAACTGGAATGGCCCACTTCTCCCAAGAACTTGTCAGGTTATCAAGTTCCAATTTGAAAGACTGTGTCATCTCCTTAATCACCACATGCTTCAGCACTTTTGTTTCACAAGGTGATGACTCTCTGAAAAGAAACCCTTCCTGGCAGTGCACTTAGCCCTTCCCCTGAGGATTTTATAGGCATGATCTCTGATCCCTCTGTCCATATCCATTTCAAATAACCTATATATCCAAACTCTATCCAATCCCTTTGTGATATAAAACCATTTCAGTAATAATCGGTTTGAAATTGAGGTCTCGAAAGTAATGAATTCCAAATCTTGAAGCCTATAATTGTTAAAGGGCCATTGACTCCAGTGGAAATCTGTATCCTCCTGTTTCTATATGTGTAGTATGATCATGCTGCAGATGACTTTTGGCCAGCCTTTTCAGCACCCTCTCAATATCCTTCACGATGTTTGTGGACAAATGTGGACACAGTGTTCTGAAGTGTGGACGTGTCAGAATCTTGACTAGTTTAAATATCATACTCTTTGAGTTTGTATTTCAATTGTGCTAGCCTTACAACTTAAAACCTTGGAGCCACACTTCCAAATTCTTGTGCAGCTTTAACAAGCAATCTGTGACGAGTCAAAGGTTTTGTTTTTGATATAACTGCAATGGATATCTTTGTATGGGACAGACATGCTTGCAATGCCTTAACCTCAAATGCATGATACTGCAATTTTCCACATTAAATGTCATGTAACACACATAGGCTCATGACCAACCTTGGCAAAATTGGCCTGCAACCAACTGATTTGGTTGGAATTATTAACCCGGCGTCCACTCTTGTATCACCTGAAAATTGAACCCTGATTATGTTTAAGCCCTCCTCTAGATCCTTTTAAGTCGTAATGCTAGCGCAGTTGAAATACAAACGCAAAGAGTATGATACTTAAACGAGATAAGATTCTGATTCCGCACTTGGGAGCATTGTGTCCATATTTAGTCCCCAAACATTGTGAAGGGTATTGAGAGGGTGCAGAAAAGTTTGATCAGAAAGGTCCTGTAAGGAAGGGCTTACAGAAGGGGATGGAGGTGAGATGGCAATGGAGCTAGAAGGGGGGGGGGGGGGGGGGGGGGGGGGGGGGGGGGGGGGGGGTGGGGGGGCTGGCGGTGGCACAAGTGGGGTTGAAGAAGGGAATTCCAGAGTATAGGGACTGGCAGCTGGAAGAAATTTGGGTGAAAGGGGGAATGGTGAGGTTGGGGCTGAGTGGGGATGCATAGAAGGCAAAGTCAGGGTAATAGGGAGTCAGCAGGAGGCTTATAGAAATGAGCTATGAAGCCAAGAAGGGATTTAAACATGAGGCTAAGATTTATGAATTTGAGGCTTTGGTGGGGGTGGGTGGGTGCGGATTGGGAGTCAATGTAGGTCAGTAAGGACAGCATTAATGGGTGACCAGGTCTTGATGTAGAATACAGGAAGTAGTGTTTTACATAAGCTGAAGGTTAAAACGAGTGGAGGATGCGAGTTTGGCCAGGAGAGATCTATTACTTCTATAACAATAGTTAAAACATTCCTAAAGTAATTCATTGTGCAAAGTGCTTTGAAATATTTCAAGCTGATAAGGAATTATATAAATGCAATAATGTTACAAGAAAAATTACAAACTTAATGAGGATTCCTGGATCAGGTGCAATATGAGTACCCTGCATGGGTTATTTTAAGGAGCATGATATGATTTGAGGCCGCAGAACTTTGTTGTGAAGCAGTTAGCTATAAAATACAGCTTAGTATTTATCATTTTTAAAAACTAATGTGTTCCCTTAATTCTAGACCAAACAATGTCATCTCAATATTGCCAAAGGATGAGCAGAAAAAAAAGTCTGAGATTGGAGACATGTCTGCAATAAGGCCACATTAAGGAGTCAGTTTGGACTACTACTGCATATAAATCTCTTGAAACCACTTGAAACCAATACTCGGTGGTTCAAATAGGCACAACAGTGTGGTTAGGTTACCAGACTAATAACGCAGTGAACACGAGTTCAAATGCCAAATGTGACTCCGTCCCACACCAGCATGGTTGACTCTTAAATGTCATCTGAAGTGGCCTTGCAAGCCCCTCTGTATCAATTCTGGATGGGGAATAATTGCCAGCCTTACTGGTGCACCCACATCCTGAGAAAGAATTTTAAAAGTGGTTAGTGGCATGCAAAGGAATCACAATCTGAGCCAGGCTGTCATAGGGAGATCAAAGGGGAAGCCCAGGCAATTCCCAAAGGAGAGAAAGGAAAGTTGGAAAGAAGAATTCATCCTGTGCTGTGTTAATTGTATATTAATCATGTTTAATTGTATGCCAGTGATGGGCATTAACTGGAGATTTGCTTGTGTTCCTAAAAATAGGAACCAACTGAACCTGTGGTTGTTGGATTAGGCGGTGCATGTTTGTAATATGTATCTCTGTAAATAAAAGCTTATAGAAGTATGTAAAGATTGGCTCCAGTTTCATCCTTCATCACCTGGTTTTCTAGAATTGAACATGCTGTGTAGTTAAATAGTAATATTGGCAACAGCTCAGAAGCACATTACCTGTCTGCCGATTGGGGAACAGAATATTTGTCCCATTTGCTAGCGAATTCCACTTCATTAATGGATATTTTTTTCACTTCACTCAGCTTCACGAAACCAACACTGACCACTTCATCTCTGAATAGTCATACGCTCCTTTGAATTGTATCATCCAGCACAGAAGGAGGCCATTCAACTTATCATGTTCTGTGCTGGCTCATTGAAAATGCTACCCAATTAGTCACGTTACCATGTCCGTTCCACATAACCCTTCAAATTTTTCCTTTTAAACTGTATGTCTAATTCCCTTTTGAACATTACTATTGGATCTGCTTCCACCATCCTTTCAGTGCATTCCAGATCTTAACAACTCACTGCATTAAAAAAACTCCTCCACACATGTTCTTTTGCCAATCACTTTAAATCTGTGTTCCCTGGTTACCAGAGGAAACAATCTCACCCTAGTTACTCCCATCAAAACACTTCATGATGTTGAGCACCTCTACGTAATTGTTCCTTAACCTTCTCCGATCTAAGTAGAGCAATCCCAGCTTTTCCAATTTCTCCACTAAGTATTATTTTCCAGTAGGACTGGGGCAGATAGCTGAATCCAAATGTCAGATTTGTTGTGCTCAGTAATTTTCATAAAAGACAGAATGCAACACTATCTTGTAGCTTCACCAATCTTTTTTTTGTCATAAAAATCATTATCAGGAGAAAATTTCAACTCCCGAGTAGATAGCAGGAAATGTTTAAAATAATGACTTATTTTAACCCTTCTAATACTGGTATGTTCACAAAAGTAGCAACTTCCCTTGGCTGGCTGACACTTTCAGCTCTTGCAGTGATACTAAAACGAACACTAATGCTACAGGATTTTTTTAAGAGCTATTCGGGCATCAGTTATTTTACTGAGCCTGAATTACCAAAATAAACATATAAAATAATGTTTTAATTTAACAAGATCACATAGTTTCACATGACAAAATACTTGCAGCACAGAAACAATCCATTGTGCCCAACAGGTCCATGCTGGTGTTTGTGTTCCACGTGGGACTCCACCCACTCTTCCTTATCTAACCCAACCAACCCTTGTTCCCACATTAGCCGTTGTGCACCTTTCTCTCATGATTTGAGTTCAATGTAGTGTTTTATTTTCATGGTTGTCAAATCTACTATATAATTTTGAAACTATTTCCTTCTTTGCCTTGGCCCCCATGGTTCATTTTGGTGGTGGCTGAAAAGTAGTCTAAAGGCAACCAATCAAAATGGCCAAGTCTAAAGGCTAAGGGCGGAATTTTCCCAGAATTGCATGAAGTACGATAGTGGGCGGGTAAAATGGAGTCTTACCCACTGACAAAAATGGCAGGTTTTCATGCCGTAACATCCCAAGCCCACCTTATTATTTATTCACTCCCACGAGCAGGCTCTCATTTGCCCGGCAGCTCACCCCACTGTTGCATCGTGCTGACCGCCATCTTTAAAAGGCAGCTGCCAGCAAAGCACTCATTGTCACCAGATCATCACCACTGCCTGGGAGACATGGCCAGCAAAGGAAAAAAGACTGCAGGGCTCTGCTTCAAGGACGAGCCCCTCGAGGGACTGCTGGATGCCGTGGAGGCCCATCAGGATGTGCTGTACCCCCATTCTGGCTGCAGGATGCGCAGCAAAGTCACCAACCCTGCTTGGGAGGTAGTGGTAGCGGTGGTCAGTGCAAACGCCTTGCAGAGGAGGACAGCTACCCAGTGCCACCAAAGGATGAATGGTCTCCTCCGTTCCACCAGGGTAAGTCACTCTTTTCATCACTCCCGACTCACACACTCACAAACCCATCACACATCCACAGGGCCCTCACTCGCTGTCAGTGCAAGGGACATCACCATTCACTCTTTCACGCACACCATCATTGTCCTCATCCCGTCCATGGGACCACTCACCATCCACACAGACCAGGTATACTTATCATCTAGCCCAGCAGGCGTCCTGATAATTTCTGTCCATGCAGGACAAACTGGCTCACAGCAGGAGGGAAAGGTCTGACAGGTGGAGGGATGCCGGAGTTCAAAGTTCTGACAGAATTTCGAGATCAGGGCGAATCCAATGGTCCTTGCATCCTAGCTGTTCTGGTCCTGGGCAAAATGCACAAAATTGTGTGCCATGGAGGAGGTGGTGTCCGTAACCTCATAGATGCATTTGTGGGTGGCGGATTGTGAAATCCCACAGAGGTCACCTGTGGAGCCCTGAAAGAAGCCACTGGCATAGGAATTGAGCACCATAGTCACTTTCACAGCCGCTGACAGTGGATGCCCTCCATGTCCCCGTGGCGCCAAGTCCTGCAGTAAGTGGCAGATGTGAGCCACCAGGTCCCTGGAAATGTGCAGTTAATAACCCCTAGAGGTTGACAGTGCCTATGGCGCAGAGAGGGTTAAACTTGTCATCAATGTGTTTTCTGCTCTATTAAAAATGATTTTCAGGGTGGCAGATAATCAAACAGGATTTACTGTCAGCACCATGGAAACTGGATTATCAGGAAGAACAAGAACTGTCCCTGCTGCACAGAGTGGGGTCTTCAGAAATTAAAAGAGCAGAAATGTTTTTCTTCCTAACCCCACCCACCCGCCCCAAGCCAACACCTACAACAACCTCCAAGCATCAACAATTCTGCAGTGACAGTACTTCTCACTGACAGAAAAGTCCTCCCCTCAACATTCCATGCACACAAAATTGACACCTCAGTACGCTGATGCACCAGGTTGTTACTGCAGTCAAGTTGAACAGGATGCCGACTAACACAGTGGGAAGTGAGAAATTTTCTGCATTGCTCTATGCAGTAAGATCTCTGATATCTACAAAGGGTTCTTCTTGTGATGCTTCCCTACATTACAATATTGACTATCCTTCAAAGTACTTCACTGGGAGTAAATCGCTTTGGGACATTCTGAGGTTGGTGTAAGGCACTCTATAAATGCAAATCTTTCTTTTTCTGGAAGAGCATAAGACATATTCCTGCAATGTTTAACTTTTAGGTAACAGACAGCAATCTGTGGAAAATATTGTTTTGGCTCAATAACTAATTTAAGCTATTTGGAAGGACGACGTAACTTCAATTTCCCTGCACAAGGAGAGGAGCATTTCTTTTTATTTGAAGCTATGTTGAAAGATCCCCCCAAAAAAATATTTGCTAAGTTCACTGCCCAGGGTGGGACTGAGTTTGGAATGTACCAGATAAACCATATGGAATACTCCTATTGAATCTCATTCATGCTGTTCGCTGATCTTGTCAAACAGGAGTAAAAATAAACTAACTCTAGCTGAGTTAATGTAAATAAAGAAAATACCCACCCATACTTACATTTCTCTAGTCATTAATCTTTTATGATATTCCTCACAGGCAAAAATTGCCTCCCTTCTTAAGTCACATGTTGTTTACCATTAATTCTTTCTATAACCTGCTGTCTTTCTTACATTCTCTTTATGTCCCTCTCTTACAGTCACCTATTGTGAACTTTGTACCTTCTTTCCTCTTTTTCTATCTCAAGCTGAGAATTTAATGAACTCGACCTGACAATGTGATCTATGGACGTTTAACACAAAACACAGAGTGCAGCAGACCTTTCATTTTTATTCTGTAAATTAAGGAGATCTGCATTTTGCAGCGTATACTTAAATATCCATAAATATCCATAATTATTTTCTTTTATTGTATTTTATTTTAATGATTGTCAATAACTATGTTACAAATTATGATTACTTGTTTTATTGGTATCATCATCACAATGTGGCACCTGCCACCATGAAGATTTTTCAGCAAACCAATTATCTATCTATCTATCTAATCGTCTTCACTCCTTTTTTTAGCTCCTTTGTCTCCTTGCTTGGCTGTATTCTTTTCTCACTCTCTGCATGCCTCTATCTCTCAACATATATTTCTCTTTCTTTTCTTTCCCTCCGATTTTTCAACGGAAATAGAGAGTCACTCAGGTCTTTGGTCCTCAATTAGCCACAGAAATCATCTAATTTCTCCTCAGAAAAGGAGGGCCAGGAACAGGAAGAGCACCTGTTTTGTTTGGTCGCATCTGCACAACACCAAGCCATGAAGCACTGACACAGATGTCTTAGTTTAACCAAACAGAAGCCCAAATAGAACCTTGCCACTTACCAGACCAGAAGAGTGCAAGCTGAGGCTGGGAAACATTCAGTGGAGAGACAAGGAGGGAACACGTTTGAAGTTCACAGTTGGGAGGCACTCCAGGTTGTGAGCATGAATGAAAGACCTGAATGAGGTCAGGAAGGAATAAACAGGAGTAAGTGACCTGAGACCTACTAAAAGAGCAAAGGAGCATGGTCACAGCCTTGGGAATGGTGCAAGCCTGCCTCAGTATTAAATCAGGGTGAAGCTTTACTAATGGTAGCACCATAAAGATTATTGTAGAATACTTGTTTTTAATAACATTGTTGTTGCCAGGCCTTGTTATGAAGCAAGCTCTATTATTGTCAAGACGAGGGTGTCGTATGCAATGTGGAATATTAATTGTTTGTTTCATCAGCTGGTATAATGCCTTGGATTGTTTTTAAAAAGGAAAGGAAACAGCTAGAACTGCAAAAACACAGTGTTTTAAAATGGCTACAGAATTGGCCTATTTTCTGGAAATGTCTGAAAGCGGATAATCAGGGAACTTGTCTAGGCAGTTCCCTTGATGAACTTCACACCTGCCATTGTCTGAGCTCTTTGCAAAACATAAGGACAATAGGCCAGCAGACCTTCTGATCCAGAAACTGCCAGGAACAAAAAAGGACTAATGAAACTCATAATGCAAGGAGGGTGCTAAGGTCCCCCTATCCGTTTCAATGGCATCTTGATAGTTTTGACAATGGGAGATTGAAGATTCTTCAACAATTTGGATTTCTCTCCATTTTATGCCAATAGTCAGCTGTCACATGATTGGAATGCTACTTGTGAAAAGCTATAATTATAAGCTTGCTGTTTGTTATGGCAAAAAAGGACTCTGCAGAATGTATCAGTGATATCAAGAAGACAGCTACAGAATGTATCATCTCTCTCTCCCTGCTATTCTCAAGTTTGGGACCCTGTCTGTGTTACTTTTTGGAATACATCACAGAGACATAGAATTTAATGAAAAGGAACCAAGTGCCATAGCATCCATTTTGGAAAATACATGTTACAGTCTAAAATAGACTGTCTCCAGAAAAAACAGCCAGCTTATATCAACCTCAATACCATTGTAATTTCAAGCCCACCAAAGGAACGTCGGAACATATTTCTTTTTTTTTCTTATGGGCTTGAACTCATATCAATTCTATCTCCTCAACCCTGTAACTTATTCTGTTTTGCACATTAGTGTGTGTGTGTGTGGGTGTGGGTGTGTGTGTATGTGTATGTGTGTGTGTGTGTCATGCGATTTGGGATGTGTTTTTACCTTGTTAAAAAGTCTTATGCTTTTACCTGAGTGAGTTTTTAACAATAAAACTAACTCCTTTCTTGTTAACTCTAGAGGTCTTGATGGCTTATTTCTTCATATAACTTTGCTTATGATCAAGTATACATTGAGTTGAAAAATCACAGTTTTCTAAAAATTAAAACTCTGTTATAACCAACCTCAGGAGTGGAAAACAGAGGACTTTATTCACTCCTCCGGACTTGTTATAACATTATAAAAAATAAGTTACAACGTTTAGCTGTAGCTCAGTATATAGCACTCTTCCCTTGGAATCAGAAGGCTGTGGGCTCAAGTTGCACTCCAGCGGCTTGAGCACGTAATCTAGGCTGACACTCCACAGCAGTAATGAGGGAGTGCTGCACTGTTGGACGAGTGCCCTTTGGATGAGACATTAAACTGAGTCCTGTTTGCCCTGTCAGGTGGATGGAAAAGATCCCATGGCACTATCTGGGATAATGCAAGAGAGTTCCCCCTAGTGTCCTGCTAAAAAAGATGATCTACTCATTTATCACATTGCTGCTTGCAGGAATTTGCTGTGCACAAATTGGCTGCCCATTCTGACGTTACAACAGTGACAACACTTCCAAAGTACTTTATTGGGACAAAATGCGGTCATGAAAAACACAGTAGAATGCATGTTCTTTCCTTTATTGTTGCATTCTGAGAATTCATTGTTTATTCACATTGGTGGACTGAGGGCTGCACATCACCAAGCGTACAGCTCCCAGGACAGGAGTATTATCTCTCATGGCCAGTAGATAATGATGCCACCACAAGTCAAGGACCAGAACACAGTGGCAAGTAAGTCTGGGGTCATGAGGGTGAAGTGTCAAAGTATGATGTCAAGGGGCTCAGTTTGCAGGAGATGACAATGCTGATGGTTAAAGGTTGGGTCTGAGCAAGCAAGGAGCCAACTGGCAGCTCTGCAAATGGTGAACCAGGAGAACAGGCATCTTTGTAAGCACATGACAAATAAAATATTCAAGCCAATAAGGTAACAAACAGACATACAGACCAAACAGGAAACAAAAAGTTAATATGATTAAATCTTATTTTAAAAATGTAATTATAAGACAAATTGTACAACGAAATTATTCAATGGGATTTGCTGAGTGAAGAATCTATTTCACTTGTAAGTAAGTCAGACATGAAGAGTAAAAAAAATCACTAAATTCATGACTCAGTGAGTGTCCTTAATCACTGTAGCAATACACATTATCTTCTGCAGTCCCGAAGCGACTATCCTCTATAGATCTAGTTAGTGTAATCCAAATGAGCTCCCTTTCAATACAATAAACTTATCCTTGAAATTTCCTAAGCAGTTTGTGCACTGCCCATTGTGGCAATGAGCCAAAAGAGTAGCCCGAGTTTGAGTTTCATTCTGGGCTAATTAATTGATCTCAGCTGGAGTGGCGATAATGATGCTCCAAATGGCTGGAGATGGAAAATTAGAACCATTCTGGGTTCCCCACTCTCAATCAGTATCCAGTGGCCCCTGCTGGTAAGATGTATGTGTGTGGCCGTTTAGAACAGGATAGAATCATAGAAAGATTACAGCATAGAAGGGGGCATTCATCCCATCATGTCCATGCCAGGGGCTCTACGCAAAAGCAACTCAACTAGTCCCTACCCTCCCTACACCTTTACTCATAGCCCTGCAATTTTTTTTTCTTTCAGGTGATGATCCAATACCCTTCTGAAAACGATAATTGACTTTGCCTCCACCACTTCTCTTGACCTAGACTTGGGTGTGCAGGGCACAATTTCAAAATTTGCAGAAGACACAAAACTTGGAAGTATTGTGATCTGTGAGGAAGACTGCAAGAGGATGTGGACAGGCTGGTGGAATGGACAGACATATAGAGGATGAAATTTAATGCAGACAAGTGGAAGGAAGAACAAGGAGAGACAATATATTCTGAAGGGTGTTCAGGAGCAAAGAGGCCTGGGGGTTATATGTATACAAATCATTGAAGGTGGCAGGCCAGATTGGAGAAAGTGGTTAAAAAGGCATGTAGGATCCTGGACTTTATACTAGAGGCATACGAGTACAAAAGCAAAGACGTTATGATGAACCTTTATAAAACACTGGTTCAGTCTCCGCTAGCGTATTGTGTACTGTTGTGTAATTCTGGGTACCACGTTTTAGGAAGGCTTTAGATAGACAGGATTTAAAATGGGTCGATGAGAATGGTTTCAGGAATGAGAGACTTCAGCAACAAGGATAGATTGGAGAAGCTGAGGTTTTTCTCCGAGAGAAGAGAAGGTTGAGAGGAGATTTGATAGAGATATTCAAAATCATGAACTGTTCAGACAGAGCAGAAAGGAAGAAACTGTTCCCAACGGCAAAAGGATCGAGAGCCGGGGACACATATTTAAAGTGATTGGCAAAAGAAATAACAGCAACGAGAGGAATAACTTTTTTAAGCAGCATGTGGTTAGGATCTGGAATGCACTACCTGAGAGTGTGGTGGAGGCAGATTCAATTGTGGATTCCAAAAGGAAGTTGGATAAGCACCTGAAGAGAAAAGTAATTGCTGGGTCAGGGAGAGTGGGACTAGCAGAGTTGCTCTTGCAGAGAGTGGGCACAGATGCATAGGCTGAATGGCCTTCTTCTATGCTGTTCTGTGCCATAGCCATTCTATAATTTTTGTGTGAGCATAGGCTGTTGAGCTGAATGGCCTGTTTTTTGTGATGTAGGCTCAATGTAACTGTACACATAGAAAGCAGTGCTGAACATTCATCTCCCTCATTTACATTGCTACTCGCCAGTGTAGGGCTGAAGTGGAAATGGCAGAATAAGATAGATTGGCATTTTTAGGGTTTCCCTGTGTACCTCACTTAAAAACCAAGGACGGAGGATTCATGATACAGAGTGAGAAAGCAGCAAGAGTTTAATTCCCCACAGTCCTCTGCATTCCCCTCTTTTTCCAGAGTGGCAAAAAGAACAAGAAGCATTTTATTAAGTAGATCTAAAGTATAAAGCATGCTATGATGGAAAAAAGTTATTTGGAAAAATTCTATTTTAGAATTATAGTAACAGGAGCCAGGGCTGCATAAAGAGCTTATAGCGCAGTATTTATCTTGGCAAATCTCTAATATACAGATTAATGATATACATATTCACATTTGCAATACGAGGGGGACAAACCAATCTACACAGAAAATACATTTTCTTTGCCCCTCACTGTTTAACAGAATAGGTGTTGAAATGTCAACTAATGCTCAGTGGGGAACACTCTTGTTTCTGAATCAGAAGGTTCTGGGTTAAGTCCAATTCCAGAAATTGAGCACAAAATCTAAGCTGACGCTCCAGTACAGAGCTGCACCATTGGAGGTGTCATCTTTCAGATGAGATGTTAAACTGAAGCCCTGTCTGCCCTCTTGGAACTATTCTAAGAATATATGATCAGATATATTGTGTTGCAGTTTGTGAGGTCTTGTTGTGAGCAAATTGGTTGTCATGTTTTCTACACTACAACAGTCTGGCACTTCAGAAGCACTTCACTTTCAGTAAATTGCTTTTTTTTCCCCTAACGTTGTAAAAGGCTCTATATAAATGAAATTCTTTCTTTCTTTAGTAATGATGAGGAGCAATTTCGTCTTTTGACAGATATATGCAGCAACAGGTACTCATATAGAATCTGACCCTATATAAACAAATCGTGTTATATTTTCATTGCACTGAATCTATTAAGTGCTTTTACAAAGTTTCAAAATCAGAACAATTATTTATTACATGCTAGTGTCTCTCCCATGCCATTGCACACGGTGAATCACAGGCGCTCTTTATTGGAATATTAGCCCAACAGTAATATGCTCTCACCTTTAGAAAAGAAAAAAAATGGTTTTATATACCACCTTTCAGAACTTCAGGATATCCCAAAGTCCTTTATTGTCAATGCAACAGAAATGTAGTCAGGATTGTTATGGAGTAAAGGTAGCAGAAAATTTACACAGAGCAAGCTACCACGCATTGCAATGAATCTATTTTTAGTGATGTTAGTTGAGGGATAAATATTGGGTGTGACAGCAGGAGAAATTCCTTGCTCTTTCTAAAATATTGCCAAGGAGTCTGTTACATCCATCTGAGCGAGCAGACGGAGTCTCGGTGTAACTTCTCACCTGAAGGCCTGAGATGACGCTGGCTAAAGTGTCTCTCTCTTTGTCTTCATCCTTCCAATCTCCACCCCCCTACCAGGTGAAGAGTTCAAGCAGCAATTTCTGGCCAATGGCTGATGACTGCCACATGAACTTGCTGAAAAGTTACAACTTTTTCCTGCTATAGTCTATCTTTTTTCAGTCAAAGCCACTTAATTCAAATTATGTTCGAATTCATTCTTTTAAAGCTCTTGTTTATTTTTAAGTGTTAATTTCTCAACAAACTGTACCAGGCACTTTAGAGACTATCAGTTTTGCAACGCTCATTACCTTGTGTGCCACAGCAAGGCACAGGTACAACTTCATTCACTTCCTCACCATGCTCAATGACCTTGAGGCAACAAACCAATCGCCATGTCAGAAACCTTTCACAAGAACACAAGGGATAGGAGCATGAATAGACCATATGGCCCGTCGAGCCTGCTCTCTCATTCAATACAATCATGGCTGATCTTGGGCTTCACTCCACTTCCCTGCCCATTCCCCATATCCCTCGATTCCCTGAAAGACCAAGAATCTGTCTATCCCAGCCTTAAATGTATTCAATAATGGAACGTCCACAACTCACCGCGGCAGAGAATTCCGAAGATTCACAGCCCTTTGAGTGAGGTAAATTCCCCTCATCTCAGTTCTAAATGATTGGCTCCTCTTCCCAACGGTAAAACAGAACATTTCATACCAATTCATTTCCTCATAGTTTGCTTTGACAAACATCTGCAAGTCTGCAAATATAAATGTTAGAAAATCTAGAATTCCTGCAGCTGATAAATCTCTTGCTCAAGTGAACTTGTGTGAAATGAGTAATGAAAACTTCTACTTTTCACGTTATGCCGTGATATTTAATCTGAATTCCTTCCAGTGTTTCTATGTAATTATCACTTCGGTCATATGAGCCCCACCTCATACCAACTCTTCTAAACTGCTACACTAACCTGGTCAAAAAATTAAGCTGTTACATTGCTATGTGTGTGTGTTAGAAGCAGAATAGTGAATTAATGGTCTGAATTTTTTTTTCTCAAATAAGAAATTCCTCCTCTGTTTACTTCACATCCATTACGAAATTGGCAGCTCAAACATCAGGTGGGAACTGGGGGTGGAGGGAGCGAGGGCAGATAGAGCTACATGTTAGCAACTCAGGATATGTCACTGGTAGCAAAAATCCATCACTGGGGTGGCTTGATTGTGCCTACAAAACCTTTAAACAAAAACAGGCAATTTCAAAATTAAATCACATTCAAAGTCTTAATTCTGCTGATTGCAGTGTTTACAAGCACTCCCTTGGTATAAAGTTAGCATAGCAACACCCCGCTGTTTGTCATTCAATCAGATCGTGGTTGATCTGCACCTCAACTCCACCTACCAGTCCCAGATTGAGATCCCTTGATACCCTTACAAAACAGCAGATTCATGTCAGCTAAGTTGAGGTTAACCAGTTTGTTTTAACCAGTTAATGTTGGCCTTTAATTTACATGCACGGGAATTCGGTGCAAATGCTAAACACATGCACCAAAAGATGGTGCATCTGAAAAATCAACTCTCTGATTTATTACTGGGTTACCACTGTTTTATTCCCAGAGAAATCAAGCTGGTCACACAAATTAGGTGCAGGGCAGCTGGGTGCAGAGCGATGCAGAAGAGGCACAGATAAAGTGAGGTGAGAAAAAACTTTTTCACACAGCGAGCAGTTAGGGTTTGGAATGCAATGTCTGGAAGTGTGGTGCAGGCAGGTTCAGTTAAGGCATTCAAGAAGGTATTGGATGATTATCGAAATAGCTCAAACATCAGGTGGCAACTGGAGGTGGAGAGAGCGGGGGCAGATAGAGCTACATGTTAGCAACTCAAGATACGTCACTGGTAACAAAAATCCATCACTGAGGTAGCTTGATTGTGCCTACAAAACCTTTAACCAAAAAAATTATTCAATGTGCAGGGTTACAGGGAAAAGGCAGAAGATTTGTACTAAGTTAAAATGCTCAGAGACCCAGTGCAGACACGATGGGCTGAATAGCCTCCTTTTACACCACAATAATTCTGTGATTCTGAGATTATCCAAAATAGCTCCCAGTTGCTAATGCAACACCTGCATCCTTATTCCATATAATGTCCGCTTTTGAATTTAACTGAGATCAACCTATTTCTCTCAAACGGCACAAATGGATGTCAGTCTAGCTGATGGAAAGTGTTCTTTCCTCAAATATTATTAGGCCTCCATTGTTTGAATCTGTCCTGCAGGCTCAGTGAAGTTACTCATTGAGGTACAAGGCTGACAACTTACCCTGTCTGCACCACTCTTAAAGTCACAGGAGATTCCTGATAAGATCTCCAGTTATAATCAAGCACAGTGGGGTTTTATGTAAAATGTGTATGTATAGTATAACAGAGGTTACCATAAATATTTTAAGGAAATCCAAAATTTAATTCACTCTAAGACCCTCAGTATTTAACTCAACAAGAGTTCTGGACCAGTTTCAATGCAACACTTAGCACACAAGTGGCTCTGTGCAATTCCCGTTAAGTCTTTAAGCTCCATACAGTCCCACATCAAAATAAACAGAATTGGGTTAAGAAATTTCCTGCTCACTCAGAGAACACAGTGCGTTGTCGATGAGTTGGTGTAGAGTTCTCTATATGATGCCTGACACCTCCCTGTGAAATAATTTATGACCCCCAAACTGCTCTTCAGGTGCACTGACTTGTGATGGGGTGCCAGTCAACAGCTGTCTATCCTGTAGTTTGGTGAACTGGATATTATTCATATGCGTGCACGGACAGCAAATACTGTTGAGCTATTCGACCATCAACTGGTGTGCCACAGGTGCCCACCTAGATTCCCTGATTATAATCAGAAGCGAGAATCCTAGCTAAGGGGTTTTGAGACCAATTATACTCCACTTACTAACTGAGAATGGCTAATTCCATACAGATCAAGAATTAAACTCAATCTGTGGGGCTCACACACAATCACAACCGGCAGTTGCCTAATGGTAAAAACCTGATTTTTAGAAGCTACTTTGGATGGAAACCCATGAGAAATCATTTGTATTCAGCATATAGCATTTTAACTGGATTCCAAAAATCCATTTTTGCAATTGTGAAGCTCAAAAAACAGGAGAACCCATCACAAAATGGCAGAAGCTGTGGAAATGTGGAATGCAATTACTCCACTCATTTTCTTCCTATTCAACATCACAGACTTACTGCCAGTCACTTACGTAAAGATTAAACCTGAGAGATTATATATGGGCAGCAGGGAAGCAGTTACATTCTGCTGCTATTTGGAGGGCTGCTCCAAATTTCACACATCGTTCTTTTTTAAAACTTTGTCTACAATTTATTCAAAAAGAAAATCAGTAGCGTGTAACTTAATTCAAACTTAGCATGCTGAATCATTTTTTCAGATGGCTGAAACCATGTCCTTTACCCTCATTACTGTATAGCTGCTTCACACCTATATATGACATCCCTCGACTGCTATTTTAATGAGAACAACTTGCATTTGCATAGCACCTTTAACATAGTAAAACACTTCAAGTAACTCCACAGGGGAATTGTCAAACAAAATTATGCACCAGGCCATATAAGGAGATATTAGGATAGGTGGGTAAAAGTTTGATCAAAGATGCAGGAATTCACTAGCGTCTTAAAGGAGAGGAGAGAAGTGGCGAGGTTTAGGCAGGGAATTCCATACCTTACGACCTGGCCAGCTGAAGGCACAGCTGCCAATGGTGGAGCAAAGATAAACAAAGGTGTTACGCTGTTTAAAAGCATTGAACATATTGCAAACAGCAATCTCTAGGCTGCAGAGTTTATTGGCCAGTAACAATCATAGAAGTGTACTGTACAGTAGGAGGCCATTCGACCCATCATGCCTCTACCAGGTCTTTGAAAGAACTATTCAATGATTCCCATTCATTTACTCTTACACTTATCGAATTATATACTCAGGTTCTGGAGTGGAACTTTTCCATAATCCTACTTATTCTAATGCCACTATTAGGGTGAGGAAGGTTTTCCTCCTTGCTGCCCCTTCTCACGTGACAGGAAGACAGCTTGTGTATTGTGTTTTGCCACACTGTAATATTTGGCGAGAGTTACATGCTGAAAGGAAGCTAGAGCCTAAGTGAGAAATAATGCAATTTATCTTGCAAATGCATGAGCAGGTTGTGCCTATACTCCCTGGAGTTTAGAAGAATGGGAGATGATCTTATTGAAACATAAGATACTGAGGGGGGCTTGATAGGGTAGATGCTGAAATGATGTTTCCACTGGTGGAAGAATCTAGAACTAGGGGACATAGTTGAAGAATTTCTTCTCTTAGAGGGTCATTAATCTTAGAAATTCACTATCCCCAGAGGGTTTCAGCGGCAAATGTGCCAAAGCAGCTGCAAGGTTGGACAATGTTATGGAGGTAGAAATAGGCAGTCATAGTGGTAACACAGGTATCGGGTCGGAAGCTCAACTTGAGGTCAAACACAACACCAAAGTTGCATATGGTCTGGTTCAATGACAGTTACCCCTGTGTCCTGGCCAATATTTATCCCTTAATCAACATCACCAAAAAGAATATCTACTCATTATCATCACATTGATGTTTGTGGGAGCTTGCTCAAATTGGCATTACAACAGAGACTGCACTTCAAATCTATGTTATTGCCTGTAAAACACTTTGGGCTGTCCTCAGGTCATGAAAGGTGTGGTTGGGGAGGAGAATTGAGGAGTTTTCCTGAATGTTTTTCCCTTACTGGCCCTGGTTTTCTTCTGAATTTTTTTTTTTGCTTTCCCCCAGTTTGTTCAGACAGTTGCCAGGGAGAGGGACGGAGTTGGTGGCTAGAGAACAGAATTTGTGGTGGGGCCCAAGGACAATTAACAGCAGAAACTTTGCAGAAACCTGGAATAAGCTATCAAGAAATACCTATTGTACCTTCTGCGATATTCCATTGCCTTGTCTCCATCTACAGTATATAACACATGGCTCTTTGTAGCTTGCGAGCTGAAGTCCAGAACTCAAATTGACCATCAGTATTTTTCCATTGCCTAATCTGATTGCCATGGTGCCAGTACTATTTTTGCTTTGCTACATTTGCATAAAATAAGTGTGATTTCATAACTGAGGCTTAGAGCTTTCCATTTTAGATCCTGATTTGTATCTGCTGCTCACAGGGTTTGTTCAATATCACATTTAACAGAGAGTTCATCATAAGTAGCTAAGACAAAAGGAGACAATTACCAATTTGGAAAAAGAAATAGGCAACCAGGTGCACATCATTAGTACCCTGCAGCTCCTTCCCTTCTAGCTCTTCAGTTTGGCTCAGTTAGTAGAGTGCTCACCTTTCAAACTGAGATCAGCTCACTCAGCATGGTCCAACAAGATTAATTCGGCAATGGCTCATTCAGCAACATCCTTGTCTCTAAGTCAGACTTAAACAAAAAGGTAGGCTGACATTCCCAGTGCAGTACTGAGGGAGCAGTGCACTGCCAGAGATGCCAACGTTCAGATGAGATGTTAAAACTGAGGTCCTGCCTGCTCTCTCAGGCGGATGGAAAAGTCCCAATGCCTCTATATCGAAGAAGCCGCAGAAGAGATTCCCCCCTGTGTCCAAGCCTATAGTTATCCTTCAACTGACATCACTAAAACAGGTGATCTGGTTGTGATTAAATTGTCATTTGTGGAAACTTGCTGTGTGCAGGTTAGCAGCCATGTTCCCCACACTACAACAATGACTATGGGAGGAGTCTTCCCAGTTCCACAGAGGCAGCTAGGTGCTTTCCTGCCTCGGGGCAATTATTCCGTGGGTGGTTGAACAACAGCAACGGCCACCAAATAATAACCAATTAAGCGACTAATGAGGCGATGGGAGAGGACTCAACCAGAATCTAACTGGCTTCAATGTGGACTCTGCGGAGAGCTGAGCACAGCTGCTCTGTGAAAGCAGGCTCCTGGTGGCATGGCAGGTGACTAGCAGAGCCAGAGGCTCCATGCCCCAGTGACAGGGCCACGGGCTTGAAAGGCCTCAATGAATCCTTTGGAGGGCTTTGCCTTCCACTCCGATGGGTCTACTGGCTTTGTCTCTCTTTATCTTTGAAGTGTAATGCATGCTTCTGAGGCTCCTCCATTTTGAGGCATCCTCATGCTCTCCTTTCTGCCTGAGCTGCACCCACCTCTCCTAGTGGGGCTGCTAGCCCTCCAATGTTGTGACCTCCCTGGTTGAGCCTGCAGCCTTGGGAATCTTCCTGCCGTCCTTAATTAGGCAGCGGATGTGGAGGCAGTCAATTAGGAGGCTGCAGATCGAGCCAGAGCGCACGCTGCAGAACCATGTGGGGTCAGGAGCTGGACATGGTTCTGACTCCTGAAAATAAACAATCACCAGAAGATTCCTCCTTACATTTCGTCATTGGCTGGTATGTGCTTTGGAAATCCTGAAGTCACTTTATAATTGCAATTCTTTCTTTCTTCCTCCGGCTCAGGTGTGAGTCCCACCCCAGGACTTGATGCCAAGACAGGTGCATTTGTAACATGGTCAAATAGGTTGAGTATCAACCTGCAAATCCTTCCGATACACACCAATGGGAGGCAATAAGAGCAGATTCCTGGTTAGCCATGTGATGGAAAGAACGTTGGAACTTCTATCATCACTGTCTATAACTCCAGATTACAACCTGAATGTAAAAGTGCATTTTGTCACAGCAACTCGGACTCCCTGAGTGAACACACTGCCATCACCACCCTGACTTGGACATATATCGCTGTTTCTGCACAATCACTGCTTCGGCATCCTGGAATTTGCTGCATCATTGCAAAAACCCAGTGCTTCAAGGAGAAGGCTCACAATTACTTTCTCAGGGCAACCAGCGATGGGCAATAAATGCTGTTCCTGTTAGTCCCATAAACAAACATCCCACGAACAAAAGTAAAAAGCAGTTTGTGTTATTTGTCTACAAAGCAACTGTCCCTGCATTGTCCTTGGTCCCCACCACAGACTTTGTTCCCAAGCAATGAACTCCATCCCTCTCCCTGGCAGGCGTCTGGCTAGACTGCCTGCACGGGAGAAGCAAAAAAAATTCAGAGGGAAACCCAGGGCCAATAAGGCCGATAAGGGAAAACGCATTCTGGAAAACTTCTCCATTTCTACCTGGCCTCAGGACTGCCCAAAGTGTTTTACAGACAATAAAATACATACAAAGTGCAGTATCTTTTGTAGGAAGTGTGACAGTCGATTTGTGAGCAAACACCAATGCGATGATGATCAGATAATCTCTATTTTAGTGATGTTGATTAAGGGTCAAATATTGACCAGAACATCAGGGATAACTGTTTGATGCCGAACCAGACCATCTGCAACTTTGGTATTGTATTTGACCCTACGTTGAGCTTCTGATCCTGCATCCGCACCACCACCAAGACTGCCCAATTCCAACTCCATAATATTGCCCAACTCCGTTCCTGCCCCGGCAAATGTGCTGCTGAAGCCCTCATCCATGACTTTGTTACCTATGGACTTTACTATTCCAACACGCTCCTGATCGGCCTCTCATCTTCCACCTCCAATAAACCCGAGATCACCCAAAGCTCTGCCGCCTGCGCCCTAACTTCTACCAAGTCCCATTCACCAATCACCACTGTGTTCATTGGCCTACATTGGCTCCTAGACTGGCAAGGCTTCCATTTTAAAATTATCAACCTTACATTCTAATTTTTCCACGATCTAGCCTTCCTTCACTTTGTAACTTTCTCCACCTTTACAGCCCGCTGAGATTCCTGTGTTCCTTCAATTCTGGCTTCTGGTGTAACCCGTACTTTAATCACACCACCATTAACAGTCATAGTTTCAGCTGCCTGGACTCTAAACTCTGGGATACACTTCCTAGGCTTCTCCACCTCTCTATCTTTCTCCCCTCCTTTAAGACACTGCTTGAAACCTGCCTCTGTGACTGAGCTGTCTTAATATCTCCTCATGTAACTCGGTGTCAAATTCTGTTTGATATTGCACCTTTGAAGCACTTTAGGATGTTTTACTATGCTAATGGCACTATATAAATGCAAGTTGTTGTTGTTTATAGTGCTCTCATTGTATGGCACTAATTGATGAAGCGCTTTCCTAAGGCTGAATTAAGAAATCTAGTAGAGTTCATTAAAATCATGAAGGGGTTCAATTGGGTAGACCTAGAGAAGGTGTTTCCACTTGTGAGGGAATGCAAAGACTAAGGGCTGGATTTTCATCCTTGAGGCATATAGCGAAAGTTGGAGAAATTCCCAGCTTGCCTTAGGAGAACGGGATTTTCAACGTGGGGGAGCTGGTGTGGGCTGGAGTCAGGCCAGCCAACCTGGGACAAAAGCCGGAGTCAGCTACAGGGGCCATAGGGTGCGGAGATAGGCTGTTTAAAAGGCCCACCTTGGTGCTGTGGGACTTCATCCCTGTGAAAATAAAAACAGAAAGGGCCTCCAGCCCTCACCCCTCCTCACGGCGTATTTATTTTCCATGCCCTATTGTGCCCCCCACCCAACTCTGCTATGGCCCCTCATGCTCCCGTTGCCAAATGATGGCACTTCCATGTCCATTCAACCACAGTGCATCGTATAGATCCAATGAACCATATAGTGACAGTAGGCTGTGTAAAAAAATCTTTAAAAATAGTAATTCATTGATAACTTTCTACTTGCTTAAAATAATCATGCAGCCTGATAAAAGAATCAATCATCTAGACCCTTTAAAGTATCAATAGCCAAAACTGCAAGCACTTGAAACCTCTTTATCTTGTGTAAATAAACATTGTGAAATTGACAGCATAGATCAGAGAGCCAGAACTGTCAATCAAGCAATGTTTTCTCTGAGGCTCAGTTGTTTTAGTACTCTAATGAATGTTTGGGCTTTCGATCAAGAATTCATAATGAGGCTTAGTTGACAGCCCAGAAATCCATTAGCTTATTGAAACACATTGGCATGGTGGGCATGAGGAGGGCCTTTTGAACTTACCTTTCAAAAGGTCGTCTCATGCAGAATATGGTTCTGGAGATCTCTGAGGTGCCGTGAACCACAATTCTTTGAAAAGCTGGCCTGACTCCATGAAAATTATGGAGGACTAGGACATGCCTATCTCTGCAATGGAGCTGGACATATTTGGGAGGGTACAAGTATGCATCTGAAAAGGCACTCCCAAAAATTAGAAACCTTGGGAATGAGATCAGGAATCACAGAAATGGCTCCCATCCACCACTTTTAAAGGGCTCCCAAGTCATTCAGACTCAGTGAAAATCCAACCCTATGAGTCATAAATAAAAGATATTTGCCAACAAGTACAGTAAGGAACTTAGGATAAACTTCTTTACCAAGAGACTAGTGAGAATGTGGTACTCACAACCAGAAGAAGTAAGTGTGGAAAACAGTATAAAGTGCATTTAAAGAGCTGGATAAGTGAAGAGAAAGAAAGAAATAGATGGATATGCTGTTAGGTGAGGTGAAGGAGGGTGGAATGGGCTGAGAGATGAACACTGGCACAGACCAGTTGGGTCCAGTGGCCTGCTTCTGTGCTCCAAATTCTATGTAATGCTTTGAATGGTCAGTGTCTTCTGGCAATACTGCTTCACTATGTCCGTGCAAACCCTACGGTATTAATTATACCTTCACTCGTGTTTCTAAATATCTGAATATAAGCAAATGGCATTTAGACACAAGTAGCTATAACTTAGAGCTGGGATGTATGTGAAGCTGCAAAATAAATGTTGGATTTTGCAGCAGGTTTTTTTTCATGATAATTGCTGTTGCACCTTTATCACATAACACAAAAACCACAATGATTTTCACGGCACTGTCATGTTAGTTCCAGCAGCCACCATCAAGGATAAAAATAACAACCAGGATGTATAATATAAAATAACAGTTGTCTTGGAGATAGCTGCAGGCTAGAGGATGACCTCAGGGTTTAGATGCTCACAAACCTTTCACAGGATTAGGAACATCATTTCAACTCTAGGTTGTGATATAGCTTTGTAGATCTCAACTGATGTTCTATGTATAGGAAGTAAACATAGTAATTTAATGTTTTGATTTAAATTTAATGCTACATTGGTTTACATTTAGAAATACCAGTTAGTTAACGAACTCAGCCATGCCATTTTCATCCCCACACAATTGGCCCTCACTGCCTGGACCCAAACCCTGGAATTTCCTCTCCAAACCTCTCCATCTCTCTCCCTCTCTTTCCTCCTTCAAGATGCTCATCCTGCTTTCTATCCCTAATGTCACCTATTAGCACATTCCTTAGATAATATCACCACCTTCAACACCTCTTTGTCCTTTTGTCTATGACATCTTTTGGTAATCTCCACCTATCACTGGCCCTCTATCCAGCTCTACTTGTCCCACCACCACCCCCGCCCCCCCCCCCCTTAAACCAGCTTATATTTCACCTCTCTTCTATTTTTCCTTAGTTCTGTTGAAGAGTCATACGGACTCGAAACATTAACTGTGTTCCTCTCCGCAGATGCTGTCAGACCTGCTGAGTTTTTCTCTTAAAGATCTTTCTCTTTGACCATCACCTGCCCTAATACATCACCTGCCCTAATACCTGCTTGCATGGCTCGGTGTCATCTGGTTTTGATGACTCTCCTATGAAGTACCTTGGTACGTTTTGCTTATTTATAAGCGCTATATAAATGCAAGTTGTTTTTAATCTAAGCAATGGAATTAACATATATTCCACAAAATAATGCCAGAACAGGGGACATCTGACCCTGCTTATGCTACTCCTCATCACTCAGAGGGCTGTATACACTTCCACACACCCCATCCAATTAGCTTTCATACTGAGAAATCGACGGGAGAGTCTGCTCATTGTCTATAATGTTTTCTTTGAAAAGTCTGGCCGTGGGGAGCTTGCTACATTTAAAAGTTTGTTTGCGATAATTACAAGAACATGCGCATTATATATTGCCCCCTCCCCACCCCCGACTACAAGTGGGAGCATTGACAAAACTACCTGCCCCTCTTTTTCAAACCCAAGATAACCAACATCACAACCAACCTGCACCAAACATATTGGGTTTGAACTTCCGCAAAGCGGCAATCAGTCGGAAGTGTGGGGGTAGTGCTGTGGGAGGTTCATGGGGGGCAGTCCCATGGAGTATCTAGTTGGAGGTTGAGAGAGTAGTTGGGCTCCCCTGGGGGGGTCAGAGTGGGTCAATGTAGTTACCCAGAAAATTGAAGAGGTTTTATTTCTTCTAACTTTTTCTGGGTAACTATTGCTGTAAGACAGTCAGGAACCATCTGGAGTTTGGGATTTAAATCGCATTTTCAGATGTTTCCCAGTACAGAACAATTGCCCACGGGAAGCTTGGACTTCCTGGGCAACTGATGCACAATTCCACCTGGGAACTTCTGGGGTGGAAATGGGGGTGGGGGCAGGGGACAGTTACCTTGCACATCTTTGGGGTAACCCCCAGATACGCCGCCCTGGACGTCAGAAGTTAGGAGTTACAGGCCATTGTGACACTGCGAAAAGGATCCAGCTACACCTTCAGTGCAATGCATTAGTGTAGATGGTGTATAATATTGTAGCCTATGAAAGATATCCTGATTGTATTTATTTACTAGTTACAGTCAATGTGTGAAAACACAGTGTAGAAGTTTTGCCACCAGTACAAAAGGCAGCAAAGTACAGCAGGCTTGATGTTACTAGAATAGGATCCACCCATGATTGATGCAATCATTCTCTCAATCTGTGTAACCTCTTTTTCTGCGTTTCTACAAGAGCATATTCCATACATCAATGCACCCAGCTGTCTGATTATTGCTGGGGATACAAATATAGAAAGCGGTTTCCAGTGAAGTGTAGAAAATGTTTCTGCAGAGATGCAGAAAATGACATTGCAATTGAAATGAGATTGGGCAAGTCTTACGAAATCTGTGGAATCAAAATAACTTTAAGTCTGCTCAACTGCAGTTTTCCAGTGTTGGAATACATCCCCCTGTCTCCACTAGCCAAGTCAAAAAACAGAATTTTGCCATGCAATGCTACAATGCTATTAAAGCATTATGCTTTTATTTTAAACATTACAGAAGCAACAGAATATGCTACTGCAAGTCAAATAGAAGAAAGGCAGAGTTGTACACTACATACATGGTTAGATCACATTTTATCAATGATGTCCTGTTCCTAAATGCAATTTAATGGCAGATGAAGCCGAGCAGCACCCCTTCTATTTCCCCAGGTTTCCTGCAGCCTGCAGTACCCTGGATTAGCCACTACACTGCTTGGGAGGAAAAGGAAGAGGGAGAAAGGGAGGGAGAGAGAGAGGGAGGGAGGCAGAGAGAATGGGGGCTGGCAGAGAGTGGGAGAGAGTGAGGGGGAGAGGGAAAGAGAGGGAGAGAGAGAGGAAGGAGAGAGAGAGAGAGAGGGAGGCAGGGAAATAGGGAGGGAGAGAGGGAGGAAGGTGGAGGGAGGGGGAGGCAGGGAGCGAGGGAAGAAGGAAGGGAGGAGAGCGGGAGGGAGGGAGGAAGGGGAGAGAGGGAGGAAGGAAGGCAGGCAGGGAGAGAGGAAGAAAGGGAGGCAGGGAGAGAGGAAAGAAGGCAGGCAGGGAGAGAGGAAGAAAGGGAGGCAGGGAGAGAGGAAGAAAGGGAGGCAGGGAGAGAGGAAAGAAGGCAGGCAGGGAGAGAGGAAGAAAGGGAGGCAGGGAGAGAGGAAGAAAGGGAGGCAGGGAGAGAGGAAAGAAGGCAGGCAGGGAGAGAGGAAGAAAGGGAGGCAGGGAGAGAGGAAAGAAGGCAGGCAGGGAGAGAGGAAGAAAGGGAGGCAGGGAGAGAGGAAAGAAGGCAGGCAGGGAGAGAGGAAGAAAGGGAGGCAGGGAGAGAGGAAAGAAGGCAGGCAGGGAGAGAGGAAGAAAGGGAGGCAGGGAGAGAGGAAAGAAGGCAGGCAGGGAGAGAGGAAGAAAGGGAGGCAGGGAGAGAGGAAGAAAGGGAGGCAGGGAGAGAGGAAGAAAGGGAGGCAGGGAGAGAGGAAAGAAGGCAGGCAGGGAGAGAGGAAGAAAGGGAGGCAGGGAGAGAGGAAAGAAGGGAGGCAGGGAGAGAGGAAAGAAGGGAGGCAGGGAGAGAGGAAAGAAGGCAGGCAGGGAGAGAGGAAGAAAGGGAGGCAGGGAGAGGAGGGGTGACTGAGTGAAAAGAACCTTTGAACTTCTTGGTCTACTTCAAATAGTGCGGAGAACCTCCTCAAGTTTAATATCTTCTATGAAATACCAAATCTCTAGTAACGCAGCACTTACTGAAATTTCAACTGAACCTTAACCAATAAGATTTGAACAACCGGCAGAGAATGTCGGTTTCCCATTGCTTCCCCCTTGGGCGGACAGAATTAAAATCAGACCTTGTGTGTTTAATTCCTGTGCAAAATAACCTTCTAACTGAGGAGGTATAAGCTTAACAAGCAGAGTGATGCTGATACACTGAAGCACAAAAAAGCTTTTATTTATATAATGTCTTATTCATGGTCTTGCCCCACCTACTTTGCACAATCGCTAAGATAAAAGCAAAATACTGCGGATGCTGGAAATCTGAAACAAAAACAAAAATAGCTGGAAAAACTCAGCAGGTCTGACAGCATCTGCGGAGGGGAATATAGTTAACGTTTCAAGCCTGTATGACTCTACATCAGAACTAAGGAAATGTAGACATTAGATGAAATATAAGCTGGTAGAGGGAGGTGGGACAGGTAGAGCTGGATATAGGGCCAGTGATAGGTGGAGGCGAAGAAGAGATTGCCAAAGATGTCATAGACAAAAGGACAAAGAAGTGTTGACGGTGGTGATATTAGCCTATTTCGATCCCTTCCCCCCACCCTCACTAGGGCTATTTGTCACTTGCTTGTTCTGCTTTCTACCCTTAATGTCAGCATTAGCACATTCCTTAGCTAACATCACCACCGTCAACACCCCTTTGTCCTTTTGTCTATGACATCTTTGGCAATCTCTTCTTTGCCTCCACCTATCATTGGCCCTCTATCCAGCTCTACCTTTCCCACCCCCCTCAGCCAGCTTATATTTCACCTAATGTCTATATTTCATTAGTTCTGTTGAAGAATCATACGGACTTGAAATGTTAACTGTATTCCTCTCCACAGATGCTGTCAGACCTGCTGAGCTTTTCCAGCTATTTTTGCTTTTGTTGCACAGTCTCTGCCAGCTCTATATTTCTTCAAACACCATCCATCTGGCCTTCTGGCCAAGCCTTCCACACATCCCACCTTTCTCTCATTTTTGGAGGCGTACCTTTCAATCGCCTTACTCCAAACTCTGGGGCTCCCTCCCTAAACTTCGTCACTTCTATATCTACCCTCACGAACCTTCTCAAGCCCATTTCCTCAGCCAAACTTTCAGTAACCCCCGTCCTAATCTGGTCTTTCCTCATGGAGCAACCGTTTTGCTTAAACCCTCATTGTGATGTGCCTTACGGTGTTTCTTTACATTGAAGATGCTATAAAAATGCAAGTTGCTCATATTGTTCCAATGAAAGTCACAGACCTGAAACGATAACTCTGTTTTTTTTCTCTACAGAAGCTGCCTGACCAGCTAAGTATACCCAGCCTTTTCTGTTTTTGCCTCAGATTTCTAGCATCTGCAGTATTTTATGTTTGTTTTGTTCCGAATGTAGTTGGTGCATCTCTCCAACAGTCTTAAAGCATTTGACATAGAATGAATTGTTTTCATGTTTAGTCATTACTGCTGCCAATATGAGAGAAAGTGGCAGTCTGGAGTGGAGCATGCATGACAGGTCAGTGATAAATAGAGGGTTTCAGAGGAACCAATAATGGCCCAGACATGATCAAGCACAGCTCATTGTGATCCAGAATCCTGGTAGCAGTCTCTGTGGAAGTCACAGTGCTCCTTTTCCCATTTCTTTGAACCGTGCCAAACATCCACGATGTTGGTTCGTGCTTTCAGTCTCTCCCTGTAATCTTTCTCATCTCTCATTCAGCATCCTCCTCTTTCCCATGTAAAGCTCTCTGAAGCATCCTCCCGTTGAGTGCTGATTTACCTTGCTGCAGTGTCCGTCCGATTGCCTCATTTCTTCATGTGCAAGAATGGATGGTCACAGCAGTATTTTCGCTAGTGGAGGGAGTACAGCATTTTCGCTAGTGGAGGGAGTACAGCAGGTTTACCAGAATGACCCCAGGGGCAGGATTTTGAGGTCGTTGGGCGGGCCCAGGGGCAAATGGAAAACGGTCCACTGCCCTCGATCAGGCACCAACTGCAATTTCAGGCTGGCGGGCCAATGAAGGCAGCCGGTTTAAAAACGGCCCAGGAAGCCCCTGGAAGGCTGCCATGGAAGGACATGTGTTCAGCATTCCCAATGGAGTCGAGCGCGGCCGGACACGACAGGCAGGAGGTCAGGTTGGGTGAGCACTCAGCACCCGCCACCCCTGCTTTTCCAATGAGTGCTTCGCCATCCTCCTGGAGGAGGTGGCTGCCCAGAGGTATAGCCTTGTCCCCAGGGATGGGAGAGGGAGGCCACCGCACCTCAGCAAGAGGGCATGGGATGAGGTGGCAGCAATGGTGAGCAGCCATGATGTGGTGCGGTGCACATGGGTGCAGCGCCAGAAGCGCTTCAATGACCCCTCAGGAAGGGTGAGTACCATGTTGGCATGAGTCAGTGTACAGAAGTGTTAAGGTCTGGCCATCCCCCCATGGACCTCAGGGGTGCTCGAGTCTGAGTGCCAACTGTCAATGATGCTGGAGCTGGCCAAGAGGGTGAGCCCTGGCTGCTTGGCCCAAGTGTCTTGCGACTCGAAGGCCAAGGCTCTGATATGCCCTGCAAGGTGTTCCTCAGGTGATGTTGGCCAGGCTGCAATGGCGCTGCAGGTAGAGAGTGGACTAATCAATGCTCCTCTGTTGTTTCAGGAGAAGACAAGCCATAACTAATCAGAGAGGGCACGTACAGCTGGAGGGCAGCCCAACCTCCTGCTGCTCAGCAGGTTTGAGCAAGGTGCCCTGCAGCTCAAGAGCCATCACATTCCCCATGCAATCAGGTGTGGAGAGGCGGGGGTGCCAGAAGAACCTAAGAGTGTAGTGCACAGAGGTGAGACTTTCGGCTTGTGTAACCATTCTAGTGTAGTCTCTTGATTGATAGGAGCCTCGAATATGGATCATTGAAAGACAAGGGCACTGTGAGGCAGCTCTCCATGGTCTGGCCAGGGTGCCTGGCATGCACAGTGACAGTGTGGTGACTTTAACTAATGACATGTCCTTGTTCTCCCTTTTAGGTTCACCAGCAGGCAATCATTCTGCAGACCCCAAAGGGCCACCCCTGATGGCAGAAGACCTCTGGACTTCATTTGCACCTGTGTCACACTCGCTGTCTGAAGCAGGCACCAGCGCAGATACCAGACCTTGGTGGGCATTAGATCAGGGGGTAGTATGTCGGTGTATGCATGCCATGGTCTCCGTTATGGAGGAGTCTATGCAGAACACCAGCACTGCATTGACCCTCATGGCCGAGTGCACTGCCTCCTCCATCGATATAGTGGTGAATCTCTTGGAGAGGCAGCCTCAGGGACAGAGTCAGGGATTCCTGGGTTTGCGCTCAGATCTGCAAGCCCTCAAACAGGCACTGACCTCAGTTGGTCAGTGCCGGTGTGGGAGATGGATGAGGCACCCAGTATCCCAGATAGGTGTCTGTCCATCAATGGTGAGCAAGGAGGTCCAGAGTGACCTCACATTGGCAGATAAGCTGCTTGATGTCTCTGTGGGCTCCTCTCAGAGCGCTCTGGGTGACGGCAGCAGCTCCTCCGCCCCTCTGCCAATGACTGTCACATCTGATGAGGCTATGATGTTGAGGGAGATGCCAGCCATGGCACAGGCCGCTCCCTCCCAGGTGGGGCCGGTACAGGCTCCATTGGCCAGAGGACGACCACCGAGGTCATCAAGGCCAACAAGACAGCAGAGTCAGCAGGCTGTCTCCAATGCTGGTGCCAGTGAAGGGGGAGCACCTAGATGTAGCACTCACAAACATAAGTTCGAGGCACCATGAGCACAAGAGGGACAGGTCATGGGTCATTTTGCGTTCATTTATGTTTACTTTATCTATACTAGTCTGGGAATGAAGACCAGAGATGTTTATGTAAATAGTTTGGATTTGTCAAAATGAGATAAATTTTTGCTTTTGTCATCATGGCGTGAGTATGCTTCACCTTTTTTATTTTATTGGTGCAGGGAACGCCAGTATGTAATGCTGGCAGTAAGTGGCTCTGAACCTTATTGCAAAGGCACTGAATGTTCTTTATGTTCAAATGAAACATTCAGGATAGAGGCGGCAGCCCTGGCAAGCAGTTGAAGCTGATCTTTGGTAGCCTAGCTGAAGGAGCGTTGGATCAAGGTGCCCCTGGTGTTTCTGGCTCCCTGGAGGTTACAGAGGTCTGCCTTCATGCCCTCAGTGTTCTCCTCACCATCCTCCTCTTCTGACTCACTACTGGATTCATCATCTGCAGCCTTTGCAGCTGTGTCAAAATCTTGCTCCTCCAGTGGGTCCCCTCTTGCTAGTGCCAGATTGCGGAGAGCGCAGCATGCAACCACTATCAGTGACACCCGCTTTTGGGAGTTATTGTAGTGCTCCCCCTGAACAGTCCAGGCATCAGAAGCGCATCTTGAGAAGACCTATGGTCCTTTCTACCACCGCCCTTCTGGAGGCATGACTCGTATTGTAACACTGCTCTGCCTCTGTTCTTGTGCAGCAGAGAGGTGTCATGAGCCACCTCTTCAATGGATAGCCCTTGTCATCCAGCAGCCATCCATCCAGCAAGGCTGGATTACTGAAGAGCCTCAGCAGGAGTGTCTGAGGATGCAAGCTGCCTGGGTACCTTGCACAAACTTGCAGAATCTGCCTCCTGTGGTCACACACTACCTGCACGTTCATGGAGTGGAATCTCTTCCTGTTAACAAAGACACCCGGCTGACTTGCTGGCACCTTGATGGCTACATGTGTGCAGTCAATGGCAACCAGGACGCAGGGGAACCCAGCAATCGTTGCAAACCCTCTAGCTTGCACAGCCTGGCTGGCCTCATCGGTACGATAAAGAATAAAGGTCAGTACCTGCCTGAACAGAGCTTCTGTCACCAGCATTATGCAACTGTAGACAGCTGATTGGGAGACTCCACACAGATCCCCCAATGACCCATGGAAAGAGCTGGAGACATAGAAGTTGAGGGCCACTGTGACCTTCAGAGCCACTGGCTGATCTCAGGCCCAATCATCTGACAAATGGAGGTCACGGTCTCCCTTGAGAGAAGGAGCCTCCTTCAGCATTGCACCTCAGACATATTGAGGTAGCTGCATCGCTGCCTGCAAACCCTGGCAGCAGGAGAGTGGCATCTTCTGTGGCCCCATATGCCTTGGATTACCTGCCTGCCCTGCGCCCTTTGTGCCTGTGCCTCTCCTCCCACAGGACCCTCCCCTGGAAGCTGCATTGAGACACCTGGTTTCCTATCCCTTCTGCCCCTCTCTTCCTCCATACAGGAGGTGCCTCCAGCAGAGACCACAATCCCCATTCCCAGGGCAATGGAAGGCTGTCTGATACCTGGAAGGGTCCACACGGTCTGAACCCTCCAAGGGCCTTGCAGACAGCAATGAGTCCTGAAATGAAGCCTAGAAATGCTAAGAATGAAGTCCCAAACAGAAATGAGGCTGCCAAGTGCCAATAAGCAACCAGCAGCAAACTATCTCCAAAACTCCTCACTACTCACACAGGCAATGCTGCTGACTCTTTTTATCCCGCCCTTGGATGAGGTTTGTGAACATGTCGGCTGGCCACCCTTTGCTCATTTTTCCCATGCGACAAACTGGAAATTGCATGGACAAGGAAAAATTGCATTCAGTTGGACACTTAGGGGCCTTAAGTGGCCGCTCAATAAATGGCATCTGCGGGCACCCACCAGGCGAAATGTCCCGTGAGTGCGCGATGACAGCAGGATGCTCGCTGACCTCATTACACACTATTTTACTCCCGATCGGGTCAGGCACGGACCCACTTGCTGGACGAAAAATTCAGCCCCTGTACTCTAAGCGTCAAATTACCAGGAAAGATTACACGAAGATTACAGATCTGAAATGTTAACTCTTGTATCTCTCTTCACATTTGCTGCTCGAACTGCTCAGTATTTCCAGCATTTTCTGTTTTACTACAAAAGCTGGGGTTGTATCCCTGAAATTTAGAAGATTAAGGGGTGATTTGATTGAAGTTTTCATGATTATGAAGGGAATGGGCAGGTCGATCGAGAGAAGCTACTTCCACTAGTTTGGGGAATTTAGAACATTAGAGGGGAGAAAATCTGGAGGAGAATCAGAACAGAATCATCACTGTAAAATGACATCAAAGAGAACTGGTTTGGAAAAGATACTGTGACCTATAGAGGAGATAATGTCATCACCTTAGGGTATGTCAGCAATGTGTCACTTCAAAAGCTCACGCACATTAATGTCGCCTGCACAAGATCAGACTTGGAAATGCCTAAAAGCCTAACAGTGATGACACAGGGACTGGCTATTTAAAGAAAATTGTTCACAAACAAATAACAGCTGGAAATATCAGCAGGAAGTTAGGGTTAATCATCATTGATTTTAACTGTGGCCTGAGTTATTCAGCCATTACTGTGCTTTCCCCTCCCCTCTACCTTTACTCTTTCCCCTATCCTACCTCCCTCTTTGCAAAAAGGTTTTGTGGTGCCTTTCCACAAAGGCCATGTGCATCAAAGCAAGTTGTCATTGTTATCTAGACTCGCATGAAGAATGGCAGATACTGAAGGGCGAGGCACCAGTGCCCCAGTTACACATCTGAAGCTTCAAATACTGAAGTCGCTGAGTTCCCAGTTGGTAAGGAGGAGCTTACAAATTGGATTTGGTCAAAGATTGTCCAGAGTGTCTCCCAATACTTCTATGATGGCCAGTTAGCTTATGGCGGGACAGAACTTAAGGCAGGATTTACAGTAAGCAGTCCAGACTACATCAAGCAGTCTACAAGGTTAATTTAAAAAGAGCGTCTATGAACCTCAGCAAACAGAACTTATGACGGACACTACAGGACAGCAGGGTGATTTCTCCAGCAAAATGCAATGTGGAGGGTAGCTACATAAACAGAGTCTGTGAGGAAAATGAACTCTAGTTACATATGGCAATGTGGTCCACAGGAGTGATTGCTGGAGGAATAACCCAATCGTATCCACTCTGGTTAGCAATGGTGGCGTCATTATATCCAGCTGAGATTGCCCAAGTCTTGCAATGGTTAGCACCTGAGCATTTGCTAAGCCACTTCAGAGGGCATTAAGAGCCATTCAAACAGTATGATACTGGAATCGGTTGTGGGCCAGACCACATAGGGGTGGGAAGTTCCTTCCCTGAAGGACATTAATGAGCCAGTTCAGATTTTACAATTTGCCAGCTTTCATGGTTATTTTCTCTTGCACTAACCTGCAATTTCACAACAAACATCTCAATATGCCATGATGTGATCTGAACTCCTAAATTTGTCTCTCATTAATATAAGCTAAAATTATAAATAAAAATATTCAATAAATAGTAAACATTTCTACATTTATTCATTCATTCTCAAGTTATAGGCATTGCCAGTATTCTGAGCTCAAAGACTACAGTTTTTTCTCATGTAATGTCTTTATTGAACTGAATGTAACATGGCTACCCCCAACTAGTCCCTCATGGCACAGGTCACATGACTATGGTAAGCCAGATAAGACAGATAGTAATGATTGCATTTCAAAACCCAAACATCCACCTTTCCACAACAAACAGACAGCTTTGCGTGCAATATCATGTGTAACTGTGAGTTACCCAGTATACCACAACTGTTCTCAAGCATTAACAAACTGCTTGTTATTCTCATCAGCGTCTTCACTTGCATTGCACACATAGTCATTAAAACATGTGGGCCTCTTAATGATATGCATTCTTGTTGTCATTTGCTGTTTGTCTGGCTGATGTTCCTCCTCCAGGGAGTGTCGTTCCCATGGTAACTGTTGTTGTTGTTCCATTTCAGTTGTTGGATACTGTTGGACCTCTGGGAGTAATGGTTGTTCTGTACTCTGTGGAGCCGATGAGATCTTATCTTCCTGATCAGCCACCTGCAATGCAGGAACAGGTTCACTATTTGTTCGTATATGCCTGCGGTTGTACTGGTAAATTTGGTCGTTCACTTCCATTGTGTACCATTGAGGTGACAACTGCTCTATGCATGTGCTGAGTTGCCATTAGGCTGACTCCCATTGAGAGCTTTGAAGGTTTGTACCTTGACGGGCTCTCCAATACACAACTCTGGCAATGGTTTGGCAGTCTTGTCAAAATTAAATTTGGCTTTCTGCCATTTCACCTCGATTTTTTCCACTCACGCCTGTTACTATTTCTGGCTTCAGTAGCTTTTTTCTATTGGAAGAGTAGCTTGGGTGCAACATGACATTAGTCTTTGGACTGGACTACTTTCCATGCTTTCAGTTGGTGTGTTTCTCCACTCAAGGATTGCCTTGTATACATCTGTGCTAGATTTGCTTGATTTCTTCATGATTCCTTTGGTGATTTTCACTGCCTTTCCATTGGACTGGGGATAGTGTGGAGATGATCTTTGGTGTTGAATTTCCCAATTCTTCACTCATGAACTGAGGGTCATCGTCACTTGTCACAAGCTCTGGAATGCCATAACGACTGAAATGTGCTTTCAAGCATTCTACTCCCTCTTGTCGTCAATGAAGTCAACTGGTTTACCTTCCAGTAGTTAGAATAGTGGTCTACAGTGACAAGATAATCAGTTCCTGCTATAGTGAAGAGGTCTACTTCCAGCTTCAACAATGGTCTGCCTGGGTTGGCATGCGTCATCAACAGCTCTCTAGCTTGTTTAGCTTGGTATTCATTATGGTCACTGCACTGGCTGATGTGGTCTTTAATTTCTTTGCTCGTGTTTGGCCAGTCTTGCCTTCCTCAGGCTCGATTCAGTTTCTTAAAGGCTTGAATGAATGTGCTTCAGCATCTCTCCTCTTATCTCGTTAGGGATGGTGACTCTATTTCTTTTGTACAAGATGATATCTTGGGCTGTCAACTTATCTCAGTATGCATAATATGCTCTTGTGACCACAGGTGTTTCCTTGATGCTCTTGGGCCATCCTTTCATCATTGCTTCCTGCAGTTGCATCTTGTTGGGCAGTTTACATGATTTGAGCAAGGCATTTGTCTGTTAGGTTCAATGCCTCTGGTGGGTTGGTGGCTTCTAGAGGATGTTGAGCTGCTGCTTCACATTGAATCTGGAAGATTTCACATTCTTCTGTAGCATCCTCAACTTTCTTTGTGTGGAGTGCTGCTTTCGGCAGAATATCAGTGATGTATATCAGTTTCCCTTGCTTGTATGCCACGTCCAAGTGATATCTCTGTAAATGAAGTAACATTCTTTGCAGACGCTTTGGAGCAGGTAGTAGCAGTTTGTGAAAATGCTTTGAAGTGACTTGTGGTCAGACTCCACTGTTATTTTGTCTTTCCTAAGCAGGTAATAATGAAAATGCTTACAAGCAAAAACAAGAGCCTGGCACTCTTTCTTGATCTGAGTGTAGCGTTGTTCAGTTTGTGCTAAAGCCTTGGATACAAATGAAACTGGCTGGCCTTGCTGCATTAGGGTTGTTCCAATACCTATCTCACTGGCGTCACACTGCAAGGTGATTTCATCATTGACATCATAGTACTCCAGCACTGGCATTTTCATCACTAGTTGTTAGATTTCAGTGAATGCTGCTTCTTGTTCTGTGCCCCAATACCACTGCACATCTTTGACAGTGAGCTTGCATAATGGTTCACACTTTGACAAAAAGTTAGGCAAAAGTTTTACTAAATAGTTCATGAATCCCACAAATCATTGCACTGCTTTCGCATCTGTTGGTCACCGCATCACTCTTACAGCTCTCACCTTGTCAGGGTCTGGTGAAGACTTTTTGCTGTTAGTACATGACCTATGTACTTGACTTCAGACATCTTCAACTGATTTTATCTTGTTCAGTTTCGGGTTCATCCAGTGAGCTGTCTCCAGCAGTTGTATTAAATTCTGATCATGATCAACTATCATGGCTTCTTCCAAAGTGTCTGCACATCCATAGACTAGCAGATCATTCATTACGGCTTCCAGTCTGGAAAGATCACTGATTATCTCATGCTGTCTGTGTTGATACTCTTCTGGAGCTGTGGTTGCATGTGCAACCATCTGTATCTCCTGAATGGCACCTAGAATGTCATTAGAAAGCTGTTACTTTCATCCAGCTTCACTTGCCAGTGACCATCCTTTGCATCTAGGGTAATTGGCAGGTTGTGGCAAAATTCCTTCGATGGTTGACATGGGGTAGCGAGATCTCTTCAGCACTTTATTTAGATCCTTTGGGTCTAAGCATGCTCTCAGCTTTCCAGGTTGTTTCACTGCTACCATGCTGCTAATCCAGTCTGTAGGGGTTGTTACTTTTTTGATTTCTCCCTTTTTTTCCAGCTCTTCTATCTTGTTTTTTAGCCTTGACTTGAGGGCAGCTGGAACTCTTCTCAGAAGATGCTGAATTGGTCTCACATTGTTATCTATTTTGAGGTGATATTCTCCAGATGGACATCCAAACCATGTATACACATCTTTATACTCCTTTAAGATTTATTCATCAGTCAATGGTCTTGTGTGCTGCGACACGTTGTACATCTCTGTTGGCACGTTTAGGGTTACCAGTCCAAGCTTTAGATCTGCTCCAGCTGAGATTTTTCTTTATCCGTTCATGGGGTGTGTGTGTCGCTGGCTCAGCCAGCATTTATTCCCCATCCCTAACTGCCCTTATTTAGTAGGAATTTAATGGACAACCACATTTCTGTGGATCTAGATTCACATGTAAGCCAGACCAGGTAAGGATATTAGTGAACCAGATGGGTTTTTACGACAATCAGCAATGGTTTCATGGTCATCATCAGGCTTTTAATTCCAGATTTTTATTCAATTCAAGTTTCACCATCTGCCAAGGAGAGATTCAAACCTGGGTCCCCAGAGCCTTACCTTGGGTCTCTGGAATACTAGTTCAGTAACAATACTATTATGCCACTACCTCCCCCACCAGATGAGTGGCTGTTGCATACCATTTATGATCTGGAAGTCCGGATCTCTTCATTCTTGCCATTGCATTTGGCTCTCAGACTAATTTGCTCTCCCGGTATGAGTCTCGTGCCATCATATAGCTTTAACCTTATTTTCAAGGACTTCACTTTTTGATTGCCATGTTGAGCCACTTTGCATAGGTCTGTGAAGGTCATGATGTTGCATGACGCACCTGTGTCTATCTAACACTTCTTGTTCACTTGATGCTCTCCTTCTGCAGTCATCATTCTAATAGTCACAAACTATTTATCACCTATAGACTTGACAAAACCAACCTGTTGTATGGTGTATAGGGCTTCATCAGACTCTTCGGCTGATATCTCTCCAGTGGTCATCTGTTTGGGCTTGTTTTGTTTCTTTCTAGCCAAGCCAAACATTTGTATGCAAAATGAAATGGCTTCTTAAAATGTTACTTTCCCCAGGCTGGGCAATCATTCTTTTTCTTTGTATGATGTCCTCCGCAGTATTTGCAACCTGCTCAGTGTCCATAGTTGTTCCGCTCTTTTGGCCTGGAATGTCTCTTAGCATACTGTATCTCTATAATGTATGCTCTGCCATACTTGTGCTCTAGCTGACGTTTTACAACCTCCGCTCTTCTGCACACGTCTATCGCTTTCTTGAGAACAAGTTTCTCCTCTCTCAGTTGACTTGATCTCACTGTCGGATCTTTCATGCCTAAGGCTAAGTTCTATCTTTAATGAGATCACCTTTTAGTTGCCCAAATTCATATGATTCTGCAAGCTGTGTTAGTACAGTTACATACTGATCAATGGACTCTTTTTCACCTTGAGCCCTAATATTGAACGCATGCCATTCATAAGTTACATTCACTTGGGGTTCAAAGGGACCTTCAGGGCTTTCAAAATTGCTGAAATATGTTTTTTTCTGTTCCTCAGATAGATTTAGAGTGGAATACAATTTGTAGCAGTCTCTTCCCAGCAGTGTTAAAAATGTTGCTGCTTGTATCAGGTCTAATTCAATCTGTTGCAATCTCGTAATTTTGCCATTGCAAGTGGAAAAATTGCCAGTTCTGCCACTTATCTCCTTTCTTTTCGACAAAAGCTGTGAGTGGAAAACTTACAGTCATTTTTGTCTCACCCAGTATTTTACTTTTAGCCTTCGGTTTGTGTTAGCTTTTCCTCGTCTGTGTTGTTTTTCTTCAGCAACCTTTAGCAGGTTGGAACATTTCAGTGTTCCTCCTTCAGCAGCTGTGGCTTCTCTTCCCAGCTTTTCAAAACTCAATCTCAGCTCCACTCCTGATGCCATGTTACGAGCTCAAAGCTTTCTAGTGTAATGCCTTTATTGAACTGAATGTAACACGGCTGCCCTCATATATTCCCACATGGCAGAGGTCACATGATTATGGCAAGTCAGGTAGGACACTTAGTAATGATTGCGCTTCAAAACCGAAACAGCCAGTAAGGCCAGCATTTATTGTCCATCCCTAGTTTCCTTTGAGCCATCTCCTTGAACTGCTGCAGACTGTGTGGTGAAGGTACTCCTGTAGTATTGTTAGGTATGGAGTTCCAAGATTCTAAGCCAGCAATGATGGAGGAATGGTGATATCTGCCCAAGTCAGGATAGTGTGCAGCTTGCAGGGGAACTTGGAGATGGTGGTATTCCCATCTGCTTTGCCCTTCCAGGTGATAGAGGATATATTGCATTACAAAGACAGAACTTAAAAAGCAAAGGAAGTTTCTTACTATCACGATTGCCCTACTACATGTGGAATCTGTCATGGGCATTCATTTGTATTAATGTGGAATGTTGACTTCTCACCACCATTGATATCTTTGCACACATCACATCCTCCTTCTGACCAGTAATCGGTACTTGAAATGTGTACTTTTTTCGGATGTTGTCCGGCCTGTAGAATCTTTTCCATTGTTATTTCAATTCAATTCAAGAAAAATTTTAAACAGCCGGTTTTCTGTGCTCTAAATGCGATGTAACTCTACACAAAACTTATTGCATGACCTCGTTCTCAAACCCATTTGCTCCTCATGTGATACTGAAACTCATTGCCTCCTGCAGTCATACAATCTGCAGGCTTTGATGTCACATAACCACTGCTTCTTGAGATGCCTCATCTTTTCTCTTACCTTACTCAGCCTTGCCCTGGACAATGAAATTCAGACCCCAACCCAGCCTCCGATTCAGAAAAGCTCCATTGATTTTCCTTTATTCCCTAATCAGGGCAGCTGATTTACCAGCTTTAGAGTCACTGGTGTGAACTTGACCATTATTGCACAATGAAGCAGTGGAACCCCACACCAGTATTAAATTAAGTTGTTACATCAAAGCTTCTTCGCTCACTGTGAGTGTTCTAAACCCTCACTTTTACAAAATGCAGGACCTATTAACTGTTATACCATATTTATTTCAGCAGGTTAGAATGGTGGCTCACTCATTTGTATCATAGTCCCTGTTCTTCTGAGAAGGTTGGGTTAGTTATGCGACGTAAGCTGGAAATCGCAAGGATAGCTGCTCCTTAGCCAACCTGCAACAGAAACCCACATGCAATTCACTTTCACAATAAATATTAAAGCAACTATTGTTGATGACTTTGACTGAAATTGGACAATTAACCTACTGATACCCAAGATCCTGTTCTGCTCTGTATAAGGGTAACCAATTTCTTCCATCTTTCTTTTGAGTCATGCTGAGATATGATGCCACGGGTGCTTACAGTCACCTGGTTCCTTAGCCAAATGGCCATGGCAGCCTAGACAGCCAATTTTGCTAAGAATCACAATTACACACAGAATTTACAACACAGAAACAGACCATTCAACTCAACTAGTCAATATGAGCCAATCTTGTACTCAAAATTCACAAATGCATTTTCCAAGAGGAGTCACTCAACTAATCCTAACCCTTGCAAATCTTAGGGGCACTGAGGTAATTTCATTGCCCAACTGCCACAACTGGGAATCAGAATTGATTGGTTGAGTTTCAAAATGAATGGTTCACAAACCATCGAGAAACAAATCACATTTCTGAATGAGCATAAGGAACAAGTAAACTCTTGGTAAAACAACTTAGGTCTTAATATTAATTAACAGTGATAAACACGTAACTGGAATTAGAATTTTGTTAACCTGTTTAAATGTAAAAAGGGTTCTAAGGTGGAGTGGGTGATGGTGTTAGTAAAGACAAAGAGAAAAACAAGAGCTCCTTTACCCCATAAGCCCGCAGCCAACTGTACGATTTCTGCCTGGCAGAGTCTCGTTGCTGTTTTCCCAAAGAAAGTACCAACACATCAGCTGATGCTCAAATTCGTTCTTCATGCTATGTGAAACATTATGAAATATTATTGAGAGACGGCAAAACAAATACGAATGCAAGTGTTTTTCTCTTTTGATCTGACTGTTCTTGTTTTCAGAATGATCTTAGGTCACATAGCTTTTGGCCCAATTAAAGATCAGCCTTATTCCAAAGTGACCCATGTGCCACAAGCTAAAACTCTGCACTTTTTTAAAAAATTGAGCACATCTTTCTCTAAGTTGCAAAATAAAAGTGACATATCAATTGGTATGACATGAGTTGGAGCCGCAGAGGAGTTTTGTGCTAGATCACTGCTGCTCGTCCTTAGGTCTGCAGCTGTTATCACACCAGAACGAGCAAACCAAACACAACACACAGGCTTCCTAGCACGAGTTAAATCCATCTAGCAAACACAAGGTTCGGATTTTGTAAATTAGTTCAGTCAAGGAATGCCGCCAATTTTAGCAAATTAGTCTGTCTGTAGAACATCCCCCCTGTTAGGAACGCAGCACGGAAGTTTACCGATGTAAAGATTCTTATAGCAGATTTTCAGCTGCTTTCCACATAGAATCTCGATAGTAGAGTTGAAATTTCTCCCTTTCTTTTCTAAGCTTAATGCAAAGGAGGGTAAAAGGAAAGTAACAAATGGTTAAAATATTGGCTGGAGGTTTATGGTCCCATCCCAGCGGAGGCAGGGCTGTAAAATCCGCCAAGCCGTTCAAAAGTCCATTGACTTCGGTGGGACTGGAAAATCCCGGCATAGGAAGGGAAGTAAAATTCTGCCTGTTGTCTCTGTAAATGTCTAGAGTGGAGTTCATTATTACTCTTAAAATAAAATTCAACCTGACACAACCAGAAATGACTAATTAAAAGAAAGGGCTAACAATTGGTTTACAACATGTATTAGAGTGCAAATTGTGAAACACTGAACACCAAGATGGACAAATATTGGAATTGACAGACCCTGATTTCCCTCTTTCCTGTTACATGCTCTCTCCCCCTCTCTTTTTTTAAGCAGTTTTCTCCTGTCTGCCTTCAGACTGGTTGATTTTCTTTTTGAAAAGATGAATACAGCACCCCATTTCTTCCAAAGCAACACAATTTAATTTTTTCTCCTACACCGATACCTTTTCCATTCACCTGCTTTTTGGTTTAAGGCAAATAAAGTGGAAAAGAAACAGTTGGAAATGATCAGGATCTCAATGAGTAAGTAACTGCTGGGACAAATAGGAAAGGTCAAAGATGCAAACAAAGCCCACTGAGGCACGACAGATGAGAACTGGCCCGGTTCTCTGATTACGTGCGAACTCTCTACAGCCATGGCACCAACTGTACGCGAGCTACATTCTGGGCTGATTCTGCTTCCACTTCAGTCAAGTACATCAAATCAAAACCTACCCATCCTGTAATCCTTAGGGCTGAGAGTCAGGCATTAACAGCAGCATAATATAGTGACTAGTGTGGGAAGCAGTGATCACAGGCACGTTAGCTCCATCTCACTGGTATTTTGGATATCAATTGCAGCTTTCCCTGGGGGTACGCTGCACAGGGAGTGAAACAGGAAACTTGAGTGAGATAATCTGAATTGGGAGGCTCCAAAAGGAGCTCCCACATCGACTGCATAGCTGCCGTATGTGACAATCTTAACCAGCACAATTGGACTCAGACATTGGCATCCTGCCCAACAAAATCAGCTAATTTGATTAAACCAAGGTCGGTTATAGAAACCACATAAAGAATCTATTTGGTAATCTATTTGGAGGGAGGTTTGTTGTGGAGTTCCCCAGGGATCGGTACTGGGACCCTTGCTTTTCCTGATACATATAAACAATCAAGATCTTGGTATGCAGGGGACAATTTAAAAGTTTTCGGAGGACACAAAACTTGGGAGAATTGTAAACTGTGAGGAGGACAGTGTAAAACTTCAAAAGAACATTGGCACATTGGTGGAGTGGGCAGATTGGTGATAGTTAAAGTTCAATGCAGAGGAGCGCAAAGTAATTCACTTTGGTACAAAGAACATGGAGAGACAGTATAAAATAAAGGATACTATTCTAAAGGGTGTGCAGGAGCAGAGAGACCTGGGTGCATATGTACATTAGTCATTAAAGGTGGCTGGACAGGTAGAGAGAGCTGTTTCTAAAGCATACAGTATTCTAGGCTTCATTAATAGGGGCATAGAGTACAACAGCAGGGAGGTTATGATGAACTTATATAAGACACTCAGCTGGTGTATTGTGTACAGTTCTAGGCACCACACTATAGGAAGGATGTGAACACATTGGAAACAGTGCAGAAGAGGTTTATGAGAATGGTTCCAGGGATGAGACACTTCAGTTATTAGGAAAGATTGGAGAAGTTGGGTATGTTTTCCTTGGAAAGGAGAAGGCTAAGAGGAGACTTGATAGAAGTTTTCAAAATCATGAGGGGTCTGGACAGAGTAGATAGGAAGAAACCATTCTCACTCATAAACAGATCGTGAACCAGAGGGCACAGTTTTAAAGTGTTTTGCAAAAGAAACAAGTAGTGGTTAATACTCCTAAATAGTGACATATGTACTGATACAAGCTCAGGAAGTGCAGTGCTTCTAGTACAATATCTTTATTAGAACTGAATGTAACATGGCTGCCCCTAGCCTGTGCCTCATGGCAGAGGTCACATGACTATGACAAGCCCTGTAGGAGCTTTGGTACATGATTGCATTTCAATCCAGCAAAATAAAACACACAAGCAATCCTTCCCACCAACTACCACTACCTCACCAACCACCACCGCCCACCCTACTCCCACCCCCTTCTCCCCAGCTCCTAGGGGTGGTACTTAATAAATCTAACTTTAACATTATCTTGTAGAGAGGTAGCTTCACTAGAATTTTTAAGCCAACGGGCAAACAAACATGAAGGGAATTGAGACACGCTTTTAAATAACACACCAAGTGGTCCCAATCTGTAAAAATGGGAGTATGTCATTCAGCCCTTAAGCCTGTTCCACCCTTCAGTTAGATCATGTCTTATCTGCATTTTAAATCCATTAACCGCCCTTGTTCCTTGACGCCCTTGTCTAAAAAAAATCTATCAATCTCGGTTTTGAAATTTTCAATTCATCCCCCAATAGCCTTGATAGCTTTTTTGGGGAGGAGAGCTCCAGGTTTCCAATACCCTTTGAGTGAAGAAGTGTTTGCTGCCATCATCCTTGTTATGATCCCAGCTGATGTTAATACTGGACAGGTCAGATCCCAGAGTGAAACCCAGCTTGATAGGTTCTAACTTATATATTTTTTTAGAAACCATGAAGGTAAGTTACTGAACAAATTCACAAGAGTCTGCTGATGAACTTTTAATGCAAAAAATAAAACCTTTATTAAAGAAGAAAAATGAACTAAATTACACCAGACAAGAAGGTTGGAAAGATCTCAGTACAAACACAAGAAAATGATTCAGATATTCACTATTCTTTCACTCAGCTATATCTTTACAGACACATACAAATTCGGAAAAATAAAACAATTTACCACATCTATCTTTTACTCTAATATTCAGGGTAAGTATGCAGTACATGTAAACCAACTGACAAACTGTAGACAGACACACCACAATCCAAAGTAAATGACAAATGTGACCAAAGCTGATTCTATGTATTTCTTAACAAACCACCCAGATGCTTGTCACACCGAGAGCCGACTGGTCTCTCTGAAACTCTGTCTTTCTCATGAAGCTTTCCAATCTCCACATTTAAAGAACTCGCCTTGGAATTCTCTCCCAAAAGTCACTCCCACTTGGACAGCTTCAACAAGAATCCAACTCCAGGGTTTCACACTTTCTGAGATTCCTTTCACCTGGATCCCTATGTACACTCAAGCTTCACCTTCCAAGCAAAATTTCAGATGTCTGGCCGTGCTAAGTAGGACACCACTACTCCAAAGGGTACCTTTTCCTTTATGGCCCGCAGCACAGAGTCACCAATCTTTGGCTGCCCTCTCAGATTTTCTGGGCTTCTCTGAAGCCCACTTTGCTTCAAGTCTGCTCCCTGCAGCTCTATTTAATTCAGAGCCTATTGCCCTGCTTCTTTCTCTCAACTTTACTTAACCGGGCCTGTTTCTGATCTCAGTGCCACATAAGGGACAAGGACATTCTTCTGGGGCCTCTTTCTGTCCCACTCCCTTGTTTGGGACCTTCTTCTTGGCTTGGGACCTTCTCCCCATCCCCCCATCCCATGTCTTACTGCCTGGGATACCTCTGCATTGGCGCTCCTCTTCAGGTCACCTGACCTTCAGTTTCAAGCTGTTTCTCTTTTCTTCTGCGCAGGCACACAAGTCCAGTTCACGGCCTAAAGACATAAAAGAAATGAACCCACATGTGCGCAGGGCCGGTTCCCAGCCTGACGACGTGAACGTCACCAACTGCACATGTGCGGCCCTTTTCTCAGCTGACACATGCACAGAAGTCCCAAGACCCACTGGGAACTGTAGTTCCCAAACTCCCGATTAAGGTAAGTTCCTTTTTTCTCAAGTTTGATCGCACCTCTAAATAGCATAGCTCTAGTTTTAAGAATATACCCCCTTGTTCTTAAATGCACTGACTGAAACGGTGATGGAGGTAGATCCAAGTGGAGGTAGGTTAACTTTCAAAAGGGAACGGATATATACTTGGAAAGAAAAAGTTGCAGGTAAATAGGAATTGAATGGGATCAATCGAGCCAACACAGGCACAATGGGCTGAATGATTTCTTTCTGTTCTCTTAGATCCTATGAATGCCAATAAACCCAAACAGTTAGAGGATTAAGGGAGTGGCTTTAAGGTGACTCACTACTTTGGGGATCACATACCAACATGCAATCATTTGGTTATCACTCAGAGAAAATTCTAGAAAATCAACTTTGTGAATGCAGGAAAACCCCTTTCCATTCCGGGAAACAGGCCGAGAAGTCCAAAGCATTTTGTGGTTAGATTTCAAGGCTTATGACTGAGCATCAGTGTACTTAATCAGAGCAGGAAGCAACCACTTGTGATTCACAAGCCCTTTCCAAAAGTACTTTAAGTTTTACTTTACCTCTATCCTATGCCAGCAAGGCCACCTCTTCATGCAACTATATATTCTCTTCCTACAGCTCAGAAGAAACTCATGAGCAGGTCACTTGTTCAAGTGTGTAGGCTGAGCACAGGAAGCCAAACAGCAAGTGACTTTCATCTGGCATTTCTGCAGTAGGTGCACAAGCAAACTCAGACTATAACAACAACTTGTATTTATATAGTCCCTTTACTATCTCAAAATGTTACTCAGGAGAGATATTTGGACATTGGTACCAAAAGTTTGGTCAAAGAGGTGGGTTATAAGCCTCACCATACAGTCATCTCAGCCTACTTTCGGTTGGATTTTGTTGCCTTTGTCACGTTCGAATTATCTTCCGCAGAGGAAATTGTCACTCTTCAAAATGAAAACGAAACTTTTTGGCTGTCTCACCTTCCCACAATTAATGTGCCAGTTTTTAATATTTTTACTTTTCTCCAAACAAAATATTGTCACTATTATATAGAATCTACAGTACACAAACAGGCCATTCAGCCCAGCTGGTCTCTGCCATTGTTTATACTCCTCACTTGTCTTTCCCTACCCCCTGCTCTAATTACCAGTTTTCAGCACGCCCACAAATTCCTCTATCCCCTTCTCCATCCCGGAAATGCATCAATTCGATTTACTTCAACCACTCCATGTGCCAGTGAGTCCTTCATTCTTGCAACTCCCTGTAAGGATATTCTAATTTCTTGATTTTAATCTGTTAGTTGTCAAGAAGATATAATAATTCTCATAATATTATTGGAATTTATTGTAAAATAGAGTAATAGTGGGATGTGTCTATATGTGTCTGTGTAAGACTTAATTGAATTAGTCTAGGTGCTTTGATCTAAGGAGAGAGTTTAGGTTTAAAATGTTAATTTGTTAAAATGGGGAAGTTTAGAAACATAGGTGTCAAGGGAATATTTGCATTTTTAAATAAACCAGTCTAGATTGTTTTTAAAGGAGGGGTGAAATGTGGCACCTAGCCAGATGAAGTTTAGAAATTTATTTTTCCCAAAGGTTACTGGTAAAACTTGGTGCTATGAGAGGGTTTTATTATCAGGGAGATAAGGTCCAAACACACAGCGAAACAGTGGGTACATGCATTCAAAGAGGAAGATATGTATAAAGAAGAGAAAACTGTAAGGGAAGGCATTTTTAAGATCTTACAAGTGTGTGAAAAGCCTTCAACATCTATGCCTCAAGCTGCTGTCTTCAAAGGACTGAAGTTAAGAAAACTCACTTAGAATTTGACTTGGTCAGGTTATCATGTGTCTTTGCCTGGGTCTTTTAAAATCTATGTATCTTACTGTTGCCTTAACAAAAGTATAACTGGGAGTTAGATTGATTAGGGGATTTAGAAGTTATCATAGAAATAATTTGTAGATCTATGCATGTATTTAAAAATATTTCTCTTAATAATGTTTAATCTAGTTTTATAAAAAAAACCTATAAGACTTGGTGGTCTTATTACTACAGGATTCAAGACACGCATCTCGAAATTTATACAAATTAAAAATCAGTTGTAACAGTTGTTTCAAGTTTCCCTCTGGGATTGATCAGCTCAGCATTTACCATCTGCTGTGTCATAACATAGTGACAATCTAGTATTTATGTTGTCTTATTCTGGACTCACCCACATGCATAAACAGTTTCTCCACATCCAACCTGATGAACCTCTATCAGGGCTTCTTTTTGTAGAGTGGAGACCAGAATTTCAGACTGTATTCCAAGTGTAGCCCAACCAAGGTGCAACATAAATTTAGCATTCCCTTCCTGCTTTTGTATTCCATTCTTCCAGAAATGAACTTTGCACTCCTTAAGGCCTTGTGTTGCAACTTTTAGCGATTTAGGTATCTGTTACTCCAAGGTCTCTTTGCTCCTCGAGATCATTTAATTTCTTAGTTTCCAAATAAGTGTTTTCCTTATTCCTCCTCCCAAAGCTAACCACCTCATACTTTTCTCTACTGGATTTATATTGCCATTTATCTGCCTATACCTCAAACTTGTTTATGTCTTCCAGTATTTTGGTGCAGTTGTGCACATTAGCTATCTCCCTCAGTTTGGTATCATATATGCTAGGTTACTTCAATGTGTTGCCATTAACGTGCAACAGAAAAAAAATCAGCTCACACCAATAGGCGAGTACTGTGCCAAGATATTCCAATTCTGGGGAATTTGATTCTTGCGCAATTATTCATCACTTTAGTTTGCTCCCGTTGCCAGTGGGAGATCTGCAACAATCGTTAGCTCAAAGTCCAAGAGTGGAATTTTACAAGCTGTCGTGGTGGGGGCATGGGAGGGGCAGTAAAATGTGGCGAGCTGTTCAAAAGTCCATTGACTTCAGTGGGACAGGAAAAGCCCGCCAGTGGGAAGGGCCATAAAATTCTGCCCCAAGCATCACTTTCTACTCTTCACAGTGGAAAGGTCAAAACAGGAAAGTCTAATGACCATTTACTGAAATCCCAGCAACAATATTGAAATAAGGCAATTCATTTCAAAATGGGAGGTAATATTTTGGTCTAATTACATTTCTTTAAATCATAGCAAACAATTGGTTTGATTCTGCAAGTGAAAAAGCGGCTCAGTAGAGCAGTATTTTTATCACAATGACCCCCTGTTAACCTGGCAAACCCGAGACCATTACGAATTACCATAGGGAAAGCATTCATTCATCAGAAAGTTCGAGTTACGGAAATTAAAAACAGATGCAAAGAACACATGTCAGAAAATTCAGCTGATGCATCCTCACACAGAATCAAATTTTACAGAAATGCCCCTGGCATTCAGTACTTTCTTACCTATGGGTACAAATTAATGCTGTAACATCAAAAAAAATCAGGTCATTTTTCTCTGAAAATTTGAATATAGGAGCAAAATAGTTTGCAAATAGCAGCCTCCAGATTATAAAAAGGCACAGCAGAAGGTACGAAAATGATAAGGATGTTATCAGGGCTGAGAGCCTACGTGAAGAAATATTGAACAGGCTGGAGCTCATTTCCCTAGAAAAAATACTTAAGCAGTGACCTGATAAGAGATCTTCAAAATAATGGAAAGATTTGATGGGTAGACATAAAGAAATTTTTTTATCCATGCACAGGAAGTGGACTTTGCTGGCAAGACCAATGTTTATTGCCCACCCCTAATTGCCCTTGGGAAGGTGAGGAATGTGTCATCTTCTTGAACTGCTGCAGTCCGTGTGATGAAGGTACTCCCACAGTGCTGTTAGCTAGGGAGGTGTTTCAGGATTTTGACCCAGCAACATGAATGCAACATTTTTCCAAGTCGTGATGGTGTGTGACATAGAGGGGAATTTGCGGGTGTAGATGTTCCCAAAAGCCTGTGCTCTGGTCCTTCGAAGTGGTTCAGGCCAGAGTTTGGGAGATGCTGTCGAAGAAGACCTGGTGCGTTGCTACAGTGCATCATGTAGATGGCATACTCTGCAGACATAGTTCCACAGTGGCAGATGGAGTAAACATTTAATGTGGCGGATGGAGTGCCAACCAAGTGGGCTGCTTTGTCCTGAACGGTGAGGGGCTTCTTGAGTGTTGTTGGAGCTGCACTCATTCAGGGAAGTGGAGAAAATTCCATCACACTCCTAACTTGTGCCTTGTAGATGGTGGACAGGGTTTGGGGAGCCAGGTGATGAGTAATCTTCTGCAAAATACACACCCTCTGACCTGCTCTTATAGCCACAATATTTATGTGGCTGGTCCATGGTAATCCCAAGATGTTTTCTGGTGGGGTATTCAACAATGACAACCCCTTTGAATGTCAAGGCAGAGATGATTGGACTCTTGCTTGTTGGAGATGGTCATTGCCTGGCACTTGTGCTGTGCAAGTGTCACTTGCCACTTATCAGCCCAAGCCTGAATGTTGCCCAGTCTTGCAGCATCCAGGCACAGAATGCTTCAGTATCTGAAAAGTTATGAGTGGAACTGAATGTTGTGCAATCACTAGCGAGCACTCCCACTTCTGATCTTAGGCCATTGATGAAGCAGTTGAAAATGATTGGACCTAGGACACTACTCTGAAGAACTCCTGCAGCCATGTCCTGGGGATGACACATGTGCTTTGAGAAAATCTAGTATTTTCTTTTCGTACAGTGCTCCCTTTAAGACCAAGGTGAAATGGGGAGTATTTGGTAAGAGATAATTTGTTTTCTGATTATGGCATCATTAGGTTCCAAGAAATGCCCATGTGACCTGAGATTGCCACAGGATCAAAGAACTAAGAAGCAAAACACTAAATAGGAAGCTAATTGCACTGGTGTTGGATTCCACCATCTTATGGTAGGCAGCCAGAACAGAACCTGCAATTTAGAAAGAACCAGCAGTTTAGATCAGATCCTGGTGTTGAAGCAGGACTCTGAGAATATATCAGAGTCTGTGTTATTCTGTGTGTCAACCAGTGGAAGGGACAGAGAGCTGAAGTCAAGAGCAGGGGATTGTGGATTGGACAAGACCCACTGCTGCTGTTTTAGTGTTGCCAGGCCCAACAAGACTGTTTAAAAGGAGCAGAGAAGGGAGTCTCTGGGCATTCTGTGCCATCTGGACCATTATAACCTCAGGGTCAGAGGGCTTGTAGTCATGCACCTTGTCGGTGTTAACGGTGTCCATGGATTTCGGATGGAATATGGCTGCTGGTGAGTGCAACTCAAGGACTGAAATTATTAAGCGGGAAGTGAGAGACCCTACATAACGGCAGCCAAATTGGAAAGATGCAGGTAGTGACACAATTCTGTGAGAAGTAATGCAAATGCCAGTAACTGCGAGGCATGTCTTTCTTGTTTCAACTAGTTAAAGTGAAATTTACCTTTTTATTTTAAATATCGTTCACTTGTTAATGTTTGAATTATATTGATTTTAGTTGGTTTCTTTCAGTAAGATTTTTCAAAAATGAAATCTAGTCTATTGGTATTCTTTCTATTCATGTAGTGAGGATTCCTTTCTTTTAAAAGTTATCGGTCTCCATGGGGATCGTAATTCCAAAACCGTCTTCCTTTCTGCATGTATAAAAGCAAAGTACTAGGGATGCTGGAAATCTGAAATCAAAACAGAAAATTCTAAAAACACTCAGCAGGTCAAGCAGTATCGGTGGGAAGAGAAACAGAATTAATGTTTGCGTTTTCCTCCAGGGACAGGAAACAGTGTGGCTGCGACTGTTACTGGGTCCTGAACCTGCCCCAAGTGGAAAACAGTCTGTCGCTGGGATTTTCAAGGATCACCCCTTTAATTGGCCTGGAGACGGTTCTCCATCCTATTAAGGGCAGCAGGTAGGCTCTGCAAGGTGCAGAGCCGATCAAAGACATTCCAGCTTGAGAGAAGCAGTGGGCTGCAATGGAAGGTAAGGGAGAGAGAGAGAGGGGGTACATGTAAATAGTAGTGCCCTCCTCCAATGTTTTTAAATCTTTAATTTGAAAATTAGTTTCAGCAGCCATTCACCAATACAGCTAGGGAGGAAGTCCCTTTACAGGGCTGATTGTGGTTACTCCTACACCCAGGCAAGCAGTGGGGGAGGGCCTCCAGGCCTGCCTGGAGCATGGATTCCCCTGGCCTGCTACTGGGTGCCCATCTCCATGCACCTAAAGAGGCCCACCCACCCCACCCCCCCAGAGAGGCCTACTGGAAAATGCGCATTTTGGAAACACGACCAATACTTAGATTGCAGCAATCTGGCGTAGACGGAAGGGGGTGGAGGAAGAGAAAATCACAATATGGCCTGGGCAATGATTAAACTGGTGTCTGTTTTTATTTTTGCGGAGAATTGTAGTATCTTTTGGCCCTACCTGAAGAACAAGATCCAGCAGCTGCCTGTGACAGTCAAGATCCCCAGGTCTGTCATACTGAGGAACTGAGGACCCATGCCAAATGCTTGCAGAGTTCAGTGCAACAAGGCCAAGGGCATCAGCCACACAGTCCAAGTTCTCTGTGCTCGGCATGCTGGTGCGTGCCCAACACACCCGAGCACAAAATGACGCGCGATGACGTCGGGTAAGCATCCCGATGTCATCACGCAGTCTCGCGATATTTCATTTGGCAGGCGCGCGCTGGGGTCGGTTGCTTGACCATCGACAATTAAAAGGCCTATTAATGGCATTAGAAAACTAATTAAATTCAAATTTACCTAATGGTTGGCGAGCAGGCGTAAAGGCCAAATGGCCTTTACATTTTTTAGGAAGCCTCATCCATGGGCCTCATCCTAAAGCAAATAAAAATCAAATAAAAACTTTATTTTTGAATTAAAAACATATCCCAGCTCATGTGACAGAATCAAACGAGAGGACATGTTTTATGACATTTTTATTTCCTTTTTTTTTAAAAAGCAGTGCTTCATCTCCCCGCGGCAGTTCCGCGCCTCAGGGAGATTGAAGCGCTGTTTTGCGCGTCTTTGTGGAGATCGTGCTCACCCTCCTCCCCACCCCCCCTCCGCCCGCCTGCGTATCACGCTGGGTGGCCTTCGTTTGCCAGCCAGCATAAAATCGCGGTGCGGAGCCAATCGCGAACGGTGGTCAACTTCCCGACCGCCCCTGCCAAGCACCTTGGCCAAGGGCAAAATCCTGCCCTGTATTTCTAAAGGGCAGAAAGTTTGCCGCTGCAACTCGCTGCCTTGAAAACTTGGGGAGGATTAAACTCAAGGTGACAACTGCAAAACCAGATGACAATCAGAGACATTAAGAGCAGTTACATTTCAACTTTATTGTACAAAAGAACCATTCAAACTGTTTGGATTTACAAGGTAGTCAAAAATTGGAAAGTCAAGTTTGGGTGCACGCTAAACAATCAACAAATACAAACCTGTAAAATTAATTAACAATATCTAACAGCCTGAAAGGAATTTATTTTCTCCAATTTAGGAATCTGGTGTTTCCTCCCACCATCCCTGACCTAGCCACCCACTTCCATTGGCCATCCTTTGTCTACCATCCCTTTACTCTTCCTTCAAAAAAGTTGTGCTATATCCTTACAAATCTCTTGTTAGGTTTCAACTGGATTATTGGGTATAATTTTAGGCAACCCATGGTAGGAAGGATGTTGAGGCCCTGGAGGAGAATACAGTAGACTTATTAGGATGATCCCAGGGGTGAGAGACTTCACTTATGTGGAGAGACTGGAGAAGCTGGGATGGTTGTCTGTAGAAGAGAGAAGGTTAAAAAGAGACCTAATAGAGGTTTTCAGTATTCAAAACTAGGAGGGGGTTTTGATAAAACAATCAGGGAGAAATTACTTCCTCTGGCAGATGGGTCAGTAAACAGTGGTCACCAATTTAAAATAATTGACAAAAGCATTGGAGGGGAAAATGAAGAGAAATGTCTTTATGTAGAGGGCTGTTTGGACCAAGAATACTCACCTTGAAAGTGTGATGGAATCAGATTCCATAGGAGCTTCCAAAAACAACTGGACACGTACTTGAAAAGAACTAATTTGCAAGGTTATGAGGAAAAGCGGAGATATGGTCCTAAAATTGGACTGCCCTTTTAAAGAACCAGGATAGTCACAATGGGCTGAATGGCCTGTATCTATGCTACATGATTCTATGATTTCAGCTAACTTGGTTTCTACCATCCAGCAAGCTTCATCTTATTCTCCCATTTGCCATCCCTCAATTTGTCCTCACTCTCAGCTCCCACATTTTTGACTTGGGGTGCTTCCTGCCATCAGCCCAACATGGCCTCTCACCACCTTCCCAGTTATTATAGCACAACTTGCTCCCCTACTCCCTTCTGCTATCAGGCAACCTGTCACCCCTTCTCCCATCCCTCTGGCTTGTTTTCCTCCTCCTGTTGGCTATCCATTGTTTCATGGACCCCACTTCATCCTCAACACCATAGGTCATCTTTTGCCTAGCCACTCCTTCCAATTTCTCGTCTAGCCACCTCTCATCTAGTCTCCCTCTACCTTTATCCTCACCTCTAGAAACAGCTCTTGTTATAAGCTGCCACAGGCTCTAAGTGCATCCTTCGCATTTATTTTCTACACAAAGTTTGCGGCTTTCGATATAGAATGAAGAGATCACCCTCTAAGAAAAACACCTCCAGCAGTTGACGAAGTAAATGACTCCACATGACTACTCTTGCGATCCTACAGAACATGAAAATGAAAGGATATTAAGTTTTACCACTATAAACAGCCATGGTCTCCACTGAAAATGAACATTTGAAAAATAGGAAGCCATTAACTTACCTAACTGGACAGTGCCCCAGGCATTGGGGAGGGAGAGGCTGTTGTGATGGTGGAACCCTGAATATCTCTCACTGGCTCCAGTGCAACACAGCTGACTATTGGTGTAATGCTTCACCACCCTCCACAGTCCATTCCACTGCATTGCAAGCAGGGGAGCAAGGTGGAGGTTGTACCTCGCCCTCAAACCGCTCACTTCTGAAATGATACAGTCTGCTCTCCTCCGATGCAAGTTGATTGGAGGAAGTATATCCCCTTTTACCAGTTTGTGCTTGTCTCCTTTTCTCAAGATCAAGTTTTTACACATCTCCCCGGATTTTTTGCAGTGCTGATTTCATCCCTTGTTCCCCTTCTCAGGGAGAGTTCCACAAGCATCAACAGCCTTCCATATAATCATTCTATTTGGCCACTGGAGACATTACCACACAGCTTTACATCATCTTCTCCCAATTGCAACACATACATTTTCCAAAAGTAATCAATGGACAGCAATCAGGAACAATATTAGCTAAATGGTTAATTTTAAGGGGGTGAAGGTCCAGAGCAACCAGTGATTCACACAGACAAATCTTTGAAGGCAGCAGGACCAGTTGAAAAGGCTAATTTAGCAAAAAACATATGAGATTCTTGGCTTTATATACACAGGCCTAAGGTACAAAAGTGAGGATGTTATACCAAAAATTTACTAACTGCTTTGGCCTCAGCTGGAGAATTGTGTCCAGTTCTGGCTACCACACTTTAGGAAGAAGGTCAAGGCTTTGGAGAGGGTGCAGAGAAGATTTACAAGAATGATACCAGGGATGTGGGAGTTCAGTTATCTAGAGAAACTAGAGGAGCTAGGATTGTTTCCCTTAGAGCAAACAATGTTAATGAGGAGATTTATTAGAGGTGACTGAATTCACAAAGGGTACAGGTAAATAAATGAGGAAAAATTATTTCCACTGACAGAAGGGATGGAGAATTGTTTTTGTGATAGGCTGGTGGCAACAGATTCCAAAATAACTTTGAAAGGAAACTGATCTGTATTTGAAAAGGAAATACCTGCATGGCCATGGAGAAAAAGCAAGGGAGCAGGAGTAATTTCAAAGATCATGATAGGCTGCATAGCTGTACAGTTCTAGGAGAAGGAACTTAGATCGATTCCACTCTCCCCTGCCCTGCAACTTATTCAGGGGTGCTAAGCTAACTGACATTAATTCTGATGACACTTTAACATCAACCATAGGACAACAGAGGTTTAATGGCCTGCTCATTCTAATGCACTGAAGTCCGTCCCAAACAATTTGTCTTTTGTTCCTTGTGATCCCTTAACACAAGAAACTCAAACAGTTGCTGTTTGTTGTTACTCTCTTTCTACCAAGAACATTCACCAGCAAAATATCCTTTGCTCGGATTGCTATTTTCCTTGACTATCCTCGGTCAGCCCCCAATCGCCATGCCAACCACATGACTAATTTCAGTACATCTGACTCTAATTTGTTCCTTATTAGGAACAATGACTGATTCTGGAGCACATACAAGGTGGATCAGGCTTGGCCTAAATAGCCAAGTGGTTATGGTACTGGATTTGTAACCCCAAGATCAAGAGTTCAAATCTCACAATGGCAAACTATGAAACAATGTAACTTCATCTGAAACAGATGGAAACAGGTTTACTCAAAAAGAGTATCAAGAGTTCAAATCTCACAATGGCAAACTATGAAACAATGTAACTTCATCTGAATAGGAACAGATGGAAATGTGTTTGTACTCGTAAGAGTTACAAGGTGGATCAGATTTGGCCAACTGCTGAGCCTGGAGTAAGTTTGGCACAATTGACGAGTGTACCAGCAATTTGTGGAGCTAGAATCAACATGTCCCACATATCCATGAACATGTTCTCTGTATTTTTACTCCATACCTTTATTCCCAATATGCGCTCCTGTCACGTGGAGCTCCAGTGTGGCTGTTTGTAAACAGCTACTCATGTATCTTCTGACACAATGAACAATAATCCAGGAAGTAAAATGATTTTGGTCTCCTCTTAAGTTTCCCTGCTCCCATTTTATAAATAGTAAATGAATCATGTGATGTAGCACTGAGTCAGATGTATCAAGGAGGTCCCAGGTTGGAAAGGAGATCTCAATACTTGAGAAATGTGGGAAAGGAGATTTGATTAGAGGTGTCCAAATCATGAGGAGGTCTGGACGGAGTAGATAGGGAGAGATCGTTCCCATTTTCAGAAGGGTTGAGAATCAGAGGGCACTAATTTAAAAGGGAAAGACAAAAGAAACAAAAGCAACATGGGGAAAAGCTGGTTTGTGCAGTGAGTGTTTGGGATCTGGAACGCACTGCCTTAGAGTGTGGTGGAGGCAGATTCAACCATGGTTTCAAAAGCAAATTGGATAATTACCTGAAGATGGAAAAATCTACAGGGCTACAGGGAAAAGGCAGGGGAGTGGACTAGCTGAGCTGCCCTCACAAAGAGCCAGCTCAGACACGACAGGCTGAATGGCCTCCTTCTGTATTGTGACCATATTATGATTCTATGTAATAACTCATCAGACACTTGACCAAATATACACATATTCCACAAGAGGCCAGCTCACACATTAGTTTGGTGCCTTTCACCTCTGTGTCCCGGATTAGCCCGGGCTAAGGGTGAAAATGTCTCTTGAATTACTGTTGGATTTAAGGGTCAGACATGAAAATGTTTGGGCAGTCTCAACCAAGCTCCTGGTACATACAAACATACGGGTTAAAAGGAGTAGACCACTCGGCCTTTCGAGCCTGTTCCGCTGTTCAATAAGATCATGATTGATCTAATTGTAACCTCCCACCTATCCCGGTAAACAAGGGGGTGAAAGATTATCAAGAATCTATCTATCTATGCCTTGAAAATATTCAAAGACTCTGCTTCCACTGCCTTTAGAAGAAGGGAGTTCCAAAGACTCACTACCCTCAAAGGAAAAAATTCTGCACATCCCTTATTTTTAAACAGCGACCCCTAGTTCTAGATTCTGCCACAAGAGGAAACATCCTCGCCACATCCATCCTGTTAAGACCCCTCAGGATCTTAGACGTTTCAATCAAGTTGCCTCATACTCTTCTAAATTCCAGTGGATACAAGCCTAGTCTGTCCAATTTTTCCACATAAGACAACCCATCCATTCCTGGTATTAATTTAGTAAACCTTCTCTGAACTGTTTCTACTGCATTTACATCCTTCCTTAAATAAGGAGATCAATACTGTACACAGTACTCTAGATGTGGTCTCGCCAATGCCCTAAACAACTGAAGCATAACCTCCCTCCTTTTGTAATCAATTCCCCTCGCAATAAATAATAACATTCTATTAGCTTTCCTAATTACTTCCTGTACCTGCATATTAGCCTTTTGTGATTCATGCACTAGGACACCCAGATCCCTTTGAGTCTCAGAACTCTGCAATCTCTCACCATTTGGACAATATGCTTATTTTTTATTCTTCCTGCCAAAAGGGACAATTTCACATTTTTCCACATTATATTCCATTTGCCAAATCTTTGCCCACTTACTTAACCTATGTCCCTCTGCAGCTTTCTTATGTCCTCTTCACAACTTACTTTCCTATCTATCTTTGTATCATCAGCAAATTTAACAACCATATCTTCCGTCCCTTCATCCAAGTCATTAATATAATTGCAAAAAGTTGAGGTCCCAGTACTGATCTCTGTGGTCCATCCTGCCAACCAGGAAATGACCCATTTATGGCTACCCTCTGTTTCCTGTTAGCTAGCCAGTCTTCTATCTATTATGTTACCCCCTACACCATGAGCTTTTATTTTCTGCAATAGCCTTTGATGAAGCACTTTATCAAATATCTTCTGGAAATCTAAGAACAGTACATCCACCCATTATCCATAGCAGTGACTCCTTCAAAGAACTCCAATAAATTGGTTAAACATGATTTCCCTTTCACAAAACCATGTTGACTCTGCCTGATTGCCTTGAATTTTTTCAATTGCCCAGCCATAACTTCTTTAACAATAGCTTCCAACATTTTCCCTATGACAGATGTTAGGCTAACTGCCTTGTGTTGTCCTGCTTTCTGTCTCCCTCCTTTTTTGAATAAAGGAGTTACAATTGCTATTTTCCAATCCAATGGCACCTTCCCCAAATCCAGGGAATTTTGGAAAATTAAAATCAACACATCAACTATTTCACTAGCCACTTCTTTTAAGACCTGAGGATGAAGTCCATCAGGACCCGGGGATTTGTCAGCCCACAGCTGCTACAATTTGCTTAGTTCCACTTCCCTGATGATTGTAATTTTTCCTGAGTTCCTCTCTCCCTTCTAATTCCTGAGATGTTATTTGCATCCTCTATAGTGAAGACCGATGCAAGATTACTGTTCAATTCATCTGTCATCTCCTTATTTTCCATTAATTCCCCAGACTCACTTTCTAAGGACTAACGTTCATTTTGTTAACTATTCTTATTTGAGTATCTATAGAAAATCTTACTATAGAACTCTTATCATAGAAACTCTTGCTTGTAGGCAAGGCTTACCTGCAAGGCTAGAGACTAGGTGGTGGAAAGTGGGACTAAAATGAGTGGCTAGCTTTTTCTTTTCTTTTTTGGCTGGCAGAGACATGATGTGCTCAATGGCCCCTTTCTGCACTGTAATTTTTCTATGGTTCTATAGGCACATGCCTGTTCAATTAAGCTATCTTAAATTTGCCCATCTCATTGAGAAAAGCAATACCTCTCTGCTTTGGGTCTCATTACAGGGAGAGTGCGCGGCAGGGACGGGGGAGAGTGCGCGACGGAGGGAGAGAGAGAGAGAGTGACAGGGAGAGCAGAGAGAGACCGACAGAGGGCGACAGGGAGAGAGAGGGAGAGACAGACAGACAGACATGATATTGAATCTGACATTCCTGGTCAGTCTTTCAAGTTGACCCTCTCTTTCCTACAATCATGAGATGAATTGTAAATCAAAAAACTGGTTTAGTCTTTATCAAAAACATCACAGGACAGGATATTGTTTCCATAGCAAGAACCATGTTGCAAAAAAGAATATAGCTTTGGGTGGGGCAGTCTATTATTGTAGGCCAGCTAGGGACTTAGTCAACCGTCCAGATTGCTTGTGTTTCTTGAAATCAACCCCACCTGGTTTGGATTTAACTTCATAGCAATATCATAATATACTTTACCCCTAAATCCCTTCTAGGTAAAAAAAAAAAATTGGTAAAAATCTTAAAATACTGCAGATGGCTACTGTGGATAAATGAAATGTCACTGTGGAGCATTAGAGGATGATCTCCAAGGTTTGCAGAGAGCCACATTTTTTTTTAAAAAAAAGCAGAGTTGAAGTTTTATTCTGCAATTGCTGCAATGTTCCTGAATTGGAAGCACTTGGTATCACCACTAGCTGCCTAAAACAATTCCTCTCCTTCACTTTGATGCATAAAGAATACCCTAAACATTTTTAATCTGTTCCATGCAAGAAACATTATATTGAGCTCTTAACGTGCACCTATTGTAGACCATAATCCTACTCCTCATCCACTCTCATAATTCAAGCCAACACTTCAATGCACTGCTGAGAGAGGTGTCATCTTTAAGATGAAACTTTAAACCGAGGGCATTTCTTGTCTCTCAGGTAGATCTAAAAAAAATCCATGGCACTATATCAGAGGAGAGTGAGTGAGTTTTTCCAGGTACCCTGGCCAATTTTTAACTGCCAACTAGCAGCATTAGAAAACAGATTTTATGGTCATTATCTCATTGCTGTTTACTGGAGCTGTGCCCAAACTGGCTGTCTCATTTCCTACATTATAACAGTGACTACACTTCAAAGTGCTTTAGGACTTGCTGAGGTCGCAAAAGGTGCTATATAAATTCAAGTCTTTTGAATTTCTTTTTCTAATCTCCCATTTGCATGCATGATGCAATTCTTAATGTTATTTAGATAAATAGCCTCAGCAATCTCCAGTTACAATGACTAATTGTTAATGATAGAAAACAAAGTGGTACCACTGTGCTTTTCTCTACTCACAGAATCTGCAGATATTAAGCGACAGTGCTTAATAACCTATGTCTCACACCAGGCCAAGAACTCATTTTACATAATGTACTACAGTGTAATATTCACTCAAGCTTCGCAATGAGACCTTAATTTTAAACTCATAAGTTTCAATTTTTTTAATTTATTCATGGGATGAGGATATCGCTGGCTAGGCCAGTATTTATTGCCCATCCCCAGTTTCCCTTGAGAAGGTGGTGGTGAACTGCCTTCTTGAACTGCTGCAGTCCATGTGGTGTAGGTACATCCACAGTGCTGTTAGGGAGGGAGTTCCAGGATTTTGACCCAGTGACAGTGAAGGAATGGCGATATATTTCCAAGTCAAGATGGTGAGTGGTTTAGAGAGGAACTTGCAAGTGGTGCTGTTTCAATTCACTCCACATGATATAAAGAAATGGCTGAAAGCACTGGATACTGCAAAGGCTATGAGCCCTGACAATATTCTGGCAATAGTACTCCAGAACTTGCCATGCCCCTAGCCAAGCTGTTTCATTACAGCTACAACACTGGCATCTACCCCGGCTACATGGAAAATTGCCCAGGCATGTCCTGTACACAGGACAAACCCAACCCAGCCTATACCGCCCCATCAGTCTACTCTCAATCATCAGTAAAGTGATAGAAAGGGTCATCAGCAGTGCTTTCAAGCGGTACTTGCTTAGCAATAACCTGGTCACTGATGCTTAGGTTGGGTTCCACTGCGTCCACTCAGCTCCTGATCTCATTACAGCCTTGGTTCAAACATGGGCAAAAGAGCTGAACTCCAGAGGTAAGGTGAGAATGACTGCACATGATATCAAGACAGCATTTGACCAATTGTGGCATCAAGGCACCCTAGCAAAACTGGAGTCAATGGTAATCGGGGGAAACCTCTCCACTGGTTGGAGTCATAGCTAGCACAAAGGAATATGATTGGGATAGTTGGAGGTCTATCATCTCAGTCCCAGGACATCATTGCAGGAGTTTCTCGAGTAGTGTCCCCAGCCCAACCATCTTCAGCTGTTTCATCAATGATCTTACCTCCATCATAAAGTCAGAACTGGGAATGTTCGCTGATGATTGCACAATGTTCAGCACCATCCGCAACTCCTCAGATACTGAAGCCGTCCATGTCCAAATGCAGCAAGACCTGGACAATATCCAGGTTTCAGCTAACAAGTGACAAGTAACATTCACGCCATACAAGTGCCATGTGATGACCAACTCCAACAAGAGAGAATCTAACCATCGCCCCTTGATATTCAATGACATTACCATTGCTGAACCCCCACTATCAACATCCTGGGGGTTACAATTGAACAAAACTGAACTGGACTCGCCATATAAATACTGTAGCTACAAAAGCAAGTCAGAGGCTAGGAATCCTGTGGTGAGTAACTCACCTCCTGACACTCCAAAGCCTGTCCACTATCTACAAGGTACAAATCAGGAGTGTGATGGAATACTCTCCACTTACCTGGATGAGTACAGCTCCAACAACACTCAAGGAGCTTGACACCATCCAGGACGAAGAAGCCCGCTTGGTTAGCACCCCATTCACAAACATTCACTCCCTCCATCACCAACGCAAATTAGCACAGTGTGTATCATCTGCAAGATGCACTGCAGGAATTCACCAAGGCTCCTAAGACAGCACCTTCCAAACCCACACCGTGCCACACTTGACTGCCATCAAGAAGGACGAGGGCAGCAGACACATGGGAACACCATTACCTGAAAATTCCCCCCTAAGCTGCTCACCATCCTGACTTGGAAATATATCGCTGTTCCTTCACTGTCGCTGGGTCAAAGTCCTGGAGCTCCCTCCCTAACAGCACTGTGGGTGTACCTACACCACATGGACTGCAGCAGTTCAGGAAGAGAGCTCATCACCATCTTTTCAAGGGCAATTAGGGATGGGCTATAAATGCTGACCTAGCCAGCAACGCCTGTATTCCATGATTGAATTTTTAAAAAGTTAAACAGATTAACAGTTAACATATACATGGTCCATGTGATCACCTGTTTTGATCACCTGACAGAACCAGAGAGGAAATTTTCAGACTATTTTTGTACTCTTGATCGGCCCTGGGTTTTGTCTTTTTTTGCATTTCACCTGCAATTCTTCAAAATAGTGCCATAGATTCTTTCCCATCCACCTCAGATGGAAGACAGGGCTTCAGTTTAATGTCTCATCCAAATGAAAGCACCTCTGACAATGCAGCATGCTCTTGGTACTTCATTTGATCTCCCAATCTTTATTTTGCTGCCTGCGAAATGGTAAAAACAAAAATGTTAAGGATAATCGGTGCTTTTTACTGCCTGGCTTGCTGTCTGAGAGAATTTTTCAATGTGATTGGCTGCTTAGCCTTCTTGATGATATCACTGCTACTGAATAGTAGAGTTTCCCTGAGCTGATGCCAGAATTAAATTAGCATCAAGGTAGGTGAAATTCACACCACAGAGATCTCTAGATCCTGTGGGCAGCTTTCTTCAAGATCAGCAGGTAGCGCTGTCACTTCACCGCTAACTGCGAAATCCAGGCCAATATCTAAATGATTTTATAATGCTGCTAAAATCAAGAATTAACTTCATTGATGTCGAACACCACAATGTCAAGAATTTCATAGCTACAACTGAACTTGATTTATATGTAGGCAGACAAGGCCCTCGGAATATGATTATGGCACATGAAAAATACAGGGTTAAACTATCTTTGGCAATGTATCATATGACTTAACAGATAAAATGCCCCTTTCCATCTTGCCTCCTTGCGAGTTAGCAGACTATGAGTTTAGGCGTATACTTCAGTGTCAAAAATTGCAACAATAACCCAAGTTCCCATGGTTTTTAATTTTCTTTTATAATACATACTGACTGAGCCATTAACCCTTGCTGGCCTGAAGCCAACATAAAGTTTGCAAGTTTCCATTCCCCTCTATCTGATAACCACAAAGCATTCATCCTCTTTAATAATCCCCCGTTCTCCCAACTGCAACCAACACCCCCAACCCCGACATCCAATTTTCTCTATCTTCTTGTGAATATTTTGACTTTGCTATTACTAAAATTTTAAAACAGAACAAAGACCTTTGAAATGGTTGAATCTATGTCTGTCTGTGACCCCTGAACAAAAGAGGCTACCTGGCAGTTTCAAGAAAAATCGCAACTCGTTATCTTTGAGGAGCCACTAACAACCATCTCTGGATTGCACAGCTCAAATTCAAAGGGAGCTATACAAAGGCCATCTGCATTTAATAACACAGGCTGGCCAACAGGAGATGGATCGTCTGCTAAGATAGATGACCCGCAACCTTCCTTTCAATTCCTAATAGCAAAGACATTTCACGGTCTTTGGAATTCAAACAACGGATATACATCCTTTGTCAAAGACCTGGTGGAGAGGAGGGAATCATGCCTCTGGCTTGTGGAACAAGTAATATTGGCTTGCTGAACTGCAAAGCGCAGTCTGCTGTTTAACACCTGACTAGCAGGCCACACTGAAGGAGTCCCAGGTCTGTGTTGGACACCTGGCCCCATCTACACTGCTTCTGCTGAAAATTTTGTACCTTCATCTACAAGACTGATTCAGCTCTACCTGCCTATCTCAATATTTGAAGTCAACACCACCAGAAAAGTGAATTATCTAGCATTGGTTTTCATGGCCAATGACCATGAAGGAATACCTCATTGGCCTTTGATTTAGAACCAACGTGAAACAATATTTGTATTCTTTGTGCCTCTGCACTTTAAATCCTTCCTTTGTCTATCCTTTGCTTTGCTATCTGAACATTGCAAACTCTCTTTTCATGTTTTGAGAGTGTACAAATAAACTAACCCTTTAAGTTTACCCTATCTCGAGTTTGGTGTGGGATTATTGGTAGAAAACTGGTTGGGAAATACGCCACTGCTTATAAAGACATCAATAAATCAAAACACCCTTTTGCTTACGGATGGGTAGTGAGATGAGAAATTAGTGCTGTTTAAATTAACCCCCCTCCTGTCTGTAACACTATCTAATTCTGACCCAAGGTTTACAGATACAGATTCTCCAACAGGGATCAATGGATTACGATCAGGAGCTGATTTTCTCCCCCCATCCATAACACAAAAGGGGTTGAAGCCAATGCTTGTGTCCCTGATCCTGTCGTGACCAAGATTAACAAACACGTCACAGACTAGGAATCAAACCTGGCACCTTCTGACTAGATGACCTGTGTTGTCCGATAAGATTTTGATGCTCGCCAAAGTCGTGGCAATTAGGTCATCATATTTCCCACAAGATACAAAATAAATGGAAAGGTAAGGGTGGAAGTTGTCAGTCTTCCAGAGATGAACTGGGATTGAGGGGTGGGATTAAAGGTAAGCAATAGTGCACTGCACAGTGATAGCATCTCTGTTAAAGAATGTTTGTGGTAACAGCAGTAATCGCTACATCGCATCCAGTTGTACAGTAGCAACTTAAATATTTCAACACGCTTTTAATTCCTTCAATGCGGGTCGCTTTACGACATAACATTTAAAAAATTGTAGCCTAGCTCCATTAAGGTAAGGGTTGGTTTTCCTCCAAGATTTTCTATTTACTTTTGATGTGGCCACAGATTATGTCAGACAGAATCTGAAACTGCGTCCTCAGTCAAATGGGCTGCCACAGGGTCCTAATGTTCATCTGATTAAAATCTCACCCCGATGAAAAGCATCAATTCACCACATGTTTGTGACCCATTCACCACATGGAGATGTGTTGGCAACACTGAGCTGGACAAAAACTAGGGGGTACCTTTATTCGCTATGCTGTCCAATGAACTGAAGCAATTCACAAGAATACACAGTGTACAGTATTTCATTTGTAAACTCAGAGCTCAGCATGGACTCCACTGTGTAGAGTGGCATTCACAACATGACTTCATTCATTGCCAGATAGTGACTATTTCTTTAACTGCTGCCAGTATCTGTCAGCCAGGTTTCCTGCAGTAGTATCGCTATCATCGAATGCGGCAATAAGAAAACGCAGGACGATCTCATTTTAACAGGTGGACCGGGCTTTGTTTTAAATGAGTGCAATACACTCAAGGACAGCAGTGTCACATTCAGCACGTGCGCCCTTGCAAACTTACCCTCAAATCCTAGGCAGCTCAATCCTCTTTGTGCTAATTTTTTGCTGGGTTGAATTGTGAGAGATTGGAGGTTTGGAGAACACACTTTCTTTTAAAGCACTCTAGCCTCACTGGTGGATAAATCCTAAATCATCAAAACTCCAATATCTACCAGCAGTGTGGGATTTAACTGCAATATGTGCTGCCCCGTGAGGCTCTTTGCTATATGGCCTATCAGAACAAAAGCTTGAAAGCTGCTGAAAAAGGCACTATTTTTTGAATGAACGAGCTTTTAATTTTGAGGTATTTTGTCTTCTGAAACCCTTTAACCAACACCTGTCACCATAAATGCAGCATTTTTTTGACAGCCTTAATTTGTTACTTAAATATTCACTAGAAAATCTCCCCGCCATGAAGTAGAAAGAGGAAATTGGATTGGAGCAGATCAATCCAATGTGGACCTTATTCTTATACTGGAACAATGGCCTCAAAAGGTCTCCTCTCCTTTCTATACCAAAAAAAATCTTTCAACCATCTTGCTGGATGGAGTTAGACTGGCCAACTGTACCTGTAAGTGTTAAGATTAGACAAAGCCCACTGAACAAGGATGTGGCTAATGGCTTATTAAAATCTGGGGGAAAAAGAGCAGCAAGATCACCGAGAGCAGATGACTCCATTGGGCATCTGGTAAGTAAGAAAAAAAGAACTTGCATTTTTATGGATCCTTTTATGACTTCACAGTATTTTGCAGACAATGAAGTACTTTTGAGATGGAGTCACTGTTGTAATATAAGATACAGAAGAACAGATTTTGTTCAGATTATTCATTTTGTCTTTTAACTAGGTCAGCATTTTTTTGGAAAAAATAGGCTCAAAGGATGAGGCTGTTAAACAACATATGGAACATCTCAGAAAATAATCGATCAACCCACATGTCTTATCTCTGTTTAATACAAGAAAGAAAGATGAGAATTCCCCACCAAGGAAAATAACAAGCACTGCTCATTTTACACTAACTCTGCTTATTTTTTTATAGGATTTAAGAATCTCCCAAAGTCATTTGGTCGTGCAGAACTTGAGTATTGCTGAAAAAAGAGACATATCTAAGCTTTTCATCTTGCGCTCATCAGGACATTCACAAGAACACCAATATAAGGAGGAAAACAACAATTCATACTGTATGTGAAGTGTGCTGATTGGTTGGCATTGCCCTGAGGAATAAGTCAGCGAATGGCTGTCACTTGACCAATCAGGGTCAAGTTGCCTGGTTTAAATTTCAAACAATGCTCGGCAGTTAACTGTCAATCACCATCAGTGGTGCATTCTCCATGGCAACGTCATTTGCCAACCAATCTGCACTCCCTTCACATACAGTATAAATTGTTGTTTCCCCCTTATATTGGTATTCTCTAGAGTGTTTTGATAAGTGCAAGACAAAAAGCTTAGACATATCTTTTTTCAGCAATCTCACAAAGATTGTCAAGCCACTGTTTACATTGGTTTTGCCAGCTGAATTCAGGAATAAGTTGTGTGAGCATTGTCGGGTCAGGGGTTGAATTATTATCTGCCAGGATTGAGATCCAGATTCAATTCCCAGCCAGTGTAGGTCCTTTTAACTTGAGCGCCTTGGAACTATTTTACTGCATTAACAGGACTATATGAGGTTGTTGTTATTTGGAATTTAGGGTCCATGAAACACTGCTATTCAACAAGCTTTCCATTGACTAGCAGCAGGTTACAGACTCAAGTCTACAAGTTTAAGGCTACAAGACTTGCAGCAGACTTGCAGATCTGGTGTATGAGCACTGATCAATGGAAAACAGACTTAACTACATAACTGCTAGGAGCCAGCTCCCAGCCACCACAATTCTAGAATTCAAGCAGTCCACTTGATCAGAGCTCATCCATCAATGTTAATATCCACTCCCTCCACCACCACTCTAACCATGGCCACTGTGTGTCCTATCTATAGGATGCATGGCAGCAAGTATTCAAGGCTTCTTTGGAAGCAGCTTCCAAACCCAAGCACCTAGGAGGGAAGGGCAGCAGATGCATGGGAACACCATCGTCTCCAAGTCCCATCCCTCCCAACTTAAGACAAGAGCTAGCTGTCAATTAATGGTCACTGAGTCAACATCATGTGACTTGCTACCTAGCAGCACTGTGGGAGCTCCTTCACTTCAGTGCCATGTTGAGGGAGTGCACTACTGTTGAAGGTGCCATCTTTTGGCTACCCTGTTCAACCAAAGTCCTATCTGCCAGTTCAGATGGCTGTTAAAGCATGGATTGTAATTTGTGAAAGAGTAGCGGAAGCAGACTCAATAATAATTTGTGAAAGGAAATTGGATCAATAATTCAAAGGGAAAAATTTGCAAGAGAGAAAGAGGGAAAGAGCAGGGCTAATTGGATGGTTCATTCAACAAGCTGGCGCAGGCAGGATGGGATGAATGGCTTCCTTCTGCGCCATGTAATTCTAGGATTCTACTTCAAGAAAAGTAGGGCAGATCTCTTGGTCTTAAATAACCCTTATCCCTCAACCACCAAAACAGATTAAAATCTTATTTGCCATTCATGAAACCTGCAATGCACAAAATGTGCCCACAGATCAACCGTGACTTCAAAAATAAAGTGATTCACTGGAATTCCATATTAAATTTAAATGCACACAAAACGTTCCCCTCATCTGCACTAGAAACTTTGTGTGTTTTTCTAAAAAGGAATGTGCTGATTTCAAAATCCATTTTCGCATTTCAACAACAAATCTAATCTGCCTACACTTTCTATATTTCAATGCTTTTTTTGAAAAGTTACAAACTGTTTTATGCCGATAATGGGTGTTTTCACACCTGTTGATATGTCTCAGTGGAACATTTATTTTCGTCTTCTCAGCATTCTTATATTCCAGTGTTATTCACTTTGCAATGTGGCCACCTGAAGTGACGCTTTAATACACATTGGGTTTCAGTGCTCTGAAATTTGCCCCACTCTCACCACAAAGCAGCAAGTCAGTGACAAATGCAAAACAACATGGAGTTGTCCCCTCATAGCATTCAGGCCTTCAATTTGCTAGCTGCAGGCAAGTCCAGTTCGTGGGTAACATCTTTACGAACCATCAATGCAAAAATATCTCTGGCTGTTTAAAAATCTGCAATACCAGAAGCAGCTGTTTCCCCCTGGGATAATAGGGCAACAAAAAGGTCGTTTGCCACCTTGGTGCCTTATTTGACCCTGAGGCGAGCTTCCAATCACACATCCGCTCCATCACCAAGATCACCTATACTTCCATCTCCGTAACATCGCCTGACTCTGTCCCTGCCTCAGCTCATCCGCTGCTGAAACTCACAACCCCGCCTTAGTATTGTGTCAGCCGTGGCTCAGCTGGTAGCACACTTGCCTTTGAGTTAGAAGGTTGTGGGTTTGAGTCCAACTCCAGGGCATGAGCACAAAAATCAAGGCTGATGCTGTAAAGCAGTGCTGAGGGAGGGCAGCACTGTTGGAGACGCCATCTTTTAGATGAGATGTCAAAGCGAGGCTTCATCTGCCCTCTCATATGGACATAACAGTGCCACAGGATCTATTTCAAGGAAGAGTAGGGGAGTTATCCCTGGTGCCCTGACCAATATTTATCCCTCAATCGACATCATTAAAACAGATTATCTTGTCATTATCACATAATGATTTGTAGGTGTTTGCTATGTGCAAATTGGCTGTTGTGTTTCCTATCTTACAACAGTGACAACACTTCAAAAATACCTCATTGGCTATAAAGCATTTTGAGACATCCAGTGGTCATGAAAGGCGCAGGACTTTTTTTCAGACTTGCCTATTCTAATGCTTTCTTGGTGAACCTCTCACCTTTCACTCCATTCATCCAAGCTCATCCAAAATCTGCATCCTGCACCTTAACTAACATTAAGTCATGTTCACTTATCACCTCTGTGTTTGTTGACCCAAATAGGCTTCCAGTCAGACAATGCCTTGATCTTAAAAGTCGCATCCTAGTTTTCAAATCACTCCATGGTCTCAACTCTCTTTATATCCATAACCTCCTCCAATCCTGCAACCCAACCAAAGTTTGTGTGCACCTCCAATTAGGGCCTCCTTGTACATTCCTGCTTTCAATCATTCCCCCACTGGGAGCTGCGCATTCAGCTGCCGAGGCCCTAACCTTTGCAATTCTGCCCCCCACCACACCCACCCACGCACCTCTCCGTGCCTGAATCTTTCTTTCCTCCTTTAAGACACTATTTAAAACTACCTCTGACTGAGCTTTTGGCCAACTGTCTTCATGTCTCCTTACGCATTCTGTGTCAAATTTTGTTTAATAACACTCCTAGCTGCACCTTTGGATTCTCTAGTACAGCAGAGGTGTTATATAAATGCAAGCTGTTGCCAAGGGGGAAGGATGTTTGCAGTGTGAGTGTACTTCTGACACACACACAAGTTTTTGATTTACCGTTCAACCCAAAGGGCTAATAAGGATGAGGAACTTAATGTCATTAATAATAACAGAGGAAAAAATATTGGAAAAATTAAGCAACTAAAGGCTGACAAATCCACTAGATCTCACGGCCTAAATCCCAGAGTACTATAAATGGTAGCTGCAGAGATGGTGGATGCACTGGTTATGATTTTCCAAAATTCCATAGATTCTATAACTGTCCCAGCCATTGAAATGAGCAAATATAACACCACTAGTCAAGAAAGGAGAGAGAAAACAGGGAACTAAAGGCCAGTTAACCTGACATCAGTGATCTGGAAAATGCTGGGATCTATTATTAAGGAAGTCGTATCAAAGCACTTAGAAAATCTTAGCATGATCAAAACAAGTCAACATAGTTTTACAGAAGGGAAACAATTTGACAAATTTAAAAGGGAGTATTTTGAGAATGTGACAAGTAGGATAGATGAAGGGGAAACAGTAGATGTAGTATACCTGGATTTTGAAATGGCATTCAATAAGTTGCTGCACATAAAAGTTAATACACAAGCTTAGGGCTCATGGAGTTGAGGGTAACACGTTGGCATGGATATGGGATTGTTTAACAGACAGGGAAAAAAAGAACAGGGATAAGCAGGGCATTTTCAAGTTGGTGTGCTGGAACTACTGGATTGTCACAAGGCTGGGCCTTCAGCTATTTACAATCTATATTAATGACTTAGATGAAGAGACGAAGTGTAATGTATCCAAGTTTGTTGTCGGTATAAAGTTATGTGAGAATGTAAGCTGTGAGGAGTACATAGAGGCTTCAAAGAGATAAAGCCAGGTTAAGTGAATGGGCAACAAGGTGCCAGATGGCATATAATGTCAGGAAGTAAAAGGTTATTCACTTTGGTATAGAAAAGTAGAATGCTGTTTTTAAAGAAGTTTTGAACTTCTAATGCTGATGTTCAGAGGGACTTTGGCGGACTTGTACAAGGAACACAGGAAGGGGTGGACATGTACCAGGAACACAGGAAGTTAGCATATAGGTACAGCAAGCAATTAGGAAGACAAATGGCGTGTTGGCCTTCATTGCAAATGGAGTACAAGAATAAAGAAGTCTTACTACAATTGTACAAAGCTTTGATGTGTGCAGTTTTGATCTCCATATTTAAGGTAGGACATGCTTGCATTGAAGACGGTGACACCAATGATCACTAGATTGGTTCCTGAGGTGAGAGGTTGTCCTATAATGAGAGGCTGGGTAAACTGGGCCTATACACTGTGGAATTTAGAAGAATGATGTGTGATCTTTTGGGATCAAGATTCTGAAGGGGCTTGACTAGAGTGGACGTTTCCACTGGCAGGGAAATCTGGAACACAGGGGCAAAGTTTCAGGATAAGTGAACGATCATTCAGGATTGAGATAGGAGAAATTTCTTCACTCAAAGGGCTGTGAATCTTTGGCATTCTCTACCTTAGAGAGTTGTGAATGTTCCATCATTGAATATATTTAAGGCTAAATAGACACATTTTGGCCTCTCAAGGAATTAAAGAATATGGGGAACAGGTGAGAGAGTGGAGCTGAGACAGATCATCAGCCATGATCATACTGAAGGGACTGTATGCTCTATTCCTGCTCCTATTTCTTATGTTCTTATGTAGTTGAGTCACATGGACATGGAAAGTCCCAGCTGGGACCCTGCCAATGCCAAGTTAGCAAGTGTGGTGTCATGCGTTACAATTTCCCTGTTCCAAGGTCAAATTAACTGGGCATAAAATCTACTGGTAATCAATGATTCCCACTGCTGGAAGTGGGCAGGGGTGGTGAGGGAGAGTAAGAGGAAGAGAATTTTAATTATTAGGAACCGTATCATCGAGTCATCCCAAAGCACTTCATATCCAATTAATAGCTTACGTATTGCAGTCCCTGTTATTATGCTGGCAGATACAAAAAGCAAGTTGGACACAGCAAGATCCCATCAACAGTAAATGAGGTGCATGATCAGTTAATGACTTGCATTGCCATAGCCTCCAGGGCTATAGGCCAAGCACAGGAAAATGGGATTAGTGTAGTCAGATCTTTGTTGACTGGTGTGGACACAATGGGCCGAATGGACTCCTTCTGTGCTGTAGATGTCTATGAGTCTATTAATCTGTTTTTGATGATGTTGGATGACAGGAGAAATGTTTGCCAGAATGCTGGGAAAACACTCTGCTCTTCTTTAAATAGTGCCATGGGAACTTTTGTCACCTGAATAGGCAGACAGAGCCTCAGTTTAACATCCCATCTCAAAAACAGTGCAGCACTCCATCAGTACTGCAGTGAGATGACAACCTAGTCCTGTAAGAACACTTGAACCCCTAGGGAGTAATTTTAAATTTGGGTAATAATGGTAGATGGCAACAGGGGCAGGTGATATTCACTGTCCATTATTCAGCTCTCCTGATTTTCACTTGGTTTGAGTGGAAATGAAATCAGGGAGGGGTGTAAAACAAGCAGATGATCTACTATCACAGTGTCATCCAATTTCAAAATACATCCCCCCAACCACCAGAAATGCTGACTTAGAGACCAGAGTATTACCACTGAGGACAGCTGAACACTCCTTCCATTGGAAGGGACAGCAAATGGTTCAGGTTTGCATATGAAGAACAGTCCTTGGGCTTAAGACCAGGTGGCTGCCTGTAACCACAGGGCTGTATCAAACAGAAACTAAAACTGAATGCAGACAGAATAATGAGTGAAGAGGAAGGTTTGATCCACTATACTATTGTACAAATCTAGTGTAGTCTGCAAGAATATATACAGATGGCATATAACATACACAAGTATGTGTGTAAACACTTATACCCACAGAAGGCCAAATTCAGCCCTTTTCCTGCATAGAAGATTGTACACAACTTGCAATCTGTTGAAAAGGTGCAATTCAGGTCACCGGTTGGCACTGCAGTTTCGGTTTTCTGTAGAAAAGTCAAATCTATGATTCTATTAGTTGCCAGCTTTTGGGTCTTGTACTCCACTCTTGTGACTTTTCAGGATATCCTGATTAACAAGAGACAGTTGAGAAGTATTGGGAAAGATCTGGACTGTAGTGTGTCTACGCAAAAAAACTGCTACCCATGGTGCTCCAAGTTTAATTCAAAAGATTTTCAAAGGAATATCGTCAACGATCAGTTTGTGTGAACATGGCTTGAAATGGTGTAAATTCCGCGCACACACACATATATATACATACACTTACATAACCATACACGTACAAGACCAGACCACTTAAAGTAAAAATTGAACATTATTCCGCTGGGTGCGATTTGCAAATGTTAATTACTTACATTTCAACTTATGTTTAAGTTACGCTCTTAAATAATGACAAATGCTCTGACATTACTACCCCCCCCCCCCACCCGATTATAATTACTTGACATTCCTTTGACATGCTTACCTGATACTTCCTTGACAGTTTAAGCTCTCCCTTCTGGATGGCCCACGAGTTAGGGAAGTCGGCGAGAAATATAAAGGGAAAAAAAAACAACTTTTTGAATACAATAATTGCTGTTTAAAGGCTGGTGGTTGTTATTGCTGCTGGAGAGCTGCCCAGGCACATGCATACACAGTACAACCCATCACAACATTCATCCTCCCCACTCCAGAGCAACGCAAAAGGAAACATGAAAAAGATACAAGACATTCCAAGCCGTGGAGCCCCGCCCCCTCATCCCCGCCCACCCTTGTCCCTGGCTCCGCCCACTCGGCACCGCCCTCCTCCACCACGCTCACCATTGGCCGGAGGAGTTGTCAATCAGCAGCAGCGGCAACACCACGTTATTTCTCAGTGTTCAGCTCACGCGCTTCCGATCCGCATTACGTCATGGAACATTCCGAACATTCCGCGCGTATTCCGCCGGGACTCTGGCTTCCCCCAGGCTCCTGCCACCGGCTTAAAAGGGGCAGCATCCCCCCCTTAGACCTCGCCCCCATTTTATCAATGAAAGTACAACTGTGCTAACGTGTGTTATTACAAATGTTATCAAATCCAAAACTGGAGACTTGTTTTCCTCTAAACAATGTAACACGCACGGACTAGTGGGTCCCACCGCTTTGATTAATTTGTCTTTCACATGTGCTGCAACAAGTTTGAAAATAAGTATCATTCGCCTATTTTGCAAAAATGCACTTCAGCTCCAAAATCAAAATCTTTTCGTTCAATGTTTTATTTTAAAACGGAAAAGATTGGATTTGCCCTGGAAAGAGTCCTGCATTTATAAACAGCGTTATGACTTTGTTATCCCCAGACTATCAATGCTCTCCTAGCTGGCCTCAAATCTGCCACCAACTGTAAACTTGAGCTCATCCAAATCTCTGCTGCCGGCATCCTAACTTGCACCAAGTCTGGTTCAGCCATCACCCCTGTCCTCTGGCATGCATTCACTTCCGGTCCAGCAACACTTTAAAATTCTCACCCTTACAAATCCCTCCATGGCCTCGCTCCCACCCCACCTCTGCCTATCTCTTTAGCCCTCCTCCCATCCAACAACCCTCCCAGAGCTCTATGTTCCTCCAGCTTTGGTCTCTTGTGCATCCACAATTTTATTCACTCCACCATTGGCAGCTGTGCCTTCTGTAGGGTTGCCAGTTGTGATTAAATGTATTCCTGGAGGTTTCGTCACATAACTTGTCCCATATTCCAGGCATTAGTCGCCAACACATCCATCCTTGTGATGCACTGCCTTCCTACACCAATTGGAAAGCTAAAAGACTGATTACCCAATTGGATGCTGCTCGACTGTCAACCAAACATGCTTTCCCACCCCCCCCCCCCCATTTTCAATATTTTAAAACTGTCAAAAAGAAATGTTCAAGAAAATGGCCAAAAAAAATATTTTTTAATGTCCTAATGATTTTTCTCCAGTATTGCACACAGCAGTGTTCTAGAGATTGATCTTCAATTTCTGGAGCCTCCAGGCCAATCCTGGAAGGTAGGCAGCCTTAGAAATAGGCCCTAAATTGTGGAATTTCTTCTCAAATCACTCTGCCTAACCAGTTCTCTATCTTGTTTTAAGACACTCTTTAAAACTTACCTTTTTGACCAAGAGATTGTTGTCCTTGCTGTAAACATTAAGCAAAGTACATGAGCAGAAGAAATCTCTGCAGTCAATCTAGCTAATCCCAAAGACTGATACTCCTTAATCCTGTGCTTCATCTGTGAAGTAAATTAAGAATTTAACTCTGTGGTTTGAAACAAGGTCACTTTTTTGACAAGAATTCACATAAATCTTTGTCATTAATGTGCGGGTCCCACTGCTGCAATTTGCTTTTCAACTTGCCACGTGGTTTCAATTTTTTTAAATGTCTCCTGATCTTAAAGTAAGAAAGACTGGAAACATTGTAGATTTGCTTTTGCTGGTTTATGACAGCTCTAATATGTCCATGTTGTTAATGGTGTTAATCAGGAAATGAAAATGGAAAAGTGTTCAGTGAAAGGCTGGACCCTATCAATACACAACTACATCAGAATCACACATCACGGATTATGGATTGCAGGCATGGATAGATCATTAACTTGATCATTCTCCAAGTACCTGTAGTTTACTGGTTGATGAAAGAGCCTGAGATAGTTGATTTATGCATTAACTGGATTAAACGTTACGCAAAGAGTAAAGGATCTTATAAATCAGATTTTCACTTCTTAACCAAGTCTGAAAGCAGATCAAAAAACAAAAATACCTGGAAAAACTCAGCATGTCTAGCAGCATCTACAGAGAGGAGCACAGTTAAAGTTTCGTGTCCGAATTACCCTTCAACAGAAGTAAGTAAAAATAGAAAAGAGGTGAAATATAAGCTGGTTTAAGGGGAAGGGGGGTGTGTAGAGCTGGATAGAGAGCCAGTGCTAGGTGGAGATAACCAAAATATGTCACAGACAAAAGGACAAAGAGGTGTTGAAAGTGATGCAGGATCATGATTCGAGTGCTGATGTAGCTTTGCTAAGGATGAAAGTTAACTGAAATCCTTCAACCTCAATAAATAAGTTCCAAGTCATGAAGGAGAAAAAGGGGAACAGGATTTTGTTACAAAGTTAATATTTTAGAAATTTCTGAATAATCCATTTTTTGAGTTGGCTTTCTGGAAATCTCTATGACTTGTATAACCCTCTCCTAAACATAGATAAATAACTTTCTTTGTTGCTGCTCAGTGGTAACTTAGCTTGTAGATTCTTCTATGGGCTGCAAGTGCCAGAAATGTTGCATTGAATTTTAGAATTGTACTTTGATGGCTTTTGTGTTTGTTAGTTTCTCTCAACTTAGAAGAAAATTTTATAAACATATGCCGAACAAACCCTTAACATAAGTCCAGCTTGCATTCCAAAACGCCTCTGCTACTCTGAATCCAACAGATGTTGACACAACTGGCACCTGTCTGTCCAATTTTGCAGTAGATGGTTTATTGCCCAGAAAATTTTAAAAGGTATGCTGGGCACTGGAATTTAATTCCTTAAAATACAAGCTGATGTAGGCATCTCCATTATAAATGTGGGCATGAGAATCTATACGGGAAAAAGTTGACACAAAGATGTTGTACAAAAAGTCACAACTGAATATAACTTTTGCAGACAGGAAGTGTCTTTGGCCAAGTTTCTGGTCACCTGTCCAAATATCTCCTTCTGTGGCTCAGAGTCAAATTTTGTGCCTTGAGACATCTTACTATATTAAAGGTGCATATAAATGTGAGTTATGGATAAATACTTGAAGGAGAAATAAATTGCAGGGGTATGGAGAAACAATGGGGGAATCTGGATCACTCTGTGAAAGAGCCGGTGTTGACTTGGCGGGCCCAATAGCCCCCTTTGGTACTGTATTATTCTGTGATTCTAAGGTATTGTTTTTATGTGACATTTCTAATAAATTACTGGCCGATTGTTAGTTTTTAAGTGAAGCGGGGCTAAATGTCAGGAGATATTTAGACCAGGGTGTTTCAATGTAGTTCAATCTCATTTTAAAGTCATACATTCTGTCCTTATTTTTGATTTTTTATTATAAATTCCTATGTCCATATTTATATTGAACAATCATCACGCTGTAACTGAAGCCTCCGAACAGTGGTGGCACTGCAATGCCTCAACTGGGTAGGGAGAGGGAAGATGAAACAGCCTAATTATAGGGCGACACATTTTCAAAGGCAATTTCCATTATAAATGGAGAGGTAAGAATTCATAGTGGGAAAAGTTGATAGTGAATTAGCACAGACATAAAAGCTTTAAGATAATAAATATGTGGGTAAGTCCAATTTGTTTCACTTACTTCAGCATCTTATGGTCCAGAGGCATTCATGAAGAAGATTTTCCAATGAATTTTCATCAGCAGTAAAGAAAACACCAAGTTATGTTCGAAGATCCCACATCGCATTCTGTCCATCTTCCAGTTTTGAACACAACAAAAATGTCAGCCCTATACATTGACAATTCTTTCCAGATGCATGGGAACACCACCACCTGCAAGTCCCCCTCCAAGTCACATACCATCCCAGCTTGAAACTATATCGCAATTCCTTCACTGTTGCTGGGTCAAAATGCTGGAACAACCTTCCTAACAGCACTGTGGATGTACCTACACCACATGGACTGCAACGATTCGAGAAGGCAGCTCACCATCACCTTCTCAAGAGCAACTAGGGATGGGCAGTAAATGCTGGCCTAGCCAGTGATGCCTATATCACATGAATAAATAAAAGAAAAGACACCACTGATCTATTATTCCCAGATTTTGAGGAAAAATAGGGTCAAGCAGTGGAACATGAACCTGGCACAAAATTGAAGTTCAGGTGGCCTAGTAAAACCAAGCCCCCATTGTACTTTGCAACAACACAAATAGAAAATTGGAGGTCTGGAATGGCTTCTTCTCCTTACAAAAAGGAGAATGCAGGCACATTTTTAATAGCTGGGAATTAGCCCAGATTCAATGGGAGCCAATCCCACGATAACTGCTTATTCAATCAGATAAAGCTGTAATTTTATTTTACTGATTTGATGCATTAGCTTTTTTATGGGAGGAAATTCCTTTAAAAGAAAGAAAGACTTGGAGTTCCAAAGGACCTTTTAGGACTTCAGGACATCCAAAAGCACTTTACAACCAATGAAGTACTTTAAGGTGTAGTCACTGTTGTAAAAAGGAATTGTGCGAGTCAATTTGCGCACAGCACTCTCCCACAATTAGCAATAAATTAAACAACCAGATCATCTGCTTTAGGTCCAACCAGAGGTAAAATATCACAATCGCTCAGCTGGCAGAATTTCACCTGAGTCAGGAGGTTCCAAGATCAAAATCTATTCTAATCTTTGTGCATATAACCAAGGCAGAGATCCCAAATTGAATGACGGAGGCAATGCAATTGTTTCACATGGGACTAAACTAAGTCCCCGACTTCCTTGTAAAGGTGCTATGACACAATTTCAGGAAAATAAAGTTTGCTTGGGTTTCCCTCCTTCAGCCAATACCACCAAGGACAAGAATATAATAGTCATTTATTTTAAAGCCTAAATGGTCATTCAATTCAATGCCAACCATGGGATCTTGCTGCATGCAAAATGACTTCTACAATTTCCTACATAGAAGTCATCAACACACTTCAAAATAATATCATAAGTGAAGCGGAGTAAGATGTTTTTGAATGGTGACAAAAGTTCTACTTAAAACCACATTATTTTTTAAAAGGAGATGGAATGGAATAAAAAGGGGATGAAGAAGGGAAATGAGGAGAATATTTTTATACTTTTTCAGTTGTTGCAATCTGAAATTCACTGCCTAGGGTGTTGGAAGCAGATTCAACAATAACTATCAAAAGGGAATTGGTTATATACATAAAAATGAAAATATTTGCAGGGCAATGGGAAAATAACAAAATTGGACTAATTGGACAGCTGTTTACTAAAGCCAGCTTAGACGTGATGGGCCAAAGGGCCTCCTTCTGTCCTGTAAGATTCTATGATTCTAGGAAAATTGCACTGTCTTTCCAGAACATTTTCAATTGTCCATACATTATATGTTGAAACTTGCACATGATAAGCAACTTTATTAGTGCTAAATGTTAAATCATTGATAGAGCAGGAGAATCAGGTTCCGATTACATTTTGCATAATTAAGGGACAAAAACAAAAAACTGCGGGTGCTGGAAATCCAAAACAAAAACAGAATTACCTGGAAAAACTCAGCAGGTCTGGCAGCATCAGCGGAGAAGAAATGGGTTGACGTTTCGAGTACTCATAACCCTTCAACAGAACTGATTGAATATTAGGAAAGGGGTGAAATATAAGCTGGTTTAAGGTGGGGGGGGGGAGAGAAGTGGGGGGGCGGGTGTGGTTGTAGGGACAAGCAAGCAGTGATAGGAGCAGATAATCAAAAGATGTCACAGACAAAGGAACAAAGAAGTGTTGAAGGTGATGATATTATCTAAACGAATGTGCTAATTAAGAATGGATGGCAGGGCACTCAAGGTATAGCTCTAGTGGGGGTGGGGTGGAAAGAGTAGCAGGGCATACAAGATTTTAAAATGGAAATAGGTGAGAAAAGAAAAATCTATATAAATTATTGGAAAAAACAAAAGGAAGGTGGAAGAAACAGAAAGGGGGTGGGGATGGAGGAGGGAGTTCAAGATCTAAAGTTGTTGAATTCAATATTCAGTCCGGAAGGCTGTAAAGTGCCTAGTCGGAAGATGAGGTGCTGTTCCTCCAGTTTGCATTGGGCTTCACTGGAACAATGCAGCAAGCCAAGGACAGACATGTGGGCAAGAGAGCAGGGTGGAGTGTTAAAATGGCAAGCGACAGGGAGGTTTCGGTCTTTCTTGCGGACAGACCGCAGGTGTTCTGCAAAGCAGTCGCCCAGTTTACATTTGGTCTCTCCAATGTAAAGGAGACCGCATTGGGAGCAAGGAATGCAGTAGACCAAGTTGGGGGAAATGCAAGTGAAATGCTGCTTCACTTGAAAGGAGTGTTTGGGCCCTTGGACGGTGAGGAGAGAGGAAGTGAAGGGGCAGGTGTTGCATCTTTTGCGTGGGCACGGGGAGGTGCCAGAGGTAGGGTTTGAGGAATAGGGGGTGATGGAGGAGTGGACCAGGGTGTCCCGGAGGGAACGATCCCTATGGAATGCCACCAGGGGGGGTGAAGGGAAGATGTGTTTGGTGGTGGCATCATGCTGGAGTTGGTGGAAATGGCGGAGGATGATCCTTTGAATGCGGAGGCTGGTGGGGTGATAAGTGAGGACAAGGGGGACCCTATCATGTTTCTGGGAGGGAGGAGAAGGCGTGAGGGCGAATGCGCGGGAGATGGGCCGGACACAGTTGAGGGCCCTGTCAACGACCGTGGGTGGAAAACCTCGGTTAAGGAAGAAGGAGGACATGTCAGAGGAACTGTTTTTGAAGGTAGCATCATCAGAACAGATGCGACGAAGGCGAAGGAACTGAGAGAATGGGATGGAGTCCTTACAGGAAGCGGGGTGTGAGGAGCTGTGGTTGATGTAGCTGTGGGAGTCGGTAGGCTTGTAATGGATATTGGTGGACAGTCTATCACCAGAGATTGAGACAGAGAGGTCAAGGAAGGGAAGGAAAGTATCAGAGATGGCCCATGTGAAAATGATAGAGGGGTGGAGATTGGAAGCAAAATTAATAAATTTTTCCAAGTCCCGACGAGAGCATGAAGCAGCACCGAAGTAATCATCGATGTACTGGAGAAAGAGTTGTGGGAGGGGGCCGGAGTAGACTGGAACAAGGAATGTTCCACATACTCCATAAAGAGACAGGCCTAGCTGGGGCCCATGTGGGTACCCATAGCCATACCTTTTATTTGGAGGAAGTGAGAGGAGTTAAAGGAGAAATTGTTCAGTGTGAGAACAGGTTCAGCCAGACGGAGGAGAGTAGTGGTGGATGGGGATTGTTCGGGCCTCTGTTTGAGGAAGAAGCTAAGGATGGCCCCTACCTCTGGCACCTCCCCATGCCCACGCAAAAGATGCAACACCTGCCCCTTCACTTCCTCTCTCCTCACCGTCCAAGGGCCCAAACACTCCTTTCAAGTGAAGCAGCATTTCACTTGCATTTCCCCCAACTTAGTCCACTGCATTCGTTGCTCCCAATGCGACCTCCTCTACATTGGAGAGACCAAACGTAAACTGGGCGACTGCTTTGCAGAACACCTGCGGTCTGTCCGCAAGAAAGACCGAAACCTCCCTGAAGCTTGCCATTTTAACACTCCACCCTGCTCTCTTGCCCACATGTCTGTCCTTGGCTTGCTGCATTGTTCCAGTGAAGCCCAATGCAAACTGGAGGAACAGCACCTCATCTTCTGACTAGGCACTTTACAGCTGTCCGGACTGAATATTGAATTCAACAACTTTAGATCTTGAACTCCCTCCTCCATCCCCACCCCCTTTCTGTTTCTTCCCCCTTCCTTTTGTTTTTCCCAATAATTTATATAGATTTTTCTTTTCTCACCTATTTCCATTATTTTTAAATCTTGTATGCCCTGCTACTCTTTCCACCCCACCCCTACTAGAGCTGTCCTTGAGTGCCCTGCCATCCATTCTTAATCAGCACATTCGTTTAGATAATATCACCACCTTCAACACCTCTTTGTTCCTTTGTCTGTGACATCTTTTGATTATCTGCTCCTATCACTGCTTGCTTGTCCCTACAACCACACCCCCCCACTTTTCTCCCCCCACCGCACCCCCCCACCTTAAACCAGCTTATATTTCACTCCTTTCCTAATATTCAATCTGTTCTGTTGAAGGGTCATGAGGACTCAAAACGTTAACTCTTTTCTTCTCTGCCGATGCTGCCAGACATAATTAAGGGACAGTTTGTTTACAACTCTGATTCTTTTGGATGTACAATGATGTCATATGAGGTACATAGCCTGTGATGGTGTGGGAGTGGACCTCACCCATTTGGGAATTGGAAGAACACACTTGGGAAATTTTAGTACATGGATCAGAGTGAACAGACTGATATTTTCAACTCACCCACTTCCATTTGGAGTCATTCAAGGCTTCCAAGGTGCCTGCTATACCTTTTTCAACTTCATCCTTAGCTAGTTCAACATCATTCTTGCACTATGCCCGTTGTCCATTTTTGTTCCGAATGTGCAATACTTTGCTCATGTCTGCATTAGGCCAAGTGCTTCTGAATTCACGTCATTGGGCTGGAATTGCTAGAGCTGAGCATTTCATAACCTGCCCCAGTAATTAGACTTTCTTCTGCTCCCTTAACTCAAAATGTTTTGTACTGTGACTTTCTGGAAGTGCCATCTGTTAATGGCATGGTAAGGTCAATGGGACCCTAGTGAAGGTTGAACCAACAGCCTATTTCCTGAACCGGTGGGCAGAATTTTCCCCCTGTTGGGGGTGGGGGGGAGTTGAAGCGCAGGCGCACCGCCATTTTACGTGGGCGGGCCAATTAAGGCCTGCCCAAGTGCTGCCTCAGGGAGATCGGCTCCAAATGTAACAAGTTCTCTGGCATGTCTCCTCATGTGACACTATGACATGAGTTGGGACATGTCCATAACTTTTAAATACACTTTAATTACATTTTTAAAAACCTACATGAAACCTCATCCCACCCGTGGATGAGCTTTCCTGCTTTTTCTAATGCCCACCAGGGTTCCTGGCCTGCCCACCAACCTTAAGGTTGGACAGGCAGGTCCATTAATTAGTTTAATGACTCTGTCAATGGCCTCAATTGGCCATTGACAGATCGATCGGCAGGCGCGCAGCTGATTCTGCTGAGCCCCTGCCTTCCTGAAAATTTAAATGGGGCGCGATGATGTTGGGAGTTCCGCCCGACGTCATCCGGTGTCATTTTATGCATCGGCGAGCAGGCCCTGTCCCCCACTTGCTGACGTGAAAATCCAGGCCAGTGAGATTTCAGGATTGAGAATGAGATAGAGGAATGATGGAGAAAAAATTAAGGTGAATTAGATATAGAAAGAGTAATAAAGAGATGGAATAAACATTTGGATTAAGAAAAGAAAGAAAAAAATGATTAGAAAGGAAAAACCGGAAAACAAAATTTTAACATTAAAAGTTTTCTAAAAATCTCAAGCAAAACGCTGCAGTTTAAAATGTTCTCTTTCCGAGCTGGAGAGGTTGTTTAGTGTTACATGAGCATAAATCTTCTCATTAAAAAAATACTTAAGCCATCTCTTTTAGTCAATGATTTTATGTACAACCCTAACTTTCAACACAAAGTTTAATTGGTCATTACTCCAAAATAACTTCATGAAACTTAATTGTGAGCTGTAGTTTTTGTGAGGCTGACGATGGTGCAAATCATCCAGCTACTTGCGGCCATCTGCCATTCAAGGGGTCTCATTTCCTCCCTACAAGTTGCTGCATGATTGATTTACACATTAATAACAGTGAGCCACATTAAAGTCACCATTATTTTTGCAGGAAATTTGGCACCATTTTTATTCTTTAAAATGCTCCTGTTTCCTTTACTGTTGTCATTTTGTTCAATAGTTTTATTCAGTATCTAACAGGAGTCAGCTTGGCTCAGTCGGTTCAACGTTTGCCTCTAAATCAGACTGTTGCCAGTTCGTGAACCGCTCCAGGACTTCAGCACGCATATAGCTGACAGTGAAGTATAGAGGGAGTGGTGCCATCCTTTGGATGAAATGGTAAATCAAAACCTGTCTAACATGATCTGGTTGATATTAAAAATTCATCTGCAGAAGAGCAGGGGATTTTCCTTCAGTATCCCAGCCAACATTCTTCCCTCAACCAAGACCACTTAAGACAGTTTACTGGCCATTCATCTCATTGCTGTTTGTTTGATCTTCCTGCGGGCAAATGGCTATCACTCACATAATGAAAGATATGGTACTTGAGGTATTTTTATTTCAAGAGATGAGAGAAGCCATCTCTTTTAGTCAATGAATTTAGTATCTGTAACAAAGATGTACAGCTTAAAAAATCAATAAAAATCACAGCAGCAACTTAAATCAACTTAAATTTCTCTTTACCATTTATCCCATGGGTATTGAAATATCACAAATGTTTCATGGACAACACAGTTTGCTTCTATTGTCTTCAGTCCCTGCCACAATCTCCACTCCTTTGCCACCAATTCCATCCATCTGTGAACTGTCTAAGGAAGAACCAGACTATTCACAAACTCAGTGACATATTTGACCCCGAGATGAGCTTTTAACCATATATCCGCTCTGTCACTAAGACTATTTGCATCTCCGTAATATCGCCTGCTTCCTCCTCTGCCTCAGCTCTTCTGCTACTGAAACCCTTGTCCATATCTTTGTTACCTCAAGATTTGACTATTCAAATGTGCTCCTGGCTAGTCTTACACATTTTACGAACTTGAGGCCATCTAACGCTGCCTGTGCCCTAACTCATGCCATATGCCATTTACTCATCACCGTTGTGTTCATTGACCTACACTGGTTCCCGGTCAACAACGCCTCATATCTAAAATTCTCATCTTGTTTTTCAAATTCCTCCATATCCTTCCCTTGCCTTTTCTCTGTAATCCCCTCCAGCCCTACAACCCAGTGAGATATCTGCGCTCCTTTAATTCCAGACTCATAAGCATTCCAGATTTTAATCATTCCACTGTGCCTTCAGCCTTCCAGGCTCTAAACACTGGAATTCCCTCCCTAAGCCTTTCCACCTTTCCACCTTACTTTACTCCTTTACGGCTCTGCTTGAAGCTTGCCTCTTTGACCAAGCTTTTGGTCATCTGAGCTAATATCTCCATATGTGACTTGATGTCATATTTGGTTTTATAATGCCCTGTGAAGTGCCTAAGGATCTTTTATTACATTAAAGGTGCCAAATAAATACAAGTTGTTGCTATTGTTTTCAATTATGATTTGCCACATTGTAATGTATGGGATGGGGTAGTGATACCGCTGAGGGACAACTTACCTTCCACCTAGAAGTTGGGGCTAATGGTTATCCCTGTGAACTCAAACTTGTCTGCAATGGCCAGGAATGAGTTTCCCGCTGAAGGTATAACTCCCATTATTGAAGTGTGGGACCAGAAATCACAGGAGAATTCAATGGGGACAAAGGGCTCAATAGGTGGGTCTTTCTACACTTACCAAGATGTAGCATGACTTGATGTCTAAATATTGCAGCTTTGGATTAGTAAGTTCTAGAGGCAGTGAAAATGGGGAGATCTAAATGATAGCAGATCATTTGCCTCAACAAATTACTTGCCCATAGTAAAGCCCAAGGCCCAGAGCACCACCTTCTGACTGAAGAGAGAACATTCATGTTGGTTGTGATCTGCTCTCCCAGATCCAGAACCCGTAGAAGGCATAGAGACTTCGACCAGAGTTAGAACAAAAATTACACTCCAATAAGATACAGATAGAAATGCAGGCGACATGACATGAGCCTGTTTCTGCACTGCACATTCTATGTAATTTATGATACTTTTAGAGTGAACCTGGACTGACCTCAGAAAAGATAAAAAGGAGAAAATCCTGCAAATGTTAGTAATATGGAATAACAAAAAAGGAAAAATTTCTAGTTATACATAGCAGGCCTGCCAGCACCTAAGACAACAGGTTAGTCGTCTGGATCTGTTGGTTCAGATGAAGGGTCTCCTCAAAAATAACTCAAAATGTTAACCCATTATTTTCATATGCCAATAAGCCTGCTCTATATTGCCAGGACATTTTGTCTTTATTTTGAGCTTGCAGAGGTTTACTAGGCAAACAATAAAAAAAAAACTCAAGTGCAAAATGAAAAAGTAACTCAAACCACTTTGGCTAAAAGTAATGTCCAGAGCTTGTTGGAGTGGAGCATCTAATTGTGAGTAGCATGAGATGCAGTTTTTCCTCACCCTTCAATTCCCAATTATTTTTGAGCTGCAAATTGATGAGTGTGTGATTCACCAACTCCTTTTACTCTTTTAATCCAATCTTTCTTTCCCTCTTTCTTTCTACACCTGGTTTGACTCTAATTCACCTATATCCTTCCCCATTGTCCCTCTTCCTCAAACCTTAAATCTCAACAATTAAGGAAGTAGACTCAGAACACTAACCCATTAATCCTTAGTCACTCACCAAGGTTCCAGGTGTCCTGTTAACCCCACCATTAGCTAACACTTGCATAAATTTACAGTGCACAAACCTTTCAAGCTGAAGGGTGAGTGAAAAAGTCGAGCTATTGGGTTATGGGCTGTGTTGCACATCTCCAGCAAAATTCTGGACCGATGTTATACACAGTTGCAAGTGCAAAACGGCTCTTGGTGAATAATGTCATTCTCAGTATTGTTCACTTTAATACTGTCTATTAATCACACACTTGAATATTTATATCATTACATTTTATCTTCAGACATTTTGTTACCAAAGTTTTGCAAAAACGATAACTTTTGTACTTCACAGCTCTGTACACTTACTTCAGTGGCGGTAACAAAAAATCCCTTCATACACTGAACTGCTGAACCTCAACTGATGATATACAAGAGACAAGTCAAGAAGAACCTTTGAAGTGAACATTGGAAAAAGTTCGAAGGCAAATGTTTTCACTGAATTTTTTCTGACTCCGCTTTGAACTCTATCTTTCGAGAAGAATTGCAAGAAGACTGTTGCATATTCATGGTTTAATTGGGTGGCCCAGGGAGTGTGGGCTGGGGGTAGAGTTGTAATAATGTCACTCTGATTCTCCAGCCCACACTCCCTATAAACGCAGCCTCCTGCAGTGAGCATGGGATCACGGAATGACCAGTCTAGACTGAACTGCAATTTGTACTGGTTCATTCCTGTATTTTGTTACAAGTCTCGGCTGAGTAAATATTGTGCGGGTATTCTTAGCCAAGAACTCTGTGTACTTTCTGAATTGCTGGAATTCCAAAGCAAAGGCATTGCTGCTCTCAAATATACACTAGTATAACGATGACCCACATGAGATATGTCTGCACTTGCAAAAACCTGGCCATTAAACACCCTACTCAAGTCAATGGGAAGGAAATTTGAGTGGAGCTGGTGGCTGATTCGCTGCTGTCAGCTTTCCACCTGTACCCATAACACAACGTTGCAAATTATCCCTATTTTGTTGCTGCCTTTATCCAAGGTCATAAAATGGAAGAGAAGAGGCAAAAGGAGTTGGGGGGTGCTGGGGATGGGTAGGGATTCACAACCTGAATTCAAATAATGTTAATAACTGGGACCTTTGCAGAAGGGTTAAGGGGGTTAATTTTGACTTTGTGTGATTGGGTAAAGCCAGGCTGTGGCAAATCAGCAGGCCGTTTATCACCTCTCCCAAGTTTTGTTTCCATTACAGTCAATGTAAAACCAGTGATGTTAAACAGGCTGCAAATTCAGTATCACCCTTTATAAAATGTCGAAATTATCACCTGGGTCATCTAATTTAGTGCAGAACAACTTCCCACAACAAATCCTGTGGATTTCTACACTTACTCATGAGGCAAAATTTTCTGTCCCAGGTATCCTAATAATAAGTTCCAGAACTGCTGGCTTCAGGCTTGATCTACAACAAGAGCAACAATAAATCACTGCTTTATTCATGACATAGATACAGAGCGTGAGAAGGGGTCAGCTATTTAAAAATGATAACATTTTGTGGGCCAATTTATGAAATTATGGAGTGAATATTGACATCACCATGTCAGCCAATGGTTTGGTGGGACTTTTGTGGATCTAATTTACAGAACCACTGAAACTATAGCAAACACAGTCTCCTGAGTAGGAGCTGGATAATTTATTCAGGAAAATGCAGTCAGTGAAGGATAGTTGTAGAATATAAATTGAGGGTACAATCAATTGCACTCACTTACAGCAGTATGGTCTCCAGGTTTGATTGACAGGGGAATTACCCAATCATCTCCATTCTGGCTAGACTCATGGGGTAAGATTCTACCCTTTGGGTCAAGACCCTAATGTCAAGGTCAATCGGTGGTCACAATTGCACAATGTGTGGGAAACAGTCACCTGGCAGTGATTTTCCCAGAACTGACAAATTAGTGGCCAGAGAGTGAACTTGCCATCCAGTTAAAGATAGTTGGTAGGTTCTTGAAGCTGGAGGGCCAATAGGAGGCCCTCCAGTACGGACAAAGCAGCAGACCGCAGTTCAGGTAAGAGAGAGAGAGAGAGGCCTCTGACAATAGGCCTTCAACTATCCTTAATTGGCTACCACCACTTGTGGTCAGGTAGTGCTGCCAACTCCAATCCCACCTTGCAGAAAATGGCCTGGGGGTGGGAACGAACCAGGAAGCTGGCACACCAGCTGGTGGCACAAATGTTCGCACCACCCCACTCCATGTGAGACTGAAAATCCTGCCCTTGATGTCATGACATTTTCAATTGCTATTTGAAACGTGTGGTCAATTTTAAAATAAATATATTTTTGCACATAATTCATTTGAATTGTAGCAAAACTCAACTAGGATGGTATTCTGGTATTGTAACTAACAGCTGTTCTTGGTAGAAATGAGGGAGTCCCTGTTTCCAACATGACAGCACCAGTCGGTACGGAGATGCACTGCCAAATGAGGATTACTGACTACTGGAGGAAAGTGAGAGAAACAAAAGTAGTGCACGTCCATTCAGCCTGACAGGAGTTTAATAAATTGACTTCGCAGGCCACAAAATACTCCTTCTCCCCCTCAACAGCTTTTAACTCTTTATAAAACCCAGGGCTTATTCATTCCTGTGGCTGGAGAGCCTCCTCTAACACCTCCCTCACAGACCTGGACAGGGTACAAGAAAAAGGAACTCCACATACGCATTCACTCTTTCTCTCTCCACTCTGGTTTCTAACCGTTCCTTTCATCTGTTACAAAATTCTTTGTCTCCCTCTCTGTCTCTATCTCTCTACTTTTCATATCTATTGTAATTCATTAGATGGGAAGCCCTTTGAGATGTCCTGCTGATGTGACAAGGTGCTACATAAATGCAAGGACTAAAGTTAATATTCCTGTGAGCTTGCCTCTCGTCATCCTCCAAAGCTGTACGCATGCTTACCCATGGAATATTCCTCATCCCTACATCCTCAGTGTATTTAAATCAAGACTAATTTGAAGAGTGGAATGACATTCCTTTGTTTTCTCATCCTTCTACAATCTACAATGTTTGAAACCCAAAAGTGGCATTCCCCATTCTTTTCTTATTGTCATGCCTTCTTTTTCCCACTTCTGAATGTATATGCAAAAGGAAGAGTGGGACAAGATTGTCATGTTCATCAAGTCAAGATGGGACAGTAGACTAGTAGCAATGGTTACTGGACTGGTAATTCAGAGGCTGGACTAATACTCTGGAGACACCTGAGTTCAAATGCCACCACGGAACAAATCTGGAAAAATGTTGTCTCATCAATCATGAAACTGCTAAATTGTTGTAAAAACCATTTGGTTCACAAATGTCCTTCAGTAGAGGAAATCTGCTGTCCTTAACTGATCTGGCCTACATATGACTCCAAATCCACAGAAATGTGGTTCCTGCCCTCAGAATTGGAAAGCCATTCAGTTGTTTCCAATTTGGCTTGTTCAATGCAGGATGGGATAAGCAGAACTTACAAGAGTAGAGAGCTTAGCAGAGAGGCAAAATCAACCCTTGGATTGATGGTGAACTGACCAAGTCATCCTGAATCTAGCTATGGCAGTGGAGACTACTTCTTGACATAAGCGGCAAAGGGCATAAGCCTTTAATGGTTTTAAGGACTTCAAAATACATTTGTTGATTTAATGGGCCAGATTTTACATTGACATCAATATAAATGTTAATTTTTTGGCAATAATGCATGGAGCTGGGACTGGGATATCACAATTTGACAACATAACTGTGATGTTAACATAAATTCGTTCAAAATGACTATATCAAAAACAATATAGCTTTTTACATTGATAAGTTTCCTCCCCTGAGCAACACCTCCCCATTTTGGCTTTTCTTATCTCCATGACTCTTTGGTGACATCATTGACAGGGAGGAGACACTTTCATTTTCATGAGCAGTAGAAATTTGAACACCTCACCTGGGAGTCAAACCACAACAGCCCATGCTACTGACAAGTAATGTAATGTAAGTTGACTTTCTCGTTGCTTATTACCAGGTGTGAATGCTCCCACATCACTTGTTAATAGGTCAGGCATTGGAGAACTCATTAAATTCAGATTATTTTACATTATTAATTAATTAATAATTATTAACATTATTCAGTCAAGCAACACATACTATCAAAGGGTGCTGGTTGGATAAAGGTTTGCATGCGTGTTTATTTTGTCAGTTTGACTCTTGCCTATGACCTAGAAGGTAATGGGTTCAAGCCCCATTGCAGGGCTTAAGCATATAGCCTAGGTTGACAATCCATTCCTGTACTGAGAGAGTGCTGCATTTTCAGAGGTGCCTATTCTTTAGAGGATTTTTCTGCCATTTTAGGTGGGAAATAAAGGTCTGATGGTACCATTAAATTTTTTGGCTAACATTTCTACTTCAACCAGCATTAAGTAAAACAGATTTATCTCACTACTGTCTGTGGGACATTACTGTGAGTAAAATGACTGCTTTGTCTGCCTAAACCACATGACTACATTTCCTTGTGTACGAAGCACTTTGAGACATTTCTGAGAGACTGATGGGACATTTTACGAATGTCATCAGTGATAGGAGCCTGCAATGATTTTCTGTCCTTTCAAAGCTCCAGGGCTGGAATTTTATGCCCTCCCCCATCCACCACCTCCTGCATCATTCCCGGCAAGTTCTGAAGCGGTTGTTGTGTGGGGGGGCGGGGGGGGGGGGGGGGGGTGGGGGGGGGGGTGGTGGTGGGGGGAGGGGTAACACGAAGTCTGCCCCGACCTGGTGGGTTTATGCTGGTGCAGGTAGGGCCTCGGACTAGAAGCCCACCTTTGCCCCAATTAAGGCCCTTAAGTAGCCATTGAAAGGCCGCTTAAGGGCTTTTTCCTGCCCAGCCTCAATTTTTAGGCTGGTGGGCAGATGACTGGTCAGGGGGGCAAATCTGAAAACTAACAGAGTTCAATCTCTGGCAGGAAATGGGGGCATCCTCCTCTTAAGGCCTGCTGACCTCTGGACCTCCCTCCACTGGGACCCTGAACGCCACCCTTGTGACCCCACAGGTCTTTCTGACCCTCCCCACCCACTTACCTCTCCTCCATTTCCTGGCACCTCATTCCAGGCAGCTCCCTGCAATGCCTCTTCTGGCCACTGCAGCACTGTTCCTGGAAGAATCAGATTGGTCAGCAGCTCTCCAAGGCAGGACGTCCTCCCAGTGATGGACGCAAGTCCCAGCTTATGCCAATCAATGTTTGTTAGAGCGTGAAATGGCATCAAGCCTGAAGGAGTCGGCCGGTATGTGTTCCCGCCATCCTTAAAATTCAGGCCCAGGATATTGAGGACAATTGTAGTGCTCCAAATTCATCCCAACTATGATTGAACTTCAAATCCTCCTGGATTTTATAGTTCAGTTCCATTCATTACAACTTCCATTTAAATGGCCTTTCTCAGAGAGTTGAACATTTCAGAGTGCTTAGCAAGCAGGAGTGGTGGAGCAAGAAGAAATTGGAGGGCGAGGATGACAGAAGTTATTGCATTCCAAGTTACATAGAGTTTAAAGCTCAAAATCAGGCCATTTGGCCCAACAGGTCTCTGCTGGCATTTATACTCAAACTCCTCTTCATCTATCCATAACATTATTTCCTTTCTACTTCTTTCTCCTCATATATTTATCTAGCTGCCCCTTAAATACATCTATGCTATTGGCCTTAAATACTCTTCTTCTTCTCCTTAGGCAGTCTCGCGGGACCAAGGATGACTTTCTTCCTCTCCGGGGTGGGTCCTGAGGCGACTAGAAAGCCCAACGCTGGATCCGCACATGCTGCCGCAGGTGAGTGGGATGCTTGGATTTTGGTCCGGTCCTTCAGCTGTTTGCACTTCACCTCCACTTGGGCTGGTTGGAGACGTTCAAAATGGTTGGCACCTTCCTGGAGGCATCTTCTCGGGTCTGGGCGGCCTTGAGCAAAAGATTCACACACATCGGTGGGGATGTTGCATATTCAGGGAGGCTTTGAGGACGCCCCTGAAACATTTCCTCTGCCCTCCTCATAACTGCTTGCCGTGACAAAGCTTGGAGTAGAGAGCTTGTTTTGGGAGTTTTGTGTCAGGCATGCGGACGATGTGGTCCACACAACATAGCTGATTATCCATAACCAGTGCCTCGATACTGGGGATGTTGGCCTGAGAAAGGACACTGATATTGGAGCAGCTATATCCTGCAATTGAATTTGCAGGATTTTGTGAAGGCAATGCTGGTGATAGTTCGCTATGGATTTAAGGCGTCTGCTGTACGTTGTCCATGTCTCTGACACAAACAGGAGCGCAAGCAATGCTTACTGTACTAGCAAGTACTCTAATTTTTGGGTACACAATGTAAAAGTATGAAAAGAAGAAGAAGATTTACATTTATATAGCGCTTTTCACAATCTCACAAAGTCCCAAAGCACTTTACAACCAATAAGGTACTTTTGAAGTGGAGTCACTGTACTGTAGGAACTGTGGCCACCAATTTGCACACATGATCTCACAAATGGCAATATTCTTACTGAAGGGAGAGCGATGACAGTTTCGCCAGTCACACCACATAACTTAAGCCCCTCATCATTGGTACCATTCTGGTAAATCTCCCCTGGACCCTTTCCAAGGCTTTGACATCATTCCTAAAGTGTGGTGTCCTGAATTAGACGCAACATTCCAGCTGAGTTCTAACCAGTAATTTATAATGGTTAAGTACAACTTCCTTACTTTTTTACTTAAACCCTTTCCAGTAACATAAGGGAAATATACTCCCTGACTCAAGGAGCTCTGAGCCTTATTTATAATATATATAATATTTATAATATATATATGTCAATTTACAGTACTCTATGAATAACTCATGCGGGCTCATGCCGATGATGGATTCACCAACACTGTGCCTCTAAAGACAATACTTGAGTCAATAAATAAAACTTCTTCCATTTGACAAGACACGGGGAACTTCTCATACAAAGTAATCCATATTCCTGAAGGGAGAGCTTATCTCTCCTTGAAACAAACTGACTTGCTTGTACCTGTACAGTAAAATACAGAAAGCAATTAGTCAGCAGTCTTGTCTTCTATCTCTCAACCTGAGTTCACTTAGAGTACACGCCAGTGGAGCATTTAGGATGAAGGGCATTAAACAGAATTTTCTTCATGAAATTCCCAAAGGGCTCCAGTCCACAGCATAATGCTGCCCTCAAAATGTGTCACTTCTTGGCACTGACTCAACAATTTTCTACAGTGAAAAGTTTAACCCTATCGCTTGCAGGTTTTGTTAGAAACGAAAGCATTTTTTTTAGTCCATTCCCACTACCCTTAACTTACCTACTGGGGTACAGTACCAAGGGGTGCCAGGGACCTGGCAGTGCTTCATCCATTACCTATTTGACCAAGGCTAGTTCCATCTGTCATGAACATCTCAATATATGTACTTCACAACAACAGTCACGGAATAGTGGGAAAATGCTGGAACTGTGCCTGATTCCACACCACCCCCCACCACCATCCTCAGTTTCCTATCTCAAGGACATGGAGGTCAAGTGTTGCATGCCAGTTGCTGTCTCCGGCTGAAATGAGCTAATGCAGCACAGGCCTAGGATTGAATGGGAAACACAGCCTCTTCTGCAGTAGACCTTTGATGCAGATAACAAACATTAATGCAGAAAGAGTGCTCCACTGCCTTATAAGGAGACATATCCCACAACACTCAAGAAGCTTGACACTGTCCAAGACAAGGCAGCCCGCTTGATTGGCACTACTTCCGCAAACACACTCTCACCTCCACCACTGTTGCACAGGAGCAGCAGTGTGTACCATCTATAAGATGAGCTGCAGGAATTCACTAAGGCTCCTTCGACAGCACCACCATCCAAACCCACGACCACTACCATCTGGAAGGACAAGGGCAGCAGATAGATGGGAACACCACCACCTGGAAGTTCCCCTCCAAGTCACGCACCATCCTGACTCGGAAATATGTCACCGTTCCTTCACTGTCGCTGGGTCAAAGCCCTGGAACTCCCTCCCTAACAGCACTGTGGATGTACCTACACCACAAGGACTGCAGCAGTTCAAAAAGGCACCACCTTCTCAAGGGCAACTAGGGATGGGCAATAAATACTGGCCCAGCCATCGAAGCCCACATCCTGTGAATGAATAAATAAATAAAAAATTGTCAGCTGATTTTCATCACAATGTATTGTTTTCCAGAAACATGTAGTGTTGCTGTTGGAACTGGTTAGCAACAAAATGAATTGCACTACTCTCGAAGTGGACAAAAGCATAACCAGAATGGTAGAACAGCTTCTTTTTAAATGGACCAGATCCACATCACAATTGATTACAACCCTGTAGTGATAAGATGGCATCCCATTCAAAGATGGGCAGCCCTAACAGGCTGGTTCCAAGCCATAATGGACAGCTTTTCTGCCAGGATGAATTGTTTCCTTATTAAGTTACACAAACTTGTAGCTCAGTGACTGACACCTCAAAATAGTGGTTGAGTTGCCTCACAGTCTAGATGGCTTTGGTATGGCATCTCAGAAGACAGCAAATGATGGAGTATACTCTTTGACAACACAGCAGCCGAAAGAATGCAGTTTGGTTAATGTCTTAGGTAGGATTCACCCTTAGAACCATTTAACGTATAATATCATAATCTAACATATTTTGTGCCTTCTGAAAGAGCAGCTTTTTCTAGGGAAGGAATGATTTTCTGAACCACAAAAACATGATGTACTTCATTAAATATAGTTTGTTTCCTGTTGTGCTGGATTGCTTGTAACTTAAAAAAAGGTGGGTTTTCCGGTGAAATTACTGTAACCTACAATCTTTGCCGTTTCTCCATCAGTTCTTGCTTCCAATTTTCTTGTCAAGCCCATCCATTCTAAATATACGATTAAAAGGTTTCACCCCAACAAAACAAGACTGTTTTCTTGAGAAAAGAAAAATAGACTGCGCATTAAAGCAACTGTTACATTTTGATGTTTTTGGTCTTTCAAGCGCTCTTGGACCTGGGTTCAAATCCAGGTCAGAGTGAAGAGGTGAAAGTCACTTCTACTGTCTATAAGGATCACTCAGATGTGTTGAAAGAATCCACTTCCAGCTAGGCATGTGTCTACAACACTAAACTGCAATGGGCCTACATTGGAAATCACAGTCAAAGGGACCATAGGAGGCATATCAAAAATGCAACACTTGTGCAGTGAGTGGGTGACTCATTTCTGAGGCTCGGACAGATGCACATTGTTTATTTTGCACATAACCGTTCTATATCTGATCTGGAAGTGTTTTATGTTGAAATTGGGTATCTAAAATGCATATTCTGTCTCACATCACTAGCAAAATTGAAAATGTTGCGTTCCTTAGCAATTGCATCTACTAATGGTGGCAATGAAATGGTGTTACCAGGTGAACCAGGTGTTTCCTAGGCACTTGTGCAAATAGCAGAGCGGCATCAAAAAGGGACATCTGAAAGGAAAATCTGCACTAATATAGTGTCTTTCACAACCTTAGGTTACACCAAAGCACTTTACAGCCAATGATGTATTTTTGATGTGTAGTCACTATTATAGTGTGGCAAACGTGGCAAACAATTTGCACGCGGCAAGTCCACACAAACAGCAATGTGACAATAATTAGATAATCTGCTTTTATAGATGTTGGCTGAGGGATAAATACTGATCACAACATAGGGAGAACTTCTAAGTTCTTCTTCAAATAGTCCTGTGGAATCTTTTACATTTACCTGATAGGGCAGATGTGGCCTTGGTTTATTGTCTCATCTGTGTTGCTCCAACAGAGCAACACGTACTCTGGGTAGAATTTAAAGCCTTCCCCTGCAGTGAGTTTGGAGGCAGGGGGTTATTTAATTGGGCTAAAGGGTGCACGGTGGAGACTCCATCCTCTTCCTGCCTCTGCCCAGATTATATCTGAGCAAGAAAGCTTGTGGATGGCCTCCACCCCCCCCACCCCCACCAATGCCAATTGAAGCCCTTACATTGGCAATTAAAGCCCACTTAAGGGTCTCATCCCACCACTGCTGGTGTTCAACCGGGAGTGTGGGTGAATCGCTATGTGGACAGCCCAAAAAACAAACCCTGTAGGGTTTGCTTGCAGGCTTCTGGGGGGAATCACTCATTTGAAGGCACTTGGTGCTTGACAGAGGGACCCCATATCAGAAAGTGGGTGGGGCCCACTGAGGACCACCCCTGTCCTTCCTTTGGGCATCCCTGCCAGTGAACCTCTCCCTAGGACCCGCATCCCGCCCTCACACCTATGGTCTAGGGCCCTCACTGATCCTGAGCCTCGGGTGTGTGCATTGCCAGCAGCTACCACTGCTCTCGCTGGTGCTGCCCGCAATGGGGAGCTGCCAGGCTCTGATTAGCAAGCAGCCCTCAGGGTGGAGACGGGGGGAGGCGGTAACGGGATTTTCACCCCCCCGTGGTCCTTGATCCCAGGCAAGGCCCGCCGCTGGCCACTTAAAAGCCAATGAGGCACTTAATATGGCAGGTCTTCCCCAAAGGAGGTGATGCAGCACTCTCTTCAGCTCTCCAGCGGGTGGGTGAGATCCCCCGCAGCTGGATTAAACTTGGCCCTCTGTGTGCATTAGAAGCAAATAGCATACATGCATTTAAGGGGACATTAGAAAGGCATATGAGGGAGACAGGAATAGATTTAGATAAGGAAAGATGGAGGAGACCCAAGTGGAGCATAAAGACCAACATGGATTGGTTAGGCCGAAAGGCCTTTTTTTGCGTCCACTGTCCTATGTAATCCTATGTCAGCCTAGATTTTGTGCCCAGATGCCTGGATTGAGATGTTTTTGGACCAGAAGTCAATGTAGGTCAGCAAACACAGGGATGATGAACAGGACTTGGAGTTAGGATACGGGCCGTGGAGTTTTGGGCACCATAGAAGAAATTCAGAATTAGACCCCATTTAAATGATCGAATCACTGTTACTTTTTTCTCCAGAGCCCAGGGTGATGGATATTAATGTTTGCACCCCTTTTGTTGTCTGGCTGTTATTAACAAGGCAGATTTAACTTGGGAGCCTTTATGCTACAGGATTGGGATATTAGCCACTAGGTGGTCAAGCAACCTCTTACTGCTGCTGTTTTTTATACAAAGATTCAACTCAAGAAGCAGGGAAAGAAAATAGCACAGAAGGGAATGAGGGGCCATATGATATCACCGACACTGATATTTCCAGTGTGCAATGTTTTAAATTTAAAGTCCGACCTGGAGGACTGCTTTCCAACAGCCCCCTGTGACAAAATAATGAAAATACTGACAGCAGAATGCTGCAAGCAGAACAATTTCAATCATCCAAACTCCCAAATGCTTCAGCATTACTGCAATTTAACCATCACTCAGACATTAGATAGCTCCTTGTGCAGTCAGCAGCAGGTACATTTTCTATTGCACCGCACAACATTTCATCCAAGTCAAAATCATCCCCTCTTTTCCCCACTCACTCACCCGTCACTTCTTCACTTCCTCACTACCCTCACCCTAACTTGATTATTATATAAAAGAAAGATTTACATTTATATGGCACCTTCCACCACCTCAAAATGGCCCAAAGCACTTTACTGCCAATTAAACGCATTTGAATTGTAGTTACTATTGTGAGGTAGGAAAACACTGCAACCAATTTGTACACATGATCCTACAAACAGCAATGCAATAATGTTCATATAATCTGTTTGAGCGATGGTGATTGAGGGATAAATATTAAATAGGACACTGGAGATAACTCCCCACTCTTCTTTGAAATAGTGTCCTGGGATCTTTTGCATCCACTTAAGAGGGCAAATTGGACCTTGATTTAATATCTCATATCTGCGAGATAGCATGTCTGACAGTGGAAGACTCCCTCTGTACCACAGTAGAGTGTCAACCTAGATTTCTGGACAGAGGTCCTCAGAATAGGGCTTGAACCCACAATCTTTTGAATCAAAGTTAAAAGCGCTCTTAAACGAACCACAGATGACATGATATGATAAACACATAGCCATTCAACCCTATAAAATTCTCTGTAGTACATTTTCTTTTATCCCTCGGCTCATGAAATTTAAGTCATAAAATTAACAGAAGTGATTAAATGTTATAACCAAATACCTTCAATGCAAGAGCTGCAATTCAACATGCCGTGGTGGAGTGAGGCATCTCTGACAGCAACATCCAGATTTCTGTGTTAAACTGTGCATATGTGGACATGCAAAGTTGCTGTCTGATTTACCCTGTTATAAGGAATGCTGTTCGCCTCACTATTATTATCACAAAATCTGACCCATCGTCTTTCAGTTCAAGTATTTTTTGGTTGTCTGAAGTTCAGAACAATGTGAGGATGGCATCCATTTGACCCAGTAGCCTCCCTAAAATTCAGTCCACACACTTACTAAGCCTGTCATTACACGCATACCATTAGAGTGCAGTAAAGTGGGAATCAGAGCAGATTCTTTTACTTCTTGTGGGATTTTATAAGATTAGAGTACATCTGGAGTTTATTGACAAAATAACCCTACTCAATAAACATTTTATAGAACATCCTGTTTCTATTATATTAACTACATTACAAACTTGGGAGGCTGCGAGCTCTGGACACCCTGAATCAGAAAATCTTTGTACTGCTGCCAGTCAAACTGACACAAAAAATGAGAAGCTACTCAATTCTCTAAGTCAAGTTAATGGCACTTATTGCCATTCATAAACTGGGAAAGAGTCTGTGTGCTGAAATAAAAGGCTTTATAAGTGTTTTATTACCATGTTCTGGCCTGACCTACATTAGCTCCCGGTCTGGCAATGTCTCAATGTTAAAATTCTCATCCTTGTTCTCAAATCGCTCCATGGCCTTTGGTCTCTCTATCTCTGTTACCTCATCCAGCCTTGCAACCCTCTGGGATTTCGGCAATCCTTCAACTTCGACTTCTTGCACAATCCCAATTTTCATTCCCAATTGGCAGCTATGCCTTCAGCTGCCTCGGTTCTAAACTCTGGAATTCCCTCTCTAAACCTCTCTACCTCCCTCTTCTCTTTTAAGATGCTTCTTAAAACTTACTCCTTTGACCAAGCTTTTGCTTACTCATCTTAATATCTCCTAATGTAGCTCGGTGTCAAATTTTGCTTGATGGCACTCCTATGAAGCACTTCGGGATGCTTTACTATCTTAAAGGTACGATATAAATGCAAGTTGTTGCTGTCGTCCTTAATAGAAAAAAACCTGACTGCACATAGTCAATCTGTTCTACAAAACCTGCTGAGAAGAGATTCTTGGACAGTTTAATGCTCTGTTTAGTACTAAACCACAGAGACCAAGGAGATCCCGGGTCCCATTTCTAAAGTTACTGATCTGAGCTGATATGATGGGAATGGAGCTAAAAAAAATGTTCTGTCATCCTAGTACGAAGGAAGGGAAGTGGAAAAAAAGCAACCAAGATTGTCTGTCCTGTGACTCTCTTGGATAATGCATATCTGATGAGGAGGGACAATTGTCCATTGTCACTGTCAAAGCTTGTACAGTACATAAAGAATCGTTACTTGGGTGATGGAGAAGAAGGAGGTGATTTCCCATGGAACTGAGTAGCATCAATCAGTGCTTTCAGGATATAGAGTTAGAGGGAAAAATGTTACTTTAAAAAAACAAAACAACATAAGGAAAGCTTGTTGAGTATCAGAATTATGGACATAGGAACATTAGAACAGAGGGCTGAATTTTTAGCTCGGTGGGTGGGTGTGTGTCCGACCCGACCAAACGTAAAATGACACGCGCTGATTTCGGGTGAGTTTCCCAAAGTCATTGCACACTTGCGCGATATTTCAGTCGGCAGGTGCACGCTGGAGTGAGCAGCATTGCTACCGACAATTAAAAGACCTATTAAGGCCATTAAGGAGGTAAGTAAAATAAATTTTTCAATGCCCATCAAAACTGACGGTTGGCAGCAGGGCAAAAAGGCCAAGTGGCCTTTGCATTTTTTTGGAAACCTCATCTGTGGGCAGAATGAGGTTTCCAACATCAAATAAAAATAAAATTTAAATTTTAAAATTTATTTAATAATATGTGTTTGGAACGACGCAGAGTGTTCGGGTCATGACTGATGAGAGAGGTCGTTCTAGGGGATTTGGGTTTGTCAGAGTCACATGAGGGAACATGTTTTATAACACTTTAAGGTCCTTATTTTTTACTTTGAAAACTGCTCATCTCCCTGAGAGAGATTTTCAAACGTACACCCACGTGCATGTGCGAAGTTCGTGTTCGCTCTCCTTCCCCCCCTACACAGGCAACACTGAGCGCTGCTGTTCACATTTCATGCTGAGCGGGCCTTAATTGGCCCGCCAGCGTGAAATCGTGGTCCGATCCCAATCACAGGTGGCAGTTGGCTTCCCGACCATCCCGTCCAACCCACCCTCGCCCAGCCCACCCGACAGTTCTACCCATAGGATTAGAAGTAGGCCATTCAGCCCCTTGGGTCTGCTCCACCTTTGTTATATTACGGTTGTACCTCAACTGCATTTAATCATCTTTGCTCGCTAGCCTTTGACACTCTTACTGAACAAAAATCTATCAGCTTCAGTCTTGGGAGCTCCAATTACCCCAACAGTCACAAACTTTTTGGGAGAGAATACCAGCTTCCTAGCACACTTTATGTGAAGAAGTGCTTCCTGATTCACCGCTGAATGGCCTCACTCTAATTTAAACACTATGGCCAGAATTTTATTGGCCCTCTGGAGATGGGCTTGGAGACAGGAGCGCTTATAAAATGGCATCAGAAGGCATCAGGAGGGAAGCCCTACCCCCACGGGATATTCCCAGAAGCAAAAGCAGCAGCGGCACAGCCAACCATCAAACAGTAGTGCCAATTAATTCAATTAAATGGCCAATTAACCGCCACTTTATGTCACCGCTGGCATTTTGCCAGTGTCAGGATGGCTCCAGCCATATGGGGAGACAGCCAGGTATATTGGGTCCCCAATTCCCTGGGAGGGAGGACACCCTCCTTTCTGGCCACTCCATGCCCCACGGAGGGACCCGTCTCTGGTAATAGACTCCACCTTGGTTCCAACACTGCCAATGGAAGGCCCACCCCTCTGATCGCTGCGGCCTGCATACCTGGCCCTGGCGCATTCAAAAAAATTCTTCCCTGACCTTGGAGGACACCTCAATATGGAGGCACTCTCTCTTTCCCCATGCAACCTCAGCAGCAGCCATCTTTACTGGTGGCACTGCTGAGGCTGCAGAGCTGTCAGCCCTCTGATTGGCCCACCAGTAAAATCACCTCTGTGGCTGTGTTGCACACCTGTGTGGTTTCAGGGCCTGCCTTCAACCCCGGCAACAGGGCTTCCTTGATTCCTTCACTGTCACTGAAAATCCTCGAATATCCTCCCTAACAGCACTGTGGGTGTACCTAAACCACATGGACTGCAGTGATTCAAGAAGGCAGCTCACCAGCGCCTTCTCAATTAGGGATGGGCAATAAATGCTAGCCTAGCCAGCAACACCCACATCCCATGAACGAATAAAAAAAATTCAGGTAAAATTCAGCCCTAGGTCCCATCGCTCTTGATTTTCCCACCAGAGGAAATTGTATCCCTGTAGCTATCCTATTGAATAATTTAAACATTTTCAATATCCCAATTAGATCAACCCTTAATTTTCTATACTCAAGGGAATATAAGCCAAATTATAGAACCTGTTTGCACAATTTAACCCTCTAAATCCTGGTGTCGTGCTTAATCTTACAAACTCAATGCATTGCAATAGCTCAAAGCCCATCAATAACATAACACATATATCCAATGCTGCCATCACAACAAACCAAATAGCAGTGTATCTGATCGTTGGAGGCAGTTGCGCTCTTTCTCAGGAGCATTGCAGATTTCTCAGAGAGAATAATGTAGAAATCAAAAAGGTTCATCCAACACTCATTGATGTGGCTGTACGCAGTGCTACGTACATAGGAACCAACACCTACACTTAGCTCATCGATGATCAAATTGAATAAACACCAAATGCAAAACTGCCTTCAGTACAACATTGTTTCACCTCTGGGGCCAGGTTTAAATACAGCGCAGAGTGAGTGTGAGGAGAGAGAAGTTTGGCGGTGTTAAGGGACACACTGGAATTGAGGTTGGTCAGTTTCTCACTAGTTGCAAGTGGGCATGGGTTTATTTCCTGATATCTATTCCTAATTCAGGCATAGACATTCTTCAAGAGGCCTCTTGTTAAACAATGTCCCCTCTGGATCTGTCAGCCTGGTTTGATAGCGATACAGGTACTCTTATTGTGAGAGGAGGAAGTAAGAACAGAGCTGTGGCACTTCTGTTGAGATGACATATTATTCTGCTCTTGAAATCATTATTTTTTTGATGCACTTGATGGACTTTTTGGTGAAAATTCCTTCATTAGAGAGCAGTGTTTGGCCAAAATACAAATCATTTTCCAAAACCCTTTTCAGTTGAGTCCCAGCTAGGAGACTAATAATTTCAACGAGTCAAGGTGGTTTTTGAATTTTCTGCTTGTTTAGCTCTGATGGCAGGAGAGTGGCATGTGTGTGCCAAGTTCTCTGTTCGCATTGCCCAAAACTAGGGCCCTTAACCTAAAGGCACAATCATAGCTCCATGAAAATCAGAGTATCTGATTCTGCTATTGTATCAAGAGTGCTGGTTTTAGCTAAATGCTGAGGAGACAGTCCCACTTCACTCTATTATGACCAAACTGAACAAGCACCAAATATAAAACTCTCTTTAGTGCATCGTCCTTTCACTTTAGGCTCAATCTAGTCCACTTTCCTTTGCAACCACAAGAGATGCAACACCTGCTCTTTTATCTCCTCCCCAAGACCCCAAATACACCTTTCAGATGAAACGGTGATTTATTTGAATTTCATTCAATTCAGCATCATCTATCTATTCTTTCCTCACAATGTGGTTCTGGGGAGACTAGACACAGATTGGGTGATGCTTTGTGGAACACCTCTGTTTAATCTACAGTCCTGACCCCAGTCGCCTGGTTTCCTGTCCTTTTACTGCTCCATCTCATTCCCACTCTGACCTCTTTGTCCACAGGCTCCTGCACTGTTCCATTGAAGCTCAACATAGGCTCGAGGAACAGCACCTCTTATTTTCATTAGGCACTCTGACTTCTGGACTTTACATTGAGTTCAACAATTTCGGATTATAAACATTGCCCCCTTCTTTTTGGACAGCAGCTGTTTGTAGTGATTGGCATTTACACCACCTCTAGACACATCTTTTGTACCTTTTCTTGTTCCCTTACCTGCATTTTTGCCTTGCACCAGCATCCCTTTTTCACTTAATCTCTTCTGCCTTCCACTTCTGTTCTTTCTGCCCTCCCCTCTTTCCCTGCCTCTTCCTTGCTTAAAATCTGTTGCACCTCTGACTTTTGCCAGTTCTAATGAAGGGTCATTGACCTGAATGTTAACTTTGTTTCTTTCTCCACAAATGCTACTTGGCCTGCTGAGTATTTTCAGCATTTTGTGCTTTTTTATGTTTCAGATTTCCAGCACCCACAGTATTTTTCTTTTGTGAAAGTCAATGGTCTCACTAGAAATGTGTTTCGACAGTGTCAAGCTATTTGCTTGCGGGCACAGACTCACAGCCAAAATGCCCTCTCATTAGGTACTAATTGGAAGTAAATTGTTATCATCAGTCAGAGACGACAGTCAGTGTAGGCTATGGGAACATCACCCTGGTGCAATTGGAGGAACTCCACTGGCTTTGATGCTGAACTACATAACTGGGATATAGTAGAGGGAACTGGGCTGAAGTTGGATGGTCAAGATGGGAAAACTTTCCATTTGCCAGCTGTACAGGCCCATAAAGCATCAAAATAAAAGTATAAAAAGAGGTAAAGTTGCTGAAAGAATGCAAGTTACTGAATGTACAGTCACCTGCTATTCAGACTTGCATGATCATAAAGCCTAAATATTTTCCATAGATTCAGACTGTAACTCCAACCACTAATAAAAACCACTTGCAGAACAATACCACAGCCACTCATTTTCCAACCGCATGAAAACATTTCCCACTAAGCAATCCCTGAATGGTAACTGTTGACATGTTCATATTGGGAACAATCAGCAACAGTGCTACTTGGCTCAGAAACTGTAGAGAGCAATTACTGCACCGGGGAACTGGAGCACAGCAGGGTCCTACGGTGGTCTGATAAGAAAAGAAAGAACTTGCTATTATATGGCACCTTCCATAAACTCAGGATGCCCCAATGCCTTTTACAGTGAATTAAGATCCCCACATCCAAACTGCAATATGATAATGAGCAGATAATCCAAGTTAGTGAGGTTGGTTGAGGGATAAATATCAGCCGGGAAAAGAAAGTAAAAAGATAGGCTTGCTTTTATAAGGTGCTTTCAAAGACCAACTTCTCAAAGTGATTTACAGCCAGTGAGTTACTTTTTGAAGTGTAGTCACTGTTGTAATGTCAGAAATATGGTGGCTAATTTGTGCCCAGCAAACTCCCATTAACAGCAATGTGATAATGACCAGATAATCTGTTCTTTTGTGATGTTGAGCAGGACACTAGGGGTCTCTCCCCTGCTCTTCTTCTGAGTAGTATCATAGGATCTTTTCCATCCACCTGAGCAGGCAGATGGGACCTCAGTTTAATGTCACTTCCAGAAAGGTTTCACCTCTGATAGTGCAGTGCTCCCGCAGTACTGCACGATACCAAGGAGAACACCCCTGCTCTTCTTTGAAGTAGTGCCGTGGAATCTTTCATGGCCATCTGAGAGGGCAGGTGGTTTAACATCACATCTGAAAGATGGCACGCCTGATAGTGTGGCACTGCCTCAGTATTTTCCTGCCTGGATTTTCTGTACTCATGTCTCTGGAATGGACTTCACCCCACAACTTGCTGCCTCAGAGGTGAGACTTCTCCCCACTGAGCTATGGAGACAAGAGGTGTCCCAATTTTAATCTCTAGCTTACAAATGGCTTTAGCAACCCTGCAACAAGGGAGGAAAAAAATAACAGAGGCTGAAAAATGAGACATAGCCTAAAGTAATGGTCAGAGGCTGAAAATGACAAGAAGATCCCGAAGGAGCAACCTCCAGCGTTATTTTACAGCACAAATGTACAGCCGGAAATGGTTCCAGTTGTACTATAGTCCGCTTGTTTTGACTACATTTGTTTAAATATCTGAGACACTCCAACGAGACTGGTGTATGTTGCAAAGGAAGTTGTGTTGGTGGGATCATTTTTCATTCCAAGATTGTTTTTATCTGGGTCAACGAAATGGTTACTGTTTCCCTGGAGGAGGCTTGCTGTTCCACTGATGTTATCTTGGGAACAATCCTCCCCAAGCCTTCCTCTTTCCTAGCATTTGTTTCTGTCTAATGTACTTACAGAATTTTGTACAATTTTAAAGTGAGTGCAGGAACTATTCCCCATGGCACTATTTGAAGAAGAGCAAGGGATTTCTTCCCAGTCTCCTGACCAACATTTATTCTTCAGTCAAAACCAGTAAAACAAATGACCAGATGAGTATTTCTTTGCTGCTAATGGGCTCTTGCTGTGTGCAAATTTTCTGTCAGGTTTCCCCACATGACAACATTTCAGAAGTACCTAATTGGCTGCAAAGCACTTTGGGATGTCTGAAGGGTGTGAAAAAGATGATAAAAATGCAATCCTTTCTTTCTACCTTTCTGAAATGGCCTCCTATGAGGCAAAGAGTGCTATAAACAGACCTTTCCAAGCCTACATGCCCATAAAATTCATACAAGTAAGGAATGCAAATAGGTCTGAGTTTTCCAGGCTTCAAAGATTCAATGCACAATTCGACATTTTCCCCAGTGGTGTAGCCAATATCTATCTCTCAACTAAAATCACTAAAAACAAATTGTTTGACCATTTATCTCATTGCTGATTGTGAGATCTTGCCATGTCCAATTTGGCTGACATATTTTCCTACATCAGTGGCTACATTTCAATAGTATTTAATTGACCATGAAGTGTCTTGCGATATCATGAAAGGTAATTTATAAATGCAAGTTCTTGCTTATTGATAATGGAAGTAAACACAATCAATTTTATTTTTGTGATTAAAGTAAAAACAATGAAATCAACTAATGTTAAAACAAATCTAAGGAAGGATATTAAACCTCCCATGGGTTTATGTGATGCAAGTTCTATTTCTAGTATTGTTTTAATTGGACTGAACAATAATAAACTCAATACCATTTGATTTTGAACAAATTAAATTTTGACAATAAAAACAAATTGCGGCTCTGTTATGAAACCAAAACGTGAGTATGTTTTGCTTTCTTTTTTGCTTATTGTAAAGATCATAAAAAAATTAGCTTGTGGATCTGGCTCAAAACAAATCCTCATGTGACCATCCACAAGCCCAGCAATTCATAAATTAAGCACGAATTCATGGATCTATCAAAAAAACATTTTTGAGCAATCCCCTCTGATTCAGGTGGTGGATTTAATTATTTTCTTATGAACTGGCAGACGACTTCAAGGAAGGATAAATTCCATTGGAAAAAAAATATCATTTTAGTTCAACGGTTGGCTGATGATTGTCTTAAATGCTGCTAACTACAAAATGTGGTAGTGAACAGCACAATGTTATTTTACCCCAGCAAGATGAAAGCTTCAAAATAGTTTAACATATATATATATAGTTGAGAGTGAGTTACAAGTTATAGATTCAATTGAATGGCATTCCTGTTGTCAAAAACCCCAGGAGCACAGTAGATGAAAGTCAGCACAGCCCCAAAGGATAAAGAGGCAATGGAGAAGGTGCAAAACAGGTTTACAAGAATTAGGTCAGGGCTGGGGGGTCATAACTATCGGGAAAGACTGACAGGCTTATGCTAGAAATAAGAGAGGACTGAATAGAGGTCTTTAAGATTATGAAGGGCTTTGATCGGGACGACATAGAGAACATGTTTCCACTTGTGGGAAGTCCAAAACTGGGGTCCATAAACATAAGATAGTCACTAATAAATCCAGTAAGGATTTCAGAAGAAACTTCTTTACTCAGACAGTGGCTAGAATGTGGAATTTGCTATCACATGGAGTAGTTGAGGCGAATAAAATGGATGCATTTAAGGTGAAGCTTATCCCATATCTTAACTCTCCCATTGAGTTCCGAATTTAGTTTCAACTTTCCTAATATTTTTGTCTCAACTTCCCTAACTGACCTCATTAATCATGTTGAGTGAACAAACAATGTGATTTAATTACTTTTACAAGTTTCCTGTCTTTCCCTGTTGGGTTTTGTATCTGATGATTTTCTTCTTGATGAGGGTTTCCAATCAATTTTCGCAATTTCTGGTTTAATTTGGGATTTACGACGCTCATTGTAAAATGTATTTTTTAAATAAAACATGGACTACAATATCATTTCTGGAAAATTTAATTCAGAATTATTATTGAAAGCCAATGAGAACTGAATGGGGGAAAATGAGATAAAATCATTTGCAATGACAGCACAAAGGAATAGGTTGAAAATTCTGGAGAGATCAAACATTCAGCGCAGAGTAAAGGGACAGGAGGCTTACACTGGGGAAATAGGCCGAGAGAAATTAGTTGGGTAATAATGGAAAAAATGTTGAAGGAATAACAAATGAAAAGATTGGTATATTGGAAGGGAAGGTAGGCCTGAAGAGCAGGATTAATCAAGTATTAATAGAAGATGAATCATTTGGCCCAAATTACAATGGATCACAAAATTGATAGAGAAAAATTGATAATGAAGGTGCTGCTAATCCATACAGACTAATTCATTGTGATGGAAAGACAGAAGTATTAAAGGAATGAAACAAGTTAAGAGCGGTTGGCAGGTATCAAACTGTAATTAACAGAAGGACCTGGGGAGTTTGCATATGATGTACTCCTGGAACCTGGGTCTGTGCTTAGGGCAAGGCCTGACATGAAATCATCCAAAATTCAGCAAAAATTGACCATCTAGGTTAGAGACATGAAGGTTGGTTGGTGGAGAAGCCAGGGGGCTAAATTTTACCAGTGCTTGGGAAGTGGGAAGGGAAGTTGGGGTGGGGGTGGGGAGTAAAATTGGGGACAGTTGTGTTGGATTGGCTCCCTGATGCAGACCCAACACTGGGGCATTTTACCAATGCTGGCCCGGAGGTGAACAGGCTGCCTGCTCCCATTAAGGGCCATCTTCCTGAGCTGTCAGCATTTTGTCAATGTTGGGAAACTTCCTGCAGTGTCGGAGGCCACCAGCTAAAAGGAGGCAATCTCCCCACAGAAGCCCAATGGAGGGGGAAAGGCCTCACAGGTCAAAGAAGGGGCTGTGGGCAGGGCAGGCAGGACCTGCAGACCCAACAACCTTCCCGTGAATATTTTTTTTTAAAAAGTTTCATTTATCGGTTCTTGATTCTACGATCTCCTGCATTACCCAGCAATGACCACTTCTCCCAGTGGCATTGCTGAGGCTTCAGAGGTACCAGTCCTCTGACTGGTAAAACTGCCTGTGGTAAAATTGCCAAGGGGTCTCGCTGCTGGAAAGCGTGGGCTCGGGACTCACTTCTTACCCGACATCGGAGTCCCCACTCAGCTGATAAAATTCAGCCCAAGGAAGCAGCAGACTAGTGCAATGTGGAGTGGAGGCACACTTCTGAAATTGGAACTAAGGTGCATTATTAGAATGGTGTAGGAGCTTTACTCTGCATTTAACCCTCTCTACAATTGGTTCTTGATATTGATATTAAGGTGGAACAGAAAAAGGAAAGACTTTCATTTATATAGCACCTTTTACAACCACCAGATGGTCTCAAAGTGCTTTGTGGCTAATTAAGCACTTATGAAATGTAATCACTATTGTAGTGTAGGAAATGGCAGCACAGCAAGCTCCCTCAAACAGCATTATGACACTGACCAGGTAATCTGTCTTTTGCTACATTGTTTGAGGGATAAATATTGACCAGGACACTGGCGTTAACTCCCCTACTTTTCTTCAAAATAGTGTCATGGGATCATTAACATCGACCCCAGCAGGCAGATGGAGTCTTGGTTTGAGGTCTCATCTGAAAGACAGCACCTCTGACAGTGCAGTGCTGCCTCTGTACTATACTGGAGTGTCAACCATGAATTTGTGGTCAAGCCCTGGAGCAGGGCTTGAATCCACAAACCTTCTGAGGTGAGAGGGCTACCAAGTAAGCCACAACTGACATTTAACAGGGTCTATCCTTATCATTGTAACTTTGATCAGTACAAAAGTGAACCAAAAGAATCATTTATAAAATTTTCAGGGAGGAATGAAAACTGCCCAACAGTGAAGGATACGTGGGGGAATAGAAATGAAAGAGACAAATGGTAGCAGAGATGCCAAAAGCCTGAGGCACAATAGCAATAGAGCAGAAACAATGATAAAAGTGGCAATAAAAGGGGAAATAAAAGAAAGACATTGAGCCTTAGAATTAATACCATTGGAAAAATCAGAAATGAAAAGACAGCATCAGAAGAGACTAAAGGCAGATCTGAGGGCAGTAGCTGGGAAAATTAGCAGATTCATCAGAAACTGTGACAATGGATTAAAACTGATAAAGGGCATTTAAAAACTGTTTATACGTGAAGCAACAAATTCAGTCACTATCAAATGTTATTGTGTGACATTAACTCCAAATTAATTCACAGTGTGAGCATCATTATCATCCTGACAATGCTTGTGAGTTTCTTCTACTTCCTATTGATTTTACCTGATCATCTAGCAGGTGAAAATATTCCTTTAAATAAACTCTCAGAGGTTGGCTAATGTGCTACGTGCACAAATTTTCAATTCTCAGCACAGCAGGCAGAGGGAAAGGGAAACAAATGGAAAATCTGAACAGGAACTGAGACAGTTGGGATGCCAGAGCTGCTTTGACCAAACCAAGGTGTCTAGATATCTTTGGAATCACCACAGTGCCATTAGCTTCCATAGGCCGGTTATCACATTCACGTATATCTGTACTTTCCTTCAAAGGCATGCCAAAAACAGAGGGAGGCCAACAAATTATTTACCATTCAGCAAAATGTGATTTGCCCCATGAAATATGATACATAGCTCCACAACGTAAAGGCAAAAGAATTCTTGCTGCAGACAAGATCCAACATGGGATGAATGGCAAAGAAATACTGAAGGTACAACAGAACATGAGTACAAAAAAATCGTGGGAAGAATTGAATCATTATTGACCATGGATCCTTTAGCCCAACATCTTCAACTCTAGGAGTAAACATTGTTTTGATGCCCATGCCAATGACAACTGGCTTCTGAATCTCCTCCAATTCAAGCTCCTCACTATGAAATTATGCTTTGTTGTTGGAATGAGTTGCAGTTATTGTTTCAACTGTTATAAAAGGAAAATCAGTCCTGCTACTGGTCAGTCCAAATCAAATTGCATCAAAAGAAGCCATTGGTCCAGAGACTGCAGCACTTTATCTATTACTTCACTTGCTATGGTGGAGGTCAAAGAATCACTTTAAAGAACCTTCAATCTTGTTAGAGAGCCTTCAAATACTCAAAAGCACAATCAGCATCAGTATGGTAACTTATGCATTGATGCAGGGTTCTCAATGAGTATTTTGTCTCTGTCTTCACTAAGGAGAGGGATGATGCAGACATTCTAGTTAAAGAGGAGGAGTGTGAAATATATTAGATACAATAAGCATATTGAGAGAGGAAGTACTGGAGGAACTGACATCCTTGAAGATGGATAAATCACCAGGGCCAGATGGATTGTATCCCAGGCTGTTAAAGGAAGCCAGGGAGGAAATAACAGATGCTCTGAGGATCATTTTCCAATCCTCACTAGGTATAGACGAGGTACCAGAGGATTGGAGGCCTGCGAACCATTTAAAAATGGTTTCGAGGCATAGGCCAGAAGATTATAGGCCTGTCAGTCTGACTTCTGTGGTGGGTAGATTATTGGAATCAATTCTGAGAGCCAGGATAAACTGTCACTTAGAAAGGCACAGATGGATCAGGGATAGTCAGCATAGTTTTGTTAGGGGAAGGTCGTGTCTTACTAATTTTATCACATTTTTGAGGAAATAACAAGGAGGACTGATGAAGTTAATGCAGTGGATGTTGTCTACATGGATTTTAGTAAGGCATTTGACAAGGTCCTAAATGGCAGTCTGGTTAGAAAAGTGAGATCCCACAGGATACAGGGGAAGATGGTGAGTTGGATCCAAAATTGACTCAATGACAGGAAACAAAGGAAACAATGGTCGATGGGTGTTTTTGTGAATGGAACGTGATTTCTAATGGCGTTCCACAGGGCTCAGCATTGGGGCCCTCGTTGTTTGCTGTATATATTAATGATTTGGACTTAAATGTGGGAGGCGTGATCGGGAAATTTGCAGATGACGCAAAAATTGGCTGCGTAGTTGACTGTGAATATGATTCCTGTTGTCTTCAAAATTATATCAATAGTTTTGGTGAGTGGGTAGAAAAGTGGCAAATGGAGTTCAATCCAGAAAAGCGTGAGGTAATGCACTTGGAGAGGGGAAACAAAGTAAGGGAATACTTAGTAAATGGGATGGTATTGAGAGGGGCTGAGGAAGTGGGAGACCTTGGAGTGCATGTCCACGGGTCCCTAGAAGGTGGCAGGACAGTTGGATAAGCTGGTAAAGAAAGTATATAGAATACTTTCCTTTATTGGATGAGGTGTTAAATATAAAAGCAGAGATGTAATGATGGAATGAAATGCTGGTTAGGCCACAGCTGGAATTTTGTGTACAATTCTGGTCACCACATTACAGGAAGGACAGAATTGCTCTGGAGAGCGTACAGGGGAGATTTACAAGAATGTTGCCAGGGCTTGAAAATTGCAGCTATGAGGAATTATTGGTTAGGCTAGGGTTGTTTTCCTTAGAAGAGGGGAGACTGAGGGCAAAATTGAGTTGTACAAAATTATGAGGGGTCTCGATAGCGTAGACAGAAAAGATCTGTTTCCCCTAGCTGAGAGGTCAATTACCAGGGGGCATAGGTTTAAGGTGAGTGGTAGTAGGATTAGAGGGGACATGAAGAAAGATTTTTTCACCCAGAGGGTGGTGGGCATCTGGAATTCACTGCCTGAATTGGTGGTTGAGGCTGAAATGCTCAACTCATTTAAAATCTGCACCTGAAGTGCTATAGCCTGCAAGGTGATTAAGTGGGATTAAAATGAACGGATGGTTTCTTTTTTCTCTCTTGTTTGGCCGGTGCAGACACAATGGGCTGAATGACCTCTTCCTGCACTATAATTTTTCTATGGTTCTAAAAGATTGAAACATATTAACGACTTGAAGCATGGGAATCAGGGAGACAAAATGTGTAAGATGAGCCACCAATTTTTTTCATGCTTAAGACCACTCTAAAACCCTTAATCCCTTCTCATGATACTGATCCACCTCTTTGTTGTGGCTGCTTGTGTGCTGCAAATAAACAACTTGGATATCTTTTCATTTTATGTCAGAATTGTTAGAAGAACTGTTAGTTTGCCTTTATCATCCTGGTCCTGGTAGCCACATAATACAACAATGATGGAGTTGTTGCCTAATTGTAGCAATAAAACCTACTACAGATAAGCTTGGAAAGGATATGGGGTTTCCGGATAGTTTTAGCTACACACAGACAAAATGCACATAAGCATGTCATGATATAAAGTCACACTAACATTAAACACTTTATTTCCACTTTGAGAGTTGCAGCAGACACATGATCCATGATATAAAAAAAAATATTCATCTAAAATTATTCACACTGAACTTTTTTCTTCTGCAGCACAGCTGATTCACGCTCCATGAGTGCTGGCAACTCTCCTTTATCTTGTTCCTGTGACTATGTATGGACCTCAAGTTCCGTCCCCAAGCGGCTTGATGATGGAGAACATCACAGCTGAACTTTGTCCCATCCAAAGTCCATGTATATGGACTTTCTAAACAGGAGTGATTGGATTGTAATCAGGAGAAGGGACCTTAATCCTGATCCTTCCCTCCCTGAGGCTAAACATTGTGTCACCACAAAAGCTTCAGCTGGGATCAACCAACTCAGTACAAAGCAGACATTGACTCAGAGGCCCGCACTATCATTTATTCAGAGCTGCATAATATTTTTAAACCTTGAAGTCAACAGTAAGGTGGGTTGGTTGGTGAGGGCAGGAGGGTTGGGGGGTGGGGTGATGGTGGAATCTTTGCAAAATTTATGGAGCAACAAATCTTGCATCTGTTGAACCATGAATTTCCATCAGTGGCCAACATGGCTGACTTTCAGAGGAGTCAGGCTATTCCTGACTGTTCCAGGAATGCATCCAGCCTGAGAACGTACCCATAGTGGCCCCTTTGAAGTGAAGTAACTTACAACCAAATATCGAGAAAGCATTGCCCTCTTGCTCTTCACACCTGTTTTTCCATCCATTGAAACAACATCATTTTTGAATAACCGTGAAATTTATAATCTTTGCAGACACATCTAGGGCACATGAATTATACCTGAAAGTGACAAAATAGACCGAGTATGCCTGGGTGAAGCAGCAAAAATTCGAGCGTTTGGATATTTAAAGCTGTTTGTTTTGGCTTAACTCAGGACTTCAACTTGATTGAACATGTATCTGGAACATTCTACGATAGCGATTAACACTAATCTGCCACAACAGAGATGACTGAATTGTGAGACAATTCTGCACATCTGGACATGCAGGCATAATAATCACAATCCTTTGTCCTGAAGTAACTGCCCAAACAGCTGTTTTATGTAAGCAATAAATTGCAGATTAAAAACAAACAGATGTGAGGGTGAATTCCTCATGTAAACCAATTGTTGCCTGTTGACTCTCTCACATGGGACAGCTTGGTTTACTATAATGCTGAAAAGGACTGTCTCTTCTGATACAATCTTTAAACACAAGGATCCTAATGTTATAATTTGGAAAGTATTGTCTGAAAGCATGTTGGATGTGGATTCAACAGTAACTTTCAAAAGACGATGGAATATACACTTGAAAAGGTATTTTCAGGACAATGGGAAAAGAACAGTGACTCACTGAATAGCTCCTCCAAAGAGCTGGCTCAGACACAATGGGCTGAATGGCCTCCTTTTGTCCTGCATGATTTGAAGGGCAGAACTTAATGCCCTCTCCCGGGGTACGCTTGGAGGTGGGAGGCATTTAATCAGGCAGAGGATGGCGGTTGGGGATGGCCTTCCTGCCTCACTGCCAATTGAGGCCCTTAAGTGGGCAATCAATGCCCACCTAATGGTCTCGTCCTGCTGTCACTGGTATGGGGTGGGGAGGGGAAGGAGTACTCACTATGCACGGAGCCAGGAAATCAAACCATGTCAAAGGCTGATCAAAGGACATGGCATCAGGATGGTGGTGGGAGGTGGAGGGGCCCTCTGAGAGCCACAACCCTGCCCATGCTGCCAACCCCCTGCCCTGCAACCTGCACCCTGCAACCCCCATCCTGTCCGCATTTACCTCTTGCCTGGGGTCCCTTGGCAATCTTGGGCATCAAGTGGGTGCTTTGCTGGCAGCCACCACCGCTCCCAGTGGTGCTGCCTGCAATGCACAGTGCTGGTCTCTGATTGGATGGCAGTTCTTGGGGGGAGGTGGGGGGAGGGGGGAGGGACTTAAAGTTAAATCAAGCCTTGGGAGAAGTTTTCCTCTGATAACTGTAAGTGTCCCACGTGAAATACATATGAACAGTTTTAACCCAGTTCGGAGTAAGTGTCAGCTATAGCATAAAACTGTCTCAAATTTGTTGCAAACAGGCAATGTTCCCAGTTGCATCTCTTTCTTTAGTAGTCTTGCAGTGTTGACATCTCTTAGTTGTTCTGTTTAAGATGCAGATCACCCAACAGTAAACAGAAAAACACCGAGACCTTCACTGCTCACCACTCAGCACTGCCGTTTCTCTAATTCCAATCATACAAAGAAAAATATTCAGAGGGACTGGAATGTAAAAATAGATGGATTCTAAGAAAGAGAAAACATAGAATTTCTTGGAAGAGTGTGGTTGGGGAGGTAAAGGAATTGTTGAGAAAAAAGTATTATTCTCAGCATTATCGACCTGGAGTCAACAAAATTCTGAATCAGAACACGCTAGAAATGATCACAGGCACTATTTCAAAGATGAGCAGTACTTGCCATAGAGGGAATACATTGATCCCTGGGATGGTGGGATTGTCCTATGAGGAGAGATTGAGGAGACAGGGCCTGTATTCTCCAGAGTTTAGAAGAATGAGAGGTGATCGGAGCATACAAAATTTTTAAAGGGCTTGATGCAGAAATGATATTTTCCCTGGCTCGGGAGCCTAGAACCAGGGGACACAGCCTCAGAAAAAGAAGTAAGCCATTTAGGACTGAGATGAGGAGGAATTTCTTCACTCAGAAGGGTGGTGAATCTTTGGAATTCTTGATCCAGAGATCTCTGGCAGAGCAGTCATTCAGTCTATTCAAGACACAGATCAACAGATTTCTAAATATTAAAAATATCAAGGGATATGGGAATAGTGCGGGAAAACAATGTTGAGGTAAAAGATTAGTCATGATCTACTTGAATGATAGCGCAGGCTCAAGGGGCCAAATGGCCAACTCTTGCTCCTATTTCCTATGTTCCTATGTAGGGGAGTTCAGTGATCTGGCCAATACTTATCTATCAACCAACTTCAGTTGAAAAACATATCTGATTGTTACCTGATTGTTGTTTGTGGGTTCTTGCTGTGTGCAAATTGACTGTCGCATTTCCTACATCACAATAGCTGCTACAATTCTAAAATATTTAACTGGCTGTAAAGCACTTTGGAGGATCCTGATTTTGTAAAAGGTGCTATATGAAGGCAAGTCTTCTTTTTTCCCTTTTTATACCTGAACAGGAATGTGGATTTAAATTTTACATGTATCCTCTGAGGGTTAATGGTACACCGAGGCAACTCATGGAGATAAAGCTTGTATGATACTATAATATCTGTCTGTTCTTGTGATCCAAGGTAGATGACAAGTACATTTGACCAATCTAGAATACTGTCCGAGAAAGGAGAGCACTCTTACAAAACTAAACCGCCAGGTGATCAGGGAGATATTGCCTCAACAAACTAGTGGGCCTTGAGCTCTGAGTAGCTCCAAAGAGCATGGGTACATTTCCACCAAGAGAGCTCCACAAGAATGCAAAATCAACTTTGATGGACTGGACACTGTGTCCGGATGGCTGAACACCATACCCTCTGCCAGGTCCTGTTTTCTCAACTCTCAAATGGTCAACATTCTAAGGAAAATTCTTCGAAGACACTCTGAATATCTCCTTGAAGAGCAACAGCATTGACATTAATGACTGGGAGGAGCTTGCTACCAATTGTTCAAAATGGCTGCAACTTGCCCATCAAGCTGTGCCATGTTTTTAGTCACATTGTCTTAATTATGAGCAAGGGCAGCAGCAGAGAAAGACAAAAAGAAAAGCAAATCCTGCACTCCGGGTCCCACTATCTCATGGTACATCCTGCCACATGTGGCCAAACATGTGCGGGTTGAAAATTGGCCTTTTCAGTCGCATGAAGACCCATGGCAGAAGCTCACAATGATGAGTAGAGGCATCTTCAAATTGATGGACAGCCAATGACAATGGCAACAACAGTTCCACCAAAACCCCTGCTTGTCGACATGTTCCAGTATTGTTGGCCTCTTTTGGTTTTTAAAATGAGACAGTAAGGCATCACAGTGTATTTCATGTTTAACTAACATCAGTAAAAAAAAAACAAGATTATCTGGTCATTATTTAGCTTGTTGCTGTTTAATGGGACCTTGTTGTATGCAAATTGGCTGTACATTTCTGACTGTACAACAGAGATTGTATTTCCAAAAAGCACATTGGGACTTCATGAGGTCATGAAAGGCTGGTGTAATACAAGTATTCTTTAGTAAACTGCAGTTCTAGGCTATGAGATAGCTCGTTCCAAAAGGGATTGAATCAAAAAACACTATTTTTATGAAAGAACACCACCATCTGGAAGTTCCCCTCCAAGCCACACACCATCCTGACTTGGAATTATATCGCCATTCCTTCACTGTCGCTGGGTCAAATTCCTGGCACTTCCTCCATTCCTGTCAGCACTATGGGTGTACATACAGCACATGGACTATAGCGGTTCAAGAAGGTGGCTCACCACCACCTTCTCAAGAGCAATTAGGGATGGCAATAAATGCTGGTCTAGCCAGCGATGCTCACATCCCATGAAAAAATAAATAAAAAGAATTGAGAAAAATTCATTTATTTGTTTCATCCACATTTTCTTTAATGGCCTGCTGCCTGCATTACCAATTGTGGGCGAGGGGGAATTCAACAGTCTGTTCTCAGCCCGATGTGAGAAGGCACTGCAGCCAAAGTTATGCATGAAATATTTCCTCTTATTCCTCGATGAGGCTTGGATTCAGCAACTCTGCAAAATGGGATTGGTGCCTGTCTCTAACCTTGGTCTATGGCTTTGAGCATCAGTACATCATTCTTTTTTAAAAAATTCATTCATGGGATGTGGGCCAGCATTTACTGTCCATCCGTGGTTGCCCTTGAGAAGGTGGTGATGGGCAGCCTTCTTGAACTGTTGCAGACCATGTGGTGTAGTTACACCCATGCTGTCAGGCAGGGAGTTCCAAGATTTTGACCCAGTGTCAGTGAAGGAACATTCCAAGTCAGGATGGTGAATGACTTGGAGGGAAACTTCCAGCTGGTGGTGCTCCCATCTATCGGCTGCCCTTGTCCTTCCAGATGATAGTGGACGTGGGTTTGGAAGGTGCTGTTGAAGGAGCCTTGGTGAATTCCTGCAGTGCATCTTGTAGATGATACACACTGTTGCTGCTGTGAGTTGGTGGTGGTGGGTCTGAATGTTTGTGGATGTGGTGCCAATCAAGCGGGCTGCTTTGTTCTGGATGGTGTCAAGCTCCTTGAATGTTGTGGGAGCTGCGCTCATCCAGCCAAGTGGGGATCATACTCGTGACTTGTGCCTTGTAGATGGTGGACAGGCTTTGGAGAGTCAGGAGGTGGGTTACTCGTCGCACTATTCCTAGGCTCTGACCTGCTCTTGTAGCCATAGTATTTATATGGCTAGTCCAGTTCAGTTTCTGGGAACCCCCAGGATGTTGATAGTGGGGGATTTAGTGATGGTAATGCCATTGAACATCAAGGGGCAATGGTTGCATTCTCTCTTGTTGGAAATGGTCATTGCCTGACACTTGTGTGGCATGAATGTTACTTGCCATTTGTCAGCCCAAGTCTGGATATTGTTCAGGTCTTGCTGCATTTGGACAAAAACTGCTTCAATATCTCAGGAGTCGCGAATGGTGCTGAACATTGTGCAATCATCTGCGAACATCCCCACTTCTGACCTTATGATGGAAGGAAGGTTATTGATGAAGCAACTGAAGATGGTTGGGCCTAAGACACTACCCTGAGGAACTCCTGTGGTGATGTACTAGAATTGAGATGACTAACCTCGAACAACCACAACCATCTTCCTTTGTGCTAGGTATGACTTCAAGCAGTGGAGTGTTTTCCCCCATTGACTTCAGTTTTGCTAGGACTCCTTGATGCCACACTCTGTCAAATGCTGCCTTGATGTCAAGGGCAGTCACTTTCTCCTCAACTTGTGAGTTCAGCTCTTTTGTCCATGTTTGAACCAGGCTGTAATGAGGTCAGGAGCTGAGTGGCCCTGGGAGAACCCAAAGTGGGCATCAGTGAGCAGATTATTGCTAAGCAAGTGCCACTGGATAGCACTATTGATGACGCCTTCCATTACTTTACTGATGTTGGAGAGTAGACTGATGGGGCGGTAATTGGCTGGGTTGGATTTGTCCTGCTTTTTGTATACAGGACATACCTGGGCAATTTTTCACATAGCCGGGTAGGTGCCACTGTTGTAGCTGTACTGGAACAGCTTGGCTAGGGGTATGGCAAGCTCTGGAGCACGTCTTTAGTACTATTGCCGAAATATTGTCAGGGCCCAGAGCCTTTGCGGTATCCAGTGCCTTCAGCCATTTCTTGATATCAAGCGGAGTGAATCCAACTGGTTGAACACTGGCATCTGTGATGCTGGGAACCTCCAGTGGAGGCCGATATGACTCATCCACTCAGCACTTCTGGCTGAAGATTGTAACAAATGCTTCAGCCTTATCTTTTGCACTGCTGTGCTGGGCTCCTCTATCATTGAGGATGGGGAGATTTGTGGAGCCTCCTCCTCCAGTGAGTTGTTTAATTGTCCACCTCCATTCACAACAGGATAGCCAGCTTTTGTACTTAATTGCCTCTGCTCGGTGTTGGCTGTCAGCTGTTTTAAGTGAATCTTTAAGAACAAATCACCTATATATTCTGAGATCCATATAGTAGCTGAGCACCTGCGGTATTTAAGATAAACTGGAACTGATTATCTAAAGAAATGTAGATGTAGTACTCAGAACAGGGAGAAGCTATTGCCTGGTGCAAAGAAGATGCAGATTGCCACTTCTAGAGTGGACTGAATGAGGGCATTGTACCTCCCTGATTCAGTTTCATGTCTCTAGGATACCCATTCCAATAACGCATCCCTATAAAGTTTCTCCTGAGAATGGGGACTTGCCTCATGGGGGGAATGGGTGGGGAATGATCGGCACTGAGATAGATAGGTTCTTAATTGGTAAGGGGATCAAAGATTACGGGGAGAAGGCGGGAGAATGGGGTTGAGAAACTTATCAGCCATGATTGAATAGCAGAGCAGACTCGATGGGCCGAATGGCCTAATTTCTGCTCCTACATCTTATGGTCTTATGGTCTTATGACACCAAGGAAAAGACCATCAGTGTTTTACCTTCCAAAACTGAGCCACAGAGACCACAAAAGTCTTTGGTTTCAGTTCCTGGCTAATTACCAGATTCCATTCGAAACAGCAGAATGAGCAGCACAATTGGTTTTTGGACACCTGAGTTGGAGGCTGAGTAAAGGCTAAAGTTTCTTCAATGGAATTCAGCAGCCTTTTGGTGAAAATACATCTGCATACACTTCAAATGAGGGCACAATCAGCCCCAATAGCTCCATCTGGACTGGTTTGGTTCACATGAGTGTCATGGAGAGATGGCACATTTTCTGAGGGCAGTGGAACCAAACTTGAGAACCATACACCAACAAATTCAAGTCCAAAATTTAGAATGGGCAATGCAACAGTATTAATCAGGTTTGGCCAACGAAAATACATATTTATGTACAAAAGTAGTTTTTACACTACTGCATCAATATGAGTTCCTTGTAAATGCTACTGGTGGCACAGAGGAGCTTATCATAGGCAAACTGTTAGATTTAAACTGAGAGAAGGCGTTTCTAGAATTTTCTTTTTGTTTAATATCCTCTGATACAAATAGAGCGAAACAATAGGTAACGTTAGAGTCTGGACTGAAAATCGATATGGTACAGATTGAAAGAACTAAGATTTTATGTAAGGGAAAAAGAATCACACATTTTCTTAATGGGAATAAAATGATGATATGTATATGGCAATACTTACTCAGTATAGGAATTGTGAGGTTGTGTACTTAAGAAATGGACAGTTCAAAAATCCATAGTGAGGCATTTGGTAATGGAACTTTTTCAAACCCATGGGCCTGATTTTAACTCTAGGCCAGTTTTTGATGCCTCAGTGGCATTTCAAGCACTGCTCCAGAAATGAGGCTTGGGATATTTCAACTTCCAGGTTTGCTTAAATCCCCCCGTCCATCTGCCCAGGGTGTTGGGGGCTCAGGGAGGCAGAAAGAGGGAGAAAAATTGCATGGCCCAAAGGCAGCCTGTCCACCAGGTCCAGTTAAGCAGTAGGACCCGCTGTCAGCACTGTCCCAACTGAAGAGGGGGAGTGTCATGCGATTGGCGCCCAAGTGTCCATCATAGGGGTGGGGGGAGGAGGGGAGCTTTACTTCTCTTTCTCAGGGCTCCACAAGGTAAGTAGTAAACTTAATATATTTGGGCATCTCCCATCCCCAATCCTTCTCACCACTGGTTGGCCTGTCAAGAAACTCACTCCTGCTCAGGCCGCCTGGTGAAAATTGCAGTCTGGTCCTAATGACATCATCGGAACTTGTCCTAAGGAATCAACTTGCTTTGGACAAATGCTTTGGCCCCCTGCTCAGGAGAGTAGGCGAAAACCACACCTAAGGTGGGTAAGTAATGTGGGTGATTCTAACTACCCACCTGCATGGTTTCCACAGTGCAGTTAGGGTTAAAATTGCCCCCGAATCGCACTTTGCATGTTTTTTGAACCTCCTAAAATTGCTAGAAGGATTTTATGTCTTTTTATAATTTGGGCACAAACAACGCATTCTTTTCCTTTTGTATAATATTGTATCATTGGCGCATTTGCTGAAATTGTCCTTTGAGGATTTGTCTCCAAACTTAATTAATTTTACTTTTCCTTATTGGTGTGATATTTTCCATTTCCTATACCTTCTTTGACCTCAATGAGTAATATTCCTCAATTAGTGCCAAATAATGCTTCGTTTCAGACAGTGAACCAAGCCCATTAGGAGCCAGGTTTGATACTTCCCAAGCTCATTTAACTTCGGACTGGGAATGTGAAGCTGAAGCACTTGAGCCACAGCAGTCTGGGCTTCATTTAAACACAGGTCCCAGAGGCAAAAACAACCAGCATTGTTATTATCTCTATATTCTCCAGTCCTCTGAGAACTCTGCAAACCAATAACTCTGGATTTTTATGTGTCAGCCATGTCTCAGTTGGTAGCATTCTCGCCAGGGTAGGAGGTTGTAAGTTCAACTTCCATGCCAGAGACTGGTGAGCAAAAGTAGAGGCTGACACGCCAACGCAATACTGAGAAGGGGTGCTGCTCTATCAGAGATGCCGTCTTTCAGATGACATGGAAAACAAAGGCCTTATCTTCCCTTTCAGGTGGATGTAAAATATCTTACTGTTTCAAAGAAGAGCAGGAGAGTTCTGCCCAGTGTCCAGGCTAATATTTATCCCCCAACCAACATCACTAAAACAGATTAACTGGTCATTATCGCATTGTTATTTGTGGGATCTTGCTGTGTGTAAATTGGCTCCTGCATTTCCTATATTACCACAATGATTACACTCCAAGAGAACTTTAATGAATGTATGCACTTTAGGATGTCTGGATGTCATGAAAGATCTTAAAAGAAGGCAAGTCTTTCTACTTCTTCTTTCCTTTTCTTCCTATGCATCCTTTACTTCCTTCTCTTCACCACTGGCAGCCATGTTTTCGTTTGCCTAGGCCCTAGACCTGAAAGTCCCTCCCTAAATCTCTTCTCTTCTCGATCTCTTTCTACACTTTTAAAAATTTCATCAAAATTTACTTCTTTGCTCCAGCTCTTCCCTATCTGTCCTAATATCTCCTTTTGTGGCTCCGTATCAAACTTTCCTTGACAACGCTCTTGTGGAGCGTTACTATACTAAGAGGCATTACATAAATGCCTTTGTCATTGTAAAATACAGCATTACTCGGTCCCAGTTTTGGTAGGTTGTAACATGATTTTCTTTACTTTATCTCTAATCAACCTGACCATATTGATGCTTATCAACTATATAATCACCTCTACTAGGGGGACAGATGCTACAACTATACATTGTAAAGCTACTGTGAATACTGGTTCAAGAATGACCACCAGGCAGTATAAACATTAAAAATAAGATGCATTGTGTGGCTCTTTGCCCTTTGTGAAGGTGAAGTGAAAGTGAAAGCTTTTGACATCAAGGCAGCAGTTGATCAAATTTGGCATCAAGGAACTCTGGCAAAACTGAAGACAATGGGAACCAAGGGGAAAACTCTCCACTAGTTGGAGTCATACCTAGCATAAAGAAATATGGTTGTGGTTGTTGGAGGCCAATTATCTCAGTCCCTAGGACTTGGCTGCAGGAATTGCTTGGGGTAGTGTTCTAGGCCCAATTATCTTCAGCTGCTTCATCAATGACCTTCCCTCCATCATAAGGTCAGAAGTGGCAATGTTCACTGATGATTGCACAATGTTCAGTAACATTCATGACTCCTCAGACACTAAAGCAGTCCACGTCCAAATGCAGCAAGGCCTGGACAATATTCAGGTTTGGGCTGATAAGGGGCAAGTAACATTCACGCCACACAAGTACCAAGCAATGGCCACATCCAATAAGAGAGAATCTAGCCACCTCCCCTTGACGTTCAATGGCATTACCATCACTGAATCTTTTACCATCAACGTCCTGGGGGGTTACCATTGACCAGAACTTAATTGGACCAGCCAAATACTGTGGCTACAAGAGCAGGTCAGAGGCTACGAATTCTGTGGTGAATCACTCAACTCCTGACTTCCCAAAGCCTGTCCGTCATCAAAAAGGCATAAGTTCGGAGAGTGATGGAACGCTCTCCACTTGCCTAGACAAATGTAATTCTAACAGTACTCAAACTCGTCACCATCCAGGACAAAGCAGCTTCTTGATCAACACACCATCCACCACCTTTAACATTTACCCTCTCTACCACTGATGTACAGTAGCAGCAGTTGTGTACTACATGCAAGATGCACTGCAGCATCTTGCCGAGCTTCCTTTGACAACACTTTCTAAACCTGCGACCTCTACCACCTAGAAGGACAGGGGCAGCGGATGCATGGGAGCACTACCAACTGCAAATTCCCCTGCAAGGCACACACCATCCTAATGTGAACTATACCACTGGGTCAAAAACCTGGAATGCTTCTCTTACAGCACTGTGGGTATACCTGCACTATATGGACTGCAGCAGTTCTAGAAGGCAGCTCATTATCACATTCTCAAGGGCAATTAGGGATGGACAACTAAATGCTAACCTTGCCAGCAACATTCACATCCCATGAAAGGATTAAAAAAAGTCCATTCATGGTCACAGAGTTCCTAACAAAAGCTCCACAATCCTACAAAGTTTACATGGAAAAGGCAAGCATTCAGGTTCTGTGCAAACTGTAAGTTAAATATAATTACAGAAAAACATCATTTAAATTGGCATTGGGGTAAATACATGGAAATGGGATGAAAGTTGACTGTTCTGTTCGAAGCTGCATTGAAGGATCTCCTTGTGCTCTATTATAGGAACAGAGGAGCAGTAGGAGGCCATTCAGCCTCTTGAGCATATTCTGCCATTCAATTTGAATGGAATCCAAAATGGAATTTTGGCATTTATCGTTAAAGGAATAGAATATAAAAGTAGGGAAGTGTTGTTGCAATTACAAGGCAGTGGTGAGACCGCACCTGGAGTACTGTACACAGTTTTGGTCCCCTTACTTGAGGAAGGATGTAATTGCATTGGAGGTGGTTCAGAGGAGGTTCACTAGATTGATTCCAGAGATGTGGGGCTTGTCTTATGAGGGGAGATTGAACAGTTTAGGCCTATACTCACTATAGTTTAGAAGGATGAGAGGAGATCTAATTGAGGTATATAAGATGCTAAAGGGGATAGACAAAGTCGATGTGGAGCAGATGTTTCCCCTTCTGGGGCATTCTAGAATGGGAGGCCATAGTTTTAGGCTAAGGGGTGGTAGATTTAAATCAGAGATGAGGAGGAATTACTTTTCTCAAAGGGTCGTGAATCTGTGGAATTCACTACCTCAGAGTGCAGTGGGTGCCAGGATGCTGAATAAATTTAAGGAGGAGATAGACAGATTTTTAATTAATAATGGGTTGAAAGGTTATGGGGAGAGGGTGGGAAATTGGAGTTGAGGCCATGATCGTAATGAATGGGGCAGGCTCAAGGGGCTGAATGACCTACTCCTGCTCCTAGTTCTTATGTTCTTATTAGATCATGGCCAATCCCTATCTCAACCCCATTTGATCAATATCTCTTGTTGCTCCAAATGAATAAAATCTGTGGATGTCAATCTTGAAAATTTCAACTGATCTCCTTTGTTGGAGAGTTTCCAGATTTCCACTCCCCTTTGTGTGAAAAAAATATTTCCTGATTTCATTGTGTTGACTGGCCTAGTTCTAACTTTATGTTTTCTAGCATCCTGTAAAAGATTTTCTTTACCTCTGGTGCAGGGTGTCAAATTGGGCACAAAACAACAGCACAAAAATCTTCTCTTACTGATAGCTTCAAATAGTTTGGGCGATCTCAATCAGCTCTCTAGCAGGCATTTCACTTTCTCCTCTGTCTCCGTCACTATCTCATAGTCTCAATCAGACAGGTCATAGAATGAAAAATTACACACTGGAGCCCATTTGGGATTGGGCTGAATGACATTAATGGAGGAATCATAAAGGAAATTATTGGGATATCATTTCAATTTGGTGAAGATTCAAACGCAAATGCTTAAAATACACCACATCTTAATGCATTAGTTTTAGGCAGACAATAACCTATTTGTTTTGAAGGTAAGCACAGGGGAAGCCCATACAAGCATCTTAAGTGTTTGTGCCAGATCCTGACTAATCTGAAAATTATATCCTCCAGAGAGGTGAACATGATATTAGAAAGTTAAAGAGGCATCCTAATTGTCAGGTCTCTCGCACAATTATAACCACTTCGGCCTTCCACTCTTCCTCTGCTAATCACTTTATTTTACAATTCACAGTTCGGTGTATAAATTTATATTTGCAATTTAATCTGCATGAATTATGTGCCTGGTGCAAGACAAGTGAGAGGCCGATAGCAAAAGTATATGTGAATCAGCTGTGTCTCAAAGGCTTCAAATTGATTACCCTTTGCCAAAGTCCTACTCAGTCAGAGAATTGTGTCTCACAAGCAGTTTGAACTGCTCAGCAAAAGTCTTTTCAATTCCACAAATTATTAATTCAATAACCAATCTTCCAAAGCGATCAGAAACAAGAGGGCATTTAAATAATTCAAAATGATTGAGCCTAAAGTTGTAAACACTTTTAATATGAATGTTAGCAATAATTTAGCAGGTGAATGTGAAAATGTTAGAGCTGTACAGTAATGGTGTGACATTTGGGGAGTTAGGTTATTTGAGAGAGGGGCAATGGGGAGTTAGGGTATTAGAGAGGGGGCAATGGGAGATAGGGCATTAAAAAGAGGGGCAATGGGGAATAGAATCATAGAATGATCACAGCACAGAAGATGGTCATTTGGTCCATCTTGTCTGTGCTGGCCCTCTGAAGGAGCAATTCTGTTAGTGCCGCTCCCCTGCCTTTTTCCCATGGAGCTCCAAAATTCTTCTCTTCAGTTAGTGACACAATTTGCTTTTGAAAGCCTCAATTTACCTGGCCTCAGCCACACATGATTATTATTATTATTATTAGTGAGAGTGATGGGGAGCTAGAATATTAGAGAGAGGATCAATGGGGGACTTAAGGCATTAGAGTGGGGTAATGGGGAGTTAGGGTACTGGAGAGAGGAACAATAGTTGAGTTAGGTTTTAGAGAAAGCTAATGGGGGAGTGAGGGCATTAGAGAAAGGATCAATGGGGAGCTGCGATATTAAAGAAAGAAGCAATGTGGGAGCAGGGGCAATGGGGGCATGAGGCAATTAGAGAGAGGAGCAATGAGGAGCTGGGTATTAGAAAGATATTACAACGGGGGAGTTAGGATATTAGAGAAAGGAGAAATGGGGAGTCAGGGTATTAGAGACAGAGAAGAAATCAGGACTTAGGGTACTGAAAGGTTACTACAATGAGTGAGTTAGAGTATTAGAGTAAAGACTAATGGAGAAGTTGGGGTAGTAAAAGGATGCTGCAGTGGTATAATTAGAGTACTGAAAGAAGAGACAATGCAGCAGTTAGGGCACAGATAAAACTTCAATGGCTAAATTGTCTTTTCTTGATGTTTCTTATGTCCTTGATTTCTTCAGAGGAGTACAATTCTCAGCATTTAGGAATAACCAACTTGCTGAGGTTTTTATCAATAGCCCTTAAAATATTTCCCCGCATCTTTTCCAAATTTCTTTCAACAATTAACACATTTTTTTTCCTTCTGGAATAATGCAGAAATAAGACACACTGTTAACTGGTGACTCTTCTAGTATCAGAGGCTATAACTCCTTCCAATTGCTCCTGTGCAAATATCATTATCCATGGTTTAAGCAGTGGTTTTTAGGAAGAACAGATAAAAAGAACCCAGAAAAGATGTCTTAATTGTTCTACCTTACAGGAATATTAATGCAGAAATGATTGCACCATAATTTGCATCAGAGACAAATGATCCATTAATATTAGAGAACAGCTTTAAGAATGGCTCAGTAATCTTGTTCCTGGGGGCCTTGTGGAATACACCTGGTTTGTATTGTGGGATGAATTCTGCACAAAAGGGTTGAAAAAGTAGTTGAGTATGGAGTCATAGTTTGTACTCCCACTGAGTGAATGTTCAGAATGGACAAACTTGGATTCTTTGAACTTGGAAAGGCATCACTCAATCAATAGGTTTGGAAAGGGATGAGAGAAATCCTTGGAATACGAGACAAACAGATGAATATTGTCCACTCTGGATAGGGTGGCCCTTTTTTGCCAAATCCAAACCTGGACAAGGGGCAGAACTGGGATGGATCACCACTTTGCTGATGATGAAGATTTCTCCAGTGTCATGACCTCAATAATTAGTGCCTCCGCCTCAGGAGAGGCAAAAGTATAAAGGAGGGAACAGATATACTGTTACTTTTAAAAAAATAGATCCTTGGTTTCTGTTTCTTTTTAATTTGTTCATGGGATGTGGTCATTGCTGGCTAGGCCAGCATTTGATGCCCATCCCTAATTGCCCTCGAAAGGGTGTTGGAGAGCCACCTTCTTGAACCACTGCACTTCAAGTAGTGTAGGTACACCCACAATGCTATCAGGAGGGGAGTTCCAGGATTTTGACCCAGCAACAGTGAAGGAATGGCAATATAGTTCCAAACCAGGGATGTGTGACTTTGAGAGGAACTTGCAGTTGGTGATGTTCCCACACGCCTATTATCTTCTTGGTAGTAGAGATTGTGGATTTGGAAGGTGCTGTTGAAGCAGCCTTGGCGAATTGCTTCAATGCATCTTGTAGTTGGTACACACTACTGCCACTGTTCATTGGTGGTGGAAGGAGTGAAAGTATAAGGTTGTCAATGGGGTGCTGATCAAGTGGGCTGCTTTGTCCTGGTTGTTATCAAACTATGTGAGTGTTGTTGGAGCTGCACTGGCAAGTGAAAAATGTTCCATTACACCCCTGACTTATGTATTGCAGATGGTGGACAGATTTTGGGGAGTCAGGAGGTGGGTTACTCACCAGAGGATTCCCAGACTCTGACCTGCTCTTGCAGCCACAGTGTTTATGTGACTGGTCCAATTAAATCTTCGGTCAATGGTAACCCCCAGAATGTTGATGTTGGAGGATTCAGCAATGGTAATATATCTTATAGCAATTTTCAAGTAGCTCAAACAATCTGAACTGAGTGGTCCAAAAGTAGGCACTGTTAGCTGGTCGAAAGGGAGTCATTACTGTATATTAATTCAAGAATGAGTCTGAATCCCTGTTCTAGAGGTGATGGGCACATCAACTAAATCTACATTGAGCAAATATGACAGTATCTGAACCCATTCAAATGTGGAACAAAGCACTTCCACTACTGTTATTTTGGTTTGATAAAGGCTGAGAATTTAGAGATATAGCTGGAATTGCAATGAACATTTTAACTATGTTTTATCATGGGTTCAGTATCAAACTTGTTTGCCCTGTTGTCTCTTTCTTTTCTTTGTAGTAGACGATTTAATCTAAAATGAACACTGGTCATCGAACCTTTTGCATGTTGACTGTTATCCAGTGGTTGAGAAGGGTCAATATAAATTGAACACTGAAACGGTAATATTCCCTGCCTTTAATTCAATAAAATAAAACACTTGCACTCTCTAAAAATGTAATTTCCATAATCGCCCTGATGGGTGAAGGCCACAGTAACTGAGTCAAATAGGCTAAGGTCCTCTTTGTTCTGAATGAAGTTAATTAACCTCAGCAAGGGGAACAGTTGGGGGAGAAGGGTGAAAAGTGGAAGCTAAAAACACAGTCAGAATTCACACTATTGAACGACCCCTAGAAGAAAGTAGATGTGTGAACTGCAGGGGGGTACACAGTGATTTCAAGCTGCCATGCTTTCCCCTCTATTACAGCATAACTTACCAACACTCACTGAACACCCTCACATATGAAGAGCAGCTAATAAGACACATTACAGCTCACTCTAAAACGTTGCAATATGAACCCCGATACCCAGGAAGACACAGCCACTAATAGACCCTGATTGTGTCATGTCTGCAAGGTCAGTTTGAGTAGAATTGACGCTGGGAGTTTGGGAGAACTGTCCAAGCATTTATTACATAAGGCAACATACCCATCTTCCAATAAGATATATTAGATGTATGTGTGTTCCAGGATTGACTTCACCCCAGCAGCAGCCCCACTCACAACCAGAAAACCTCATCTGTCAGATCAATGGGAAACTCCATCATGATCACACATGAACAACAGCAACTTAGAAGAGTTACCAAAAGAAAAGTGGCAATTGTACCCCAGTGAAAAACCAATATCGCCAACAGAGGTGCATAGAATTGTAGAATATTACAGTACAGAAAGAGGCCATTCAGCCCATCAAGTCTGTGGCAGCTCTTTTGAAGAGCAATCCAGTTAGCTCCACTCCCTGCCATATCCCCATTTCTCGGAATTTTTTCTCTTTCAAGAGGAGCTTTTTTGAAAGCTACTATTGAATTTATTTCCATCTATGTCTTCAACTAATTGACCCTTTGATCATTGGAAACGGTTTTCTCCTTAGTTACTCTATGTAAGTCTTTCATGATTTTAAACGCCTCTATCAAATCTCCTCTTAGTCTTCAATGCTCCAAGGAGGACAATCCTGGCTTCTCCAATCTATCTATGTAACTTTAACCTCTCATCCCTGGAATGATTCAAGTAAATCCTACACCTTCTCCAAAGCATGGTGCCCAGAATTGGAGACAAAACACCTGCTGTATGGAGAAGATTAGCATAAAAGCAAAGGTTCAGTGTAAAACCCAATTCTAATATGACCCAGATCTCGAAGGTTGAAATATCTAGTTAAAACTCAACAGAACAGCAAAAATCAATTCAGAATTACCAAGCTTCCAAAGTGAATTTCAACATTATTGTGGAGTGCATTGACCTCATCCTCAGCCCTGACAGTTTTCTTGAGACAATTAGTGCTAAATTTATGTTTTTTTGTTGCAGAGGTGAAGTGATTTAAGCAGCAAAATTGTTGGATTTCACACTTTCCTTCAAAATGCAAGAACATAAAACACATCTGCCCTCATATTGGAGAGCATATTCCAGTTATAGAGTCATAGAGTCATAGAGGTCTACAACACAGAAAAAGGCTCTTTGGCCCATCAAGTCTGCGTCGGTCAAACAAGTACCTAACTATTCTAATCCCATTTTCCAGCACTAGGCCCATAGCCTTGTATGCCATGGCATCACAAGTGCACATCCAAATACTTATTTAAGGTTATGAGGGTTTCTGCTTCTTTCGTCTTTTCAGGCAGTGAGTTCCAGATTCTCTCCACTCTCTGGGTGAAAAAATTCTTCCTCACATCCCATCTAAACCTCCTGCCCCTTACCTTAAATCTATATCCGCTGGCTATTGATCCCTCCATCAAGGGGAAATGTTCCTTCCTGTCCACCCTATCTATGCCCCTCATAATTTTATACACCTCAATCATGTCCCCGCTCAATCTCTACTGCTCCAGAAAATAACTCCAGTCTATCCAATCTCTCCTCATAACTAAAACTCTCCAGCCCAGGCAACATCCTGGTAAATCTCCTCTGCACTCTCTCTAGTGTAATCACATCCTTCCTATAATGTAGATTCCAGAATTGCACACAATACTCTAGCTGTGGCCTAACCATTGTTTTATACAGTTCCAGCATAACCTCCCTGCTCTTATGTTCTATGCCTCAGCTAATAAAGGCAAGTATCCCATATGCCTTCTTAACCACCTTATCTACCTGTCCCGCTACGTTAAGAGACCGGTGGACATGCACACCAAGGGCCCGCTGATCCTTGGTACTTCCCAGGGTCCTACCATTCATCGTGTATTCCCGTGCCTTGTTTGTCCTGCCCAAGTGCATCACCTCACACTTATCCAGATTAAATTCCATTTGCCACTGATCAGCCCATCTGACCAATCCATCTATATCCTCCTGTAATGTAAGGCTATCCTCCTTACTATTTACCACCCCACCAATTTTTGTGTCATCCGTGAACTTACTGATCAACCCTCCTACCTTCAAGTCTAAATCGTTTATATATACCACAAACAGCAAGGGGCCCAACACCGATCCCTGTGGAACCCCACTGGGCACAGGCATCCAGTCACAAAAACATCCCTCAGCCATCACCCTCTGCTTCCTGCCACTCAGCCAATTTTGGACCAAATTTGCCAAATTGCCTTGGATCCCATGGATTCCTACCTTCATTATCAGTCTCCCATGCGGGATCTTATCAAAAGCCTTGCTGAAGCCCAAGTAGACTACGTCCAATGCATTGCCCTCATCTACGCACTTGGTCACCTCTTCAAAAAATTCAAGCAAATTGGTTAGACATGGCCTCCCTTTAACAAAACTTGACTGTCTTTGATTAATCCCTGCCTCTCCAAGTGTAGATTAATTCTGTCCCTCAGAATTGCTTCCAATAGTTTCTCTACCACTGAGGTTAGACTGACTGGCCTGTAGTTCCCTGGTTTATCCCTTCCTCCCTTCTTGAATAATGGTACCATATTGGCTGTCCTTCAGTCCTCTGGCACCTCTCCTGTGGGCAGAGAGGTATTGAAAATTATTGCCAGCACCCCTGCTATCTCCTCCCTTGCCTCGCTCAACAGCATGGGATACATTTCATCCAGGCCTGGAGATTTATCTACTTTTAAGCCTGCCAGGCCACTTAGAACCTTCTTCCTTTCTATGCTAATTTCTTTCATTATACCGCAGTCCTTCTGCCTGATTTCCATACCCACGTCGTCCCTCTCACTTGTGAACACGGACACAGTATTCATTTAGAACCCCACCTACGTCTTCTGGCTCCACCCACAAATTACTACTATGATCCTTAACGGGCCCTATTCTTTCCCTAGTTATCCTCTTACTCTTATTGTACTTGTAAAATAACTTTGGATTTTCCTTTATTTTACCTGCCAATGTTTTTTCATGCCCCCTTTTTGCTCTCCTAATTTCCCTTTTAAATTCCCTCCTATACATTTTATACTTCTGTAGGGCTTCCGCTGTTTTGAGCCCTTGGTATCTGCCATAAGACTCCCTTTTTCTCTTTATATAACCCTGTATATCCCTCAACGTCCAGGGTTCCCTGGGTTTGTTGGTCCCACCCTTTGTCTTCACTGGAATATGTTGGCCCTGTACTCTCCCTATTTCCTTCTTGAATGAGTCCCACTGCTCTGATGCAGATGTACCTAAAAGTAACTGCTCCCAGTCCACTCTGGCCAAATCATAACTGATTTTATGAAAATCGGCCTTCCCCTAATTTAGAACTCTGATTTTTTTTATCCTTTTCCACAACAACCTTGAATCTAACGGATTTATGATCACTATCTGCAAAATGCTCCCTCATTGATACCTCTAGCACTTGCCCGGCTTCATTCCCTAAAATTTAGTCCACATAAATGACAAACCCGTTTTCCCTGATGGAGATGGGAGTCCTGTCCTGGGGTCCACCAAATTACCTCCATTCCAGAAACTCACCAGGGCAGGACTAGGCAAACAAGGAAAACCTTTTTGGGTAGACAGTTCTGGATTTCTGCTGCTCTTTGAGTGATTCCTGATATTACTCTTGACTGGTTTAGCTCTAATTTTAAGATTGCAGCCAATGCAGAGGAATAGAATTTTCCTCTACCTATTGGGAAGAATTTTGCCCCGTTTGGGGGGGGGTGGAAGTTCAGGAGCGGACACGTGCAGGTGTGCCTCTGATTGGCGCCCCCGATTGGGGGCGCGCCACCAATTTACATGGGCGGGCCAATTAAGGCCTGCCCAGCGTGACATCAGCCAGGATGCGCTCCCTATGCAGGCGGGGAGGTGGGGGGGTGGGTGGGTGGGGGGGAGGGGTGATTCCCTGAGCCGAGAGTGTACTCTCTCACACATGCACACGAAAGAGCGTGCTCATCTCCCTGAGGCTACGTACTGCCTCAGGGAGATCGGTGCCAAATTCAAAAATGTGAAATATAGAAAAATAAGATTTCCCTGACATGTACCCTCAAGTGACACTGTCACATGAGTTGGGACACGTCCATCGCTTTTAATTAAACTTTTATTACATTTTTAAAAACCTTCATGAAACCTCATCCCGCTGGTGGATGAGGTTTCATGTTTCTTCTGAAGCCCGCCAGGGCTCCCGGCCTCTCCACCAACCTTAATGTTGGACGGGCAGGTCCTTTAACCACTTCAATTAGTTTTTAAATGGACTCAATTGGCTGTTGACAGGGCGGCGGGCACACAGCTGATTCGGCTGCGGCCCCGTCAACCTGAAAATTGAAATGACGCGGGGTGACAACAGGAGTTCCTCCCGATGTCATCCCATTTTACATGCTGGCAAGCAGGTCCCACCACATCCCTGCTCACCGAACTCAATATCCTGCCCGTTGTGTTCAATCCCTTTCTCATTTTAAACACTTTGATTAGTTCACCATTTAATCTTTTATACTCAAGGGAATACCCAAGCCACGTTTATGGAACCAGTTCTCATAGTTTGATCCTTTAAGCCCTTCTTCATAAAAGGAGTGTGGAATGGAACATAAACAAAACCTTAAAACCGTTTTTTTAAACAAATTTGCATCGGCTAAAAGCAGGTCTGAGTGAGGTAGGGCTGGTCTATAGGTTTGCTTTGGATGAATGAGCGATGGTGGATTGAATAGCCATCCTCAACTCTATCTTGTGGCATCCACTTATGACCAGGAAAATCCTGACTGATCTTTCTGTCACTTGGCTGAGATCTGCCAACTCAACACAGACAAAAAAAATCTAACCAATGATCTTCCCATTCTGCACAGCTGATGATCAGGTAATGCATTTACAAACTGAACCAGCAAGTTGCTCTCCCCAAATTCCCTATCCACCAAAGTTAATAAAAAGAAAAAGAGGCAAAGTGCAGAAATAGCTCGGAAAACTGATTTGATTTGTGTCACCTTCCAAAATGAATTTATACTCGTTGTGTCCAGTTTTGGGTTCCTTACTTCAGGAGAAACCCCAAAGCAAAATTCACTAAGGGGTAGTTGAGATCAATAGTGTCATGCACAGAATACATGAAGGAAAATAATATATATTTCTATATCATCCTAGCTATTTAATAAAATTATTATTTTTTTAAATAGACAATGGCTTTACACTGACTGAAGCCTGACTAGCTACGGCTCACACAAAAGGAATTTCTAGCCTTCAGAGGACAGCAACGATTTTGTTCTATCTAAAGAGGTGCTAACACCCTCTGTGACTGCAGATATCACATTTCAAGGAAATGCACCAAGACCCTTTACATTTCTAAGGCAGAGCTCTGGCCAATGGAGACGATATATCTGTGAGGACAAGGGGGCCCTGAAACCGCTGAAACTTATTAATGGAAGCGACATTAACCATCTCAAGAATCCAGACGAGGAATATATATCCTTTGTCCAAATCATGGAGAAGAGCTGGGAGTTATGTCATATGTCACCCCCCCACCCTCACCCCGACAAGCTGTTAGAACCTGTAATATTGCCTTTTAGCGCTGAATCCAGGCAGTCTGCCATCTTCCATCAACAAAGCAGCAGCAGAAACTGAGCTCAGTCCAGCTTTAAATTTCCTGTCCCTCATCTACACTCTTTTCTACTGGAACATCTGAACTTCTGTACAAGTGCCAGCTGCAAAACTGATTCATCTCTACATGCTTCTCCCATTGTGGAAGTCAGCGCTACTGGAAAAGAGGATCACCCTGCATCAGTTTCAGCCAGCAAACCTCTCTGAAGGAATACACAATTGGACTTTTGATTCTGGACTCTGGACTCACATGAAACAATAATTCTTATTTTGTCTGTGATCTTTGCCATGTGTCTCTTTCTTTCCTTTATCCCTCTTTTATTGTGTGAATGTATCAATACCCCCTCCCCATGTTTTGAGTGTGTGTAAAATAAACTAACCCACTGATTTTACCCTATTCTCAAATTTGCTGTGGGGTTATTAATAGAGGATTGAATCACTCCAAAACTGAGGGCTTGGGAAAATATGCCACCACTTAAAAAAGGAGAAATCAAAAATCAAAAACACCTTTCTGTTTACAGATGCGTGGTGAGAGGAGAAATCAGGGCTGTTTTAAATTAAACCCCCCTCCTGTCTGTAACAATAGCATAGATGCATTTAAGGAGAATCTGGATAAACACGTGAGCGAGAGAGAAGTAGAAGGTTAGGCTAATAACCTTAGAGGCAAAAGGGTGGGAGGAGGCTTGTATGGATCATAAATACCAGCACAAACAAGTTGGGCTGAACAGCCTGGTTTTATGCTGTTGACTCATGGTAACTCTATGTAGGATAATAACAGGATTGAAAAGCTTTAGTTATGAAGATAGACGAACATTTGGAGATATTTTCCTTGTAACAGAGAAGGGTAAAGAGGGGATTTTATAGAGAACTTCAAAATTATGAGGGGTTTTGACAAAGTAAGCAGGAAAAAGTTATTTCCACTGATCGGTATGCCAATAGTTAGAGGACATAAATTTAGAATCATCACTAAAGAATGAAAGGAAACGTTAGAAGAATTTCTTTTCGTGCAGATTGTTATTCGAACTTTGGGTGCCCTGCAAGAAACAGTGGTGGTGGCAGAAATCACACGAGCTTTTAACAGGGAAGAGAATCAATATTTTTAAAGGAACAGCTTAAAAAGATACATGGAAAGGGCAGGAGATTCGGACTAGGAGGGTAGTTCATACAGTGAGCTGGCAAATGGCCTCCTGCCGCATTGTAAAAGCCTATGAATTCCTTGATTGTAAACTTGATTGCAATGTGTGAAACAGCATAAGTGTTCCGTGAAACAATAAAAACATACTTGTGCTCTGTAAGTGAACTACTGACACAAAAATGGAGAAAATAGTCACTCACGTTAAATGGCATAACACAAAATGTCATAATAATGGTTACTGTTGACCAACGCATCATATTATGAGCTTGCCAGGAATAGCTGATGTTGAGCATTTAATGCGGTACTGCGGGAAATATGCTGAGGCTCTGTGCATCAAGTGACCACAAGTTTGATCTGTGTGTGGACAATTCTCCATGAAGACCAAAGATTTGCAACTAACACAGTGTAACTTTTTAATAGGGAGAGAAAGCCATGTCAAATTCTAATTCTAGAAGAATTTTCACAGTAATATTTAATCAGAGAAGCCTTTCATCCTGAGGGGGATTAAAGCAGCATCTGTGTTCATTTTTTGTTGTTGTTCAGACTTTTCTTGCTCTTAATATTGTGATCTCTTAACGTCGGATCACTGGGTGTCGAAATTTTTTTAAAAATTAATTTCAGGCTTTTCATGTTATCAGCATCAGATCATAAAAAGCAAAATGTGCATCACTGATGAAACCTTAAAGAAAGAAGGGATTGAATTCATCCCAGACAGATGGGATAAAAGTCTTGTTTCTGTGACAGCTGTTATGGGTCTTAAGTGAAGTCAGTCGGAGCAGGTTCCATCTGACTTCCCAGGGGAACGGAATCTACTTGTAAACTATCCTTTGGATTGGACCTATAATGGGAACTAGGAAGTTCCTGAAAACTAGTCATTTTCCTGTTCCATTCTTGGGCCATTATAGTGCACCTCTGTGCGGTCCCACCATCAGGCCTGAAATTAGGTAGGCGGAGGGGGGGTGGGGAGGCGGTGACCCTCTTTCGGTGCTTTGCAGGACATGGGGTCGCATCTCATCAGAGACAGCCAAATACGGATGGCTGCCTGTCCCCAAGAGCTGCCAGCCAATAAGGGGGCCGGCAGTCCAGGAGCGCCACTGGAGGAGGTGTGCACACTCACAACCAGGTAAATGGGGTCTGGAGTGCTGGGGACACTCAGACAGGCTCCATTTAAGGGGACGATGGGGTGTTGGGTGAGGGCACAGCGCCATTGCTGGGAGAGTGGCCATTGTTGCCAGGACCCCTCCGTGGACCAGGGTTCCAAATTAGGATGCCCTCTGACGACCGCCCCCCCCCCACCCCGATCCCCAACTGGAGCCCCTGTGGGCTGGCAGGGTTTAACTGGTGGTCTCCCCAAGAGGGTCTCTCCTGCTAATAAAATGCCATTGAGGTGGGAAGCATCTCTTAACTGGCCACTTATGAGGTTCAATTGGTCGCTAGGAAGGAGAGCCGTCCGTCACCTTCCCCGCACTGGCAAGATCACATGAAGGTGGGAAGAAGATGGACAAACCTCCTTTGCCTTCCTTTCTATTTTACTGTTCCCTACCCCCATGCCTCTGAGCCTGTCCCCAGAGGGCTGGTAAAATTCAGGCTATTGTTTCTTGCTGAAGTTCAGATGGAAGAATTGCTCCCCACCACCGCCCCCCCAACACCTTAAACCAGCTTATATTTCAACTCTTTCTTGGACTCGAACTCAAGTTCTGTCGAAGGGTCATGAGGACTCGAAACGTCAACTCTTTTCTTCTCCGCCGATGCTGCCAGACCTGCTGAGTTTTTCCAGGTAATTCTATTTTTGTTATGGGTAAATATTGCCTCCTGCAAGTCCTCCTCCCCTTCCCTTTCCTCCTCCTCCCTCTTCAGCATCTTGCTCTACTCTCTGTGACCTCAGTTCATTCCCCAAGTCATGCTGTATTCCAAGGAGAATGCCTATTAATGCACCCGTGCCTGGGAGCAATTGGTTTGTGCAGAAGTCTTGAAGTCAATAAATAGCCCATCAGCACTTGCCATTCCATACCCTGCAGAATTTGCATCTCGAAGCAACTGTAGAAAGCTGCATATACTCGTAAGCTCATAGCAACAGCCAGAAAAAGATGAACCAATAACTAACCTTTAAGTAATTGATGATCCCCATAACTGGCATTTGTGGAGGGTGTGCTCCTTCTAGCTGCTAAGCATGCATTGAGCTCCAGAAATGGCATTGATGTTGTCACGTAACAGTTACATAATGATTGATGTCATGATCTGCCTGCTCCACATATTTCCGATGGATGTTCGCTGCACACATGCTAATGTTCTCATCAATATTGCATCTGGCAGGATTCATTCTAAAATTGTGTGCGTGCCGCGGACACCATTTTGGAGCATTGGCCTGAAAAAAATTGTTAACGGGACCTATTTCAGCACGAGTGTCTGACATTTTTTTAAGATGTTAGGCACAATCTTCCGCTCTGGAGCCTAAGTCCGGTGATCGGCGGGAAAGTCGGCGTGATTCCAGCTAGGTGGAGGGACGGCTGAACATATGCAATCTTACACTGTTCAGCTCATTAACTATGCATCTGTGAGAAGTACAGTGAATCTTGCGGCGGGGCGGGCAGGAAGTTGCTGTTATCTCAAGGGTCGAAGGTCCTGGCACCATATTTAAAGGGCACCCGGACAGCCATTCAATCCCCCAGAGTCCTTGCAACTGCTACTTGTACTGGAGAAGCTGACAGATGTGAGCAACCACATCCCGGGATATATGAGGGTGCCTCCAGCATTGCCTTTTGCACATTTCCAGATAAGAACACTGCTGGCGATACACCCATGGTCGGGCTAATGCAGTTCAGCCTGTTTGCCAGCTTCTTGACCTTCTTGAGGCCCCACGCCCCTTGTTGCTCCAACCCTTGCTCCTCCTAGCCCTCTGCCAACCTGTGATGTACCCCCCTTCTCCTCATCTGGATAAGAGTCATTGCCAAGGCAGGGTTGCCTGCAGCCTGCATCATTGAACACCTCAGTGGATCTGTGAATGAATTGAAGTGTTAACTTTAGTAAGCAAACCCTTTACAATGTTCCGTCCTTTCAAAATCAGTGCAAAGCCCTTTTCCAGGCCTCCAGCTAGACATGGCAGCCCCATCCCATTCCTTCAGGTGAAGGAGATCCTGGAGGACCAGAGATGGGTGTTCCTCACATTAATACATGACTGTGCATGGACACATTGCTCTGTGATCAGGGTGATGAGACACATGTGCAAAAAGTCTCCCTCTGACACTATTTTGCTTGCCTTCACTACCCTCATAACTCTTATTGGGAGACCATTGTCTTGACAGCACAGGAAGCCTAAGACCAGATGAGCCCTTTTCAGCCATATTCACCTGGGAGGATGGAGGTTTGGAGTCACAAGTTGGCTGCCATCCACCAGCAGTGCCCCTTGGAGGCATCCACCTCCCTCCCTCACTTTATCCCTTCCTCTGACTGCAGCTGTTGGCAAATGGTGCAGTATGAACAGCAGCTCCACACCTTGCCGGGATCTCAGTGTTATGAGACCCATGAATTGGGAACAAACCTGCTGCCGTGTGGGCTTCACCATAGAGAGGAGAACACGAGTGAGCATGGTTGACATCCAGTTGCCTGATAATTATTAGGATGTCCCTTGAGTCGGCGACTTGCGCTGAGCTTGAACTTCACCCTCCTCTCACTTCGAGGGATCTCACTGACTGACTAACTGTGTGGTCAAAATCAGATTTGAAAAATGGTGCACGTCACCTTCCAATCTCTCTCCACCCACCTTCTACACTCCCCCGTCACCCACCAACTTCCCTCCCTCACCCTAGACTCATCCAATATCAACATTTCTCACCCCTCTGTCACCCTTGAACCTCCCCTTTTACTCTGGACCATATTATGATCCACCTCCACATACCTTCCCTTCCCTTAGAACCAACACCCGTTTCAATCACTATGCCCACCCTGAACCTCCCCTCCCTGTTATCCAAGCCATCTGTCTAGTCCTCCTCTGTGATGCCCCCCCACGAGACCTTCACCTATCAAGCTCGCACCCTGGACCTGCCACTCTACCACACCCCATTCCCCCGTCTGACTGTGACTGTTCCCTCCCATGGGTTCTCCCCTAGGACCCCAGCGACGACACCACTGACTCTGCCTTCTAAGACACCTTCTCCCCTATCTTCCTCGGACACCCTTCCCCCCTACAGTGGACACCCTCCTCCACCTTCCCAGACACCCTTCCCCCTCTTTTCCTGGACACTCTCCCTCCCCTTTCCTGGACACTTGCCCCTCCTCACCTTGGACACTCTCCCACCCCTCTTCCCCAAACACTCAACTCCCACCTCCCTAATTAGTCTGCCTCCCGTGACCATTTTGGCACAGCTTTTGCTATCAGCACTCGATATTGGTGAATATCCAGTTTTTTCTCCAGTTTAAAATAGATTAAGCTAAGGAAAAGTAAGAGTTCTAGTTTATATTTAAAGTTCATAAATAATTTAAAGTTTTCCTGTATTTAACTCAAAATAAGGTGTTTTTTTTTCAACTAGAGGCATGGCAGGCCAGCTCAGTCCCGTGTTATGTACCGCCTGCAACATGTGGGAAGTCCTAGACACTCCTTGCGCTCTGACCGACCACGTGTGCAGGAAGTGCCACCAGCTGCAGCTACTTGAACTCCGAGTTTCGGAGCTTGAGCAGCAGCTGGAGGCACCGAGGTGCATCCACGAGGCTGAGGGTTTTGTGAATAGCACGTTTTTAGACATGGTCACCCCACAGCTTACAGAAATGCAGACAGAGAGGGAATGGGTGACCATCAGTCAGAGGAAAGGTGTCAGGCAGGTAGTCAGGAAATCCCCAGGGTGCATCTCACTCAAGAACCGTTTATCTGTGTTGGAAAACGGTGAGAGTGACGGTTCCTCTGGGCAGTGCAGCCACGCTCATGGCACTGTGAGTGGCTCAGCTGCACAGGGGGGAGGAAAAAGAGGGGAAGGGCAATAGTGGTATGAGACTCAATAGTAAGGCAAACAGACAGGTGTTTCTGCGGCTGTAGATGTAACTCCAGGATGGTATGTTGCTTCCCTGGTGCCAGAGTCAAGGAAGTCACTGAACGGCTGCAGGGCATTCCAAAGGGGGAGGGCAAACAGACAGGGATCGTGGTACATATTGGTACCAACGACTTAGGTAGAAAGAGGGATGAGGTCCTGCAAGCAGAATTTAGGGAGCTAGGGAGCAGAATTAAAAACAGGACCTCAAAGGCAGTAATCTCTGGATTACTTCCGGTGTCACACGCTAGTGAGTATAGAAATAGGAGGTTAGTCCAGATGAATGCGTGGCAGGAGATATGGTGCAGGAGGGAGTGCTTTGGATTTCTGGGACTTTGGGACCGTTTCTGGGGGTGGTGGGACCTATACAAGGCGGTCTGAGCTGGAATGGGACCAACCTCCTTGCAAGGAGGAAAACGTAACTGGACTAATTAGTACGTTTGCAGACGATACTAAGGTTGGAGGAGTTGCAGATAGTGAAGAGGATTGTCAAAGGATACAACGGGATATAGATCGGTTGGAGACTTGGGCAGAGAAATGGCAGATGGAGTTTAATCCAGACAAATGCGAGGTAATGCATTTTGGAAGGTCTAATACAGGCAGGAATTATACAGTAAATGGCAGAACCCTTAAGCGCATTGACAGGCAGAGGGATCTGGGTGTACATGGCCACAGGTCACTGAAAGTGGCAACGCAGGTGGATATGACATGCTTGCCTTCATTGGCAGGGGTATTGAATATAAAAGCTGGGAAGTCATGCTGCAGCTGTATAGAACCTTGGTTAGGCCACACTTGGAATATTTCGTGCAATTCTGGTCGCCACATTACCAGAAGGATATGGATGCGTTGGTGAGGGTGCAGCGGAGGTTTACCAGGATGCTGTCTGATCTGGAGGTTATTAGCTATGAGGAGAGGTTGGAGAAACTTGGATTGTTCTCACTAGAGCGACGGAGATTGAGGGGTGACTTGATAAAAGTTTACAAAATTATGAGTGGCATAGACAGAGTAGATAGTCAGAAGCTTTTTCCCAGGATGGAAGAGTGAATTACTAGGGGACATAGATTTAAGGTGAGAGGAGAAAACTATAAAGGAGATGTGCGGGGCAAGTTTTTTGCACAGAGGGTAGTGAGTGTCTGGAATTCGCAGCCAGAGGAGGTGGTGGAAGCAGGTACGATAGTGGTGTTTAAGAGGCAGCTTGACAAATACATGAATAGGTTGGGAATAGAGGGATACGAACCCCAGAAGTGCAAAATGTTTTAGTTGACGGGCAATGTGATCGATGCAGGCTTGGAGGGCTGAAGGGCCTGTTCCTGTGCTGTACTTTTCTTTGTTCTTTGTTCTTTGTTTGTTCTTTGTAGTGCTGTAGGGGAGGGTTTAAACTAACTTGGCAAGGGGGTGGGATCCTGAGAGGAGGTTCAGCAGGGGGAGATGCACAGCCAAAATTAGAAGAGAGAGCAAATGAGTCTCGAAGGCATAGAAATTATAGGCCAGTTAGGGCTCAAGGGAATTTGGCAAGGTTGGATGGTATTTATTTTAATGCAAAGAGCCTGACAAATAAGGCAGATGAGTTGAGAGCACAAATTAACATGTGGAAGTATGATGTCATTGCTGTTACAGGGACATGATTGGGAGAGAGGCAGGATTGGCAACTCAATATTCCAGGATATAGGGTCTTCAGGCGAGACAGGGAAGGGGGTAAAAGAGGATGGGGTGCTGCAATATTGATCAAGGAATCAATTACAGCAGTAATGAGGGACGACATCCTAGAAGACTCCTCAAATGAAGCCATGTGGGCATTGCTGGGAGTGTACTATAGGCCCCCAAAGAATCAGAGAGAAATAGAAGAGAAGATATGTAGGCAATTTTCAGAGAAGTGTAAAAATAATAGGGTAGTAATAGTGGGTGATTTCAACTCCCCTAACATTAACTGGGTTAGTCATAGTGTGATGGGTTAAGAGGGAGTGAAATTCTTGAAATGCATCCAGGAGAGCTTTTTAAGCCAGTACATAGAAGGTCCTGCAAGAGGTACTGGACTTAATTTTAGGGAATGAAGCTCGGCAAGTGGTAGAGTATCAGTGGGGGAGCATTTTGCGGATAGTGATCATAACTCTGTTACATTTAAAGTTGTTATGGAAAAGGACGAGGATGGGCTAGAAATCAGAGTTCTAAATTTGGGGAGAGGCAATTTTAATAAGATCAGTTATAATTTGGCCAGAGTGGACTTGGAATCTGTGTCAGAGAAGTGGGACTCATTCAAGAAGGAAATAGGGAGAGTACAGGGCCAACATATTCCAGTAAAGACAAAGGGTGGGACCAACAAACCCAGGGAACCCTGGATGTTGAGGTTTGGATAAAGAGAAAAAAGGAGGCTTATGGCAGATACCGAGGGCTCAAAACATCAGAAGCCCTAGAGGAGTATAGAATGTATAGGGGGAGCTTAAAAAGGAAATTAGGAGAGCAGAAAGGGGGCATGAAAAAACATTGGCAGGTAAAATAAAGGACAATCCAAAATTATTTTACAAGTACATTAAGAGTAAGAGGATAACTAGGGAAAGAGTAGGGCCGATTACCGACCAAAGTGGTAATTTGTGTGTGAAGCCAGAAGACGTAGGTGGGGTTCTAAATGAATACTTTGTGTCAGTGTTCACAAGTGAGAGGGACGACGTGGGTATGGAAATCAGGCAGAAGGACTGCGGTATAATGAAAGAAATTAGCATAGAAAGGGAGGAGGTTCTAAGTGGTCTGGCAGACTTAAAAGTAGATAAATCTCCAGGCCAGGATGAAACGTATCCCAGGCTGTTGAGTGAGGCAAGGGAGGAGATAGCAGGGGCGCTGGCAATAATTTTCAATACCTCTCTTGGCACAGGGGAGGTGCCAGAGGACTGGAGGACAGCCAATGTGGTGCCGTTATTCAAGAAGGGAGGAAGGGATAAACCAGGGAACTACAGGCCAGTCAGTCTAACCTCAGTGGTGGGGAAACAATTGGAAGCAATTCTGAGGGACAAAATTAATCTACACTTGGAGAGGCAGAGATTAATCAAGGACAGTCAGCATGGTTTTGTTAAGGGGAGGTCATGTCTGACCAATGTGATTGAATTTTTCGAAGAGGAGACCTGGTGTGTAGATGAGGGCAATGCATTTGATGTAGTCTACTTGGACTTCAGCAAGGCTTTTGATAAGGTCCCACATGGGAGACTGATAACAAAGGTAAAAGCCCATGGGATCCAAGGTAATTTGGCAAACTGGATCCAAAATTGGCTGAGCGGCAGGAAGCAGAGGGTAATGGTCGAGGGGTGTTTTTGTGAATGGAACCCCACTGTGTCCAGTGGGGTTCCACAGGGATTGTGTTGGGACTCTTGCTGTTTGTGGTATATAAACGATTTAGAATTGAATGTGGGAGGGTTGATCAGCAAGTTCACGGATGTCACGAAAATTGGTGGGGTGGTAAATAGTGAGGAGGGTAGCCTCAGATTACAGGAGGATATAGATGGGCTGGTCAGATGGGCTGATTAGTGGTAAATGGAATTTAATCCAGATAAGTGTGAGGTGATGCACTTGGGCAGAACAAACAAGGCACAGGAATATACGATGAATGGTAGGATCCTGGGAAGTACCGAGGATCAGAGGGGCCTTGGTGTGCATATCCACCGGTCCCTTAAGGTAGCGGGACAGGTAGATAAGGTGGTTAAGAAGACATATGGGCTACTTGCCTTTATTAGCTGAGGCATAGACTATAAGAGCAGGGTGGTTATGCTGGTACTGTATAAAACACTGATTAGGCCACAGCTAGAATATTGCGTGCAGGTCTGGGATCCGCATTATAGGAAGGATGTGATTGTACTAGAGAGATTGCAGAGGAGATTTACCAGGATGTTGCCTGGGCTGGAGAGTTTTAGTTATGAGGGGAGTTTGGAAAGACTGGGGTTATTTCCCTGGAGCAGAGGAGATTGAGCAGGGAGATGATTGAGGTGTATAAAATTATGAGGGGCATAGATCAGGTAGACAGGAAGGAACTTTTCCCCTTGGTGGAGGGATCAATAATCAGGGGGCATAAATTTAAGGTAAGGGGCAGGAGGTCTAGAGGGGATGTGAGGAAGAATTTTTTCACCCAGAGGGTGGTGGGAATCTGGAACTCACTGCCTGAAAGGGTGGTAGAGGCAGAAACCCTCTTAACATTTAAGAAGTATTTGGATGTGCACTTGCGAAGCCATGGCAAACAAGGCTATGGACCTAGTGTTGGAAAATGGGATTAGAATAGTTAGGTTCTTGTTTGACCGGTGCAGACTCAATGGGCTGAAGGGCCATTTTCTGTGCTGTAGACTTCTATGACTCTATTATGCGAGGTCTCCAAGAAGGCAAAAGAAGCATCTGCTGACCTCAAATTCGTAGAAGAGGTAAAGCTCACCAGGCACATGCCCCTTATATACAGTCATAAACTGAATATTTTCAATTCTCATTGGTGGGGAACTTAACTGGGCAGGCAAGCTTAATTCCGTTTAGGTGGCCTTTTAATGAGCATGTACGCAGGCAAATAAGGTTCCCAACATTGCTCGTCAGGGAGCTTGATCATCTTTAACCCACCTTGGAAGCTGGGAGAACAAAATTCCAACAATTTATCCACCGTCAGGAAACTGATTTCTTGTCTCCCTGCAAATTAAGTGTACCCGCCTGCCATGATTCCTGCTGCTGGTAGGACCAGAAGGTTCCATCCATTTTGTGATAATTGGTACATAAGTATTAGAACCCTAGAATCATTCAGCAAATAATGAGGCCATTTGGCCCATTATGCCTGTGCTGTCTGAAAGAGCTATCTAGTTAGCCCCACTCCCTTGTTCTTACTCATTGGCCCCGCAAATGTCTCCTTTTCAAGGCTCTATCAATCTAAGACAATCGTGCCCTCCATAAAAAACAAAAATCCTTTGCTGCTTCTTGGAATTTTATATTTCAATTTTACTGTAAATCTTAAGTAAAATGAGCTGCTAATGGTAACTGTGCATGTGGTAGCTTCTGGTCTGGCTGGCAATCAGCAGCATTCCATTCCGTCCACAAGATTTCATTGGGTGCTGTTGATGGGAAAGAAGATGAGGATGTAGGATATGAAGGGAAAACCAACACTGTTTCAGACCAAGACTATGCATGACTTGTTCTATGCCTAGTTATTAGCCCTAATGGTGCAAGGTTGCAGCTTCAGCTGTATTGTACAGGGACCTTTGCAAACTGAAGACGTTAATTTAAATAAAACACAGCAAATTTGTTTGACTTCACAGTTCCTTCACTGGCTCAGATTTTAAACTGTGACATTAGGAAAGACATTTACTGCAGTTTTCCACTGGACTAGTTTATGCAGCAAGACATTGTCCTTAACCAAGTTGCCAGAAGTTTTCATCAATAAGGAGAAAAGAGTACTTTGGTCCAGCCTATGTCCCAAAAAATTCTGAAGAACCTTATACTGGATTGCACCAATGAGGATCTCTGTGGAGAATTTGTGCCTCTCCTTCACATAAGGTACGATCTCTTTAATGAGTGATCTCACAATCTCTTATGGAATTTTCATGGGAGCTTAGCAGAATCCTTGGAGAAATGCTGTAAAAGACCAAAGTCATGCAAGAAAAATGAGGAAATCACCTTCCGTCCACCATTCCCTGCATAGGTTCAGGGCCATTTTTCCATTACAATGCATTCAATGAGCTCCTTACTCCCATCTTCCACCTGCTGTAAAATTGAGCCCATGCAAAACTCTGCACTCTGTATCGTAACTCATACCAAGTCTCCTTCACCAATCATCCCTGACCTACTTTCCTTCCCGGCCCAGCAATACCTTGCTTTGAAAGTCCTCGCCACTTCCTGCCTCTGCAATCTCCTCCAGACCTACAACCCTGCATCACGCATGAAACGGAAGTTGCTATAAGTTGGCGATACAAAGAGCACAGTGCCCTCTACAGTGCATATGGCACCTGTGTGAACAGGCAAGCAATTATGTATCTCCTCAACCAATCAGATTAAAGCATTGAGGATTGGCCAGCACATAGGGCAGGATTTTTCAGTCGGCATGTGGGGGCGGGCCCGACACACCGACACGTAAAATGACACATGATGACATCAGGCGTGCATCCCGATGTCATCGCGCTGAGTTGCGAAGTTTCATTCGGTGGGCTTGCACTGGAGTCAGTTGCACTCTCGCCGATATGTAAACGGCCTATTAAGGCCATTAAGAAAGTAATTGATGTCATTAGTAACACTGCCCATTCGATCTTAAGGTTGGCGGGCAGGCGAAAAGGCCAAGCGGCCTTCACGAGCGGGATGAGGTTTCCTAAAGCTTTTATTAAATAAATAAAAACATTTTTATAAATATTAAAACATGACACCATCACATGGGATATGTTTAAATAAATTTTAAAATCTTTTATTTAATATTTTCAAAAGCCCTTCAATCTCCTTGAGGCAGCTCTATGCCTCAGGGAGATTGAAGTGCTCTTCTGCACACATGCACGAGAAAGCGCTGGCCCGAACTCTCCCACCTCCCCCCGCCTGCACATACAGCGCTGAGTGCTACCATTTGCTTCTTACGCTGGGCAGGCCTAATTGGCCCACCCACATAAAATGGCGGCACAGAGCTGATCGCGGGCGACGTTCCCCGCTCGCACCCACTGAGCCCGCCCGCCATCTGAAAAATTGAGGCCTGTAAGATAGGCTGGGTAATTTCAATAAGGATTAAAGGAGAGAAAAGAGGCAGAATGTAAAAGTATTTTTTAAAAAATCTCCATCAACAATTAAAAGTTGAAGGACTGATAGTCCATACTTGTTCATCTTCAGTGGCAGAAAGGTTGACAGTAACCAAAACCTATCACACCATTCACTTAAAATGAAATGGACAAGCCCTATCATTTTTGTGGTGAGCTTAGTTCTACCGCGCAAGTGCAAGAACTTCCCTCAATCAATGATGAGGCAGAGAGTGAGATGGCCTTTTCAGGAAATTAATGCAGGGTGGCGCATCTTGGACAGCATGGGCAGGATTTTCAGCTCAGCGTACGGGCGCGTGCCTGACACGCACGAGAGTGAAATAGTGCGCGATGACATCGGGCAAATGTCCCAATGCCATCACGCACTCATGCGATATTTCAGTCAGCAGACACGTGTGAGAGTCGGCAGCGCACCCACTGACAATTAAGAGGGCTATTAAGCCCCTTAATCAATTAATTAAATTGAATTTTTTGCTGCCCGTCCAACCTTCTAGTTAGCGGGCGGGCGACTAGGGATGAGGTGGGATGAGGTTTCGAACAGTACTAAAAAAAAATAAGGATTTTTAAAACTCATTTTAATCATGTCCCTGTTCAGGTGACAGAGTCACATGTGAGGACATGTTTTCCTTATTTTTAAAGTCTTTATTTCTCATCTTCAGCTCCCCAAAGCAGCTCTGTGCCTTCAGGGAGCTTTCACTGAGTGCACCCCCGTGCATGTGCACGCTTCAGCGCTCGCGCTGCTGCCGCCCCCACCCCTGCAGCGCTGAGTTATCAGCACACGTTTCACACTGGTTGGCCGTTAATTGGCCAGGCAGCATGAAAGCGTGGTCATGGACAGCAGACTGTTGCGCAGCCGCTCCCAGGCTCGCTCGATGAGGGAAAATCCTCCCCCATATTCCAGGTTTCCATGTTTAACCATGCATCTGTCGTCGCCTGAATTTGTTGAACAATTTGTGCATTAATAATAGAGAGCACTGTTAGCCTCACCATTATATTAACAGTAGATCCCAGCCCATTGGCTTGGTTTCAATTTTTGTCTAATTACAGTCCTGTTATGCACCTTGGGACATTTTACTACATTAAAGGTGCGATATAAATGCAGGTTATTTTTGTTGGTGGCCTATTATTTCTTATCAGTTAATTTGAAACTGCATGATGTCCTGTTAATTTCTATAGTGTCATATACCAAATATTGCACTTTTGCCCAAGAAATCTTTGAGATGAAGAAAAGGCTAGGCTCTGAGTGAGCAAATTATTTGTCTTCCCATATTAGAACAGGGCTGCATGTGATATAACTGAGCCCTACCAGACCGAGAAAAATTAAACATTAGTGATCAGGGATTCCAAATTTTGGATACCTTGCCATGTTGTCATGGCAACCGATTTGCTTTCTGCCATCTCCTTCAGCTTATCAATGTAACAACAACCAAATTGGAGTTGTGGAGAAAATCTCCATTTCAATTGTTTGATTTCTTTCAATACATTCACTGGTTCTATAGCAAGGGAGTGGGACTAATTGGGAAGCTCTTTCATCCTGCACATGCCTGATAGGATGAATGGCCTCCTCCTATGAATTGAAACTCCAATGGAGCAGATACTTTAGAATGCATTTCTCAAGTTACGAACTATGGACATTAATCACAGAATGGTACAGCACACAAGGAAGCCATTTGACCCATCATGCCTGAGCTGACTTTTCCAAACAGCTATCCAATTAGTCCTCTATGTCTTCCCCTTGGCTCCACAAATCTTTTGATTTAAAATTATCTATCCAATTCTCTTTTGAAAGTTACTTTTGAATCTGCTTCCAGTATCCCAGGCAGTGCATTTCAGGTCACAACAATTCATTGCTTAAAATTAATTTTAATCATCCTGATGTTCCTAAAATTATAGGCCACCCCATACACTCTGCAACCTAACTGTTGAAGTTAAGGCTCATTGTTTCATCCATCCCTCCATAACCTCACCCTGCCCTATCTCTGTTACATCCTCCCTGCGGACATCCAAGACCTCTGTGCTGCGTCAATCCTGGCTCTTGCATATCTCTGATTTCAACCACTTCACCATTGGCAGCCACACTTTCAACTAGTCCCTAAACTCTGGAATTCCTTCTCTAAACCTCTCAACCTCCCTAACTGAGGTATCAAAAATTTGGAATCCCTGATAACTAATCTTTAATTTGTCTCTGTCTGGTAGGGCTCAGTTATATCATGTGCGGCCCTTATATAAGGTTATAAATATTTTCGATTAATTAAGATTAACTTTTGTTTGCCTACAGAAGTGATAAAAGAAGAAAAGATTTTTTGGATATCCCCAATCACCATTTATTCATGCGACTGAATTAATTTTAATGGTTCAATCTCAAAGGGGCTATTGACCCAAATATAGTCAGGACTTTAAAATTTTTTGTAATGTAACTGTTTAATTTAGCTTGAATTCACAAGAGGCAACATACTAATAATTAATTTTCAGAGCTATTGCCAGTTTAATAGATTCTGCTTTTCCCCAAATATCTCAATCATTTTTATTTAGGATACCAACTTGTTGTTAAATGTCAGAAGTCTAATACTTCAACCTAATTACACCATTCAGCCACCAACTTAAATTAATATGTGCTGGCAAGTTCCAGTAGGCATCAATGAGGCAGTCTGGCAGTGTTTTAACTGGGCAGCAACTCCATTCTCCCTGTGTTAAATCCCTCTCTAGGTGAGATCGGTTTATGCAAGGCCTGTAATTCTGAACCCCAGCACTATTAAAAGAATGTTAGGACAAAAGATAAATTGAGAAAGAGACCAGCTTCACCTAACTCCCATTTCTAGGAGAAAGGGGAGACTGAGAAAGGTAATAAACTCCATAGTTTTGAGATCTTGGGAAGGGACAATTGGAGCAACCACAACGTGCATCCATATAGCATCTTCAACATAGTAAAACGTCCTGAGGTGCTTCACAGGAGCATTATCAAACAAAATTTGACACCAAACTACATATTAGGACAGATGGCTAAAAGCTATGTCGAAGAGGGAGGTTTTAAGGTGTGTCTTAAATAAGGAAAGTTAGAGAGGTGGGGAAGCTTGAAGGAATCCCAGGACTTAAGGATTAGTTGAAAGCATGGCTGCCAATGGTGAAGATATTAAAAATGGAGATATGCAGGAATTGGAGGAGCACAGAGGTCTTGGATGTTGTAAGGATGTTGTACAGAGATTGGGAAGATTGAAATTATGGAGGGAGGGAGGGAACACTGATTCTTGATTTCAAGAGTTAGGTTGCAGAGTGTTTGGGATGGCTATTTGTAATTTAGCCGAAAGTTAGGGATTAAAAGCTATAGCACTAATGATGAAATGAGGCAATAAGAATATTGCAGTAGAAAGAGAGATTAGAGGTGAGAGTTTGCCTATCAGGCAGTTTTTTTCTGGAATCCTGTCTAGATATTTAGAAGTGCTGTAAGTCCTTCTCCAGATGAAGACGTCAGACATAAGTCGTTGATTGTCTTGGACTTTATAGCGAAGTGAATTGTTGGGAGGGGAAGAATTGTTCAGTGTGAAGCCACAAATCTTGAGGTCACTTTAGCAAAGGGTGCTATAAGAGTCAAATTGAGATCAGAGAAACTCATGAGGCCAAGAATATGGATCTCAGGGAACCAAAGCTCCAGCTTTCAAAGGGAAGAGATGGTGACATTGGCTGGATTTCTGAGACATATGAAGAAACTGTTGGGTTAATTTTTATCTTCCCAGTACCCCAATTTGGGGTGTGAGGAGAAAATAAAGGCTTGCATTTATAAAGTGCCTTTCATAGCCTCAGATTGTCCCAAAACCCTTTATGGCCACCAACGTTGTTTGAAATATAGTCAGTGTTATAAAGTATACAACACTTTGAAGGAGATGATAGATAGATAGATAGACAGACAGACAGACAGACATATAGATGGATAAACTCTTGATAGAAGGCTGCATGTTTTACTTATAACTTTAACTTTAAAAACTCTGCTTTGTCTCTGCAGCCATTTCTGTTTGATTGCACCTCATGAGCATCTTGGGACATTCTTCAATATTATGGAAGTTGTTGGTGCTCTCAAATTAAGGAATCCTCCATGGGCTTCATTATTCAGACAGCAACGTCTAAACTCTTGCCCAATGACTATCTGCAGTCTGCGATCAGCCAATGGGAAACTCAACCAATTCTCCTCCCCCTTTTGTGTTTTGTCTCATTCTTTCTGTTTGCTACTGTGTGAATTTCTCTTTCATTGACTCTTACATACTTTCAGCTCTTCAAAGTTTTATAACTAGACACACAAATAGAGACAGGCAGGAGATATCAGAACCTGTACAGGCCAGGTCAGGCAACCTGTGGTAAGACCTCGACAACAATAACAACTTATATTTATATAGTGCCTTTACAGGAGCATTATAAAACAAAGTACAACAATGAGCCACTTAAGGACATATTAGATCAGATGGCCAAAACCTTGGTCAAAGGTCTAGGTTCTAAGGAGCGTCATGAAGGAGGAAAGCGAGATAGAGAGGCAGAGAGATGTAGGGAGGGTATTCCAGAGCTTGGAGCCTAGGCAATTGAAAGCTGACGACAAATGGTGAAGCAATTAAAATTGGAGATGCACAAGAGGCCAAAATTAGATGAGTGCAGATATTGTGGGGGGTTGTGGGGCTGGAGGAGATTACTGGGAGCCATATAGGTCAACAAGCAAAGGGTTGAAGGGGAACAGGGCTTGGTGTGAATTAAGACACAGATAGCAGAGTTTTGGATGACCTCAAGCTTAAGGAGAATGCGGGAGACAAGTCAGGAGTGCATTGGAATATAGTCAAGTATAGAGGTAATGATGGCATAAATGGGATTTCAACAGCAGATGGTCTGAGACGAAGGCAAAGTTGGGCAATGTTACGGAGGTGAAAATGGGTGGTCTTAGCGATGGCATAAATATGAGGTCGGAAGCTCATCTCAGGGTCAAATGTGATACCATGGTTGCAAGCAGGCTGGCTTAATCTCAGACTGTTGCCAGGGAGATGGATGGAGTTGGTAGTTATGGAATGGAGTTTGGAGTGGGACCAAAAACAATGGCAGAAGCATTCGATAATCTGACAACAGTAGAGGAGTTGAGAGAGGTGTTGGTGAGGTTGAGCTGGTTATTGTCAGCATAAATGTGAAAATTAACACTGTACGTTCAGAAGATGGTGCTGGAGGGGCAGCATGTAAGTGAAAAATAGGAGGGGGCCAAGGATAGATCTGGGGAACACCAGAGGCAATATTGCGGGAGCAGGAAGAGAATCAATGCAAGGAATATTCACAGCAAGGAAGAAATAGAGCTATGAAAGAGACTTGGGAAAAACAGAGCAAAATTGTTTTCATTGCTATAACCAACCAATGTCACTGAAATAGATTATCTGGTCATATATCACAATGCTGTTTGTGGGAGCTTGCTGTGCACAACTTGCCTGCCATGCTTCCTACATTACAACAGTGATGACACTTTAAAAGTACTTTGTTGGCTGCGAGGCATCCTGAGGTGGTGGAAGCTGCTATGTGAATGCAAGTTCTTTATTTCTTTATGATTAAAATGGCCTCCAGGATTGTTGAAGATATGACTGAGGCCTACCAACTTTGCCCACAAATCTCAGCAGCATTTTCAGAACTTGTGAATTTCTCACGAAGCTGTGGACAGGACAACACTGAGATACCTGAGCACAGGGGTGGGCAACAACAATTATATGAAAAAGAAATAATGAGGATCACTGCTTCTGATTAGTGTCCAGTGATTCCTGAACATGGGTGTGTGCATGTGCATATACATGCATGGTGTGTGTGTGTGTGTGTGTGTGTGCGCGCATGTGTATTTGTGTCTACATGAGTGAATGTGTGTGTGTGTTTATGTGCATGCATGTTGTGTTTTTGTTTGCAGGCACATGCATGTCATGCACATGTGAATTTTAGATGAGCTTACGATCAGCCACTTGCACACAGTTCTGGAGTGCCTCCAGCATCTGTAGAAATTGGCTGATTCACCACTGTGACAGACAAGAAGCAGTTCTCACACAGTTTTGATCTTGTAGCTGTTCTTTTAATTGAAGCGCAGCAGACAAGGTTTTTGATAAAGTTAGCTGCAAACTAGATCTCTATTTTGTTATGTGTTTCAAAGTTTGTTGCTATAGTCACCCTGGAAACAGGCTCGAGAGGAAATGGCGCACACTATTTTCAAAATGCACATGGACATTTTCGCTGGTCTAGTTTAGTTTTGAACAGGAAGGTCTGTTTTTTTTAAAAATGAGGCTGGTGCTTAAGAATTTCTAACAAGACTTGGCAAAAGAATGAAACCACAAATGTGGGCTGAATCAAAAAACTGAGATCTCTATAGAAAGACAGATGGATTTTTAGCCAATTTTCATGGGTCATAAGGAAAACAAGATGAAAAACTGTGTGCACAATAATAGTTCTTTATAGAGAAGGTCAACATTTAGACTCATGACCATTGGTTAGTTTTACAGTTAAGGAGTTAGATGACAGAATATCTATTGTCATGGAGTGATTGTCATCATTTGCTAAATATTTTTGAGCTTACAATGTATCAGGTATGGCTAGTGCTCTCATCTCTGAATCAGAGGATTATGTGTTCAAGTCCCAACCCAGGGACTTCAGCACAAAAACCTTGGCTGACACTTCAGTGCAGTGCTGAGGGAGTGCTGCACTGTTGGAGGTGGCATCTTTCGATGAGCTGTTAAGCCAAGGTCCTGTCTGCTCCTTTTGGATCTGTCCAGGGTTGTTTTTTTTACCCCATGTAATGGGGTCCGACTTATAGGCTCTGAGAATGTCTTCATACCTCAGTTTGGGATGTCCTAAGATATGAGTTCCCGTGCTTAGCTGGCTGTTGAATACTGCCTTTGGTATGCGGGAATCCTCCATTCGAACAGCAGTGTTGCCCCAGCGAAGCTGAGCTCTGATGAGCATGTTCTCAATACCATATTTGCAGCACCATGCAAGGATTTCGGTGTTACGGATTTTATCCTGCCACTTGAGTTTGCAGATAGATCTTAAGCAGCGAAGGTGGAAAGAATCTACAGTTGCTTTATGTGATGCCAGTAGGTTGTCCATGCCTCACAGCCACAGAGAAATTATACAAGAACCATAGCCTGGTAGACTTTGATCATTGTCTTGAGACAAACTCCATGCTCTCTCCAAAGCCTGTGGGTGAGCCTGCCAAATGCTTTTTGCCAGGTGACAGGCGATTCCATGATCCAATGTGATTTTGTTGCAAAGGATACCCCCCAAGAAAGCAGAACTCATGTACTGAGATGAGGGGTGTATTGTTGATTGTGATAATGGGGTCTTGGAGTTTGTGACCAGGGGCAAGTTGATACAAAATGTCTTGTTTTTTTTCAGATTTGTTGCAAGACTAAAGCATTCTGAGGCTCGGGCAAAGGTGTCAACAAGCAGCTGGGTGTTCGCTAGAGTGTGTGCACAATTGTCAGTGATCCATCTATCCTGCTTTGAATGTGTACTACTATATCAAGATCTTTGAGTGCATACAAGAGCATGGCTGAAAAGTAGTTGCCAAACAAAACTGGAGCCACTATGCAACCTTGCTTGGTGCCACTGGGGACAGGACAGGCATCCGATAAGGCAACCTTCTGCATTACACTGGCCATCATGCTGTCATGAAATGAGCAGGTGCCTGTGTATTCTTTTAGGGGAGCCACATTTGCACAACATCTTTCACAGGGCTTCATGGTTTACTGTATCAAAGGCTGTGGTTAGGTCAACGATAACCACTTCGAGGTCATTGTTCTGTCCACGAGATTTTTCTTGAAGTTGACGCACTGCAAAGATCAGTGCCGACCATTCCTTCTTCAACACAAAAGCCACACTGTGATTCTGGGTATGCTGAGTCTGTAAGATGAATAACAATCCTGTTGAGAAGGGCCCTATCAGAATTTTTCTCACTTTGGGGAGATGTGAAATACCACGCTGATTGTCACAGATGGGTTTGTTTCCCTTTTGTTTGTGTAGGTGAGTTATGGAAATGTCCTTGTAATCTTGAGGCACAATGCCCTGGTCCCAGATTAAGCGGGGAAGCGAGTGAGTTTCTGAATCATGTGAACTTCTCCGTACTTTGAATATTTCAAGTGGAATGCCATCAGCTCCCAGATAATTACCCACAGGCAGTTGTTTTACAGCCTTGATGACTTTGGCTTGAGATAGGTTGAGGCCAGGCTCGTCCAGAATGTGATGTTGTGGAAGTGATTCAATGGTGGTGTCACACACTGTGGATTCTTGGATCAGGAGATTGTTAAAGTGCTGTACCCAAGAGAATCTCATGCCTGTTTGTAAGGAGCTGTTGACAGGACACGTGGCATACTGTTGGTTTTGGGATTGTAGACAGATCAGAGGCCTTCATGGAGAGCCTTCAAGTCATTCTTTTTAGCAGCTTCCTGAAGCTCTGCAGCTTTGTTCTCCCACCATCAGTTTTTCCTCTCTCTGCAGTGGGTGTTTTGCTTGATGGTATCTGGTTCTTTTTGCTGATGACTTTCCTCATATGTAGGATACAGGAGCATTGTGCACATCATCTAATAGCTTGGCTATATCTTGGTCGTCCTTGTTGAACCAATCTTGGTGCTTCCATTTGATGAATCCAAGGACCTCCTTTAATTTCTTCCAAGGATCTTCAATCTCTACGGGCAGAATATTGCCGTCAGTGTGTAGGGGCAGGCCCAACACACCGATGCATAAACTGACGCGGCATGATGTCGGACATGCGTCCCAACGTCATCGTGTGTCATTTCGATATTTCGTTCAGCGGGTGCACACCCGCCGAACTGTCAACGGCCTATTAAGGCCTTTAAAAAAGTAATTAAAGTTGTTAACAACACGGCCCGTCCAACCTTAAGGTTGTCAAGCCAAAGTGGCCTTCACGTTTTTCAGAAAACCTCATCCACAGGTGGGATGAGGTTTCCTGAAGCTTTTATAAAATAAATAAATAATTTTTCTTAGCTTCACAAACATGTCCCAGCTCATTTGACACTCTCACATGAGGGGACATGTTTAGATACATTTTTACTTTATTTATTAAAAGGTTTTGTCACCCAGTCAATCTCTCTGAGGCAGCTCCATGCCTCAGGGGAATTTCTGCGCTCTTTCACACGCAGGCGTGGAAGAGCGCAGGCCCCGACTCCTCCCTCCTCCCCCCACCTGCACAGGTAGAGCTGAGCGCAACTGGCCGCTCGTCACACTGGGCGGGCCTTAATTGGCCTACCCATGTAAAATGGCGGTGAGCAGCCAATCACGGGCAGCAATTGGCTCCCTTGCCCGCTCCTGGCCCAGCCTGCCCGTCATAGGAAAACTTCTCCCCTATGTTACCTTCTGGGATATTATCACTGAGTGAGCAAAGATTAGTGAAGACGTTCAAAAAGATCTAGGGAGTTGGTACATAGCCGTGAGAGTGATCGAATGTACAAGGTCTGAAAAATCTGAAGTAAAATACATGTAACAAGATTACAGAAAAGATTATCAGCTTCAGAAAAGAATTGACTAGAGAATAACTGATGTATACAGTTCCAGTTTGCATGAGTATATTCAGTTCTTACATTTGACAAGTAATTCCTTTAAGCATTTTGTTTGTTTACTATTACGCTTTAGTGTATCTTAGGAGTTTTAACATGCAGGTGTTGGCCCTGCCCACCGAGCCTGCCTCTGCCAGCCCTGGAAGCCACTACTCTACTTTACGTGGCTCAGGCAAATAATTGCCTGAAGTCGTGGCTTCCATCCCTCTGAGGCAGGATATCCTACCTCCAAGAACTGCCGCCAATCAGAGTGCTGACAGCTCTTTAGTCTCAGCAGTTCCAACAACTGCTGGGACTGCAACGTCCTGGACCAGAAGCTTTGTTGGAGGCCCAGAAGCCAGGTGAGTGGGGCGGGCATGCAGGGACCAATCAGGCAGGCCCTGATGAGGGGAGGGAGTTCGATTGAGAGGCAAGGAGGAACTTTCAAGGTGGTACTTGTCATTGGTTCAATCTCCATGGAGCATAGGGTATTCGATCAGGAGAGACCCTCTCCAACCCTGAAGGCAGGGTATACCTGGTGGTCTTACCATGTAGCATGGGCACCTTCCCCTGCCACTGGTAATTGGCCACTTAAGGGTCTCAATTGGCCCAAGGGTGGGCAAACAACCTTCCACTTATACTGCCACAGATAAAATACCGACAGAGGAGTGTAGGAGACGGGTGCAGAACCCCTTGCCATCCCAGCCGATTTTACGTTCTTGCCCACCTGACAGCCCACTTCCAAGGAGATGGTGGAAAATATGATTGAGTCCTGTAACTCAGCAGAAACAGGAACACTATTTTTTTTAAAATCACAACCACAATTTTATTTTAAGAGGTAGCAATAAAATCTACTTTTTCCAGCTTGCATTTTTATGTTCCCAAGAGATTTGAAGTTCAGTTGCAAGAGGTATCTCCATCCAATGACATGTTAACAAACTAACTCTCTGGTAATTATATGTGCTTCTGGAGAAGATCCTGCAGTTAATAATGTTGCTGAGCGCGCACGACAGTGATATTATTAGGCCAATGCTAGATTGCAATTTTAATGAGAAATTGAAGCAGTTCCATTTATGACACGTGGTCGGGTCCCTTCTGAAACTAATACTTGTTTTATATATACAGGGCAGATATAAGCTACAGGTGCGTGAAACAACATACTAGAATCCAAATACAGTCTCCCAACTTTCTTGGGAATGAAGGATCCATATTCCAAAGTTGAGTGTTGTCATGAAACTCCCGAGAGATTTAGTTTCACACAGTGCTTTTGAATGCATTACCTGCTCAAGTTACACACTAATTTTAACATTGAGTGATGGTGTAAAAACGTGTGATAATGGCTTGGCCACCTGTTGAGCATCTCTCCCAATTTTGGTTTCAGATGTAAATCTGGAGAGGTGTTGGTTGAGCCAAAATCACTCATTTGCCCTATCTCCCAAACATCAAAATTACTCTCATAATCTGTCAAAGAAGAAATTGATTTGAAACCTTCGAACTTCAAAGGGAAGAGATTTGAATCTAAACATATCCATGTTCTCATCCCTATCAAACATCATTCGAGTTGAGGAAACATTCTTGTAGTCAGCACGGTAAATAAAAGGTGGCATTCGCAATGCTATGAGTTTATTATTAGGTTTCTATAGCAACTTTTTTTTAATTCATTCATGAGATGTGGGCATCATTGGCTAGGTCAGAATTTATTGCCCATTCCTAATTGCCCTTGAGAAGGAGCCGCCTTCTTGAACCGCTGTCGTCCATGTTGTGTAGATGCACCCACGGTGCTGTTAGGGAGGGAGTTCCAGGATTTTGACCCAGCGAAAGAACGGTGATATATTTCCAAGTCAGGATGGCGAGTGGCTTGGAGGTGAACTTCCGGGTGGCGCTATTCCCATGTGTCTGCTACCCTTGTCCTTCTAAATGGTGGCAGTCGTACGTTTGGAAGGTGTTGCCTAAGAAGCCTTGGTGAGCTCCTGCAGTACAATGTCCCAGTAATTAGAGCGAAGCATGCTGATGTTGAAAGAATGGAAATATCATCCAGTCTTGGCAACTTGGTCAAGCAATCAGTAGTCAGGTACAAGATAGCACAGGCACATGTAAAGCACCCTTTACAAATATATTTTAATCTTATCATCAGTGAGAACTCCTCCTATCTTTCTGCTCCAGTCTAAGATGCCTACTTTCCAATACAGCCAAAATGGCCATGCACAACTTGACTGCCATATGCTTGCTCAACTAAAGACAGTAACAACACTATATATAAAAGAGTTTTAGTGCTCCATAAATATTATTTCTATTTTCATGTACCTCTCTAAGAATTTTCCAATTAGAACAGGTTTTATTGTGGAAATTGGATTGAAAATGCACAATTTAGTTTCACTTAGGAGCCTTGGTAACCACTACAGAGAGCAAAGAGATTTCCATCAGTCTGGTTGGATTTGAAGCAAAGATTACAAAAGTTACTATTAAGCATTCACATTGCACTATCCATCTCCTTTTGAGGCCTGTTGGGTTATTTAGAAAAGCAAAGGCTTCATTTCAAACTGATTATCCTAAGCTTGTACCTCAGTACAAGACCATGGAGGTTGATTGGAATTTTGGAGCAACGCACCCAGCCAAAATTCACATGTCGTCCATTAGAAACTGAAGTCTGATGAGGAACAAAGCAATGAATTTGGTTGGCAGGTAAAGCTTCTTTAGGCCATCAGGGAAATAGGGGTCATCCAAGCTAACAGAAAAGGTTCAACAGACCCTCAAGACAAACAAGGAGAAGGAAGACAGCTTGCTTCATGACAGGATAAGGAGCTTATGTGGGAACAGGAATGTTATTTCAATGGGAGGCTTCAACCAACCACACCTGCAACCTCTACCACCTAGGTCAGCAGGCATCCTAGAACACCACTATTTCCAAGTTTCACCCTGAGCCACACACCATCAGAGTCAGTAAATGTAATGCATGATTGCTTCATGACTCAAAGCATGCAGGAAGACACAGACACAATGCTAACCTTGATCTAGTATTTGCAAATGCCCCAGACAGCATTAGAAAATGGAAGTTGTAGCACCCCTGGAGGGTAGTGACCACAGAATAGTCAAGTTTCACATGGGTTCCAGTCAAAACAAAAGACAGGGGCCAGGTTTATAACTTTGAGAGGGATATAGTCAAAGAAATGAGGGAATTATTAATTGCAGGAAGATATTATTCAACATTTCCTCTGGTAGGGGAGTCCAGAACAAGGGACTGTAACCTTAAAATTAGAGCTAAGCTGTTCACAGATGATGTCAGGAAGCACTCATTTACACAAAAGGTAATGGAAATCTGGAACTCTCCCCAAAAGCTGTTGAGGCTAGGAGCCAACTAAAAATAAAAAAGAAAGAATTTTGTTAGGCAAGGATATAAAGGGTTACAGACCAAGGCAGGTAGATGGCGTTAAGATACAGATCAGCCATGAAATGAATGACTGCACAGGCTCAAAGGGCAGTTTGGCCTACTCCTGTTCCTATGTTGCCATCGTCAGTGGAAGACAAATGGAACATCTTTAAAGGAACACTGCTGAGCACACAGGACAAGCATGTACCTAAGATCAACAAATTCAAACTAATTAAGCGTGACCCTACATGGGATGGCATACAAATTGAAATAAAAAGGAAACATTACCCCCAGAAGTCTCACAGCTGGGATAAAGGGTAAGGGAGTTCATTGTGATGAACATTGGACCACGCAGAAACATGTCAAGGGGACAGGCTGAGACCTAGAAAAAGAAAGAATGCAAAAACAGAACAGCAAACATTCTTTCAATAACCTCCACAATAACAAGAGGGGTGGCAGAGAAGAGATGAGAACATTAAAAGATGCAAATGGAAACTCAGGATGCAGGCAAGATAGTCAATATTTAGAATAGTGTCAATATCTGACGGAGTTTAGAAGAATGAGAGATGATCTCATTGAACTTTATAAAATTCTTAAAGGGCTAAACAGGGTAGGTGCAGAAAGGATGTTTCCCCTGGATGGAGGGTCTAGAACCAGGGGACACAGTCTCAGAAGGAGGGAAAAGCCATTTAGGATTCTGTTGAAGAGGAATTTATTCATTCAGAGGGTAGTGAATCTTTAGAATCTTCTGCTCCAGAAGGCTGTGGAAGCCCATTCATTAAGTATGTTCAAGCCAGAAATCGATAGATTTCCAGATACTAGTGATATCAAAGGATATTAAGAAAGCGTGGGGAAATTGCATTAAGGTAGATGATCAGCCATGATTGAGTTGAATAGCAGAACAAGCTCGAGGGGCTGAATGGCCTATTGCTGCTCCTATGTTTCAGTTCTGAACACGCCCTCCTCAAAAAATAAAGGACCATGGCAAAATTGACGATTTCAATATAGATCAGATGGAGCTAAACTTCCCATCAAAATTATATTTCTCAATGTGCCTGAATTTCCAAATTCATATTCACAACATGTCACAAAACTCGACAAAATTGTATTCACTATTTTCTTGATACCCGAATTACACTGGTTGCTCTTAATCTTTAGATAAACCCAAATAAAATTAGAATGGAAAGTTATGTACATCATATGTCCATGACTAGAGGTGATGCTAATAAAAATGAACTGTTTGCTACATTTTGGCGAAGCTAAACATAAAAAGTTCAACATTCTCACAATGGAATGGCTCAGGAGAAAAACACAGATGTGTTTAAGGGTAAGCTCGATAAGTGCATGAGAGAAAAAGGGATAGAAAGTTATACTGATAGGGTTAGACTAAGTAAGACGGAGGAGGTTCATGTGGAGCACAATCTCCAGCATTAGACCAGTTGGGCCAAATTACCTGTTTTGAGCTGTAAAGTCAACACAAAATAGCTACCAATTACTCAATATCACTTGTTCTGTTCCAAGCATATTAATGAAACATACGATAGTTTATCCATTCTTTACTGTACAGGGCTGAAACATGGATAATGTAGAGGAGGCGCTTCAAATCACTGGAGTCATAACCTTAATTTTGCCTGCAGAAGATCTTACATATTAAGTGGGAAGACACATGCAACAACATCAGTGCCCTCTCACAAGCCGGCACTACAAGCATCGAGGCTATGATCATCCGCCATCAGCCTCATTGGCTTGGTCATATAGTTTGGATGTCAGATATCAGGCTCCCAAAGCAGGGTATCTTCTCCCAGCTCAGTCAGGGCAGACGCACCAGAAGAGGACAGAAGAAGTGCTTCAAGGATGTGCAGAAAGCCAACATGAAGAATTGCAACATTGACATTAATTCCTGGAAGACCATCTCCTTGGATCGAACCAGATGGCGGTAGTGTCGTAGGAAAAATCCCAGAATTTTGAGACCCAATGATGATAAAGTGAAGAGGAAAAACGAGAGCAGCGAGAAAAATATGCCATGACACAAACTGATAACACATGACCAGAAATCCCACATGACAAGAACGTGCCATAAAGTGTGCGGATCCCTAATCAGCCTCATCAGCCACCTTTGGGCTCATGGAAGACAATCACCCTCACTATCGAGGGAATAGCCTATAATAACAATGATAATTTGAATACATTTACAAATCTTTTTTCCCACCTCTCTACTGAAGTATGCAATCCTTGAAATAGATGGCTGCTTTCTACACAGGTTGCCACACCTTCAACGTGCTTCTTAGGCATGTTAGATGCCTCCTTTTGTGGGGAGGGGGTGGTGGGTGCAGAAACACGTCCTGGGAGGCTTCTTCGTCAAACAATATTGAACTTTATTTACACTAGGGCCAGTATTTTACGGCCCCGTTTCTGCGGGGATGGAGCTGTAAAATGCAGTGGGTTGTTATAAATGCCATTGACAACAGCGGGAACGCAAAATCCCGCTGTCGTAAAATTCTGCCCTAGATCTTCCGTGGTTGCTTGCATCCAGTCAACCCCTCATACAGCCATCTTATTTTCCTAGTAAACCCCTCCCTAGAATTTATTCCCCACGCTTGCCACACAATTAGTTGAACAAATCTTGTGACCCCTACTCAGCTGAACTGATCTTAAAGTGACAGACATCACAGTTGGGGAAGAAAGAAAGGACTTATATTACTACAGAACCTTTCATGACCTCAGGATATCCCAAAGCGCTTTACAACCAATGAAATACTTTTGAAGCATAGCCAATGTTGTAATAATGCAGAAAATGCAGCAGCCAATTTACACACAGCAAGGTCCCATGAATAGCAAAGAAATAAATGAACAGATCATCTGTTTTAGTTGTTGGCTCAGGGATGTATGTTAACCACAGAACAGAGAGAACTCCTTCCTCTTCAAATCATGACATGAATAGTACCATTGGATCTTTACATCCACATAAGAGGACAGACAGGGCCTTAGTTTAACTTCTCATCAGAGGGATAGCAGCTTTGACAATGTAGTACTCCTTCTGTACTACTGTAGCATCAACCTAAATTTTGTGCTCAAGTCTCATGAGTGGGACTTGAATTCACAACTTTCTGACTTTGATAAGTCAACACTGATAGGACATAATTGTCTTTTATGTTTGTAAATTACACCCCGATCAATGCTAACATCCCTTATCCTGGTTATCTTCCTTGGTGGGATGTTCGGAACAGTCCAGACCCAAATGGATCACGCCCTTTTGAATAACCAGACAATAAAGTATAGTCTATCATTGACGAATTTCTGCCCTTCAACCTCGAATAGAAAACTCACCAAAAATTGTACTGTTCTTAAATTATATTTTTTAGGGCTCCCATTGATTGATCGTTAAATGTTAAAAAAAACTAGATTATGATTTGAAATCAGATGTTGAGAGCCTAGAACTAGGGGTCATGGTCGCAGAATAAGGGGCAGGTCATTTAAGACTGAGATGGAGAGAAATGTCTTCACTCGGAGAGTTGTGGGTCTATGGAAATCTCTATATCTGAGGGCTGTGGATGCTCAGTCATTAAGTATAGTCAATACAGAGATTGTTGATTTGACATTAATAGAATCAAGGGATGTGGGGTCAGGATGGGAAAGTAGATGATCAGCCCTGACCTTATTGAATGGCAGAGCAGCCTCAAGGGACCTTCTGGCTTACCCCTGCTTCCATTGCTTATGTTTTTGTACATAACTTCACATACTGCAGTATTCAGCAGCTGCTGTCGCTCCGGGACTAAAACTGTTCATCTCTTCTAGCACATTGATAATGCAACCCCCCTGGGAGTGCAGTGGAAAAGCATGCGAATTTGGTTGGAACCTGGTTACACCACTAGGAAGCCCGCTCAGCTTTGTAAGAGGCGTCGCTGGGGGGGTGGCCAGGCCAGTATCTCCCAGGCCGGGAGTTTCCTTGCCTCAAGCCTTTCAGAGGCCTAGCATTTTTCTGGGAACTGGTATGCCAGGGACAGTGAGATGAAGCTGCCAGATGGGTACAATTAGGCCTCATGTTTTGGAAGTGGCCAAGACACCTGAAAGAGGCTAAGGATTCTTTTTGTTTTAAATATTTCTGTTAGTGTGCTTCTGCCGGTCTGAGGGAATATCAGGTCTCTGGGATCGTTGGCATTGTCAGGTGGTAACGAGGTATGGAGGTTTCTGGCATTATGGGGCTGGTGGACACTGGAGAGCAGCCTATAGTGGTAGAATGACAATCCAGTGCCTTTCTACAACTTGAATTTATACAATGCCCATAATGTAGTAAATATTCCAAGGCACTGCACAGGAGCAATTATCAAACAAAACATTGACTCTGAGTCCCATAAGAATATATTAGGACCATTAGTTTGCTCAAATGGTTAGTTTAGGAGAGTTTTAAAGAAGGAAAAAAGAAGTGAAACAGAGGCAAGGAGGGAATTCAAGAGCTTAGGGCCCAGGCAACAGAAGGCATGGTTGCTAGTTGTGGAGGGATTAAAATTGAGAATACACAAGAACACAGATTTGGAGCAGCACAGAGATCTTGACAGATTATAAGGCTGGAAGAGATTACAGAGATAGAGAAGATGAGGCCATGAAACAATTTGAAAATCAGGATGGGATTTTTAAAATCCAGATATTGCTGGACCAAGAGGTAACGTATCTCCATGATCACTCAGGAGATGGTAAACAGGACTTGTAGTGAGCTAGAAAATGGGCAGCAAGTTTTTGGATGAGTTCAAGTTAACAAACGTACAAGATGGGAGATCAGCCAGGAGAGCTTTGGAACTGTACTCCAGATAGGCTTAAGCTGAACTTTTCAACTGAGATAATGTGGGTAGGAAAAATAAGTATGATGATCTAAGTTATGACGCTAAAGATCTCAGCTCTGAAATCCCTTGGGCTGGATTCTTTTCCTGTCATAGCTCTAGCAAGAGATGGCAGAAATCTTTACCCACACCTCAAGAAAATGCGATAATGTTGATTCCCATGGGATTCTCCCAGGCAGGGTCTATAGAAACACTTGCCAAAGTTTGGTTCCAGATTTTTTTTCTTTGCTCAGTCAACTCTGTCAGCTTCATGATTGCCATATTTGATCAAAGCCAGTGTATTTTAATAATCCTTTGAATGCGATGTTAAGCTGAGTCCTTCCCTGCTAGTTCAGATGAGATAAAATATCCCATAGAAAAGAAGAACTTACATATACATACCACCTTCCATAGGAACTTTGGAATGCAAGCAGGCCATTCAGCCTTCAAATTTGCTCTGCTAATCAGGCAGATCATTGTTGACCCGTACCGTAACTCCATTTGTTTCCATAACCCCTAGTACACTTGCTTCACAAAAATCTATCAACATCTGTTTTGAAATTTCCAATTAGCTCCCAATCTTAATAGCATTTCAGGGAAGAGTGAGTTCTAAATTTCCATGACCTTTTGAATGAAGAAGTGTTTTCTGACATCCCTCCAGAATGACCTAGTTCTGTGTTTAAAGTTATGCCCCCTTGATCTGGACTGTCATGAAAGTCGGACATCCTAGAGCAGTTTACAGCCAATGAAGTGACTTTGAGGTGCAATCACTGTTGCAATGTATGAAACAAAGCATCCAATATGTGCACAAGGTCCCCAAAAATCAATGTGATAATGACCAGATAATCCGTTTTATTGAAGTTGGTCAATTAAAGGATAACTATCAGCCAGGACACTGGGGAGGATGCCCCTGCTTTTCTTCGAATAGTTCCATGGGATCTTTTACGTCCACCTGAGAGGGCAGATGGGGCTTCAGTTAAATGTCTTATCCATAAGGCAGCACCCCTAACAGTGCAACATTTCCTCAGTACTTTCCAGATTTTGTGAGTTGAGGCTGACACTTTACAATCCAAAGACAAGCAAATAATTCTTCCTATGTCGTGATAAAAACACCTCCTTCAGCCAAAACAACCGGAAGGAGGTTAAGAGGGGAGTTGAGGAGTTGGGAGCCGAGGACTAGGCAGCATTATTTAAAAATTAGAGCCAGGCCTTGCAGGAGTGAAGTTCGGAACAGCTTAAGCAAAGGATGGTACAAGTTTGGAACTCTGCCACAATTACCAATTGATTCCAGATCAATTGCTAATAGTAACTCTGAAATTGATAGACTTTTGTTAACCAATGGCATTACGGGATATGGAACATAGGCAGGCATATGAAGGTAAACCACACTTCAGCTATGATCACATTGTATAGCAAAACAGGCTTGAGGGGTTAAATGTCCTACTCCTGTTCTAAAGTTTCGATGTTCCTAACTGACCATGCATTTCATTATAGGTTCCTGCTATAAAGGCTGCTCCTTTTCCCAAAACGGTGAGAAACATTTTACTGCAAAGTGATTCATTATTATCTGTGGGGGACTGTGAGATGTTTCTCAGAGATGTGATAAGGCAAAATATAAATTGTTTTCTTCTTGCTTAACAGTTTTGCTTATACAATAATGTTATGGAAGGATTTCTTATTATGTGTGGAGTTATTCCTTCACAGCTGGACTGCAGAAGTGAGGCACATATTAATGGGAGATTCCAAGCCAGAGCCCAGGGATCTGGAAATCCTACTTGCGTCTCAGCACCGGCCATTTATTTTCATGCAGTCAAAAGGTTAATTTTGTTAAGACATTGCTTGTGCTGAGAAGCGCTCTACAAACAGGAAGAGATTTTTTTGCTGCTGTTTCTCCTCCACATATCCTGTCTGGGAAAGTGCCTTAGGTAGCAGAATGCTACGAACACAGTTGGCTTGATCGCAAGGGAAAATGTTTTAGCATTGAGCTAAATGCATGCCACAGTGTGGCTGCTGCTCCCAAGAGAGTTCCCTAGAAAAAAATATCAGGAAAGACGTAATAGTCCATGTGCTGTAGGCAAAAAAACGAATGACAGCACATGATCTAGTTATAAATGCTTGACTAGTTTTTGCAGGGGAAGTGTTCCAATTTCAGAAACTCTGGTTAAGGGGATGGTAGCTCTCGGCTCGGTTTGACAGAATTTAAAACCATCCAACTCTAAGCATTTAGCTGCAGCCTTGTAAAGAAGCAAGGGAGAATTAACTATTGTGGTTCATTAGTGCATAGTTGAATAAAAGCTGAGCTTCCATTGGTTATCTAATTCACTAAGACATGTCAGGACCCAATACACTTCCAACATTGAAAACAGCAGAGCAAAAATTAGGATGCAAAACTCAATTCATACTTACTGCACGTGTAGAAATTGGAAAGGTGAAAAAAATGGGTTTCACTTCCACAAAACGAGAACACTTTAATCTGAATAGTTAGCCAAAGCAGTAAAGTGCAGCCAAGGTCACATGCAGCCTGGAAGACCAAAACATATTCCCATTTATATTTCTTATTTGTTTGAATTTTATTGGCCTGTAGGCTTGGAATGGGCTGTTTAGAGCACTGTTGGCCTCAATGATGAATACATCAGAAAGGAAGAAGAAAGACTTGCATTGCTATAGCACCGTTCACAACTTCAGAGCATCCCAAAGCGCTGCACATGTGATTAAACACTTTTGAAATGTTGTGATTTAGGAGAAGCAGTAGCTGATTTACCAACAGCAAGATTCCACAGACATCAGTGTAATAATGATCAGGTCAGGTGTTTCTTTGGTGAAGGATGAATATTGGCCAGGACATCAGTGAGAATACCCCTGCTATTCTTCAAATATGCATAGAAACATAGACATAGAAAAAGGAGCAAGAGTAGATCATTTTGGCCCTTCGAGCCTGCTCCGCCATTCAGTATGATCATGGCTGATCCTCTATCTCAATGCCATGCTGCCACTCTCTCCCCATATCCCTTGACACCTTTAGAGTCTAAAAATCTATCTATTGCCTTCTTAAATATATTCAGTGACTTGGCCTCCAAAGCCCCTCTGTGGTAGAGAATTCCACAGGTTCACCACCCTCTGAGTGAAGGAGTTTCTCCTCATCTCAGTCCTAAATGGCCTACCCCATATCCCAAGGTTGTGACCCCTTGTTGCAGCGGGTTCGGCGCAGGGTGAGCAGCTATTGTAGGTTTTACAGGGTAATTGAGGCAGCAATTCTGCGTCCTGGGTCGTTTGCTGCTGGTATAAGCCATATCCCATAATTCTGAAGCTGCGGTGATCTTTCATTCGCACACATACACATGCTCTCCTCCCAGCGGCCTGCTGTGAAAGTCTCGTTTAGGTAACTTAGCTTTGTGCCAGTTTAAGACTGAGCTGGGAAGTATCGCTAGTCGATCTGCTCAAACAGGATGACAGGTTAACAACAGGTGCTTGGCGGAATAATAAGACTCAGCTGTTATCACTCTGCCTGTTTTCAGAACAGGGAAGCAAATCAAGAGTCACTGGGATTTCCAATGACCTCCCTATAACAACTTAATCCTCCCATGTGATACACCATGCAATTGTTGCTCATTTGGATCTCTGCAGAAAATTGAAAACACTGCGTGACCCTCCCGTCCACTACTTCCCCCCCCCCCCCCCCCCCCCCCCCCCCCCCCCCCCCCCCCCACCCCCCTTACCTCTCTCTCTCTCCAATGCTCTGGCCCATTCCCCTGCTCCCAGTGCCTTTATCCCTCCTCGCAAATGGCTTCGCTCTCATGGTCTGGATTCCCCCAACCCCCACTGTCCTCACACCCCCCCCACTCCCCTGAGAGTTGGTCACTCTGCTTTTATGTCCACCAGAGAGAGCAGACAAGGTGTAAGTTTAATGTCTCGTATGAAAAACAGCAACTCCGACAATGCAGCACTCCCTCGGTACAGGATTGGAATGTCAGCTTAGATTCTGTGCTCAAGTCTCAGGAGTGGGACATGACCCCACAACCTTCTCTCTTGAGGCAAGAGATCTATCAAGCTAATGCCTTAATAACTCCTTATGTGACTTTATGTCAAATTTTGCTTTAAAATGCTCATGTGAAGCATCTTAGGAAATTTTGTTAAAGTTTCTATATAAAGTGCTGCTGCACTGGCATCTAAGCCTGTATCTTAAAAAGAAATCTGTGGAAGGCTGTTTTGCCCTCCCTTCTTCTATTCTTCCGTTCCATCTCCTCCCATTTCCCTGTCCATTGCTGCCTTTCCTTTCCTCCTCTTTCCTTTCCCATCTCCTCCTTCACCCCCTCTTCCCCAGCACTCTTCTTTTTTACATTTGCTCCCTGTGATTGTCACTGAGCTAACCTACAATCACATGCACCACAGCCAAGTTCAATTTTGCCTTTAATAAAAACAGAAAATGCTGGAAAAACTCAGCATGTCTGACAGCATCTGTGGAGAGAGAAATAGGGTTAATATTTCGAGTCCGTATGACTCTTCATCTGTGCAATTTTGTCTTTACCTGACTCCCATCAGCCACATTTCCCTGGTGGTGAGATGGAGGGAGGGGTAATAGTCACTGGGGACAATCAGCAAAGCAAGCCCTGAAAGAAGCAAAAACCTTTTTGCTCCCTGCAATTACCGCCCACCCACCCTGTCAACCCAGCCTCCCTCAGCCCCAGAATGCTGAAGCCAATCATAAGGTCACCCTGGCTGAGATCGGCTAACCTTTCAGGGATATAAAGCTTGTTTGAGTAGAATCTCCAAAGCTACTCTAGTTTCTCCAAAGGCGGTAGGATGGCACTAAGCGATTTGCTCATTGGGAGAGCCGGTGCAGACACGATGGGCCAAATGGCCACCCCCAGGCAGTAACAATTCTGCGATTCTATCCACTGAGCCATGGCTGACATCAGGTCTGTTAGTATCTGCAGTGTGAAATACAAATTATTGTGAGCACTGATACAAATTTTCCCGGCAGCACTGAGGCTCTGGTTCTGCATGTGCCTGTGTTTTGTCCACAAAGGCAAATGTGTTTAGTAACCCCTGGACTAAAGATTATTGACCAAGTTTTACAGAAAAAATAGCAGCATCTGAATGATGCACACTGTTATTAATGTGCAACCAAAAAAAAAAAATTATTTATTTATTTATTTATTTATTTATTTTTTACATCTTTTATGCTCTCCCCAACCCCACTAGAGCTAAACCTTGAGTGCCCTACCATCCATTCTTAATTAGCACATTCATTTAGATAATATCACCAACTTTAACTTTAACACCTATGTGTTCTTTTGTATTATTGTTGTTGACATCTTTTGATGATCTGCTTCTATCACTGCTTGTTTGTCCCTACAACCACACCCCCACTCCACCTCTCTCTCTCTCTCTCTCTCTCTCCGCCCCCCACACACAGACCTTAAACTAGCTTATATTTCAACTCTTTCTTGGACTCGAACTCAAGTTCTGTCGAAGGGTCATGAGGACTCGAAACGTCAACTCTTTTCTTCTCCGCCGATGCTGCCAGACCTGCTGAGCTTTTCCAGGTAATTCTGTTTTTGTTTTTGTTTTGGATTGCCAGCATCCGCAGTTTTTTTGTTTTTATCTCTGTGTTTAAGTGACTGCCACTGCTCTTCAAGAAATGCCTACCTCCTTGAAGAAGTTCTGTTCCTCTCTGCGACAAGATTTCCATATCTCTCTTTTGCCCTGCTCACCTTCATTGCTTTCCATTTCCCTCCTGGTGTTTGACAAGGTGTTTACTAAAACCCACTTTCACAGCCACATCTCCTTTCTCAGTGACTGTCTCCATTTCCGACTTACCCCACGTGGATTTCAACTGAAATTCCATCCCTCATGTTTCGAACCCACCCAGGATTACAGGTATCTCCGAGACATAAAACGTTTCTCGGACTGCTGTTCCCGTCACATTCTGAAAGCCACACTCAGTGCCATATGAACACACTCGACCTCTCCCTCCAGCAGCACCGCCGTACCCTTTTTCAAAGCTGCGCGTGCCCCCAGTTTCATTTTATTCTTCGTCTCATCCGATGCCTCAACAAGAAACTTTTTCTCTTTCTCTCAAGTGCTAAGGAACGCAAGCTCCAACAACTCATCGACACCAACACCCATCTAGGACCCTCCACCCCGGCCTGTCCCTCCGTCCCCACCCCATCTTCCAATCCCAACCCCAGCCGTGTATTCACTATACCCCCTGACCTTCCCCTCTCCGATGCTGAATGTTCAGTGCTCAGCAAAGGACTTAGTTTCATACCCTTACGCCCTCACCTCAATGAATTTCGGGCTCGGCATGATGCTGAACTCTTCTTCCGCCGTCTTCGTCTCCGGGCTCACTTCTTTGGGCAGGAGTCCTCTCCCAATTCAACGGATCCTTTTACCCATCTCCAATATTCTCCCTCCACCTGGACCCCTCCCTCTGGATTCTTACCTTCTCTTGATCTTTTCATTGAGAACTGTCGGCGCGACATTAGTCGTCTCAATTTCTCTGCTCCTCTCACCCATTCTAACCTGTCTCTCTCTGAACTTACTGCACTCCATTCTCTCAGGTCCAACCCTGACATTGTCATCAAACCCGCTGACAAGGGTGGTGCTGTTGTTGACTGGCGCACTGACCTCTACCTCGCGGAGGCTGAGCGTCAACTCGCAGACACTTCCTCCTACTCTCCCTGGACCATGACCCCACCACTGAACATCAAGCCATTGTTTCCAGGACTGTCACTGACCTCATCTCCTCTGGGGATCTCCCTCCCACAGCTTCCAACCTGACAGTCGCCCAACCTCGGATGGCCCGCTTCTATCTCCTACCCAAAATCCACAAACAGAACTGCCCCGGTAGACCGATCGTCTCAGCTTGCTCCTGCCCCACAGAACTCATTTCTCGTTATTTTGACTCCCTTCTCTCTCCCCTTGTCCAGTCCCTTCCCACCTACATCCGTGATTCCTCTGACACCTTACGTCACATCAACAATTTCCAGTTCCCTGGCCCCAACCGCTTCCTCTTCACCATGGACGTCCAATCCCTCTACACCTCCATCCCCCACCAGGATGGTCTGAGGGCCCTTAGCTTCTTCCTCGAACAGAGGCCCGAACAATCCCCATCCACCACTACTCTCCTCCGTCTGGCTGAACTTGTTCTCACGCTGAACAATTTCTCCTTCAACTCCTCTCACTTCCTCCAAATAAAAGGTGTGGCTATGGGTACCTGCATGGGCCCCAGCTATCCCTGTCTCTTTATGGGGTATGTGGAACATTCCTTGTTCCAGTCCTACTCCGTCCCCCTTCCACAACTCTTTCTCCGGTACATCGATGATTACTTCGGTGCTGCTTCATGCTCTCGTCGGGACTTGGAAAAATTTATTAATTTTGCTTCCAATCTCCACCCCTCTATCATTTTCACATGGGCCATCTCTGATACTTTCCTTCCCTTCCTTGACCTCTCTGTCTCAATCTCTGGTGATAGACTGTCCATCAATATCCATTACAAACCCACCGACTCCCACAGCTATCTCGACTACAGCTCCTCACACCCCGCTTCCTGTAAGGACTCCATCCCATTCTCTCAGTTCCTTCACCTCCGTCGCATCTGTTCCAATGATGCTACCTTCAAAAACAGTTCCTCTGACATGTCCTCCTTCTTCCTTAACCGAGGTTTTCCACCCACGGTCGTTGACAGGACCCTCAACCGTGTACGGCCCATCTCCCGCGCATCCACCCTCACGCCTTCTCCTCCCTCCCAGAAACATGATAGGGTCCCCCTTGTCCTCACTTATCACCCCACCAGCCTCCGCATTCAAAGGATCATCCACCGCCATTTCTGCCAACTCCAGCATGATGCCACCACCAAACACATCTTCCCTTCACCCCCCCTATCGGCATTCCATAGGGATCGCTCCCTCCAGGACACCCTGGTCCACTCCTCCATCACCCCCTACTCCTCAACCCCCTCCTATGGCACCACCCCATGCCCACGCAAAAGGTGCAACACCTGCCCCTTCACTTCCTCTCTCCTCACCATCCAAGGACCCAAACACTCCTTTCAAGTGAAGCATCATTTCACTTGCATTTCCCCCAACTTAGTCTACTGCATTCGTTGCTCCCAATGTGGTCTCCTCTACATTGGAGAGACCAAACGTAAACTGGGCGACCGCTTTGCAGAACACCTGCGGTCTGTCCGCAAGAATGACCCAAACCTCCCTGTCGCTTGCCATTTTAACACTCCACCCTGCTCTCTTGCCCACATGTCTGTCCTTGGCTTGCTGCATTGTTCCAGTGAAGCCCAACGCAAACTGGAGGAACAACACCTCATCTTCCGACTAGGCACTTTACAGCCATCCGGAATTCAACAACTTTAGGTCGTGAGCTCCCTCCCCCATCCCCACCCCCTTTCTGTTTCCCCCTTCCTTTTCTCTTTTTTTTTCCAATAAATTATATAGATTTTCCTTTTCCCACCTATTTCCATTATAAAGGGAGAAAAAAAAATATTTATTTATTTATTTATTTATTTTACATCTTTTATGCTCTCCCCACCCCCACTTGAGCTATACCTTGAGTGCCCTACCATCCATTCTTAATTAGCACATTCATTTAGATAATATCACCAACTTTAACTTTAACACCTATGTGTTCTTTTGTATTATTGTTGTTGACATCTTTTGATGATCTGCTTCTATCACTGCTTGTTTGTCCCTACAACCACACCCCCACTCCACCTCTCTCTCTCTCTCTCTCTCTCCGCACCCCCACACACACACCTTAAACCAGCTTATATTTCAACTCTTTCTTGGACTCGAACTCAAGTTCTGTCGAAGGGTCATGAGGACTCGAAACGTCAACTCTTTTCTTCTCCGCCGATGCTGTCAGACCTGCTGAGTTTTTCCAGGTAATTCTGTTTTTGTTTTAACTTGAGTACCCCATGAATTGCGAATGCCCAGTTGCTGGCTGAAGTGTACTGCTCCACAGTAAGGCTTGTAGAAATGCCATCTCACCCTTAACTACCCTGTGATTTTGCTGAAGTTGCTGCATCTGTTAATTAATTATCCATTAAGCAGACATTTCAGTCCAGTAAATAACAACGTAATTACCTTTTTAAAGACATGCTAACTGTTAATGGATGCCACTCAATTTATTTGGCCCAGAAAATGAACAGTTTAAAAAGTGGAGTCTCATTCCTTTAGGTTGTGAATTATTTTAGGGCATTTTTAAAATGTCAAGTTTCTAAATTTAACATTTTCTCCCCTAACTTGTCCTCTGTCTCTTTATCTCTCTCTTAATCCAATCATTGTCCCTCTCTTTGTCTGATTTGAGATACCCAATCTAATTCACCCTTCTTTTCAGTCTTTTCTCTGTCACCTCCTCTCTGGAAGGCATCCATATTGTGCCAATCAAGTCAAGGACCTGAGGGCAGATATCCCCCAACCCTCCCCCAACCCTGAGAGCTGCTAGCCAATCAGATGCTAGTAGCTGTGCATAGACTGGCAGCACTGTAATATAAGGGTCTGGCACATACAGTGTTAACATGGGGCTGAGTACAGTACCACATACACAGTAATGTAAGAAGGCACATGACCCAGACCCAGAGGTGAGTGTAGTGCTGAGCAGAGATGTGTTTAGACCTAAACATGGGCATAGCTCCTAGCCTGAACCCTTTACTGTACATATGTAAATCGTTCTACGTATTAATAAAGATTTACAGTTAACCTAAATTGGTGGTTGAGGCTGAAATGCTCAACTCATTTAAAGGTACCTGGATCTACACCTGAAGTGCTGTAACCTGCAAGCTACAGACCAGGTGCTGGAAAGTGGGATTAAAAACGAGCGGTTAGTTTCTTTTTTCCTCTTTCTTTGGCTGGAGCAGACACAATGGGCTGAATGTCCTCTTTCTGTGCTGGGACTTTTCTATGGGTGAAATTTTACAGGAGTGGGATTTTACGTTCCCGCCGAAGCCAATGAGGTTTAAAATGTCTCGCCGCATTTTACGGCCCCATCCCCACCGAAACAGGGCCGTAAAATTCTGCCCTATGGTTCGAACCTACTGAAGACAATGAAATCTTCTTTAAGACACGTCATTCTGTAGCCTACACGCTCCCAACAAGCACCACCAAGGGAGTGGTGACAGCTGCCAACAATGCACCCACCCAACGCCCAGGATTGCCAAAAAGGACCCAGGCCACGGGTGATTGACAGCAAGATGGGGCTTGTGGCGTGGGGGGGAATGGGTAAGGAGGTCAGCAGCATGGGCAAGAGGGTGGCTCTCAGCACCCCCCACCCCACTTCCTGATGCCAGGTCCCTTGATCGGGCATAGAGTTTATTTGAACAGGCTTCCCCCCTCCCCCCAGGGATTCCATAAACAACCTAACAGGATTTGCTTTTCAGCCTTTTACTTATCCATTCACGGGATGTGGGCTTAGCTGGCTGGGCCAGCATTTCCTGCCCATCCCTCATTGCCCTTGAGAAGGTGGTGGTGAGCTGCCTTCTTGAACCACTGCAGTCCATGTGGTGTAGGTACACCCACAGTGCTGTTAGGAAGGGAGTCCCAGGATTTTAACCCAGCGACAGTGAAGGACCGGCGATAGATTTCCAAGTCAGGATGTTGTGTGAGTTGGAGGGGAACTTCCAGGTGGTGGTTTTCCCATCTATCTGCTGTCCTTGTCCTTCTAGATGATAGTGGTCATAGGTTTGGAAGCTGCTATCTAAGGAGCCCTGGTGAATTCCTGAAGTGCATCTTGTAGATGGTACACAATGCTGCTACTGTGTGACGAAGGCAGAAGGAGTGATGTCTGTGGATGTGGTGCCAATCAAGTGGCTGCTTTGTCCTGGACTGTGTCAAGCTTCTTGAGTGCACTCATCCAGGCAAGTGGGGAATATTCCATAACACTCCTGACTTGTGCCTTGTAGATGGCCGACAGGCTTTTGGGAGGCAGGAGGTGAGTTACCCATCGCAGGATTCCTAGCCTCTGACCTGCTCTTGTAGCCACAGTATTTATATGGCTAGTCCAGTTCAGTTTCTGAATTACCTGGAAAAACTCAGCAGGTCTGGCAGCATCGGCGGAGAAGAAAAGAGTTGACGTTTCGAGTCCTCATGACCCTTCGACAGAACTTGAACCAGTTCTGTCGAAGGGTCATGAGGACTCGAAACATCAACTCTTTTCTTCTCCGCCGATGCTGCCAGACCTGCTGAGTTTTTCCAGGTAATTCTGTTTTTGTTTTGGATTTCCAGCATCCGCAGTTTTTTGTTTTTATTTCAGTTCAGTTTCTGGTCAATAGTAACCCCCAGGATGTTGATAGTGGGGGATTCAGTGATGGTAATGCGATTGAACGTCAAGGGGCGATGGTTGGATTCTCTCTTGTTGGAGATGATCATTGCCTGACACCTGTGCGGTGCGAATGTTACTTGCTACTTGTCAGCTCAAGCCTGGATATTGTCCAGGTCTTGCTGCATTTGGATATGAGCTGTTTTAGCATCAGAGGAGTCGTCAATGGTGCTGAACATTGTGCAACCATCAGCAAACATCCCCACTTCTGACCTTATGATGGAAGGAAGGTCATTGATGAAGCAGCTGAAGATGGTTGGGCCTAGGACACTATCCTGAGGAACTCTTCCAGTGATGTTGTGGAGCTTAGATGATTGACCTCCAACAACCACAATCATCTTCCTTTGTGCTAGGTATGAATCCAACCAGCGGAAAATTTTCCCCTTGATTCCCAAAGGCTCCAGTTTTGCTAGGGCTCCTTGAGGCCACATCCAGTCAAATGCTGCCTTGATGTTGAGGGCAGTCACTGTCACCTCACCTCTGGAGTTCAGCTCTTTTGTCCATGTTTGAACCAAGGTTGTAGGGAGATCCGGAGCTGAGTGGCCCCTGGTGGGACCCAAACTGGGCGGCATGGAGCAGGTTATTGCTAAGCAAGTGCCGCTTGATAGCACTGCTGATGACCCCTTCCATTACTTTACTGATGAGCAAGAGTAGACTGATGAGGCGGTAATAAGCCAGGTTGGATGAGTCCTGTTTTTTGTGTATGGGGCATACCTGGGTAATTTTCCACATAGCCGGGTAGCTGTACTGGAACAGCTTGGTTAGCGGCGTGGCAAATTCTGGAGCACAAGTCTTTGGTATTATTGTTGGAATATTGTCAGGCCTTTGTACTATACAATGCCGTCAGCCGTTTCTTGATGATATGTGGAGTGCATTGAATTGGCTGAAGACTGGCATTTGTGATGATGCGGACCTCCAGAGTATGCCAAGATGGATTATCCACTCGGCACTTCTGGCTGAAGATTGTAGAAAATGCTGCAGCCTTATCTTTTGCACTGATGTGCTGGGCTCCTCCATCATTGAGGATGGAGATTTTTGTGGAGCCTCTGCCTCCAGTGAGTTGTTTAATTGTCCACCACCATTCACAATTGGACGTGACAGGACTGCAGAGCTTGGATCTGATCTGTTCGTTGTGGTATTGCTAAACTCTATCTATCACTTGTTTATGCTGTTTGGCACACAAGTAGTCCTGTGTTGTAGCTTCACCAGGTTGACAGCTCATTTTTAGGTATGCCTGGTGCTGCTCCTGCCATGCCCTCCTGCACTTTTCATTGAACCAGGGTTGATCCCTTGGCTTGATGGTAATGGTACAGTGGGGGATATACCGGGCCATGAGGTTACAGATTGTGTTTGAGTACAATTCTGCTGCTACTTCTGATGACCCACAGCACCTCATGGATGCCGAGTCTTGAATTGCTAGACCTATTCAAAATCTATCCCATTTAGCACAGTGGTAGTGCCACACAACAGGATGAAGGGTATCCTCAATGTGAATGTTGGACTTCATCTCCACAACGACTCTGCGGTGATCACTCCCACCAATACTGTCATGTGCAGATGCATCTGCGACAGGCAGGTTGGTGAGGATGAAGTCAAGTATGTTTTTCCCTCTTGTTGGTTCCCTCACCACCTGCCGCAGACCCAGTCTAGCAGCTATGTCATTTAGGACTCGGCCTGCTTGTTCAGTTGTGGTGCTGCTGAGCCACTCTTGGTGATGGACATTTGAAGTCCCCAACCAGAGTACATTCTGCGCCCTTTCCACCCCCAGTGCTTCCTACAGCACTGAATCATTAGCTGAGGGAGGGCAGTACATGATAATCAGCAGGAGGTTTCCTTGCCCATGTTTGACCTGATGCCATGAGACTTCATGGGGTACAGGGTCAATCTTGAGGACTCCCAGGTCAACTGCCTCCTGACTGTATACCACTGTGCCGCCACCTCTGCTGGGTGTGTCCTGTCCTGCTGGCAGGACAGACCCAGGGATGGTGATGGTGGTGCCTGGGACATTTTTTGTAAGGTATGCTAACGTAAGGATGAATATGTCAGGCTGTTGCTTGATTAGTCTGTGAGACAGCTCTCCCAACTTTGGTACTAGCCCCCAGATGTTAGTAAGGAGGATGTTGCAAGGTGGACTGGGCTGAGTTTGCCATTGTCATTTCTGGTGCCTAGGTCAATGCCTGGTGCTCTGCCTGGTTTCATTCCTTTTTTGAGGCTTTGGAGTGGTTTGATGCAACTGAGTGGCTTGCTGGGCCATTTCAGATGGCAGTTAAGAGACAACCACATTGCTGTGGGTCTGGAGTCACATGTAGGCTAGATGAGGTAAGGACGGCAGATTTTCTTACTGAATTACTGAACCAGATGGGCTTTTATAATGGTTTCATGGTCATCATTAGGCTTTTAATTCCAGATTGTTATTGAATTAAGATTCCACCTGAATTTGAACTCGGGTCCCAGAGCATTACCCTGGGTCTCTGGATTGCTAGTCCAGCAACAATACCGCTACGCCATCGCCTCCCACATGACCAGGCCCAAGCCCAATTCAATTGTCCACTTAAGGGCCTCAATTGGCAGCAGGGTGGGTACTTACCACCCATGAGCCTTCCCCGCCCAGTCTTAATCTGGGCAGAGACGGGAAGATGGCAGGGTCCCCACCTGCCACCCTCTCACATGTTTAAATGCCCCCTCTGCCACAAAACCTGCCTCGTGAGAGAGCATTAAATTCCACCCTGTGTTAACAACAAAAGCTCTGGTGCAACAGAGCTTTTCTCTTTGCCTGTCATTAGAATTGTGCAATTAATGAAACCTACTGAAGAAGAGTAGGGGTTTCAACTGATGAATTTTATCCATGCAGCTTCTACATAGATCTCACAGCACTGATCTTGCATAGCAAAGTGAAATATCAGCTGCAATGATCACCATGGTAAAGAACTGACGTTTTACACCATGAGGTTTATTATTTAATGAACTGTCAATGATGTTCAATCCATTTGTCAAAGAGATTAATTGTTCAACCATCCACTTATTTTTTTTTCCAAGATCCATTTATTGAGTGACCAATTCTCCCTATAACACGACTGATGATAATTAATGGAGATTGGTTTACTAATAATTTACTTACTAATAAATTACAAGGGCAACAATAAAATATTTTTTTTATCACAAAGCATTTGTATCGGTGTTGATTAATAAATTAAGACTCCCAATGAGTTTTTATTTAAACTGTTTAGTCAAAAAAAAATCACTGGTCAAATCTAGTCTGTAGGTGTTTTTGTATTTTATTTGGATCATGTCTGGTTTGAAAATAGACAGGAAAAAAAATTTCTGGGAGCCTAGTAGCTTGGTGAGCAGATGCTGGAGAGTTCAAACAATTGGCTATGACTCAAACTGTCCAATACTGAGTGTCAAACAACATGTGCAATTTACAGTCTGCTTTTTTTTTAAGCTTGCTCCTTTCTCTCACCTCACAAACAAATCTTGCAGTAAAACTCAATCAAGGAAATAGAGTTTCCTCTCTCATAACAAACACATCTTCTCTCTTCGACAACTTGTGCTTTATGAATTCCAAGTATATGCAAAACTTGAATACTGCTGTAAGGTTTCGAACAAATCTTTCATGTGAAGCAGGAGATAGTACTGAAGACTTGTGCTTCAGAGCTTGCCGTGCCCCTAGCTAAGCTGTTCCAGTACAGCTACAACACTGGCATCTACCTGGCTATGTGGAAAATTGCCCAGGTTATGTCCTGTACACAAAAAACAGGACAAATCCAACCCAGCCAATTACTATCCCATCAGTCTACTCTCAGTCATCAGGAAAGTAATGGAAGGGGTCATCAACAGTGCTATCAAGTGGCACTTGCTTAGCAATAATCTACTCACTGATGCCCAGTTTGGGTTCCACCAGGGCCACTCAGCTCCTGACTTCATTACAACCTTGGTTCAAACATGGACAAATGAGTTGACCTCCCTAGGCGAGGGGACAATAACTGTCCTTGACATCAAGCCAGCTCTGACTGAATGGGGCATCAAGGAGCACTAGCAAAACTGGAGCCAATGGGAATCAAGGGGAAAACTCTCCGCTGGTTAAATTCATACCTAGCACAAAGGAATATGGTTGTGGTTGTTGGAGGTCAGTCATCTCAGCTCTAGGACATCACTGCATGAGTTCCTCAGGGTAGTGTCCTCGGCCCAACTATCTTCAGCTGCTTCAACAATTACCTTCCTTCCATCATAAGGTCAGAAGTGGGGATGTTCGCTGATGATTGCATAATGTTCAGCACCATTCGCGACTCCTCAGATACTGAAGCAGTCCCTGTCCAAATGCAGCAAGACTTGGACAATATCCAGGCTTGGCCTGACAAATGGCAAATAACATTCACACCATACAAGTGCCAGGCAATGACCATCTCCAAAAGAGAGAATCCAACCATCACCCCTTGATGTTCAATGGCATTATCATCACTGAATCCCCCACTTTCAACATCCTGGGGATTACCATTGACCAGAAACTGAACCGGACTAGCCATATAAATACCATGGCTACAAGAGCAGGTCAGAGGCTAGGAATCATACGGCAAGTAGCTCACCTCCTGACTCTCCAAAGCCTGTCCTCCATCTACAAGGCACAAGTCAGGAGTGTGATGGATTACTCCCCACTTGCCTGGATGAGTGCAGCTCCAACAACATCCAGGACAAAGCAGCCACTTGATTGGCACTGCATCCACAAACGTCCACTCCCTCCACCACCGTCGTACAGTAGCAGCAGCGTGTACCATCTACAAAGTGCACTGCAGGAATTCACCAAGGTCACCACCACCTTCAACAGCACCTTCTAAACCCACGACTACTACCATCTAGAAGGACAAGGCAGCAGATAGATGGAACACCACCACATGGAAGTTCCCTTCCATGAAACACATGATCCTGATTTGGAAATATATCACCATTCTTTCATTGTTGCTGGGTCAAAATCCAGGGACTCTCTTCCTAACAGCAACATGGATGTACCTATACTCCATGGACTGCAGCGGTTCAAGAAGGTCACCACCAGCTTCACAAGGGCAACTAGGGATGGGCAATAAATGCTGGCCCAGCCAGCAAAGCTCACATCCCATGAATGAATAAAAAAATCTATAAATCTTTCACACTTAGTCCTCTTTTCTTCCACCGTAATCTTTCTCCGTTTTGTCAATATTTCCATGGCTAGTGTGACTCCTCTCTTATTCCTTTTAAGTTCCAACTGCAGCATTCTACACCCTGTTTCTCTGCCCTAATAAAAAAATCCCTGCTGTAACTCTATCTTTCTGCAAATCTCAAAGCTCCATTACTTTTTAATTCTCTCCTTCCTCCAACAATCTCCAGGCTTTTTAAACCCAAGTTTCTTGTCAAACTATCATTATTGCTGATTTACCTTACCTCCTCCTTGTAGCATCCTGCGCTGAGACTCAGCATTCACGTTAGTTTCTCAATTTGAAAGAAAATAATTAAAGTTTCAGATTGAATCCTGCAGTTGTGCATTACGCAAAGGATTTGCGTTATGGTTTAACAGAAATTGCAAAAGAAACTCATGAATGAAAAACTGTTATTAAAATCCTGCTTGGACTGAAATATTTGTTTTAAGAATGAAATAGGTGAACTGCTGATTTTATGTTATAAAAAGTAAATGTAAATTATTAAATGTTTCTTGTTGAATGCTGTATTGTTATCTGCACCAATGACTTGCTACTTAATTCAGTTGACGTTACAGAATATATTTTCAACTTGAGGGTTGCACTTGTAATCAGCTCTGTTACACCACAGCACTGTTAGCATGTAACAGCCACTGCCATTCCACGGCAAGTGAAACTGAAGGCTTCAAGACAAAGCCTTTGGGTGCTTGAAATTCGCAAGTAACCTTCAGATACTGTACGCTATTGTTCTATAATATTGGTAACTGAATAATTCCATAAATGTACAACGCAGAAACAGGCTATTCGGCCCAAATATTTTGTGCTGTGTTTGAGCTCCAGACGAGTCTCCTCCCAACTCTCTTCATCCAACTCTTCTATTCCTTTTTCCCCTCATGTGCTTATCTAGTTTCCCCTTGAATGCATCTCTGCTATTCACCTCAACTATTCCTTGAGGTAACGAATTCCACTTTCTAACCATTTCCTGGGTAAAGAAGTTTCTTCTGAATTCCTGATGGGATTTATTAGTGACTATGTTATGTTCATGTGCCCTATTTTTGTTCTGCACTATAATCAGAATGATCCTCTCTACATCCTTTTAAACCATTTCCGAATCATAAAGACTTCTCTAATCACATCTGTGCTGTTTCTAAAACTAAAACTCTCCCTACCCGACCAGTGTTTCTTTAAGATTAATTCGTGGGGTGTAGTTGGCACTGGCATTTATTGCCCATCCATAACTGCACTTGAGAATCTGGTGGTGGATCTTCTTTTTGAACCTCTGCAGGTGGTGAAGATACTCCCACAGTGCCGTTACGTGGGGAGTTCCAAGGCTATCGACTCGATGAACATGAAGGAACAGTCAATGTATGCATTATTACAAATAATTCTCTGATAAACTTGCATGTGGGAAACTATCAGTTGTGAAATTTGGCTAAAAGGTTTTCTTTCAAGTTTCCAAGGATTTTTTACTGTATGTTGAAGTGCTTTGCATGCTTTCTTGTTTATGTGTGTTTTTCCCATGGCAATGCAGTCTTTGCAGGCTGGTCCAAGCCTGGGAATGGGAGCTGAACTCTCCACTGGAGGCACCTCCTCCTCTGAGGAAGGGAGGGCTAGAAGAGGGAGGAGGCCAGGAGTGCAATTTCAGCCTCCAGGGGAGCCACCTTTGGGAGATCTGGCGCAGGCTCAAGGGGTTCAGGGCTAAGAGGTTGTCCAAGGTGGAAGGGGCCGCAGAAGGTGCCACTACCCTGCTGCCAGAGTATACAGGCGGCGAAACAACTACCTCAATATATCTGAGGTGCAGTGCTGAAGGAGGCTCCGTCTCTCAAGGGAGACGGTCAACTATATCCGTCAGATGATTGGGCCTGAGATCTCCCCTAACTGTGTGGGTGGACACCCCATGCCAGTGGTTCTAAAGGTCACAGCTGCCCTCAGTTTCTATGCCTCTGGCTCCTTCCAGGGCTCGGTGGGTGATCTATGCAGAGTCTCCCAATCAGCTGTCCACACTTGTGTCAAGCAGGTTACAGACGCTCTGTTCAGGCATGCATTGACCTTCATCCTCTACCATTGGGACCAGGCAAGCTAGACACAGCGAGCCAGAGGCTTCACGGCCATTGCTGGCTTCCCCCTTGTCCAGGGTGCAATAGACTGTACACATGTGGCCATCAAGGTACCAACAGGTGAGCCCAGTGCCTTCATCAACAGGAAGGGCTTCCACTCCATGAACGTGCAGATAGTGTGTGATCACAGAATGCTGATTCTACAAGTCTGTACAAGGCAGTTCCCACGACGCCTATATCCTCAGACACTCCCAGGTGCCGGGGCTCTTCAGTGCTCTTCAGTGCTCTAGCCTGGCTAGATGGATGGCTGTTGAGTGACAAGGGCTACCCCCTCAGAAGGTTGCTCATAACGCCTCTCCACTATCCAAGAACAGAAGCTGAGCATCGGTATGATAGGAGCCACGCCTCCACAAGGGCTGTGGTGGAGAGACCCATCGGCCTTCTCAAAATGCACTTCCAATGCCTGGACCGCTCAGGGGGTGCACTCCAGTACCAACCCCCCCCCACCCCCCACCAGATTCTGTGTTGCTGATAGTGGTTGCATGCTGCACTGTCCACAATCTTGCGCTGGAAAGAGGTAAGCTGTGGACGATGAAGATATAGACGCAGTGGCTGCAGCTGCACAGGATGAGTCCAGCAGTGAGTCTGTGGATGAGCATGCACAGGGAAATGCTGAGGGGGTAGACGCTCACCCGGGCATACTCCAGGGAGGCAGTGACACCCGGGAGGCTTTAGTCCAACGAACCTTCAGCTAGCACTCCATATATGGACCTCCAGGACAAGCCTGGACTGTATGCTCCATATTCAAGACCTAAGTGCAAAATCTGCCTGGTTAGGAACATTAACTAAGGTCCTTGTTAATAAAGCTGAATGTCTCACAAAGAATTCATTATATTACTGGAAACCATCCACCTGCAGAAGAAAAGAGGCAATCTCAGCCACGGTGACATGTCTGAACTTAATATTACAGCCAAAGAAACTTAGTGAAAGAAAATGAAAAAGGTGTTAAAAATCACACCAACTCATAAAGCCCTCAGTGCAGGCCAACACAAAAGCACCAGTGACAAACCCATGGTGTGCCTAAGGTGCCTTATGTTTAGTTTTCCGTGTGCTACGTCTTGGTGCTGCCCCATCACTCAGATTGCTGACTCTGCTGTCCTGTTGACCTTGATGACCTTGGTGGTCGTCCTCTGGCCCATGGAGCCTGTGCTGGCCCCGCCTGGGAGGGAGCTGCCAGTTCCACAGCTGGCATCTCCCCAGTTGTCGCAGCCTCACCAGATGATACGGTCACTGGCAGAGGGGCAGAGGAGCTGCCACCCTCATACGGAGCACCCTGAGAGAAGCTCGCAGAGATGACAGGCAGTTGCTGCACCGACGTGAGCTCCCTTCAACCTCCCTGCTCACCATGGATGGATGGGCACTGAGCTGGGAAACTTGGTGCCCAGATCATCTCCCACACTGGCACTGACCAGCTGAGGTTAATGCCGATGTGAGGGCTTGCTGGTCCGAGCGCATCCCCAGGTCTCCTGGAGGAGCCTCTCCACGAGAGTTGCCACTCTCTCCATGGAGGACGCTCATTGCTTTGGCGATAGTCTGCGTAGACTCCTCCACCATGGACACCAAGCCAAGAATAGCCTCATGCATCTCCCCTAGATGTTCCCGCACACCCGGCCACATTTCCTGCGTTTGCTGCGACGCGGACGACTCCAGAGGCACATCATCAGGCACCGACTGAGCATGTGCCTGGTCCCCAGCAGTCCTCCAACTGCTGGTGTCATGGGCACTCTCTGCCTCTGCCAGTTCCTCCAGCGACCACGAAGTGCCCTCACCATTGTGCCCCGGGACACTAGCCGATGTTCTAATTCCCACTGAGGTGCTAGTATCTGCGCTAGTGCCTGCCTGACAGAGTTGGTGTGATGCTGGTGAGACTTCAGGGCCCTCAGGTGTGAGAGGAGGCCTCTGCTGATCCTCCTCTCAGCCCTGCTCCGATGATGCTGAAAGGAAGAACAAGGACATTGGATCAGTTAAGATGGAGACAATGTCAATGTGCATCCCTGTCCCCAGGATAATTATTTGCTTATCCTTTCCTAAGCAATGGTCAAGCCATGTTGCAAACTTCAATCACTGAACATTCAGCACTGCCATGGCTGTTAGGAGAACAATGGTGATCTCACTGCTGGGCAAACATACCTGCCCAGGGCACCCCAGCCTCACCGACACCGGTGGACCTGGGCACATGGAGCCTCTCCAGATCTAGGGCCTCCTGCTTGAATCGGCTGAGAATCGCTAACTGTGCTGGCCAGCCGCCAGTCCTCACACTCTCAGTGGTATTATGTGCATTCTTCTCCTGAAAAGGAGAGAAGAGTATTGATTAGTGCTACTTGTACTTGGATTCTCCTAATGGACGGCTCACTCCAACCAGAGTGGGACATTGCAGAGCTCCAGTGCCTCCTCACCCCGCTGCTGCCGAACACTCACACAAAGATGCTAGGCCTGTTCCCCACTCACCCCACTCTCCCCTACCCCACCACCCCCATGGTCAAATGCTGCCTACATCACGTTTGACACCACACGGTCTAAGCTTCCATAGCAAGGAGGCGCAAGCACATGGAGCGCAGAGGACAGCAGATCAGCCGGTGCCCTGCCACCTTGAAGCTCCCCTCCCAGCATGTCATCACCCTGACTTTGACATGTTCTGGAGTGCCAGCACTGCGCCTAGGTGCAGCTCCTCCAGGTTGCCCCCGAAACAATAATGTGGGTCTCAGTGTACCACATGCTGCGGGGGCAGAACCCATCTCTTCACCATCCTCTCAGACTGACCTCGGCATGGGCAATATCTGCTGGCCCACACAGCGAAGGACACATGTCATCAATGATTCAATGCAGTCACTACACTCAGACTTGAGTGGGGGGCACGAGGGGGGAAAGCCTATCTGCTGGGTGAAGGGACCAATGCCAACATGGTACACACCCTTCCTGAACGCAACAGGTCATTGAAGCACTTGCGGCACTGGATCCAGGTGCGCTGCACCATGTCGTGGGAGCTCACCACCTCCGCCACCTCCTCCCAGGCACGTTTGGTCATGTGGGGGGGGGGGGTTTCCTCCTCCTGTTCTGGGGTACCAGGACCTCCCGCCGTGCTGCCACCTCCTCGAGGAGGGCAGCAAGGCAATCATCGGAAAAACAAGGGGCACAGTGCCCCCCTGCCCTACCCGCCTGCCTGGACTGATCACCAGCAGCGCTCTGGGGAGCCCTTCCACTGGCCATGATTCACAGCCTTTGAGAGGCTACAGCAGCTTTTTAAAACAGGCACTGGGTCACCATTGAACCCGGTGGTCACTGCAGTCCCGCTACTGCCCACCAACTCCCGTTGTCCTCAGGAGCCACGATTCATGCTGGGTGGGCCTTAATGGGCTCACCTGCATAAAATGGCGGCGCGGACTCAATCAAGGGCGGTGATCGTCTCCACGCCCACTCCCGCACCACACCCCCCGCCAGCCAGAACATTCGGCCCATGAAGATTTGGCATTTCTAAACTTGGCAAAGTGCCAAGTTCTCTGGTAGCATGTATAATTTGCATATATTATAAATAAAATACACACATTGAACCACATTAATTCAATGGAAGAACAGCACATTTCCACTCGATAAAAAATGCTTCTGACAGCGCATTCAGAATAATTTATCAACTCAGCTATACTAGATACAATAATGGTCGCAACCATAATGCCTATTCCTTCAATCAAAGGCATTATCTTCTTATCGTGTCCATGGAGAGTCTATACACGACCCAGCCAGAACCGGACACAGTTTTGCGCCATGCAGCAAGTAGGCATTATCTATAAGCATACCACTCAAACAGGTTTATTTGGACCACAATATTTTTTGTTAAAATAATCATTTGAACAGTAAACTCCAGCATGATGATTAGCCTTTTACCCCCACAATAAAAACATAGTTCTTACTTTTCTTGACTTAATTTTTCTTAGACTTTTTTCATGATAATACGATCCAATTGGAAAAAGTTGGGAGCCACAAATAAGAAGCTAAAGAGTTGCATGTGTCTCCAGAGCCACAGGTTGCAGTCCCCTACACGCTTTCTTTCCTCTTTAAGCCTACTCAGGCTTGTTTCAATTAGGTTCCTGAGAGGAAACCTTTCACCCCATCAGATGGATACACTCCATTCAAGGTGTCATTTCATCACCAAGGGAAGAATTTTTCGTCTCATGGTTGGGCGAACGATGAACCAAACAGGAGTAAAATAGAGCGCGATGACATCGGGTGAGCGTCCCGACACCGTTGCGCACTCGTGCAATCTTTCGCTCAGTGAGAGTGCTAGAGGCGGTGCCCGCCATTAACTAAGTGACCACTTGAGGCCCTAAACAGTCCAATTGACTGAGATCTTTCCTTGCCCGTGTGATTTTCTGCTCATTGCATGGGTAAAACGGGCAGGCGGCCAGCCATCATTTTCTCAAACCTCATCCAAGGACAGGATAAAAAGGGTCAGCAGCATTGCCAGTGTGAGTAGTGAGGAGTTTGGGAGATGGTTTGCTGCTGGTTGCTTATTTGAACTTGACAGCTTCATCTCTGTTCTGTACTTCATTCTTTACATTTCCAGGCTTCGTTTCAGGACCCATTGGCATCTCCAAGGAGCCCCTTCTGTTACCCTGGTAATGGGGATTGTGGTCTCTGCTGGAGGCACTTCCCCTCAGGAGAAGAGAGGGGCAGAAGGGAGAGGAGGCCAGGTGGCGCAGTGCTGTATCCAGGGGAGCGACCTGTGGGAGGAGAGGCGCAGGCGTAGGGCCAGCAGGTAATGCAAGGTGGAAGGGACCACAGAAGACATCACTATTCTGCTGCCAGGGTTTACAGACGGTGATACAGCGACCTCAATATGTCCAAGGTGCAATGCTGGATGAGGCTTCGCCTCTCAAGGGAGACAGTGACCTCCATTTACCAAATGATTGAGCCTGAGATCAGCTCTGACTGTGAGTGGACACCTTATTCTAGTGGCTCTGAATGTCACAGTGGCCCTCAACTTCTATGCCTCTGGCTTTTTCCAGGGCTCATTAAGGGATCTGTGTGGAATCTCCCATTCAACTGTCCACACTTGCAACAAGCTGGTGACAGAATGGGGAGGCGATGGCGTAGTGATATTGTTGCTAGGCTAATAATCCAGATACCCAGGGTAATGCTCTGAGGACCCGTGTCCAATAAAAACCTGGAATTAAAAGTCCAATGATGACCATGAAACCATTGTCAATTGCTGTAAAAACCCATCTGGTTCACTAATGCCCTTTAGGGAAGGAAATCTGGTCTGGCCTACATGTGACTCCAGACCCACAGTAATGTGGTTGGCTCTTAAATGCCTTCTGAACATGGGCAATAAATGCTGGCTTAGCCAGTGACGACCTCTTCCCACGAATGAATTTTAAAAAAAGAACCTCTGTTCAGGTGGGTACTGACTTTTATTCTTTACCGTATGGATGAGGCCAGCCAGGCTGAATGAGCTAGAGGCTTTGCAGCGATTGCTGGGTTTCCCCTGTGTCCAGAGTGTCTTTGACTGCACACGTGGCAGTCAAGACACCAGCAAGTCAGCCGGGTGCCTTCTTCAACAGGAAGGCTTCCACTCCATGAATGTGCAGATAGTGCGTGACCACAGGATGCAGATTCTGGCCAGTCTGTGCAAGGTACCCTGGCAGCTCCCATGATGCGTACATCCTCAGGCATCACCAGGTGCTGAGACTCTTCAGTGCTCCAGCCCAACTTGGTGGATGGCTACTGGGTGTCAAGGGCTATATATTGAAGAGGTGGCTCTTGATGCCTCTCCAGCCACCCAAGAGCAGAGGAAGAGAAGCATTACCATAGGCAGTAGTAGAGAAGGCAATAGGTCTTCTCAAGATGTGCTTCATATGTCTGGGTCATTCAAGGGGAGCACTACAATACTCCCCACAGTGGGTGTCACTGATTGCGGTTGCATGTAGCGTTCTCCACAATCTGGCACTGGTAAGTGGGTGCCCACTGGAGGAAGAGGATCTTGGCAGTGAGGAGAACGCTGAGGGCATGGAGACAGACCTTGGTAACTTCCAGGGAGGCAGGGACGCCTCGATCCAATGCTCCTTCAACTGGATTACCAATGATCAGCTTCAACCACATGCCAGGGCTGCTTTCTTCATCCCGGATGTCTGAAAGGACCCTTTCATTTGAACAGAAAGAACATTCAGTGCCTGTGCAATAAAGTTCAGAGCCACCTACGTCCAGCATTACATACTGGCAGTCCCTGCACCAATAAAATAAAAAGGTGAAGCATACTCACGGCATGACAACAAAAACAAAATTTATCTCATTTTGACAAATCCAAACCATTTATATGAACATCTCTGGTCTTCATTCCCAGACCAGTATAGATAAAGTAAACATAAATGAACGCAAAATGACCCATGACCTGTCCCTCTTGTGCTCATGGTGCCTTGAACTTACGTTTATGAGTGCTACATCTAGGTGCTCCCCCCTCGCTGGCACCGGCATTGGAGACAGCCTGCTGACTGCTGTCTTGTTGGCCTTGATGACTTTGGCAGCCGTCCTCTGGCCAGTGGAGCCTGTGCCGGCCCTGGCTGGGAGGGCGCGGGTCGTGCCAGGGCTGGCATCTCCCCAGTTGCCGCAGCCTCATCAGATGCCCCGGTCACTGACAGAGGTGGGGGGAGGAGCTGCTGCCATCTTCCAGACCGCCCTGAAAGGAGCCCGCAGAGATGACAGGCAGCTTGTGCACCAACGTGAGGTCGCTGTGGACCTCCCTGCTCACCATTGATGGTTGGCCACCTATCTGGGATGCTGGGTGCCTCATCCATCTCCCACACTGGCCTTGAGCCCCTGAGTTCAGTGCTTGTGTGAGGGCTTGCAGGTCCGAGCGTAACTCCAGGAATCCCTGACTCTGTCCCTGGAGCTGCTTCTTCAAGAGAGTCGCCACTCTCTGATCGGAGGAGGCAGTGCGCTCAGCCATGACAGTCAACGCAGTGCTCACACTCTGCAAGGACTCCTCCATCACGGAAACCATGGCATGCAGACCCTCATGGATCTCTGCTAGATCCTCCCGCACATTCAGCTGCCGTCTAATGGACGACTCCAGAGGATCATCATCAGTCTTTGACTGACCATCATCATAGTCCCCAGCAGTCCTCCGACTGCCGACGCCTTGGGCACTCTCTGCCTCTGCCTGCATCTCAAACAGTTGTGAAGTGCCCTCACCAATGTGCACCGAGATACTAGGCGACCCCGAATGCTGGTATCTGCACTGGAGCCTGCTTCAGAGAGCAGGTGTGACGCATGTGCAAATGACGCTCAGTGGTCTTCTGGTGTCAGGGGTGGCCCTTCGGGGTCTGGAGATCAGACGCCTGCTGGTGAATCTAAAAGGGAGGAGAAGGACATGTCATTAGTTAAAGTCATCACACTGTCACTGTGCATACAAGGCACCCTGCTGAGACAATGGAGATCTGCCTCATGCTGCCCCCGTCTTCCAGTGACCAATGGAGGCTCCAGGTTTGAGGCTCACATCAATGAAAAGACTACACTAGAATGGTTGCACAAGCCGAAATTCTCACCTCTGTGCATTGCATTCTTACCTTGGTCTAGCACTCCCATCTCTCCACACTTGGTTGCGTGTCTGCTCTCAAGTTCCAGGGCATCTTGTTCATACCTTGAAAGGAATAGGAGGCTGGCGGAGCCTCCGCCGGTCTGTGATCTTTCTATATTGTTGTGGGCCGTCTTCCCCTGAAACAACAGTTCATTCTCTACCTGCAGCACCATTGCAGCCTGGCCAAACCCAGCTGAGGAGCACCTGGCAGGGCACTTCCGAGCCGTGACGCTCGAGCCGCATGACACTCAGTCCAAGCAGCCAGGGCTTACCCCCTTGACCATCTCCGGCATCATTGACAGTTGGCATTCAGATTCTAGCACCCCTGAGGTCCACGGGCTGATGCCCAGACTTTAACACATCTGCACACTCACCCGTGCCAACATGGTACTCACCCTTCCTGAGCGCAGCGGGCCATTGAAGCACTTCCGGCTCAGCACCCAGCAGCACGTCATGGCTGCTGACCAGCACTGCCACCTCATCCCATGCCCTCTTGGTGAGGTGCAGAGTCCTTCTCCTCTCATCCCTAGGGACAAGGGTCTCCCTCCTGGCAGCCACCTCCTCCAGGAAGAAAGCAAGGTACTCATCAGTGCCTACCCGACCTGCCCTCCCGCCTGCCATGTCCAGCTTCACTCAGGTCCATGGTGCCAGCTCAGGAAACGTCCTTAGTGACAGACCCGCCGATCGTGCCTGCCCAGCGACCTAAAAATTCTGCCCACGGGTTAGAATTCTCAGGCCCCACCTGTTGTAATATTGCCTTTAAGGGTTAGCAGCATGCCTTTGTAGTATAATCGTGTTCAGCAGAGCAAAGTTTAAGGCGGGACTGGAGAATAGTACCACCAACGGTATGATGTAGAGAGTCAGATGATAATAGATTGTGTGGGTAGCGTCTGGAGGGAGCCAGCATGGAGACAGCACCTATGCATTGCAGTACCTTGCAGCTGTATATAGCTATGTGTTACCAATAAATGGTTTATGTTCAACCATCCAAGCCTCCAGATCTCTTCGTGAGACACCAAACGAACTTTTACAACATCACCAGGGATGGAAACTGAGGTGGATGGGGCCTGAAAATGTCAGCACCAGCCAGCATTCTAGTTTCACAACACTGTTCCCCCTTTAGTCATTTCAGCAGACGTGAGGCTGGCTACTCACCCCCACACAATAGGTAGTCAATTGGGCTCATTAAGACCCTGGCTAAGCCCAATTAAAGTCCAGCTGCAGCTTTCCGCACTGTGGAGACCAGTTTTGGTCCCTGGACACAGGCACCCAGCAGCAGGCCGGGGGCCAGCACCTCAGGCAAGTCCAAAGATCATACATGCAGGTGTGGGTGTGAGAATAGCCAGATGTCATCCTGTGGAGGGGCTCCTCCTGCAACAGTGCTGGCCTGGCTGCAAGAACCACTCATAATCAAAATTTAAAAAGCATTGATAAGAAGGGCACCTCCATAAGTGCCCTCACTGTCATTTAGTTGCCATCAGAGCCTGCTGCTGCTATCAAACTGGAAGGCTTCTGGTTGGCACTCCAGTTCTGAGAACCCACTCAATGCCCATAGTTGGACAGGGAACCTGCCTCCATTAAGGGGGTGCATCTGAAAATCCCAGAGAGTGCATAGTTGCCCCTAGGGGTGAATTCAGGACCCAGAAACAATCCCGACTACTGATTCCCATCCCCGCAGGGATTACTCAGCCCATAGAATCTTTCAGCACCAAAGGAGGCCATTCAGCCTGTCATTCCAGTGCCAGCATTTTGAAAGACACGGCCACTTAAGTCCCACACTCCAGCTTTCTCTCCACAACCCAGCAATTTAGTTCTCTTCAAATACATTTCCAGGGAATTTAATTCCACCTCACTCTGTTAAGTCAAGCCCTGATCCTGGAATTCCTGGAGTAAGGCTGCATTCACAATCTTATTGTGGTGCTGGTGTGAACCAAAACTGCTTCACTTCAATGACACAACTGTGGTGCAATTAACTCTCAACCATTGAGTGAATCGACCAATGAAAGAATACACCTTTAAAAGTACTAGACTGAAAGTAAATACAAAAAAAACAAAAAAATCGTCAACATTTAGCCAAAACCACTAAACAACATTTTCATTCTTGGTTCCTTTTTGAAAGGAAGCTAAATTGGCACCAAAACAGGAACAGAAGAAACTTCTTACTGTTTCTGGTATCTCAAGTTTGCGTGAGTAAGTGAGTGAACATCGCAGAGAATTCCATTGCTTCTCAGCTTTGATTTATCTGGATCAAGAGGTGTTCACGAAATGTCATTAATCATCGGTGTAAATCTCTTACGCTGCCCATCATCTCTAGGAATTAATAAAGGAACATAACTTTCTAAATTAAGTAAATGTTAATTCATTATTTTTTCAATTGCTGTACGTGCTGTGTATTTGCAGTCAGGGTAATGTGTTGAAGAAAAGGCTTGCACTAACAGAGTGCCTTTTATGACCTCAGGGCTCCAGACAGTGAATTACAACCAATGAAATGCCTTTGAAGTGTTGCAGGAAATATGGCAGCCAAATTGCGCACAGCAAGGTCCCACAAAAAAGCTGTGTGTTAATCATGAGATAATCTGTTTTTGTGATATTGGTGAGGATTAAACACTGACCAGGACAGTGGGGAGAACCCCTCTGCCCATCCTCAAAATAGTGCTGCAGGTTATTTTACGCCCACCTATGAAAGCAGATGGTTCAGTTTAACCTCTCAGCTGAAAGATGTGTTTAGTACGTTTTTTGGTTCGGAGGATGAGCTAATTAATTAAAGAACGTAATCCAAGTTATGCATTTGGTTATTTGATGGTCATTACCCTTTTAAGCAAAAAGCACATCACCTTGAGCCTGCCGAAATGCCTCCTGTGAACAAGCTCCAGCATTAATCCTGTCTACGTTAAATGTTAGAAGTTGTCGCTTGAGCGTGTAGTCATCTTAATTGATGAAAATGAGAATCCCATTGATCCAGTTCTGTGGGTGGATGCACTGTTTGCTGTGATAAAGAGCCAAACAGCACAAGAAAGTCAAAGGAACATGGGAATTGCTATACAAAATGATTTCTATCATTCTGGCAGTCTTGACTCATTGGCAGGACTTTTGCCTCGGAGTCAAAAGATTGTGGGTTCAACTCCAATACAGAGATTTGAGCTCATAATCTAGGCTGACACTCCCAGTGCCTGTACTGAGGGAATACTGCACTGTCAGGGGTGTCATCTTTAAACCAAGGCCCCCTCTGCCATTTCCAGTGAATGTGTAAAAGATCCTAAGGCATTATTAGAAGAAGGTTAGGGGAGTTCTGCAACATTAACGTTTCCCCAACCTCACTAAAAATGCATGTTCTGTCCATGATCGCACTGCTTTTTGTGAGAGTTTGTAGTGTGGAAATTGGCTGCACTATTTCTTAATTTGAGCAGTGACTACACCTCCACTGGCTATATAGGGCACTTTGGGATGTCTTGTGGCAGTGCAAGGCACTATATCAATGCCTGAAATGACACGAGGTAAACCTAGTGGTGACAGCTTTCAGAAGTCATCTTTCCCTCCCAACTATGTTACACTCACCACATGTCATGTCTCATAACAAGTCCTCAGTTTCAATCAAATTTGTGCTGAGCTACTGGACTCAGTTTGGGCAGTGCAATTTGATTCAGTGTAATGGGCTTAAGGAGAGAGAAAAACAGTCAGCTTTTCTCTGTCTGATCTTTATCCATTGGATGTAGGATCAGAATCCCCTCCAACTGGACTTTTGTTTAATATAAAAACCCCCAAAAAAACTTTGCTTCATGGACATAAACACTGCAAAATAAACAGGCCAAACCTCAACACACAGAGGCAGGCTGTACTGCCTGGGGTTAATTTACAAAGCATGTCAATATTGAAACCAAGTCGATACTATGTAAAGACACTGGGACTTTAACATCTCAAAAACACAAAGCAGGTACCATCAGACAATTCAATTAAAGAAACTGGGAGACCATCCTAGCAGAGGGGCCCAGACAACAGCCATCACGCAAACAAATATTGACAACAGCTAAGGAGAAATGGACTTTATCGCATGCACACCAACTTGGAAGCCAGAGACATGGATGGTGTCCATTGTTTCATTGTAAACAACATCGCGATGAATGCGTTTGTCTGGACCAAAGTTGGAACCAGACTAAAGAGATTAAAAAGATGCTAAGCACCAACCATCCAATAGAATGTCTCCAGGAAATATGCTTTGATATTGTTGATAAAGTTTGTAATAAAAAGGCCAAGGCTGTGGGGCCTGGCATGGCAGTCACCAAGGAGGATCAGGAATGGTCAACCTGATTCACGGACCTACAGCTTGCACCCGAACGACCAACTGTGTTGGGAGTTGTAAGAATCAGCCAGATCCGGGGATTTTGGGGCAGAGGTTTAAGGATAGTTTTAAGGGTAGCAACTAAACCATGAGGGGGTTGGAGTTGGACCAAGTAAGCCTTGGGGCAAAATCATGGGGTTTTGCCTGTGGGTTTTTCTTTTCAGTGCAGGCTTTTATTAATAAGTCGTGATTTTGAATGTTGTGCAGTGTCGTTACACTAGTTTAGAGCTCTTGTATTAGGGCATCGGGGGTGTTTTGCGAATGAACAAGTTTGTGGTTGAGCATAAAACCCTCTGTCTGTGTAAGTTTGCCCTTTTATAAAATCTTAAAGTCAAGAACTAACAGTAAGGGTGAACTGGCTCATGAAGAACCCCTTACAGGAACAGGCCTAAACCTGCCTTGATATAGGGTAAGGGCAGTATCAGGCTTGGGAGTGAGTCCATCTATAGTTGGGTAGCCTGTCAATACTTACTAATTAAGCTTGTACATTGGAAAGCGACTCACATCCTATTTCAGCATGTGTAACCAACCGACTGTGGCTCAGTTGCGAACACTCTTGCCTCTGAGTCACAAGGTTCTGGATTCAACTGCTGCTCCTTCAGCACAAAATTTAAGGCTGACAATCCAGTGCAGTACTGAGGGAGTGCTGCATTGCCGGAGGTGCTGTCTTTCAGGTGCGTTGTTAAGCTGAGACCGCCATCTACCTGCTGTATGTAGATGTAAAGATCATGTGACATGATTGTGAAAGGAGGTGTCCTGGTCAATATTTATCCCTCAGTCAATACCATAAAAAGAATCTGATCATTATTGCATTGCTGTTTTTGGGAGTTTGCTGCCACATTCCTTACATGACAACGGTGACTCTCATCACATTTTAGAAGTATTCCGTTGGCTATATGATGCTTTGAGGTGTCTGGTGGCCATGAAAAGCACTATATAAGTGCAAATCTTTCCTTCTTTAACAGCTTCAGGAGAAGAACAAATTTGCACTCAGAGTTGATTACAAGCCAATTTTGGCTACATTAAAACAGAGAAAAAAAACATAATGGCAAAGAGGGTTGGTTGGTTCATAACTGGGATTTGAACCAATTTGTTCAAATTGTGTTTTCTGTGGCTGTTACATTTTTCAGTCTTTCTACACTTCAGATTCCTCTTTGGCATAAATCCTCCGTCAGCATTTGGCACAGGAACCGGTTAAAGTTTGCTGGAGACAATTTCAGGCAAGTAAAATACCCTGTGGATTTCTGATCAAAGAATCACTCTTATTTAAAGCAGCAAGATGGATAAATTAATTTAAAATGTGTTCTTTAGTGCATGCTGCCAGATAAAAATTATTTGAAAATGCAAAACAAAAAAATTGGAAATAGCTCACGTTCCTTTCATTTTCTTATTTTACAAACTCTGGCTGTCTTCCTTCTGACTAAAGCATGAAAGACCATGTGAAATCCAATAAAAACCCTGGGGTTAGCTTCATTTATTTGCTACTAGCGATGGCTTTGGCTCACCAACACCTTGATGTTATCAGGTGAGAAGATGGGGACCCAAGACTGAGGTAGCGTAATTACAGAGCAAGAAAGTTACAGCATGAAGGATTGATGCTCTAAGCCTAAAGTCTGGAAGGCGACGAAAAGAGTTTTAGTTGGGAAAAGACTTCAGTCTTGTAGCATTTAGTGAATGAGTGAACCTCATTTTCCTTCTGGGGAACTTGCTCTCTTTTTAAAATATTTAACACAGCTGGAATTTCCAACCCACTCGCTGCATTTTTGGCCAGCTTTTTGCATTGTTAGCAGTTGCCCATCATGGCGCTTGCTGCTTGTGCACTCCCTGTCCTTGCGGGCTGCTGATATTCACACAAGAATGTTGACCCTTTATGTTGTAAGCGTTGCAACCACTGGTTGATGAGTGTGAAATTGAATGTCCTGTGTTTAAAACAGCTGAATAAATATATAATTAGTGGCTTTGGATGAATCCAAAAATACTAAATATGACAAATTTTCTTAACTAGTATCGACACCTGATTACATAACTCTCCCTCGAGCCTGTACTAAAATCACCACTCTGCAATCAGTCTATAACTATATTCTAATTAAAATGAGACTCTTGGGAGAGACATACAGTGTGCCAGATGCTAGGGGTAAATTTGGAACAAAAGATAAAAATCCAGATGGCCTTGAATGGGGAAACCTAAATTGGGTTCAATTTAAAATAGAAACAGAGGCCAGGATTTTCTGGCCCCATCATGGTGGGACCCACCATGGGAGATTCGGCAGCCCAGCCAAGACCATTGTCCTTTGGCGGGACCGGGCGTTCCTGGCAGTGGGTGGGGCTGGAAAATCCAGCCCAGAAAATGCTGGAAACACTCAGCAGGCCAGGCAGCATCTGTGGAGATATGTTATCAGGAAAGATTAAACAGGCTGGGGCTCTTCTCCCTTGAAAAAAAAACTGAGAGATGACCTGATAAAGCTCTTTAAAATTACGATGAGAAAAAATTCTGTTTGCGGATAGTCCATAACTATAGGTCATAAATATAAGACAGTCACTAATAAATGCAACAGGAATGTAGGATAAATGCCTTTAAACAGAGAGTGGTTGGAGTTTGGAACATGCTACCACACAGCATAGTTGAGGAGAATGGCGTAGATACATTTAAAGGGAGGCTGGATGAGGGAGAAAGGAATGGGAGGTTAACATGGTAGGTTTAGATGAAGGAGGGTGGGAGAGAGCTTGTGTAGAGCATGAACACAAGTAGAGGCTAGGAGGACCGAATGTGCTGTAAATGCAACTTAGGGCAGAATCTTCCCGTTGGCGTGCGGGGACGGGTCCTGTACGGCTGCGCATAAAATGACGCGTGGTGATGTTGGGCGAGTGCCTGTTTAATCTTCCCTGATAACATATCTCCACAGATGCTGTTTAATCTTCCCTGATAACATATCTCCACAGATGCTGCCTGACCTGCTGAGTGTTTCCAGCATTTTCTGGGCTGGATTTTCCGGCCCCACCCCTTTGCCAGGAACGCCCGGTCCTGCCAAAGGACAATGGTCTTGGCTGGGCTGCCGAATCTCCCATGGCTGGGTCCCACCATGATGTCCGATGTGCTCCCGCCATTAATTAACGGGCCACTTAAGGGCCCTTGAGTGTTCAATCGACGCTGACTTTTCGGCGCCCGTGCAATCTTCGGTTCGGCACACGGGCACAACGGACAGGCGGGTAGGACACATTTGTATTAACCTCATCCACAGGTGGGATAAGAGGGCTCACTGGGGTCATGAATGTGCACAGTCAAGTATTTATTTTTGTAAGATTTTCAAACTTGCCTGTGTGATCTGCAGCACTTCAAAACGCATATCAGCTGCTTTTTTTCTGAAATCTTAACCTTCAGGTCAGCACTCTGCAGTGAAGAATCTTTTCTGGGCCTGCAGGTTTCAGGAAGCCTTCCCTTAGCCTGGGAATGGGAGCTGAACTGTCCACTGGAGGCAGCTCCTCTGAGGAGGAAGGTACGGATAGAAGGGGGAGGAGACTAGGAGTGCACATTCAGTCTCCATGAGAGCCATCTTTGGGAGGACAGGCGCAGGCACAAAGGGTGCAGGGCCAACAGGAAGTCCAAGGCGGAAGGGGCCACAGAACACGCCACTATCCTGCTGCCAGGGTATACAGGCGGTGAAGCAGCTACTTCAATATGTCTGAGGTGCAGTGCAGAAGGAAGTTCTGTCTCTCAAGGGAGACAGTCACCTAAATGTGTCAGATGATTGGGCCTGAGATCTCTGCGAACTGTGTGGGTGGACACCCCACAAGATCACAGCTGCTTTCAACTTCTATGCCTCTGGCTCCTTCCAGTGCTTGGTGGGTGAGCTTTGTGGTGTCTCCCAATCAGCTGTACACACTTGTGTCAAGCAGGTTACAGACACTCTGTTCAGGCGTGCATTAACCTTCATCCTCTACCATTGGGATTAGGCAAGCCAGTCACAGTGATGCAGAGGCTTTGCAGCGATTGCTGGCTTCCCCCGTGTCCAGGGTGCAATAAACTGCACACGTGTGACCATCAAGGCGCCAGCAGGTGAGCCTGGTGCCTTGGTCAACAGGAAGGGCTTCCACTCAATGAACGTACAGATTGTGTGTGATCACAAGATGCTGATCTTACAAGTCTGTGCAAGGTACCTAGGCAGCTCCCACATGCCTACAGCCCCAGACGTTCCCTGGTGCCAGGGCTCTTCAGTGATCCAGCCCAGCCTACATCACATTAGGCACCTTCCCTATTTTCCATAGCGAGGAGGCGCAAGCACGTGGAACGTAGAGCACAGCAGATGGTTCGTTGCCATGCCAATTGAAGCTCCCCTCCCACCATCTCAACATCCTGACTAGAACATTTCCTGGAGTTCTAACACAGCGCCTAGGTGCAGCTCCTCCAGGTTGCCCCCACACCAGTCATGCCAGACTCAGTATAATACATGCTACGGGGGCAAAACACATCTCCTCATCACCCTCTCAGGCTGCACTCAGCATGGACAGTATCTGCTTGCCCACCCAGCAATGGACAAATGTCATCAATTATTCAGTGCAGTCATGACACTCGGACTTGGGGGAGGGGTGGTGGGGGCAGCAGGGGTGTAAGCTGACCTGCTGGGTTAAATGCCCAATGCCAACATGGTACTCACGCTGCCAGAGCGCAACAAGTCATTGAAGCACTTGTGACACTGGTGGATCCAGGTGCGCTGCACCACATCACTGGAGCTCACCACCTCCTCCACCTCCTCTCAGGCACATTTCATCATGTGGGGGGGCCTCCTCCTGCCATCTTGGGGAACCAGCACCTCCCACCATGCTGCCACCTCTTTGAGGAGGGCAGCAAGTCAGTCATCTGAAAAACGAGGGGCACCCTGGCCCCCTGCCCTACCCTCTGGCCTGGCCTGTCCTGCTGCCCTACCATCCAGCCTGGCCTGCTCTGCTGGCCTGCCCACTGGACTGGCCTGCTCATCAGAAGCCCTCTGCTGTGGCCTTGCATTTGCCATTGTGAGCAGCCTAGAAAAAGCTGCCAGCCCTTCACTTAAACAGGCTGCTGGGTCGCCTTTGGACTCAACGGTCTGTGTATGCCTGCCACCGCCCGCACACTCCCGCTAGCCTCAGGAGTTGAGAAATACACTGGGCGGGCCTTAACTGGCCCACCCGTATAAAATGGCAGGGTGGACCTGATTGCAAGCAGCGATCGGGTCCGTGCCCCCTCGTGCCCGCTTCCACTCCGCACCCCCACCAACCGGAAAATTCAGGCCTTAATTTTTATGTAGTTATTCAGGTTTGACTGGAGAGTGGATTTTTTTTTGCATTGAAAGGGAAATCTGCATTCCCTGTTCTTCCAACGCAAACCTGGAAGCCCTGCAACTATGCAACATGGTTTGCTCTTGTGTTGAATAATTCATGCCTGGAATGGTGAGAACTTTTGGTTTGGCTGTTGTTCTTTAGAACTACACCAAATGTGATCATAAGGAACTTCTACCATTGTACCTGGGGCAGAGGCCTGTGATAAAACTTAATCAACATGTTGCTCATTCATAATTCACAAAATCGCAGTGCCTCACATTTTTGGTGTTAGTTATTCAAATTCCCACAATGAATTAATAAATAATTGATTTCGACTTCAACAAAGGCATTTCTTTCAATTATCTATTAGAAGATTAATAATTGATTTCCAGGAAATAAATAAATTCTGGAAGCTTGCCACTCATTCGAGATCCCTGAAATAAATAGATGAGCAATCTTGATGCTATATTGAGGTGTACAGTTGTCTAAGAATAAAATGGGAGCCTTGGTATAATGGAACACAATTAAGCTAATGATTAGTACCAGTGATTGATGGTGGCAGGTTGACCAAGGCTTGAAGATAATCTCAACACAATTCCACCACCACAAGAGTCAGGAGAGGCAACGTGCTATGAACACATCGTTTAAGACTCCCACCCTCCATCCTAGGAGATCATCCATGACCAACTGGGATCTTTTTTGCCCAGTATTGAAAATAAATAGAAGAAGGGGCACATTATTAATTTTTGACCTAGGTATTCAGGGGCAAAATCAGGAAGCCCTTATTTTCACAAAGGGCAGTGGAAAACTGAAATGCCAGCCCTCAAAAAGACTCCATAGAATGTTTCTATGTTTCTATGATGCTAGGGGTCAATTGAAACTTTCAAGATTGAGATCGATTTTTTTTTTAAACCAAGCCTCATTATACATTCATGTTTGAGAGCCCATACATCCATTAGTGTATTGAATCACCTCAGCACCAGGGGAAACATTGCTTGATTGACAGTTCTGGCTTTCTGATTCTTCTGTCAATTGCACAATATTTAATTGCACAAGATAAAGATGCTTTAAGTGCTTGCAGTTTCAACTACTGACACTTTAAAAGGGTCTGGATGATCGGCACTTTTATTGACCTGTAGTAAAAAGGAGTCTTTTTTCAAAGAAAGTGGAAAGTTATCAATGAATGATTATTTTTTAAAAGCCTTTATTTTATATATTGTATTGTCACAATAAGGTTTATTGGTTCTATACAGTGTATAATGGGTGAATGGGCATGTAAGTGCCATAGCTTGGCATAAGGGCATGAGGGGGCATGGGGGTAAATGGGGTCACACCTTGATATGGAGGCATGAGAGGCCATAGGGGGTTGGTGGGGAACATGAGGTGGCATGGATGGGGCACGTAGAGTTTGTGGGGGTGAGAAGATGCGAGGGGTGAGGATTAGGGGGGGTTTCATTATAATTGGGTCGAATTCCCACAGCACCAAGGTATTCTTTTAAACAGCCAACCTCGATGGCAGGCAGCCCCTATGGCTGCCTCCAAACTCTCTCCCACGTCAGACTGAAGCTCACACCCGCTTCCCCTTTAGAATGCACATCCCATCTTTCCTTGCACTTTCTCCTCAGGTGGATGGGCCAAGCCGAGAATTTTCCCCACTCCCGCTATCTGCCTCGAGGATGAAAATCCAGCTGATATTCCAATACTAGCTTTTACAGCAAATTTATCAAAACTTCCAAAAAAACTAGAAAATTGTATTTCAATTTGGAGTGAAGAGCATCTCCCCATGATTGAAACTTGTATTTTTTATGGTTGTTTAGCTATAAAGAGCATGGCCCTCATGGTGGCTTACTTGCGCTGGAGAGAAAGAGGGAATAAAGCTTATATTTAAATAGGGCCTTTCACAATCTCAGGACATCTCAAAGCACTTTATAACCAGTTACTTATGAAGCCTAGTTACTGTGCCATTGATGCTGATTAAGAACTAATTATTGGCCAGGACAATGAGGAAAACTCCCCTACTCTTCTTCCAAAATAATTCCATGAGATCTTTAACCTCCATCCAAGAGGGCAGACAGAGTCTTGATTTAACAGCTCACCTGAAAGATGGTACCGCCAAATTTCCCTCGTGTGGTGGGAAATTAACCTGGATTATGGGCAACATTTTTAGCTTGGCGGGCACGCGCCCGACCCACTCGAGCATAAAATGACGCTCATTGGCATCAGGCGAGCATCAGTAGCACAGCATTTCAGTCCGATGCTGCCAGACCTGCTGAGTTTTTCCAGGTAATTCTGTTTTTGTTTTTTATTTCAGTCGGCAGGCATGCGCCTTAGTCGGCAGTGCACCCGCTGACAATTAAAACGCTTTTTAAGGCCAGTAAATTATCAATTAAGTTAAATTTTTCGCTGCCTGTCCAACCTTACGGTTGGCGGGCAAGCGAAAAGGCCAAGCAGCCTTTGCACTTTTTAGGAAACCTCATCCATGGGTGGGATAAGGCTTCCTAAAGCAAATAAAAATAAAAGAAACATTTTAAAACTTTGTTAATACAATGTCCTTACTCATGTGACAGAGTCACATGAGGGGACATGTTTCATAACATAACATTTTTAATTTCTTTATTACATTTTTTCTAAACTCTTCATCTCCCTGAGGCAGCTCCGTGAAATCCGTGCTTGCCCCATTTGCATTCCCCCTCCCCCACCTGCATAGGCAGCACTGAGCGCTGTTGCTCGTGTTTCACGCTGGGCAGGCCTTAATTGGCCCGCAAGTGTGAAATCACCTTCCGGCTTCGATCACGGGAGGCGGTCGGCTTCCTGACCACTCCCGCCAAGCCTGCCCAACAAAGGTTCAAGACCCTGGAATGGGAGTTGAACCCACGACCTACTGACTCAGAGGTGAGAGTGTTACCACTACTGAGTCACAATTGACACTATTATATTGCTGCACATTGCTACAGGCACATGTAAACTTCTATTTTGCTCCAAGTGACCATTGTCCTTTGCAAAGGCTTGGACAGTGAGTGTTGGTAGTCTATTTTAACATGGGGGCCTTTATGGCTAAGCCAGACCCTATCCCCACTGGGCCTCTATTTTCATTAGACAAATCAAACCGGATACTTCCCTCACCTATATTCTTCAGCTACACACTACTGAACCATTACAAGCATGTTCCAGATGTGCTGGAACAGTGGGGTCAAACTTACATCAAATATTGAACTTTTTGAATTAGTTGGAAATCATGTTAAACCCAAGAGAAAGTTTTCCCTCTCTTTTCTGGTGAAGAAATAGAAGTTATTTGGATCGAAGCTGAAGAAACAGCCAAGAGATGCTATTAACAGTAATTGTGAAAATAATTGTATTTATGACAACGTCAGTACCCAGGGATAGACACACTGATAATGGCATAGTGGATTCTGAAAATCAATTCACGTTGCTAATCATGTTTCCTTGTCTGCAGACTAACAGCTATGCACCATGAAGCTGTCACCCTCAGGCACATTTAAAGGAGAAAGAGAGAGAGAAGGAGAGAGAAGGGGAGGGGGAAGAAACATAAAGTGAAATAGGATTCCAGGAGGCTAAAGGAAGGGTCATGAGGACTCGAAACGTCAACTGTGCTCTCCTCCGCCGATGCTGCCAGACCTGCTGAGTTTTTCCAGGTATTTCTGTTTCTGTTTTTGTTTTGTGTAGTTGAGAAGTTCAGCTTTCCAGCAGCTACATTGGGCTCCATATGTTGAAAGTTCTGTAAAGGTGAGAACCTGAAATATCCTTTTTGGGGGCAAATGACAGACACACAATGACAACCTCAGAATTTACCCTTTAAGGGTGAAATCGCCCCTATTTGCATGAAGTGCAGTAGCGGTTGGGTAAAACGACATTTTATCCGCTGGCCGCAATGGTGGCTTCTCACGCCGTATCGTCCCAAACCCACCTCTTTTATTGTGCGTTCCCGGGAAACACGCCGTTTCGATGGCGGGTGGGCTCACATTTGCCCACCACGCCAACACTTCGTTGCTTCATCATGCCGGGCACCATATTTAAAGTCCGGCCATGCACACACATCTCAGTGCTTCCAGCCCACCAACGCTGCATGGAAGACAGGCTGGCCCCGAAAGGCAAAAAGACTGCAGCTCCCAGGTTTAGTGACGCATCCCTCAAGCCCCTTTTGGACACTGTGGAGGCACCGCAATGTCCTCTACCCCTGCTCTGGCCGCAGGAGGGGCAACGGCATCATGGGAAGCAGTGGCAGTGGCAGTCAGCGCCAATGCCCTACAAAAGCGGACAGCCACCCAGTGCCACTACAGGGTGAATGGTCTTATCTGTTCCACCAGGGTAACTCACTCTTCTCATCACTCTCAACTCACACACTCACAAACTCCATCACACAACCACAGGGATCTCACACATCATGGAGCAACAGCACTAACTCTCATTACCATCCTCACATCTCCATCAGGCTCATACCCTCTTGAGCTCACGTCCTCACCCTGTCCATGGCTCCGCTCACCATACAAACATTCCACACAGTGTCATGTGTCCTGCTCACACTCTCTCCATCTGTTCTTATGCAGGAGAAGCTGGCTCACAATAAGAGGAAGAGGTCCCAGATCAGGGGTGGAGTGGCCCACATTAGGCCCCTCACTCACTTTGAGGAGTGTGCCATCATGTTGACTGGTGAGGATGTGCACTGTAAATGTGGTGACGGTGAGGTCAGCAGCGAACACCCTCGTGAGGACTCTGTACAAAATCATCCCTCTCTCAACGCAACTGTGAGTGCTCCCTCTCTCCTGCTTTTGACTCTGCTGCCATGCACTAATTATCTTTACTTTGGCTCATAAGGAGCTCTGCCAAGCGACCAACACTGTCAGCCAGCCAATCCCTCAGCTCCATCCGCATCCTCACCTCCAGCCAAGAGGACACCTCCTCCATTGAAGAGCTGGAAATAAGCAGCCTGGAAGACCCATCACAGCGCTTACCCACACCCTGCACCAGCACAGAGACACACACCTCAGTGGGACCTACATCTAGAACAGGCTCGGTTTCACAATCTGGTGGTCACTGCACAGACAGATGTCCGCAGCAGGAGGAGGCAGGTTCGTGCGAGCTCCCTGGCAGTCAGAGGGTTGCTGGGAAAGAGGCATATGTGAGGTCCGAGTCAGATGATGAGCCTCTGGATTTCACCTTCCAACTCATCCTGGAGAGTTAACAGAAAGTTTGGGAATATCATGCAGAGCTGTTGGAAACCCTCCATGATCTACCAGCCACAACACTTATCCTTCGGGGATGTCCAGGTGAACGTGCACGATCCCCTCCTTCACAAAAAACCCACCTCCATCCACACTCATCTCCCAACCTCCTCCTTCCCACCCCCAGGGTCCATGTCTGCCTCATAGTCCCCACCAACCACCCTTGCCATTCTCTTACCGCTACTGTCGAACCCTCAATCTCCCACCTTACCACCTCACTCTGCCCTTGGTCATTCTCACCATTCCCTCACATCACGTCCATGCCCGGTTCACTCCCCAAGAGCCGTCATGGACCAATCAGACCACACCCTTGCTCGTTCACCTGGACATTCCACCCAAACCCACGCCGAACACCTACCCCCTCCCGAACCCAACCCCTTACCCCCCCCCCCGGAACCCCTTCCCTCTCTGGATTCCTTCCCACCTGGAACCCCTTCCCCCCTCTGGACCCCATCCCCCCCACTTAGTCCTCCCCCCCACCCCCGGACTTCCACCACCCCCACCCCGCTTAATCCCTCCCACTTCCTGATTCCCTCAGACACTCTTACTTCTTCCCTTAGTCCTCCCCTCTCCCTCCTGACGCCTTACTCCAGCCTTAGCTCTACCTCCAGCCTCATTTCTTCCTCCAGCTTTACTCCTTCCCCCTTCCCAACTCCTTCCACCACCCTTACTTCTTCCTCCACCTTTATCCCTCCCCCCTCCGCACTCCTTCCTTCCCCTCTCTGCACGCCATCCTCCCCCTGGACTCCCTCCCCTTTTCACACTCCATCCCCCTCTCTGCACTCCTTCCTGTGCACTTTCTACCCCCCCCATACACCTACCTCCTCAATTGCCACCTTCTCCCTTGTTACCCTCTCCTCCCCTGTACTCTCTCCTCCCACTCCCAACATCCTCATTCCCCCTTCATTCCCCCCCTAACATCTCATCCTCCCCCGGTCTATCCTAGGCCTTCCTCTCCCACCCCTCAACCATCGTCCGTTGTGAGCATCAACAGTGACTTTCCAACTTCCGTGAGCTGCTTCTCAGCAGAGCCATGTCCATGAGAATCCGCCCAACATGCCATGGATGTTCCTCCATGATTCCATTGCTGCCGGGCTCCAGTATCTTCTGCTCCTTGGATGATCATGATGTGAGCAAGGCCCTGGCGGTTAGTCCCAACTTCTGCACGTCACAGTTGTCAAGACGTGTTCTGCCCCAGAGTGTTTTCCTGCTGACATGGCTGGACGATCCAGCCATGGGGGATGAGTCTGGCGAGCTGGCCTTATAATGATATGCTGATGTATTACAGTGAGGTTCCTGACTTCCGATGGCGGGGAATGCAGCCTGCCATCAACGGGCTGAGCAGACGTTTGATAACTGGTTTCACGACATCTGGTCTTCTCACCATATTGTCCGCTCACGCCACCAAACATGCCCAATGGCAGCGGGCATGTGTGATTCCACCCTACAAGTCAGCATATCGCTGATAACTCTGCACTATTTTTCTTGCTTATATTTTGCTATATGGTCATCAGACTCAAATTTGCCAAATTAGTGATCAGTGAAATGGATGCCCACTAGTTACCCATTGTCAGCAGAACTAATGGAGTCTTCTAACACATTAGAGGCACTTAAGAGGCAGCTCCACCTGATGGATGAGTCAGGGACACATGTGTGTCTCAATGATTGGGCCCAGGCCTGAATTCCCTCTCATAAGGGCAGGTGAATATCAAGTATGTGCCCAAAGTAGCACTCACATCTGCCTGCCTCCTGCAAGGAAGATCCCCTCCCACATACATAACAGAATTCTCGTGGAGGTCAGTATTGGAGTGTGTTGGTTAACATGATACAGCCTAACTTCCTGGATTGTCTCCCTATAGAATTCCAGGGCCAGTGTGTGGATACAGCTTGGGCAGGATTAAACTCAGCTGTAATTACAGTGGAGAATGTGACTCGTGCCATTGTTTAAACCAAAATTTAATGTTTGTGATGACTACATCAATTCAAATAGAAGAGCACTGAAAACCAATGTAAGCCTACCTCAGCAAATTATTGAGGCCTTGGAATCTAGGAGAAAAACTAGCAGAAAATTTGGGAGAAAAAATAAAAACCCTTATGGAACTCTATTTTGCTTAGCTCGCGGAATCACTTCCTAATTGAGCAGGGCAGAAAGGGTTAGTATCATTGCTGGTAGTTAACTGGTTGGTGCCATGTGGGTGGGCTCAGGGGTTAAGTTATAACGGCAGTTTGCACAGACTCGCCCTGTATTGCCTTGCATATAGAAGGTTAAGGGATGATATAATTGAAGTGTTTAAACAGAGTAAAGGGTATGATTGGGTAGCAGAGTCCAGAACAAGGGGACATTACCGTAAAGCCAGAGCTCGACCATTCAGAGCTGATGCTAAGAATCATGTCTTCTTTTGAAACAATTCTTCACAAAAAGGGTAATGGAAATCTGGAATTCTACCTCCCCCTAAAAAGCTGGTGAGACCAAAGGTCAATTGAAACATTTAAAGCTTATCATTGATAGATACCTGTTAGGCGAAGGTATTAAGGGTTATGGAACCAAGATGTGTGAGTGGCGTTAAGAGGGAAATCAACCATGATCGAGTTCAATGGCTAAACAGGCTCTATGGGCTGAACAGCCAACTCCAGTTTCTATTTTTTTATTCATTTACGGGATGTGGATGTCGCCGGCTGGGCTGGCATTTATTGCCCAACCCTAATTGCCCTTGAGAAGGTAGTGGTGAGCTGCCTCCTTGAACCGCTACAGTCCATGTGGTGTAAGTACACCCACAATGCTATTAGGGAGGGATTCCCAGGATTTTTACCCAGCAACAGTGAAGGAACGGCGATATATTTCCAAGTCAGGATGGTGAGTGACTTGGAGGGGAACTTTCAGGTGGTGGTGTTTCCATCTATCTGCTGATCTTGTCCTTCTTGATGGTAGTGGTTGTGGGTTTGGAAGGTGCTGCTTGAGGAGCCTTGGTGAGTTTATGCAGTGCATCTTGTAGATGGTACATACTGCTGCTACTGTTCGTCAGTGGTGGAGGAAGTGAATGTTTGTTATCCTACTATTATCCTACGACTAATGGACAAGCAGCTAAATAATGAAGCAACCTTGATAGCAGATTGACTTTTATTAGTCCCTGCCCCTCATGTTTTTTTATCTTTTTATCTTTAAGTCCCAGCCAATCCCATTAAGGAAATAACTTTAATAAGCAGCAAAGATGGTATGGTTGAGCCAGCATTAATTAGAAAACAAATTATTCAGTGGAAAATAAAATTATCTTGTTCAGATTCAATATGGCCATGGGCTGCCAAGAGTTGTAGAATAACAGAGTGATCATGAACTATTTTTAGACCACCTTCATGCTAAGTCAATGGCCCCGATGGGTATGTCAGACTAACACATTGCAGTGTCATTTCTAAACTGACAGTAAGTGCTGCACACCAGCATTTAGTGAGGTGATTTTCCACCTACGCAGTGACCAAAAGACTGAAGTCGCTCACAAAAACATGCTCATTGAATTTTGATTTACAGAATGACACTCAAATCTAGGAAGCTTGGCATGAAAGATTGCAAAGTTCATTAAATGATACCTGGGCTAAACCAGTTAAATTGTGAGGACCCGCTTCATAGACTTTGCTTGTATTATCTTCAGAATAGAAAATTAAGGGTGATCTAAATGACGATTAGAGAATTTGATGGGGGAGATAGAAACTATTCCCTTGGATAGGAGGAGTCCAGAACAAGGGGGCATAACAATATTAGAGCTAAGATTTAAGATACAGATCAGCTGTGATTTAATTGAATGGTGGAACAGGTTCAAGAGGCTGAATGGCCTCCTTCTGTTCCTAACATACTAAATAATTGGTGTTTTAGATTATAACAATGTGCGGCAATGAAGCCTGAGGGTGGTAAGCAACTATTAATTGGGACAAGGATTTGTTTTCCCATCTGTGTGAATAATTCTTACTGCTAGCTCTCTGTACACACAGGCTGCATTATCTCACAGACTGAAGGTGATGCCAGCACTTCACCTGACTGAATATTTTTCAGCTCGTTCCCCAGAAAATATAATGACCAATGACAAAAGTAGTTCAAAATGTGATTATATTTTTATGGAACGTTACATGTTCAGCATCCTTTTGTGAATTGGAAAACTAGAAAGCACGAGAAACAACTTACATTCATGCAGTGTCTTACATAACTTCAGCATACCCCAAAGTACTTTACAACCAACGAAGTAATTTTGAAGTGTAGTCACTACTGCAAAGTAGAAAATGCTGCAGCCTATCTGTACACAGCAAAGTTCCACAAACAACAATGAGATAAATGACCAGGTAATTTATTTTAGGTGAAGGGCGAGGGGAAGTCCTACCTACAACACCTGGAAAGAACTCCTCAGCTCTTCAAAATATTACCATGGGATTTTTCACATCCACCCAAGAGGCTGTCGGTGTCTTGATTTAATATTTCATCTGAGAAAATGGCACCTCCGACAGTGCTGCCCTCCTTCAAGACTGCACTGGGAATGCCACCATAGGTTATCTTCTCAAGTCCCTGGTGTGGGATTATGAACACATAACATGCTAGCATAGAGGTGAGAGTGGTACCCAATGAGCCACAGATGACACCAGTTACTAGATTCATGAAGGTAGGAAACATTGATTGTGAACAAAGGAATGACACAGCTTACGAACATAGTGGGGCGCTTTAATTTCCCCAGAAAGACGGTACACCTTTGCACATATGACACTCTGAACATGCACATTGCTCATTACAGCACCAGGTGCAATACCCAATAATACGTAAGCCAGGTATCGCATTATGTGCCTCACTACATCACAACATCACTAAAACAGATTATCTGGCCATTATCACATTGGTCTTTGTTGGCTCTTGCTGTGTGTGTAATGTAGCCACAGATTTCCTACATTCTAACTGTGACTACACTTCAAATAGCACTTGATTGACTGCAAAGCACGTTGTGATGTCCTGAGGTCGTGAAAGGTGCTATATAAATGAAAGTCTTTTTTTTTCTCTTGCATTGATGCCCTAAGCTGTCAGCATAACAATTACCAGAGAGAAGCACATTTTAGAACAGCAGGAGTGAGACAGCAATTGGAGAAAAGCCAAGTTTAATGGGAGGTAAAAATAGTAAATGATAATAATGACAGAACAGTTCCCATAGCAACCGTGCAGGTAAGATTGAAGCAGAATAGAGGCAAGTAGCATTGACATGAGATTAATAGCAACGTTAAGGGGGAAAGGTGATTTTCTATCTGCCTTTATTAAAGATCAAAATCACTCAATGAAATGAGCAGCCCAGTATGTGCAGGTGGGCTATGTTACAAATGAGAACATGTCAATGAATGTATTGCAACCATAAAGTCAAGGGAAAGTTAAGTTGAAAAGCAGTGGCCTAAAGTAGCAGGTTTGGTATATGTGGGAATATTTGTTTAAAACTAAATAATGCAGACACCAACTGGAAAGTGGATAGCACACTTAAAGCAGCAAAAAATGTACCAAAATGCTACAGAAAAGAAAGGGGGAGGGGAGACTGGACGCACAATTAAGAGTGGAAGAGTTCAGGTCTGTGACCAAAGACACAGTCCAAGAGGAGACATTGAGATAATTCTTGGCATTGAGAAAAGATGTGAATGAGCAGAACATCTTAAGGAGGGAATTCTAATCAGAAGGCAGAAACCAGAGTGATAGGGGCAGTGTTGCTTGAAATATTCAGGTCATATATCACGTGGGATGAGCAGGCCAGTGACTCATATTTGTGGCCCTCAGATTTAAGCTTGAGGAAATGGGATTAATAACAGTTATGCAATACAGTGAGTAACTTGGTGGGGATGACAGATTTAAAGGTGGATTCCTGGAAGCTGTTGAATGAGTGGGGAGCCAGAATAGGGAAATGAGAGAGAGGATGCAGATGAATGAGTTTGGGTTTCGTTTTTTTTTCCAATGAGCAGAGGGGCAGGGTAGTGGTGAGAAAAAGAAAAAGACTAGCATTTATACAACATTTTTCTTAAGCATGACTCAAAGCACTTCCCAAAAATACAGCTGATGAAGTACTTTTGAAGTGTATCACTACTGTAATGTAGGAAACATAGCAGCCAATTTACTCACAACAAACTCCCACAAGCATCAGTGTGATAGTGATCAGATAATCTTTTCTCTTGTGATATTGACTGAGGGATAATTATTGGCCAGGACATCAGGGATAACTTCTCTGTTCTTCTTTGAAACAGTACCATGGGATTTTTTGCATCCAACCAAGCACACAGGTGGGGCCTCGGTTTAATACCTCATCTGAAAGACAGCAATTGTGGCAGTGCAATGCTCCCTCAGTACTGCACTGGAGTGTCAGCCTTGATTTTTCTGCTAAAGCTCTGTAGAGGGACTTGAACTCAGAACCTTGTATCTCAGAGGTAAATTGCTACTCACTGAGCCAATGCGGACACTCCAATGGAGTTGATGGAGGTAAGCAGAGAGGTGTAAATATTGAAGAAGATGAGGAAATGATCAGAGAAGGCGTCAGTGATCAGAAATTCAGAGTCAGAAAGGTTGCAAAACCTAATGGCAAAGACAGGGGAATGGCAGGAGTTGTGACTGAGAACCCAAATGAACAGCATGTGATTACGTAAGGTATAGCAGGACAGAGAAGGGCCAGGGAAATTTGATTGAAATCCAAGGCAGAGGAGTCATAGCAAATGATCTAAAGCAAGGAGAATATGAAGGAGCAGTTGGTGAAGAAGTTACTGTGCGGTCTATAGGGTAAATTGACAATAAGGACTTTAAAAAGGCAGGAGAATTTTTCCCGTCGGCGAGAAGGGGGTGGGGCCCGCTCGCTGACACGAAACTGACATGGGATGATGTTGGGGAGAACTCCCGACGTCATCCCACTCCATTTAAATCTTCAGGAAGGCAGGGGCACAGCGAGATCAGCTGTCTGCCCACCGACCTGTCAACGGCCAATTGAGGCCATTGACTGGATAATTAAAACAATTAAAGGCCCTCCGCATCCAACCTTAAGGTTGGCGGGCAGGCCAGGAGCCCCGGCGGGCTTCTGATAAAACATGAAACCTCATCCACTGGCGGGATGACATTGTCACATGAGGGGGAAATGTTAATGATTTTTTTATTTTTCTATTTTTAAACTTTGAAAACCTTTCAGCGATCTCCCTGAGGCAGCACTTAGCCTCAGGGAGATGTGGGCTCTTTCATGCGCATGCACAAAAAAACCGCATTCTTGCTTTTAGGGAATCCCCCCACCACCCCCCCCACCCCCCTGTCCGCACAGGAAGTGCATAGCGCTTCCCGCCGGGCATCATGCTGGCGGGCCTTAACTGGCCCGCCCACTTAAAATGGCGGTGGGGCCCGTTTCAGCGGCGATGATTGGCTGCCCACCCGCCGCCGAGTCGGTCGGGCCCGTCAAGGGCAAAATTCAGCCCATGGGAAAGGTTGAGGTGTTGAAGCCAGGTGAAGATGCTGGGGACTGAGAATACAGTCAGGGATGGGATTTCACAAAGAGATGGTGCTTTGTGTGTGAAAAGCAGCTGGGTAGAGTGACCTGATGAGCAGATAAGAGTCACCATCAGTGCGTCAAATTTGGGCTAGAAATCCTTCCCAGTTACAGCACAAAAACAACACCATGTGCCATGAATGAATCCAAATCACGTACCCATGAACTCATCCACAGCATGCACAAGAATATATAGACAGCACATATGCACAATTGTGGATTTGATCTTGTACACATGGTGTGGACATGTTCCTGAGTACCTGTTCCTGAGTATGTGCCTTTCTACCCAGAATGAACAGCAAGCAAATGGGAAGAAGGAGCCTACCTAATATTGATAAAGTGTAAAATGCTGGGACCTTAACTTTTGTTGATCCTGTATAGTACATTACCTTCCCTGCTGTTACATTAGTTTGACTGCAGGGTATTTATTTTGAAAACGTTATTAACTTTATTATCATTATAAATATGATGTTAAAGTAACAAAATCTTTCTTTAAATTCAGCTCTCAGCAAGGTAGTATTGTGCCAAACTAACATATTGTGGTCAGCCTTAAGAATGTGGGATGAGAAGATTTGATAGAGATATTCAAAATCATGAGGGGTCTGGAGAAAGTAGATAGGGAGAAATTGTTCCCAGTCATGAAAGCATCGAGAACAAGAGGGCAAAGATGTAAAATAGCTGGCAAAAAAAGCGAAAGCAATATGAGAAAAAACTTTTTCACTGAGTAAGTGGTCAAGGTCTGGAATGCACTGCCTGAGTATGTGGTGGAGGCAGGTTCAATCAAAGCATTCAAAAGTAAATTATCTGAAAAGGAAAAACGTGCAGAGTTATGGAGAGAAGGTGGGAGAATGGTGCTAAGTGAATAGCTCATTCGGAGAGCCGGTGCAGACTCAACGGGCTGAAAGGCCTCCTTCTGTGCTGTAACATTTCTGTGATACAAAGTAACTCGGATAGTTCAAGATGACTCAAATTAATGTTATTGGCTAAATTATGTCACAACATGGTTAAATATTTAACAGTAAAGGTGTATTGGTGTGTGCATTGCTAAAGTATAGCATTAAACGTAATGCCTTTGGTCGAGCATTGTCAGCTCTCGCTTTGGGCTGGACTTAGGAAGTTAGTCAGCAGTGCACACCACTTTGTATCCTGTGAACTGACACCAGATTTTCCATCTGTCCAGTAGTTGGTGGAGAAAGGTGCTGAATGGTAAATTACATTGGACAGAATTTTTGAAGGGTTGTTGGTGAAGCTCCACCCTTCTGTAACCGGTGCTGCTATATAAAGGTGCCTGTATTTCGACTGTCTTTGTATTTGTTCAGTAAATGGCCAGTTACAAGCCTGGTGTATTATGTGGGAAGGAGTGCACAAGCAGTTGACAGGTAGGTCAACAATGGGAGGAATATGGGGTGGATTAGTTGGAGGCGGGAGATCATGTGATGAGCCCTCCAGGAATGAATCCAAAGTTGGCAGCCCTACCCTCTGTAGATGCCCTTTCGTCCTACCCTCTGCTCGGGGTCCTGTGCAATTGCAGGGATGGCATGGCCCTAACATTACATTTGTGACACCTTATTCTTTAGTGAATGAGATAAGGGCATGGTAGGGCTTTACCATGGACTGTTCCTTTAAGAGTTAACTCTCCTCTCTGGCAGCATCACCAAATATTCCCAAAAGTAGTTTCGTGCATGTCAGAATTTTTTTTGTAACTGACATCCCAGACTAACCACAAACATACCAGACACTTCAGTCTGGTCTGGATGCAACATCAAATAGGATAAAATGAGCCTGAATTAACTTTAGAGGCAATGCACTCAACTGCCAGGTATTGTCAATGTCTACATCTGGACATTGGAAACTACTTTCACCGCTGAACAGGAGTGGGTTATTACTGGAAAATAATAATTGTTAGATTTCCCTGTCAGGGAAGAAGATTGTAACATAACATGTCACTCCACAACCTGTCCAAGGTTTCCTCCAAAAAAACACAATGGCAGGCGTGGAACAGGTAGGAGGTGACTGTGTCATGTTTTGTCTTAATTGATTTGCAGTTTGTCAGATCCACCTGATTATCATGTTTCTAATGATCTCTCAGGGTAAACAATGTCATTGTATATTAATTGTGGTGAAATTGTATGGTGGGGATTAACTGGGGATTGACTTGAACCCCTATAAAACTGTGGTTATTAGGCTAGGAGGTGTATGCTTGTAATGTGTAATTCTGTAAATAAATATAAAAGTGTGTAAAGATCGGCTCCAGTTCCATCCTTCACCAACTGTCTTTCTGGAATAGGACAAATAAAGTCTCTTATTAGATGGATCTTAAGTCGTGCTTCAGGATTTAAAGATCTGTACCAGCATTTTAAGAGAGAAAGCTTTACTTTCTGGAGGAAAACTTTAATTTATCTTCAATATTTGGAGAAGAGAGATGGCAATACAATGCATGTTCCAAAGTTTTCATTTTGGTTCTCTGAATATGGTAAGGCTCAAAGTTATTGCCAAGTGAGCCTTCTCCTGATGATTCTGTGGATATATTACTAGAGCAAGTGAGGCAGAGGAAGAGCATCCATCAACTGTCCCAGCTAACCGTAATTGGTGTGGTAGGAAAAAGCACAGGCAGGAAAACTGTCTGTCAAAGAGCCGACTGCCATTTGTGTGGAAATATGGGCCACTTCTAGGCCGTGTGCTGTAGTAAGAAGCCCATACAGAATGCGCACAAAAGGAGGCCTTTGAAAAGTGGCAACATCCATGAAGCAGATGATATCCATGACATTGAGGTGCCTTTACTTGGACCAAGTGGGATCTACTGGAGTGCTGATACCCTAGTAGAAGGAAACAAGACGCACTTTAAGTTATATACAAGTGCAGTCAGTTCAGTTTTTTCTGATTCTGTGTTTGGAGAGAAGCTGAATGCACTTATCATACAAAAATCTATGTAGGCCAGGAGGGATAGAACTCAATTCATAAGAGAACTGAAAGCAACCCTCCAATATCATGAGAAAGAAATCACAGAAGCCCTGTATGTGTTTTAGAACCAGAGTTACTCAATTCTGAGCAGGAAGGATTGTACTGACTTGCATCTGATTTGCAGAGTAGAGGAACTGGAAATGCAAGAATATCGAGGAAAGCTGAAGATGACATACCACATAACTCCGTGTCCAGAAACAAATCCAGTGTGCCTGTTTACATCCAGAAACATTTGTCATCCACTCTTGCCAAAAGTAAAGAAGAAAACTGACTGTGCTGAAGCAGGAGTTATTTTACCAGTGACAGAACCAACAAGCTGGTACGTAAGGAGCTTCCATGGAACCACAACTGAACAAAGCAGTTGACCTTGAAGTTCATCCAATGTCATCTGTGGACAAGAACTTAGCTAAATTGGGAAAGAGTTCAATCTTCACAGAACTAGATGCACATCATGGTTTTTGGCAACTACCCTTTGATAAAGATTCTAAGTTGTTCACAACCTTCTTTAATCCATTTGGGAGGTTTTGTATCAACAATTTTTGGCATTACATCAGAGCCAGAAATCTTCCAGAGGATAATGTCAAGTGTCCTAGAAGGATTGGATGAAGTCATATGTTCATGTGGATGATGTGCTGATCCATGGATCCACTCAGAAAGAACATGACACTGAAAGGAAGCAGGACTTACACTCAACAACAATGCGAATTTTCACAGCTGATTGTCAAGTTCCTTGGGCATATTGTGAATGCATCTGGTGTCTTGAATTGATCCACAGAATACAAGAGCAGTCAAGGAGTTTCCAGCTCCTTGGAACACGACTGAGCTCCAGACTTATGAGTATGGTAAACTAAGTCAGAAAGTTCCTGCGCAGCCTAGTTGTTGTCAATGAGCCACTAGGTAGCTGTTATGACAGGACAATACATGGTGCTGGGAGGAAATACAACAGAAGTAACATACCTTCTGATTCCCCAAAGCCTGTCCACTATTTACAAGGCACAGGTCAGGCGTGTGAAGGAATGCTCCCCAATTACCTGGATGAGTGCAGCTCCCACAGCAATCAAGAAGTTTGACACCATCCAAGACAAAGCAGATTGCTTGATTGGCACCACTTCCTCAAACATTCACTCCCTCCACCACCGACACACAATAGCAGTGTGTACCATCTGCAAGATGCATTGCAGGAACTCGCCAAGGTCCCTTAGACTGAACCTTCTAAACCCACGACCACTACCATCTAGAAGGACAAGGGCAGTAGACACATGGGAACACCACCACATGGAAGTTCCCCTCCAAGCCACACAACATCCTGTCTTGGAAATATATTGACGTTCTTTCACTGTCACTAGGTCAAAATCCAGGAACTCCCTAACTAACAGCACTTTGGGTGTACCTAAACCACTTGGATTGCAGCGGTTCAAGGAAGCAGCTCACCACCACCTTCTCAAGAGCAATTAGGGATGGGCAACAAATGCTGGCCTAGCCAGCGATGCCCACATCCCATGAATGAATGAATAGGAAATGGATGCACCCTATACAGGACTGGGAGCTGCACTCTTTCAGATACAGATGGATGGAAAGTGCAGACCAGTTTACGACAGTAAAATCCTGATCGGTCGAATCCCAGGAGATCCACCCAGAAATTTGTGGTAAGCAGAACTTCATGATAGCTGAGGAGGCCCCATTCCCACATGAATGTATTTCCATGGAACCCAATATGCCTGCAAACACAGTCTATGTCAAAAACAACAGATTCAAATCCCAAATGCAAACACAGTAAAGCAGTAAAATGTGTGAAAAAAAAATCTTTATTTAACTTATTCAGACCTTACAGTGGTCTGACATTGCAAAAGCCCAGGGATTTGCATTGTAAAATGTTGGGAGTTAGCTCCGGAAAATCCCATAGTCTTTTTCTGCTTAGTGTGCGGTTTTCAGATGTGTGCGCTACAGTCTGGCATCTCATCACTGCAGTCTGGCATATTTTCAGTATTGTCATGCTGCAGTGCAAAATCCCAGAGCGCCTCTACAGCCTTGGCGGCATTGATTAAGAAAATTGACAAGTGAGCAAGCGGGCATTCATTGGTCTCTTCAGGGACTTCGACCACGCTGGTTGAAGAACATACTGCATCGACAATGACATCATCTGTCCATTCCATCGTGCAAGTGCGGCATTGTTCACCTCCATATAATTTTCCATGGGCTGTCTCTGCTGGAATTTTCATGCTGGCTTCTCACAGTTGAGCGAAAAGTACCTCATCATCAGTTTGGTTGGCCTGCCCCTGCTCTTCCCCATTCTCAATGTCCTGTGCAGTCGTAACCTGTTTGAATCCAGTGTGGTGGAAGCAGCTGGAATTAAGGCTTCCATCACCATCTTCCATGCTTTTTTTAATCATGAACATGGCCTCTCATACAGTTAGATTGGACACCTGCTTCTTAGCAATGGCCTCAATAATCTGAGAACTCAGCTGCTGCTGGTAGTGGGTTTTCAGGTTCCTAATTACCCCCTGATCCATTGGCTGGAGCTTGGCAGTGGTGTTGGGTGGCAAGGACAATAGTTCCATACTCTTGAGGCCAGCAATGGTGGGGTGCTTGGCAGTTGACTGAAGTGATGATTATCTTCATTTTCTTTCATTGATACATTTTGTCCACTTTCCTGATCCATGCCTCAAAAATCCAGGCGATTTTGTTAGCCTTGTGCTGTGTGGGTAGTGTCTTGACATTCGCGAAGCAACATGGCTTCTTTGACTTTCCTACTGCAAAAAGCTGCAGCTTTTTGGTGCCATCTATGTTGGTGCAAGCCATAGCAGTGACGCATTCCTTGCTCTGCTTTCCACCATTATATGTTTCACCTTTGAAAATCAGAAGTGGGGATGTCCACTGATGATTGCAAATGTTAGCACCATTTGCAACTCCTCAGATACTGAAGCAGTCTATGTCCAAATGCAGGAAGACCTGGACAATATCCAGACTTGGGCTGACAAGTGGCAAGTAACACTCACACCACAGAAGTGCCAGGCAACGACTATCTCCAACAAGAGAGGATCTAACCCTCGCCCCTTGGTAAAACACAATAAAACAGTCCTGTTTCATTTGCATTAAAAATGTCTCATGATGCATAATCATTCAAGACGTGGGCGAGACCATTTTGGACCCAATCGTCTGTCATTGCTGCCAAAAATGCCGTTATCTCATCATTTACCATGCGGAAGACATGCCTTATTTCATCGTGAATTGGTTCAGCCATCCATCATTGCAGGTGAATTCCATGTGGCCCAGCTTCTTTGCCAGGATGATTCCCCTTTCCTGTAGGATTGGACTGCAGATGAGAACGTTCTCTTCTAGGGCTGCCTTGAAAAACATAGCAGAGCTCCTTCAATGTCAGGAAAGGCAGCTGTACTCATCTTCTTCCTTGCTATAGAGAATGGCTGATTGAACTATTCCAAGATGTTTGCCTTGCAGTTCATAATGATGGACAAACTCGATGGTGGAATCTCCCACTCCTTTGCATGTCCGCTGTTTCATCCCGTTCACTGACAGAGACTGAACAGAGACATGCAGTGATAGAGAAAGAAACACTAGCTGTTACGTGGGCTTGCAAGAAATTTGCAGACTATATTCTTGGTCTCCAGTTCAACACAGGGACAGAGCATAAGCCCTTAGTGGCACTCATAAATTCTAAAGAGTTAGCAAAAATGCCTCAACAAGTACAAAAATTCAGACTGAGGATGATGAGGTTTGATGCAAAGGTAGTGTATGTTCTGGGAAGCAGCAGAGTACAGCAAATGTTTTGTCCCATATCACAGTGGCAAGTCCAGAAGATGAAGTAACCGTTATTGAAGAGGTAGAAACCTTTGCATTGACAATAACCACAGCTCTACCAGCAAACCAACTCAGCGATTGAATGAAATCAGAGATGCACAGAAATCTGAGAGAGAATGTACTCAGGACAGGGCGGACTGTGTCAAAGGATATCCAGCATACGTACCACACAATCCCATTCTTAGCCAGTACAATGAACAGAAAAAGGACAAATATTGCCCCAGCCATATGTGGAACAATGACAAATATCACAAGGCACCCAGCCTGCCAGACCTCCAACCCCGAGATTCAGTTTGGATCCGTGACCAAACTCACTATGAGTGGATGGTTGAACAAATACCATATCCACAGTCCTACCTTAATCAAACAGAGCACAGTACAGTTCACAGAACAGGCGTGCACCGAGAAGCAACCTCCTACTCCACAGAAGCAGTCATCCACACCAAACATGACTGGTGAACCTCAGTCACCTACCAATTCCCCTCCTGCCCAGCAGAGCCTGAGGGACCACCCACAGGACTCAACACCCTGCCCCCCTCCCCAGTCCACTCCAAAGGAAAAGAGGACTCATTTTGATAGACTTGTGAAACTGCCATGGCGGTTGTCCATATAAGAGGAAGGGAGGAAAGGAGACCTAAAAGAAGGCAAGATTAAGAACTGGAACACGCCTGAGTTTAAAGTTGTGGTTTGCCTAATCTTCACAATATGAAACGGGAATTGGAGACCGGTGGAGAGATGTAGTGTAAAGTGTAATATTGGATATTGGGTTGTTAATGGGTTCATTCTAATTGTTTAACATGCTAATCATATACTGTATACTTCATCGTAGGAAGTGATGCAATATCAGTTTGGTCTCTTGTACAGCCTTGTGGAGAAGTAAGATGTATTCCAATAAAACTCCTGTTTCATATACTTCTGCAGACTCATTAAGCATTTTGTATTGGTCTAATACCAAGAATATAAGAATATTGTAGTTCCCAGTGCATTAAGTATATTTACAGTGATGACAAACTTTACCAATCTTGGAATAAAAGAAAAGGGACTCCACCTGCGCTAATTCTCAGTGTACAACACTCCTCAAAGTGATGGAGTCATTGAACCTTCGCAGACCTCCACTGGCTTCTCACTGCCACTTTTGAAATAGCCTCTTTGAAGATGTTTAGCTCTAAACTTGAACTAGTTCCAGAAGAAAGGAAATTACAACCAGCATATCTTATTGAGGTTTGTTTTTGAATTAAATGGCATGACGCCTTTTGTGAGAAGCTCGTTGATCTGTTCCAACCTCTTTGAACAAGTTATTATTGCAAAAAATGAACACATATCCAGTTATTAGTAACAGCCCGGGACAGAATAATAATGCTGAGGCTCTGAACTTAGCAGATATTAGCATATTAAATTGTCTTTTGTTCCTGCAGATATATATCATTCCATCTGAAATAGCCAGGTCAACTTGTAGCTGTAGAAACAAACTAGCAGGAACTAATTTTAACCTGAAGTATGACCAGAAAGGAAAGAAAATCACAGCAAAAATGTTTCATTTTTGTCACAGCCTCTAAAAGCTTTGCGGAAATGGGGGATAGAATCCTCTTCCAAACACCACTGCGTCATGTTTTACTTGCCCAGTTCATTCCCTCCCTCACTCCACCCTTAGCACAGTAAGCCAAATTCAATGCCTTTGAACACATTACCGAGCCAGTTCTAACTGAAGGCTATGACAACATCAATACATATTTCATTTCTCTGTGAGCCTTGCTGAGAGTAATTGCTGTACACATCAATAGACAGAAACTATCTAGTTTATTTTTATATATTTGTGTCAGCCTTGGCTCAGTTGGTAACACTCTCACCTCTGAGACGCAAGGTCCTGGGTTTAAGTCCCATTCCAGGACTTGAGCACAAAAATCGAGGCTGGCCCTCCAGAGAAGTACTGGGGACTATTGTGTTGTCTTCTAGATGAGACATTAAATCAACAACCCCTCTGCCTTCTTTAGCAGATATAAAAGATCTCAGGGCACTGTTTCAAAGAACAGCAGGGAAGTTATCCTTGATGTCCTGGCCAATATTTATCCCGCAATCAGCATTACAAAAACAGATTATCTGGTCATTGTTTGTGGGAGCTTGCTGTGCACTGGCAGTCAGCCACTTTTCCTTCATTACAACAGTAATTACACTTCAAAAGCACTTTGTTGAGTGTGAAGTGTCCTAATATCGGGAAAGGTGCTATGTCTTCTATAAGCACGTAAATAATAAGAGGTTGGTTAAAGAAAGATTAGGACCCATTAGGGACAAATAAGGGGACTCACATGTGGAGGATGGAGATATAGCGGAGTTATTAAACGAGTACTTTGCATCTGTCTTTACAACCGAAGAAAATGCTATCCAGGCCGAAGTGAGAAGGAGGAGGTGTGAGAAAGGCTATCTTTACTTAAAATAGATAAGGTACCAGGACCGGATGAGATGCATCCAAGGTTACTGAGGGAAGTGATAGTGGAAATTGCTGAGGCACTAATGATAATCTTCCAGTCTTCCTTAGACACAGGAGGTGCCAGAGGACTGGAGAATTGTGAATGTTACACCCTTGTTCAAAAAAGGGGTGCAAAATAAAGCTGGCAACTATAGGCCAGTCAGGTTGACCTCAGTGGCAGGGAAACTTCTGGAAACTGTAGTTTGGGATGAAATCAATAATCACTTAGACAAGTGCAGGATAATTAAGGAAATCCAACATGGGTTCATCAAGGGAAAATCATATTTAATTAACTTACTGGAGTTTTTTTGAGGAGACAACAGAGAAGGTTGATAAGGGAAACGTTGTTGACATGGACTATATGATTTTCAAAAGGCATTTGATATAATGCCACACAACAGACTTGTGAGCAAAATTCTGGGCCATAGAATAAAAGGGAAAGTAAGCACTTGGTTAAGAAATTGGCTGAGTGACAGGAAACAGAGAGTAGTGATAAATGGTTGTTTTTGAGATTGGAGGCAGGTTTGTAGTGGAGTTTCCCAGGGGTCAGTGTTTGGACCCTTGCTCTTCCTGATATATATTAATGACATAGACTGTGGTGTGCAGGGCATGATTTCAAAATTTGCAGATGATACGAAGATTGGAAATGTTGTCAATTATGATGAGGATAGTCAAACTTGGCAGATGGAATATGTGGAAAAATGTGAGGTTATGCATTTTGGCAGGACAAGGCGAGGAGATGAATATTACTTAAATGGAGAAAGACTGCAGAAAGCTGCAGCACAGAGGCATTTGGGGTCCTCGTGCATGAATCCCAAAAAACTAGCATATGAGTTCAGCAGGTAATAGACAAGGCAAATGGAATGTTGGCCTTTATTTCCAAGGGAGTGGAGTATAAAAATAGGGAAGTCTTGCTAAAACTATACAAGGCACTAGTTAGACCACTCTGAGAATACTGTGAACATTCTGATCCCCTTATCTAAGGAAAGATATATTGGCATTGGAGGAAGTCCAGACAAGGTTCACTAGGTTGATCCTGGGTAGGGAGGGATTTTCTTATGAGGAGAGGTTGAGTAGGCTGGGCCTGTACTCATTGGAGCTTAGAAGAATGAGACATTATTGAAACATATAAGATTCTTAGGGGGCTTGAACGGGTAGATGCTGAGAGGCTGTTTCCCCTTGTGGGAGAGTCTAGGACCAGAGGGCATAATCTCATAGTAACAAGTCACCCATTTAAGACAGAGATGAGGAGGAATTTCTTCTCTGAGGGTGGTTAACCTATGGAATTCTTGACCACAGAGGGCTGTAGAGGCTGGGTCATTAAGTATATTCAAGGCTGAGATAGACAGATTTTTAATCAGTAAGGGAATTAAGGGTTATGGGGAAAAGGCAGAAAAGTGGAGTTGAGGATTATCAGATCAGCCATGATCTCATTGAACAACAGAGCAGACTCGATGGGCCGAATGGTCTACTTCTGTTCCTACGTCTTATGGTCTTGAACTTCAAAAGGACATAGACATGTTGGCGGATTGGGCAGATGAAGTGAAGTGTTAAGTTGGGTAGTTAAGTGGCAGATTCAATGCAGAGAAGTGTGAGGTGATCCATTTTGGCAGGAAAAATATGGTGAGACAATATAAAGGGAGAGACTCTAAAGGAGGTGCAGGAACAGAGGGAGCTCAGTGTATAAGTACATAGGTCACTGATGATGGCAGGGTATGTTGAGAGAGCAGTTAATAAGTATATAGTATCTTAGGCTGTATTAACAGGGGCACTGAGTACAAGAGTAAGGAGGTCATATTGAACTTGTATAGCACACTAATTAGGCCTCATCTGGAGTACTGCGTCCAGTTCTGGGTGCCATACTTGAGGAAGGATGTGAAAGCATTAGAGAGAGTACAGAAGAGATTCACAAGAATGATTCCAGCGATAAAGAACTGTAGCTATGAGGATAGATTGGAGAGGGTGGGACTGTTTTCCTTCGAGAAAAGAAGGCTGAAAGGAGATTTGGTAGAGGTATTCAAGATCCTAAGGTGTATGGACAGGGGAAATATTGAAAAACTGTTCTCATTCAAGAGAGCATTAAGAACTAGAGGGCACAGATTTAAAGCAATTGTCAAAATGAGTAAATGTGATGTGAGGAAAAATGTTTCACCCAAAGGGTGGTTGGAATCTAGAACAAACTTCCTGAAAGGGTGGTGGAGGCAGATTTGATCGAGGTATTCAAAAGGGAATTGGATTGCTACCTGAAAAGAAATAACGTGCAAGGTTATGGGGATAAGGAGGGGAGTGGGACTAGGTAGGATGCTCTTTCAGAGAGCCAGTGCAGACTCAATGGGCTGATTGGCATCATTCTGTGATTTAAATGCAAGTTCTTTCTGATTAAAATGGCTCTAGAATCGTTGAAGATACAATTGAGACCTAGACCTACCTACTTTGCTGAAGAATCTCAGCAGCATTTTCAGAACTTGCAAATTTCTCACAAAGCTATGTTCAAAACAGAAAGCAATAGATTTCTGGATACTAATGACATCAAGGGACATGGGGATAGTGGAGAAAAATGGCGTAAGAGGTAGATGATCAACCATGATCTTTTTGAATGGCAGGGCAGTCTCGACGGGCTCATTGGCCTATTCCTGCTCCTATTTCCTTTGGCCAGGTTTTTACAAGCCCTCCCGCCCAGTGGGATATTATGGAGCCGCCGAACTGAATGGAGATTTAAATGGCTTGCTGCATCTGCTGGGGAAGACACGCTGTAGCGGGGCCATAAAACCCTGCCTTTGCTCCTATTACTTCATTAGAGAGCACCCAATAATGGCATCACGCAATAATGTGTCAAAGGCTAGAGGAATATTAACTACAATTGAAATAAGCTGTTCCATTTTATTACAAAGTTGATATGTTTTAAGAAGTTCACTTGTGTCTCCTCAGGTTTGAGGTAGGGCAGATACAAGAGTCCATCATTACCCAATTAGACAATTGCAGACTGCTCCCTGATGCTTTAATTGGTAAGCGCATTGTTGAGCTTCACAGATTGCAACAGTCCCAGCTTTGATCCTCCACCTGTGCTGAGTTAGTTGCTCTCAGCCAGGTTGGCAGTAGAGATGCCAAAATCAGGCTCAATGCCCCTGGGCTAGGGAGTTGGGGAGAAAAAAAATCAGTTAGAATTCCTGTTCCTGATTGTTCTCCAGAGGACCCGGTGTGGAGGTGAGGTGGGACAGTCCGAGGGTTAATCTCCCATGGCTGTTGAGTACTTGACCGACACTCACTCTTTTGACCTCTAAAAGAAGAAAGCCCACCTGGACAATAGTCAGTGCCTATGCAGCAATGATTCAGTGACTTCAGGAGCAATAGGAAGAAAATGGGTGGAAGGGGTTTTAAGTTATCAGGAGTGCTATCAAAGGATGAGCCTTCCATTTGAGGTGTCAAGAATAGGGGGCCATTGATACAAGATTAAATACAAGGGATTTAGAACAGAGAGCAGGAATTACTTCTTTATTTTTAGATTGCAAGGTGATGGACTTCACTCCCTGGATTAGTGGTTATGGCAGAAACTGTGACAACATTTAAGTTTAGGTCAGATTTGTGAACAAAAGAGATGACAGGATAAGGAACTAGGATGTATAAATATGATTAGAATTGTTAGCTCATGTGGAGGCCAAACAGCTACATGAACTGGTGGGGCCGAATGGTCTCTTTCCATGTTGTAGCTTCTTTTATTGTTTCTAGGTACCGATCAAAAATTTCAGCACACAACTGGGGAACTGCAGATTTACCCGACAATTTCAGATAGCAGAAATGAGCCTTGGCCAGGAATAAGAGACAGACATAATTATTGTTTAAAGATTATACGTGGAATTAGTTTATATTCCAGAAAATGAAGTGAAGCTCTTCAGTTTTGAGCATAATCCACAATCAATATAGGAAAACGAGTGGACCATTCGGGTAGTGTGAGCCTGTTCTGCCATTCACTTGGATCATGGATGATCTGTATCATAACTCCAATTAACTGCCTTATTTCCATGACCCTTAATACTATTGCCTAACATAAATCTATCAGTTCTGAAATTTTATCTTGACCTTCAGCCTCAACAGTGTTTTGGTGAAGGGATAGGAGTCCCAATACCCCTTGTTTGAAGAAATGTTTCCTCATTCACCCTTGAATGGCTTAGCTCCAATTTTAAGGCTATTTCTTCTTTTTCTAGATTCCCCCAGCAGTTGAATTACTTTCTCTCTCACAGATAGGGATTTGTGTTTAAGGGGTTTGATAGAGTACATAGAGAAAAAGTAATTCTTCTGCCCCCTATGGCCTCCTGAGCTCCTCCACAAGGCTCTCCCGTTACCCACCTTCTCCCTGACCCTTCGCATCTTGATTGCTTTGATTTTGTTATTTTTTTCAATCTATGAATTAAAATGGTAGATAAAGTCTGTAATGATTCTGTTTTCTCATGACTTCATTGTCTGTTTTAAAATGGGACTAGTTTTTTTTTAAATTGCAGTCTTGTGTCACCTAAAAGCAGAAAGGTTCAGAACAGCTGGCAGCATCTGCACTCCAACTAGCATACAAAAACCCAGCACAGACCAGACATAATCATGACAGTAATTTGGGATGGCGTGATTCAACGTGGAGCTTGCTATATCTTTTACATCAGTGTATCAGTGCAGAACGAAAGGAAACCAGCCTAACAGTCAGGGAAAATTAACTGCATTTGACAAAAAAGTTTTTTTTTGGAAAAAAAAACTCTTCATAGCAGCTGTGAAAAAAATCTTCTCCTAAAATTCTTGCAATGGTCTTTCAGTGACTTGCTGGTCTTTGCCTAAGTGCCAGTCAATGCATGTTGAAGTAATTCTTTCTGCAAGGCACACAGTTATTTTGACATGAGAAGGCACTGTTTGAACTGGAAGTCCTTTTTTTCATTTGTTGTTTAAATTAGCTGAGAATAGAATGCTTTGCCTAGTCTAAACCAGTCCCCTGTTTCAAGAGAAATTCCATATGCTTTCAAAAAAAGAGAAAATCTAATCCATGCGAAAAGCTTCATAGCCAAAGGGGCTACAACACTGACTTCCAAGTTCAGTGATAAGTGTATGTAACAAGTCTCATGGGTTGGGGGTCATCCTAATCACACTGACGCAGTCAGGATAGATTTAAATACTTTTCAGCTGTAACATGGTGGATTCTTTTAAAATTGAAAAATCCACATAAAACAATCAAGATGCTCGCAACATTGAAACGAGGGATGAGGTAAGTCAGAAAGTAGGGGCACGTGATGTCAAGCTTGAGTCATGAGATCATGAAAGGGTCTGTATCAATGTAATTCCGTCCTTTAATCCAAAAGCAAGTTCAAAGTTGCTTTCAAGCCTACAAAACCCGACTGTGCTCTCTAACTTACACACAAACAGACCCCAGTGATGTCATGTCACAGGAGTACACTGGAATGCAATTGTTAATTTGGGAATCTCAGTGACGTTTTTAAAAGATAAAACCCATCTAAATCCCAACCCAACTCCCATTTTATTTCCAAACTCTGGCAATTTCACAAAGTGCAGCAGCAGAGGAACGCAAAGAAGAAAGACTTATATTTGTCCCACTGCCTTTAATGACATCTCAAAGCATTTTACAGCCAATTAAATGCTTTGGAAATGTAATCACTGTTGTAATGTTGGAAAGCCGATTAGTGCACTGCAAGATTCCACAAACATCAGTGAGATAAATGACTGGAGGACAAGTATGCATGATGTTGATTAAGGGATAAATATTGGCCAGGACATTGGGGACATCTCCCCTCTTCTTCTTTGAAATAGTGTCATCGGACATTTTACATCCACCCGAGAGGGCGACATTTTAATGAGTAACTTGACAGGTATCCACTATTGCCCATTGCAGATTTTGAATCAGCCTTCCCTCACCTTTTGGGAAATCAGTGCAATGAAGATACCAAAGGCAAACCCCTGGATGAAGCTGAACTGGAGGTCAAGTCCTGCTGAGGATGAAAGGATTTCAGGGCCTCTCTGAGATAGGGTTTGACACAACAACTGTCCCCACACCCCCATGCCCTACTCTGCATGGATTGTTGCCTGTTAAAAGGAAGGTGAAGTTCAATCCTGCCCCCTTCCACATGGTCACTCTCTTCTCCTTTCTGGGATCCACTGAAAGATAATAGAAAGCTCATCATTGACATCCCACTGCTACTTAGATAGATATTGGATTCTGCAGGAAGAAAGGGGAGATGGTACCAAATCCATCCCCCAAAGGTAGAGTAGCCTCCTGCAGCTCTTTGTCCCTTTGCTCAGTGCCTCTTTTCCAGCTGCTTGCCTCTACCTTCTTTGCCAGCCTGGGACCACTTATCCACACCCTGCCCTCCTAGCCCTTTAACCCTAATTGACCTGAAGTCTATACTTGGTCTTGACTCCCTCAGGAGATCAACTATGAATTATATTAATCATTTATCAGTTGCTGGGGGAATTCTGGGACATGCTGGTGCTACCTATGATTTATTTATTTCATAATGGACATGGATCACTCCAGATTCATCCAGCCCAGGTCCAGATGTGGTATTTCACTCACTGTCCTTACACATATCCTTGATTCTGATATAATTAAATCCAGGAGTCTTGAACTTATACAGTTTTCTTGTTTCAACTCATTTGGCACAATAATTATTTGGCATTGCTAAATCTCAGTGCAACACAGCAGTATATTTTGGGAACCTAAACATTTCCATGTTTCAGTTAAGATTGAAGTGTTTTTTTCATTGTTTTTGCTTCAACTGAGTTGTTAATTGAATGAATTAATGAATGGGCTACAGTATGAGAATATGCTAACTTGCTGTTTTTATTCCCAATTTGCAGAATCTAGATCTAAGCATTATAGCCTCCTGGCAAAACAGCGATGCATCTATCAGGATTGAAACTGTACATCTCTCTGACCAGTCAAGGAGCAATCTTTTGAGGTTGGGACTGAAATGCATTGTCAGGTTAGTGTTGGGAAAGGACAACTGATTTTGAACATCATACTGTATTCACGACATCTACTGCTTAGTGCTAGCACATATGCAACGAGAAGAGAGAGTTTAATGCAGAGGCCTGCCTTCATTAAGCATAGCCTGATTGAGGTCTTTAAAATGTTGAAGAGGTTCACTGGTACACTTTGGGTTAGATGTTTCCACTTGTGGAGGAGACCAAAACTAGGGGACAGAAATATAAGATACTCACTGCTAAATCCTTTAAGGAATTTAGGAGAAACTTTTTTCACCTAGAGAATGGTTGGAATGTAGAATCTCCTATCACATGGGGTGAATAGCATAGATGCATTTAAGAGGAAGCTAGATGAGGGAGAAAGGAATAGAACACTCTGCTGATAGGGTGAGATGAAGACAGATGGAAGAATGCTCATGCGGAGCATGTGGAGCATAAACACCAGCATGGACCATTTGGGCAGAATAGCCTGTTTTTGTTCTGTAAAATTCTTTGGAAGCTAGGAAACATGGCAACATCATCGTCCAGATCTTGCAGTCTCAGGTAGCCTCTTCCAGCACCACCGCATATTCTATGGTGTAGATCTCACTTTATCCAGCTCAGAAACTGAACTGGACCAGCCATATAAATACTGTGGCTACAAGAGCAGGTCAAAGGCTAAAAATTCTGCAGCGAGAAACTCACCTCTTGACTTCCCAAAGCCTGTCCACCATCTACAAGGCACAAGTCAGTGTGATGGAATACCCTTCACTTGCCTCGATGAGCGCTGCTCCAATAACATGAAGGAAGCTCAGCATTATCCAGGACAAAGCAGAGGAACTCCCTCCCTAACAGCACTGTGGGTGCACCAACACCATGCAGACTGCAGCAGTTCAAGAAGGCGGTTCACCACCAGTTTCCTAGCAGCACTAAGGGATGGGCAACAAATGCTGGCTTTGCTAGTAACGCTAACATCCTGTGCTGTACATTCTATGTAATTCTCTGCAGTGCATTTGATTTGTTTGCATTCAAAATGGCATTTTTCATATTAGAAACAAAATCTCCCACTTCCATCTCACCCACATCTTATGGCATGTAAATACGTAAATATAACAGGATAATCAATCTTTCTTTATATTTATTCTGTGGAAGGAAAGAAGGAAAAACTGACATTCATATACTGCCTTTTATGACCTCGGGACATGTCAAAGCACTTAACAGGCAATAAAGGATTTTTGAACTGTTGTCTCTGCTGTAATGTAGCAACATTTTGTACACAGGAGCCTCCCACAAGCAGCAGTTTGATAATGACCAGGTAATCTGCTTTTCAAGATGTTGGCTGATGGATAAGTATTGGCCAGGACATCAAGGGCAACTTCTCTGTTCTTCTTCAAATAGTGCCTTGGGATCTTTTATATCTACCTAAGAGGGCGAATGGACTTTGTTTCAACATCTCACCCAAAATATGGTATCTGTATCAGTGCAGCACTCCTTCAATATTGCACCGGAGTGATGGTTTAGATTCTGTGCCTCTTGCCTCTGGAGACGAACTTGAGTCCACAGTCTGATGGCTCAGAGCTGAGACTGCTACCCACTGAGCCACAGCTAACACTACAGCCAGGCTTCTCTGGGGCCCTGGGGAGCATGCTGGGAGATGGGGGTGGTGGTAGGGGAAGTGGGGGTGGATAAATCATGTTTTATGGCATGGCCATCACCTTCCCATGGCTACTGGTAAAATGCTAATGGTGGGGTGATGGTGAGTGGCCCTGCTGACCTTAGACCAACTGAGGCCCTTAAGTAGCCAATTAAGTGTCACTTAAGGGCCTCTCTCCTACACCGCTGGTGGACACCACCATGTTGTGGGACTGTCAGGTATATCCTGGTGGCCTCCTTGTGGCTTGGGGCAAGAAGAGGTGGCCCTCCTGATTGGTCACACTGTGGCCCATGGTGGACACTGTGCTCCAGAATTATCCACCTCTCCTCGCTGAGGCCTGCCTGTATGGCTCTGGTGATCCCAACTCCACTAAACTGGGTTCCAAGGCCTCCTCCGTTTTGCATTCATCTCATCCATTGTTGTTGGCCCTGCCTGGTTGCAGTTCCAGCAGCGGCCACTGCTCCCAGTGGCACTGCTTGAACTGAGGAGCTGCTAGCCCTCTGATTGGTCAGCTCTTGAAAGCGGGACCTCATCCCTTAAAGGGACGGAACCCCGATTGTTGGCAGTTAATTGCCTGCTGCATATAAAATTGGGTTGGCTTTCCTAGAGCCGGATGAGGCAGAGTTTCCCGACTTTCCAGCCAATGGGACAAGCCATCATGACCTTGTAAAATCCCAGCCTACATATGCACTGAAAATTGTTTATAAGTACCCGTTATTTAAAACTGTACTTACAAAGTAGTCTAAATAGTTATTTAGCGATCCTAATCATTCCCCAACTTTAATAGTTCTCCAACTTTTCTGACTTGTAGTTGAATCCAGTCTGATTCTGCACTGGATTCAAGATTTCTTTTTATTCATTCACAAGATGTGGATGTCACTGGCAAGGCCAGAATTTATTTCCCATCCATAATTGCCTTCTAGAAGGCTTCGGTGACCCACTTTCTTGACCCACTGCAGTCAGCATGGCAAAGTGCTCTCACAGTGCCATTAGAGAGGAGGTTAGCAATGAGGGACTGAGTATCACATTGGGTTTCCAATTATCCTATCACCTCTAGCACCTGCGTACAAATTCAAGCCACTTTGGTGAGATTAGCATCTTCTCCAACTGCAGCTTAAGGAGCTTACGTGACATGAACCTCGGGTTATCTCAACTAACTTTTACGGGGGAAAAAATTGGCCCTGGGTTTCCACAAATAGAAAGTGTTCCAATCTCCGGCACAAATAGCTCTTACCTTGATCAGCACAAAATTTACCAAAACAAATGATAAACCAAAAGTAAATTAGAATGAAAATCTTTAAAAAAAAAATGACTGAGTAATATCAACAAAAAGAAAAGTTAAATTAGCAATAATTTCACAAAGAATTTCACAGCCCTTGGCATCAGTTTGTGCAGGCTGTTTTAATTATTTTTTAAGTTGCTACTGTCTCCTGATTACTCTCCCTTGGGTTACCACCCCCTCTTACCTCACCCCAATTCACTTCCTTCAAGAAATGTTTATTTTTATTATGAGTTCAACTTCTGAGAATTGTTGGTGTTAGAATAACCCTCTTTCAAGTGCTTCCAGATGGCATGTGTAGATAAATACGAACTATACATTACATCATTGCTTAAAACAAAACCACCAAAACCCCGCCTCATGATGGCACAATATTCTTGAAGTTGTGGCTTGTATGCACTTCAGGACATTCTGACTGACCTTCAGTGACATTTTGCATTCAGAACTCCTCATACATGTTGCAAGCACAGTTGAAATTATTTGTGATTTATAACCCCACCCTCATTACTGCATAAGACTTGGGTGCATTATTAAAGGTGACTGTTACAGGAATGTTCAGTTTACACAGCATCAAATATTAAGTGGGAACGCTGTGGCAGCCAAGGTCCAGGAGCTCAAACAACAGTCCTATAATGACTATGTGGTTGTATAATCGTAACCAAATGTAACGTTTCAATGAAAAATGTTCTATTTCCCATCACCAACATCAGTGACCTTCTAGATTGGATGGTCAAGAAAGTTGAAAAATGCTCTCCTTTCTCAGTAACTACTCAATAATTCCTTAGGATTCACCTTGGGACTTGGTGATGCCCATGGTTTCGTCATTCACTTCTGCCCAGAATTCTAGGCCGGACAGATGGAATTAAAGCCAGTAAATGCAATGAATTTGTGGAGCCTTAGTCCAATTGTTGGTACACATATACTCTCAGTCAAAGACCAGAGTGGATAGATAGAAAAATGTTACAGGAGGTTCTGGGTTTGGCATTGAGACACATAATTGAGACATACTTGAAAACCCTTTATTCTGGATCTCACCATGCTCCAGTCAACCTGGGAATGCCTGATTCCAACACTGGGTACACAAAATGTACAGTGCTCTATTCTTTGGGAGCAACTTCCCTCAGCTTGATAAGTGCAAAATTCATAAAAAATCTACTTTAAAAACATCTCTCTGCTTGAACTACCTTCTAAATGTAATGGCACACTCCCATCTAACTATATCAACAACTTGCATTTATAAAGCAGCTTTAACATAGTAAAACTTATCAAGGAGCTTTACGGAAGAGCTTTCAAACAGAATTTGATACTGAGCCACACAGGAGATATCGGGACAGGTTAAGTTGGTGGTAGCCATATAAGTACTGTGGCTACAAGAGCAGGTCAGAGGCTAGGAATTCGACGACGATTAACTCACCTCCTGACTCCTCAAAGCCTGTCCACCATCTACAAGGCACAAATCAGTAGTGTGATGGAATACTCCCCACTTGCCTGGATGAATGTAGCTCCCACAACACTCAAGAAGCTTTGCACCATCCAAGACAAAGCAGCCTGCTTGATTGGCACCACATCCACAAACATTCACTCCCTCCACCATTGATGCATAGTAGCAGCAGTGTATACCATCTACAAGATGCACTACAGAAATTCACCAAGTCTCCTTAGGCAGCACCTTCCAAACCCACGACAGCTACCATCTAGAAGGACAAGGGCAGCAGGTACATTGGAACACCACCACATGGAGGTTCCCCTCGAAGTCATTCACCATCCTGACTTGAAAATATGTCACCATTTCTTCACTGTCGCTGGGTCAAAATTCTGGAACTCCCTCCCTAACAGCACCATGGGTGTGTACCTACACCGCAGGGACTGCCGTGGTTCAAGAAGGCAACTCATCACCACCTTCTCAAAGGCAATTAGGGATGGGCAATAAATGCTGGCCCTGCCAGAGAAGCCCACATCCTGTGAATGAATAGAAAAAAAGGAAAGTTTTACAGAGCATCTTAAAAGGAAGAGGCAGAGGGGTTTATGAAGGGAATTCCAAAGCTTAGGGCCCAGGCAGCTGAAAGCTGTGGAGTGGAGAAAATCAGGGATGCGCAAGAGGCCAAAAATCTTTATAGGTTTTGGGACCATGCATCAAACTTTAGCTGTCAAACTCTTAAAACATCAATGAAGTACAACTGAATGAGAGCAGCTTTGTTTCTCAATATGTAATGTTCTTGCCTCTAGCTCAGAAGCTCTGGGTTCAAGTCCCAATCCAGGACTTACGGGCCACAGAAGGAGTGCTCGTGCTGAGGTGCAACAGGTTGATCATCAGTCCACTAATCCTTCCAACTATTGCCTGAATGGAGAAAAGATGTGTGAAGATGCAAAACAAACTTTACACCTGAACTTTTTCTTTTAAACTACACAAAAGAAAAGGACCTTGTTAATCTCCATTTTTGTGTAACATTGAAATAACAGAGAAGGTTGTTGAGATAACCAGGAGAGGAGACAAATATCTGCACATTGAGAGAAACTTGCATGGCATTATTTATCCTCTAACTGACCTGGAGAGCTATTTGACCTGGAGCTGTTCTGGCGGGATAGGCTTCATGAACCATGCTGGGACCAATGTCTTGGTGAATCGAATAACCAGAGCTGTAGAGAGGGCTTTAAGCTAAATAGACGGGGGGAAGGTTCTGGAGAGGTTATAAGTAGGCTTACAAAGCAAAAGGATATGGCGGCATTGCAGGGCAGCTACTTAGGTGATGATACCCAGAGTGTGACAGGAAGGGATAGAGTGTACAAACATTAAAAAAAAGCAGCAAATAGGGTCAAAGGGCAAAAAATGGTAAAAAGGCAAAATTAATGGCTCTTTACTTAAATGCATATAGTATTCGGAACAAAATGAATGAATTAACGGCACAAATAGAGATTAATGGGTATGACCTTATAGCCGTTATGGAGACATGGTTATAAGGAGATCAAAGCTGGGAACTAAATATTCAGGGGTATGTGACTTTTCGAAAGGACAGGCAGGAAGGAAAGGGTGGTGAGGTAGATTTGTTAGTATGAGATGGAATAAGTACGATAACAAGAAGTGATCTTGGATCAGAAGATGTGGAATCCATATGGGTGGAGGTAAGAAATAACAAGGGGAAGATGACACTGGTGGGAGTAGTCTACAGGCCTCCTAACAGTAGCTATGCCGTCAGAGAATAAATCAGGATAAATGAGGGCATGTAAAAAGGGCAGCATATTAATCATTGGTGACTTTAATCTCCATGTAGATTAGGAAAATCAAATTGGCAGAGGTAGCCACAAGCAAGAATTCATAGAGTGTATTCGGGACAGTTTCCTAGAACAATATGTTGTGGATCCAACCAGGGAGCAGGCTATTTTGGATCTGGTAATGTGTAATGAGGTAGGTTTAATAAATGATCTCAGAGTAAAAGCTGCCCTAGGGAATAGTGACTATACATGGTGGAATTTAACAGTTTGAGAGTGAGAAACTTAGTTCAGAAACATCTGTGCTAAACTTAAATAAGGGTAATTACAAAGACATGAGGGCAGAGTTGGCTGGAGTGGACTGGGAAAGGAGTTTAGCATAAAAGACGGTTGATGAACAATGGCAGACATTTAAGAAAATAGTTCATGACTCACAACAAAGATATATCCCAGTGAGAAAGAAGGATTGTAGGAGGAGGATAAACCAACCATGGTTAGCCAAAGAAGTTAAGGATAGTATCAAAGTGAAAGCAAAAGCATACAATGTGGCAAAGCTTAGTGGTAAGCCAGAGGATTGGGAAAGTTTTAAAAACCAACAGAACATGACCAAAAAATAATAAAGAGGGAGAAAATAAACTTTGAGAGTAAACTAGCAAGTAATGTGAAAAAAGGGACAGAAAGAGCTTCTTTAAATATATAAAAAGGAAGAGAGAGGCCAAAGTCAATATAGGTCCCTTAAACAATGAGGCTAGGGAAATAATAATGGGGAACCAGGAAATGGCAGAAGAGTTGAATAAATACTTTACATCAATCTTCACAGTAGAAGACACTAATAGCATACCAAAAATACTAAATCATGGGGCAAAAGTCGGAGAGGAAGTAAGTGCAATAATGGTCACTAGAGAAAAAGTACTAGAGAAGCTAACTGGGCTAAAGGCCGATAAGTTCCCTGGACCTGATGGGTTGCATCCTAGGATATTAAAGGAAGTAGCTACAGAGATAGCGGATGTACTGATAGTAAACTTCCAAGAATCCTTAGATTCTGGAAAAGTCCCAGAGGATTGGAGAACGACTTATGTAGCACCCTTATTCAAAAAGGGAGGGAGACAAAAAACATCCACCCACGGTCGTTGACAGGGCCCTCAACCGTGTCCGGCCCGTCTCCCGCGCATCCACCCTCACGCCTTCTCCTCCCTCCCAGAAACATGATAGGGTCCCCCTTGTCCTCACTTATCACCCCACCAGCCTCCGCATTCAAAGGATCATCCTCCGCCATTTCCGCCAACTCCAGCATGATGCCACCACCAAACACATCTTCCCTTCACCCCCTTATCGGCATTCCGTAGGGATCGCTCCCTCCGGGACACCCTGGTCCACTCCTCCATCACCCCCTACTCCTCAACCCCCTCCTATGGCACAACCCCATGCCCACGCAAAAGATGCAACACCTGCCCCTTCACTTCCTCTCTCCTCACCGTCCAAGGACCCAAACACTCCTTTCAAGTGAAGCAGCATTTCACTTGCATTTCCCCCAACTTAGTCTACTGCATTCGTTGCTCCCAATGTGGTCTCCTCTACATTGGAGAGACCAAACGTAAACTGGGCGACCGCTTTGCAGAACACCTGCGGTCTGTCCGCAAGAATGACCCAAACCTCCCTGTCGCTTGCCATTTTAACACTCCACCCTGCTCTCTTGCCCACATGTCTGTCCTTGGCTTGCTGCATTGTTCCAGTGAAGCCCAACGCAAACTGGAGGAACAACACCTCATCTTCCGACTAGGGACTATACAGCCTTCCGGACTGAATATTGAATTCAACAACTTTAGGTCGTGAACTCCCTCCCCCATCCCCACCCCCTTTCTGTTTCCCCCTTCTCTTTTTTTTTTCCCAATAAATTATAAAGATTTTCCTTTTCCATTATTAAAAAAAAAACCCACTAGAGCTATACCTTGAGTGCCCTACCATCCATTCTTAATTAGCACATTCGTTTAGATAATATCACCAACTTTAACTTTAACACCTATGTGTTCTATTGTACTATTGTTTGTCCCTACAACCACACCAAACCCCTCCACCTCTCTGTCTCTCTATCTCTCCGCCCCCCCACACACACACCTTAAACCAGCTTATATTTCAGCTCTTTCCTGGACTCGAACTCAAGTTCTGTCGAAGGGTCATGAGGACTCAAAACGTCAACTCTTTTCTTCTCCGCCGATGCTGCCAGACCTGCTGAGTTTTTCCAGGTAATTCTGTTTTTGTTAACTATAGGCCAGTTAGTTTAACATCTGTCAATGGGAAAATGTTGGAGTCTATTATAAAAGATACAATAGCAGAGCATTTAAAATACATAATCTAATCAAGCAGAGTCAGCATGGCTTCATGAAGGGGAAATCATGCCTGAAAAATTTATTAGAGTTCTTTGAGGAGATAACAAGCAGGATAGATAACGGGGAACCAGGAGATGTAATATATTTGGATTTCCAAATGGTGTTTGATAAGGCACCACATATAAGGCTACTTAGTAAGATAAGAACCTATGGTGTTGTGGGTAGTATATTAGCATGGATAAAAGATTGGCTAACCAATAGAAGACAGAGAGTTGGGGTACGGGGGGCATTTTCAGGGTGGCAACTTGTAACAAGTGGAGTGCCACAGGGATCAGTGCTGGGGCCACAATTATTTACAATATATATTAATGACTTGGTTGAGGGAAATGAATGTACTATCGCCAAGTCTGCAGAAGACACAAAAATAGATGGGAAGGCAAGTGGTGAGGATGACACAAAGAGTCTACAGAGGGGTATAGACAGGTTAAGTGAGTGAGCAAAAATGTGGCAGATGGAATATAATGTAGGAAAGTGTGGGGTTATGCATTTTGGCAGGAAGAATAGAGGAGCTGAATATTATTTAAATGAAGAAAGACTGAGGAAAATTGCAGCACAGAGGTATTTGGGGGTCCTCATGCATGAATCCCAAAAAGCTAGCATGCAATTTTAACAGGTAATAGGGAAGGCAAATGGAATGTTGGCCTTTATTTCAAAAGGAATGGAATATAAAAATAGGAAGTCTTGCCAAAACTATACAAGGCACTCGATGGACCACACCTAGAATACTGTGAACAGTTTTGGTCCCCTTATCTAAGGAAAGATATATTGGCATTGGAGGCAGTCCAGAGAAGATAGGTTGATCCTGGGGATGGAGGGATTTTCTTATGAGGAGAGGTTGAGTAGGTCGGGCCTGTACTCATTGGAGTTTAGAAGAATGGGAGGCGACCTTATTGAAACATATAAGATTCTTAGGGTGCTTGACAGGGTAGATGCTGAAAGGTTGTTTCCCTTGTGGGAGAGTCTAGGACCAGAGGGCATAATCTCAGAGTAAGGGGTCACCCATTTAAAACAGAGATGAGGAGGAATTTCTTCTCTCAGAGGGTAGTCAACCTGTGCAATTCTTTATCGCAGAGGGCTGTAGAGGCTGGGTCGTTATGTATATTCAAGGCTGAGATAGACAGATTTTTAATCAGTAAGGGAATCAAGGCTTATGGGGAAACGGCAGGAAAGTGGAGTTGAGGATTACTAGATCAGCCATGATCTCACTGAATGCCAGAGAAGACTCGATGGGCCGAATGGCCTACTTCTGCATTCTACATCTTATGGTCTTATGGTCTATATATTTGCCTAGAATGGAGAAGGCCGAGGGGGTGATCTAATAGAGGTCATTAAAATTATGATGTTGTCTTGATAGTGTAGAAGGAAAGAAAATGTTTCTACCTGTGGTGAGTCCAAAACTTGCAGCTTATCAGCTAATCACCAATAAATCCATAAGGAAATCATGAGAAACTTCTTTACCCAGAGACCGATTAAGATGTGGAACTCAGGTCCACAGGAAATAGTTGAATAGTATAGAATCACTTAGGCAGATATTACCATCTATGTAGAGACCAAAAGCTTTTAAAAAGAGGTATAAATTTCCCAGTGACTGAAGCCAAGGACTGCATGACGGGATTTCACGTTTCAAGACATTTACCGTAACAAACAAACTAAAATGAACACGACCAAACATTACTAAGTAGGCAACAAACACACAAAGCTATAGGAAACATATTCCATATTAACTTGTTAGTACAACCAAAAATCAAAGGCCACATTTATAGATTACACCACATTCACAATAGAAATGTAGGGCTGAATTTTCCCAGAATTGCACTAAGTGCAGTGGCAGACAGGTAAAATGGAATCCTACCCACCGATGAAAATGGCGAGTTTTCACGCTGTATCTTCCTGAACTGTATCTTTAGAGTAGTCTTGGGATCACAATCTGGTGAGCACATTGCATTTTCTGATTAACAGCGGGCAGAGGTAGAGACTTCCCAGGTCCTCGGCACTTGGAGGACTGCTGGAGGCCAGAACGTTACTGAGTCTGAGTCAGATGACGAAGCTCTGGACTCGGTCATATCACAGTTGCTGGAGATGCAAAGGCAAGCTAGGAAACAACAGGAAGGGATGTCCGCTGCATTCCTCAGATTGCAAGGCACGATGGAGGAGTCTGCCCATCTTCAGGCTGGGGTGATAGCCTGATTATATATTATATATTCACACCCATGAAACATGCTGTCTCCATGGCAGGTGGCCTCTACGTCGCACACTCGCCATCACCCCACTGTTGCATCCCGCCAGCCACCATCTTTAAACAGCAGCCGCCAGCAAAGCGCTCATCACCACCAGCTCATCACCACTGCCTCGGTGACATAAACAGCAAAGGAAAAAAAAACTGCAGCACCCCCCCCCCACTTCAATGACAAGTCCCTCGAGCCATGGAGGCCCGCTGGGATGTGCTCTACCCCTGCTCTTGTCGCAGGGTGGGTAGCAATGTAACCAACCCTGCTTGGGAGGCGGTGGTCAGCGCGAAAGCCCTACAGAGGTGGACAGCCACCCAGTGCCACAAAAGGATGAATGATCTCCTCCGTTCCACCAGGGTAAGTCACTCTTTTCATCACTCCCAACTCACACTCACAAACCCATCACACATCCACAGGGCCCTCACTCACTGCCAGTGCAAGGGACATCACCATTCACTCTTTCACGCACACCATCATTGTCCTCATCCCGTCCATGGGACCACTCACCACCCACACAGCCCAGGCATACTTATGATCTGGCCCGGCAGGCATCCAGATACGTTCTCCCCATCTCTATCCAAGCAGGACAAACTGGCTCACAACAGGAGGGAAAGGTTGCAGACAGGTGGAGGGATGCCAGAAATCAAAGTTCTCACAGGATTTAAAAACAGAGCCATCCAGCTGGCCGGCGATGACTGGGACCGGTCCTGTGCTAACAGTGAGGTCAGTGCTAGTCTACCAAGTGAGGAGCCAGCAGTACAACATCCATCAGACAATCATGCTGTGAATGATATGTCCTCTTTCACAGGCCACTGCCATGCACTAATTATCTCCCCTTGCTTTTGCAGGCACACCTGGGAAGCAGCCGAAGGAGTCTATGACCCTGAGCCTCCAAGCAGGCTCCGAAGAAACCTCTGAAGAGGAATCTGATGGCATCCTCCCTGAGGTCCCTTCACGGCTCTCGTTCACACCCTCCACCAGCGCAGAGACACACACCTTGGTTGGGCCTAGCTTTAGAGTAGCCTTGGGATCAAAATCTGGTGAGCACATCGCACTTTCTGATTAACAGCAGGCAGAGGTAGAGACTTCCCGAGTCTCCGGCACTCGCAGGGCTGCTGGAGGCCAGAATGTTACTGAGTCTGAGTCAGATGACGAACCTCTGGACTTGATCGTATCACAGTTGCTGGAGCTGCAAAGGCAAGCTAGGGCACATCAGGAAGGGATGTCCCCTGCACATTGCTGATGCCATAGTTAGTCTCCAACGGCGTGTACGTGAGAGGGCTGCTGGGCAGCTCAATCTCACTCCAGCTACCCCTTCCGCTCATGGAATCAGTCAGGGGCCCTCAAGTACCCATAGGGAGGAGGATCAGCAGGTGCACACTCCGGGACCATCCACCCAGGTGACTCTGGGAGTGACCAGACCACCCGAATCCCTTCTTCCTGTGATGTCTGCAGATCCAGCTTCATAGTTTGAGGAGGGTGCCTTTGCCACACAGCAGGACCCCTAAAGTAGATCCGGGCTCTCCAATTCTCGGCCCTCCAGAGGATGCCCGCCAAAGCCATCACAATCAGGGCGTCATAGTCAGCAGGCTGCCTCGACCTCCCCTGTGGAAGTCTGGGGAGCACCAAGACATAGCAGCAGAGTTAGGACAGTTAAGGAGAATTAGCTCTTTTGGAGTCAACCAATTAAACTAAATTTACAAAATGAGGGACAAAATAAACACAGCCCCTAAATTAGGGAACTGTAAAACCAGAAACAGAATTTAAAGGAAACTTACAAACATTAAACCAAAATGTGATTAAGGGGGTCGATAAAACACCACAGTCCCCGTGGTGCCCACCGAGCACGGAAGGCCTCGATGGTGCTGGCGGACACCACGTGCTCCCTCTCCAGGGACACCCAGCCGCAAACGTTACCATGGAAGAGGGGCAGACAGTCAGGTCAGACGACCACCTCGTTTGCCCGCTGCCTGGACCTGTTAATGACTAGTTTGGCCAGGCCCAGGAGCAGGTTCACAAGGAGGTCCTCCTCCTTCCCAGTCCCTCTCCACACCAGGTGCCCGTAGATCAGGAGTGGGACTGAAGCGCAAACAAAACATCAATAAAAGGTTTTCTAAATAACTGAAAAGGGAGTGCAGCCTACAACACCATATATACATGTTGTTCACAGACTCCACAAGGCCGCAAAAGGCACAGGTCTCTTGGGAGTCCATGAACCGACACATCCTACGGTTGTATGGGACTGCTGCATGCAACACCCTCCACCCCAGGTCCCGGATGGAAAGCAGGGGGACACCTCCGTAGAGGGCCCACCAATGGGGACCTCCGCCGTTGGACGGCAACAAGGCACACCAGGGCGTGTCCAGGTGACAGGCAAGGGCAAGGAAGTGAAGCAGCAGTCTATACAGGAAACCCCTCCGCACCGTGCTAAAGGACACGGAGATCATTTCACAAGGTGGCTCAGGTTGCGGGGCACCGGCTCCCGAGGGAGGGCTCGGGGCTTGGGGCCAATGTGGAATTCTGTCCGAACAGGGGTATGCTCAGATGGAAGACCACCGCACACCTGCACCACCTCAAGGCCCAGAATGACATCAGGGCCAAGCACGACTGTCCTAAGGTCTTGAATGGCATTAGCTGCAAGCCAGACGTCCGCAGATGCGTGATGCGCCAACTCCTGTGAGAGCATCCAGCCCACTCCTCCGCCACCCAGAACATCCCCGATGCTGGTCATCCCGGCAGCCACAGCCCTCCTCTCCGCCAGCCACTGAAATGGATGGAGGGGGCGGATTCCTGAGCAGTGGCTCTCTGACCATAGCCACTACTCCTGATGGAGGACAGCTGCATCGCGAAGTGCCCTGTTCCAGACTTTGATCAGGTCCTGGTAAAAGACGGGCAACGAAGGCCTATAAACAAGAGCTGCATGTCATAATTCAGGCCGTGCACCTGGCAGAAAAAATATGTCGCCAGGGCACACCATTTCGGAGGGGGCTTGACGTAAAGGTATTGCTGCAGGGCCTGAAGGACGCCACCTGCATAGGCTGACCAGCACCTAACCCTAAGCAGGAGACTCAGGACCTCAGCAACAACCCAATGCAGCCTTGTGTCCCAGAAGAAGTCAACAAGCATTCTCTGGATTTTTGTGACAAAGTCCAGGGGAGGGGTCAAAGTGACCAGCTGGTACCACAACACGGCAGCAATCAGCTGGTTTATGACCAGAACTCGACCCCAGAGCATTTATTGCCATTGTCCAGAGGGCAATTAACAGTCAATCATCACCACATTGCTGTGTACCCTGGGTCTGTAGGTTACCAGTTCAGCAACAATACCACTACACCATCACCTTCTCTTAAATCATCCACACTGCCGTGAGTCTGGAGTCACACGCATGCTAGCAGAATTCTTTCCCTAAAGGACATTAGTGAGCCAGATGGGTTTATATGACAATTTACAACGGTTGCATGGTCATCATTAGACTTAATTCCATCTGCCGTGGTGGGATTTGAACCTGGGTCCCCAGAGAATTACCCTGGGGTCCCTGGATTACTAATCCAGTGACAATACCACTATGCCACAGCCTCCCTAAGGAAGCTGTCTTACACAGCCTGGCCACGGGTGTTGATCGCTTGTACAAACTGTTCAATATTGGCAATAAACTGTAAAGAATGTCTCCCTGCCTATGGATCCTTGTTCTGATGAGTAGTGTTCTTGTCACTCAGATGTGAAGCTGAAGCTTTTCTGCACAAGATAAAAGGCAGGGGTCTCATTCCAGGGCCTCTTCCCTGTGCTCTGTGTGGCCTTCAGACCAAAGTGATGGTCCAGCCTCACACTCCCTGGAAACATTACTGATGCCTGCACCTCGGTATTGCTTGTCGTTGCTGCCAGAATGTAGTGGGCAGGTGCCACAGAGTTTTCTCATTCTCTCTGTGTGCTCTCAGCACCTTTAAGGTAGGACTGGCCCCCATCACACCAGCATCTGCGACCAGTGATGCTGTGCACCAGCTCCTGAAGGGCTGAGATGTTGAAGGCGGACACAGCATCGGATGTGCCTAAAGTTTCATGGCTGTGTCTCTGAGATGGTCCTGATCATGGAGCGTAAGCGAGCCGCCCTCGACCAGACAGGAGTCAGACATTCTC